>NC_091132.1:76379605-77044605 GCF_040183065.1 Periplaneta americana
GTTTTACTTATTCAGTGTATTGAAACACTCACATGTGAACAAACGAACTTGGGAAGTACAGGGACATCATTTTATTTTTACTTCAATTTTTATTGTACCTGAGTTTTTTAATGTACTTCACTCCCACCCCTTCTACTAAGGAAGTTCCAACTCCACACAGAACCAAGACCGCAGATAGTAAGCAGTACTGAGTTACTGAGTATAGTACGTTCCAGAAATATGTTCGCGTTTTCCAGTGACGAAAGAGCTTTCAATATTGAATCATATTTTCGCACAGGTACTGTCCGTTTGCCTACGTCGCATACCGATTTCCCCCATCTGTTTCTGCTCGCCCCTCTGTAAAAGCTGGGCTGTCTTAGCTCTTTTCTGAAAACATTAATTTCTCTTAGGAATTGGAAGTTTACGTAATATTATACAGCTGTTTAATTTAACTTAAATAAAAGGGCCTCGTTAAGTAATTAACTGTCACGTGATTTCCTCCCTTTCTACAATCCTGCGGCATAACCACTTGGACGGACAGTAGATAGCATGTCTGAGTAATTTTATATTTTCGGGTCGGGCAGAAGTGAAGATTGAATTCACAGTACGTAGAGTAGGTACAGAATTATTTCAACATGAGTTACTAGTACGAAGGACGAAACTGGCAATTGGAATTAGATGCAATAGTCTATAGTGCGATAATATGCATAAAAGAACTGAAGCCTGTATCGAAATGAACGGCCACTATTTTCAAAATTGTGTTTAAATATTCATATTATGATTATTTTTCAATTTAACTTCTTTCTCTATATTGTACGCTAATGTGCTGTAGACAGTATAATATACACTGCATAATGAATACGTTCGCATGGCTAACTCACTTCGTGAGTAAAAACACTTATTCTTAATACAGTACTGTACTTTGATTAAAGAAAAACCTAATGAAAATTATCAAACTCAAAATCGCGATATTTCCTAGTTTACGTAAATGGATGAACTACTTTTCTTCCATCCTATACCTAGTAGAGTGATTTATGTTTTACGCCAGTATCATCGAACTCCAGTCTTGGAGGGGGGAGCAAGCGGTGTTTCCGATTCTCTAAAGGTATAGACAGGTTAATATTAAAAATGTTAGTAAAAATAAAATGATATCCCTGTACTTGTTACAGACTGATTCCGATTGGTTCTACTGTACAACCTTGTGACGTCACATGCCAGAAATGCTACGGCGCATATAGCAGCCGACCGCCTTCCGAACTGCCGTCTAGTCTAGTAGCAATCAGCTGCATGTCTATGCGGATGAAGTGAAAATGTGGGGAGAAAATCCACAAACTATTAGGGAAAACACAGGAGTTCTACTTGAGCGAGAAATGTGATAGGTTTGGAAGTAAATGTGAAAAAAAACGAAGTATATGATTATGTCCGTGACCAGAACATAGTACGAAATGGAAATATAAAATTCGGAAATTTGTCCTTTGAAGAGTTTGTAAAATTCAAATACCTTGGAGCAATAGTAACAAATATAAATGACACGAAAGGAAATTAAACGCGCAATAAATATGGGAAATGTCTGCTATTATTCGGTTGAAGAGCTTTTGTTATCCAGTCTCCTTTCTAAAAAAACTGAAAGTTAGAATTTATAAAACAGTTATACTACCGATTGTTCTGTATGGCTGTGTTGAGAGAGGAAGAGAGGTTAAGGATGTTCGAGAATCAAGATACGTAGGAAGATATTTGGGGATAAGAGGGATGAAGTTACAGGAGCATAGAGAAAGTTACACAATGGAGAACTGCACGAATTATAGGCCTATTCTTCACCTGACATAATTAGGAACATTGAATCTATACGTTTGAGATGGGCAGGGCATTTAGCACGTACGAGTGAATCCGGAAATGCATATAGAGTATTAGTTGGGAGACCTGGGGAAAATGTCCTTTGGGAGGCCGAGACGTAGATGGGAGGATAATATTAAAATGGAATTTGGGGTGGTGGGATATTATAGTAGGGACTGGATTAATCTAGTTCACGATAGAGACCGATGTCGGGCTTACATGAGGTCGGCAATGAGCCTACTGGTTCTTTAGAAACCACTTGTAAGTATAAGAAACATATAGCCTATATAACTAAAAACAGCAGTGAAGAAAGGAGTGCAACTTCAGTCGCCAATCTTCAGTCGCCAATGTTTATTATTATATCTAATTTATCCAATGTAACGATTGGCGGAAGTAATTTAATTTCTGATTTTGAATTGAAAGAGAGGGTAAATGGAAAGATGCATCTATTTACTCTAAAGTAATATTTGTTGACGTCGTAAATTTGTGAGTAATAAATCAGATAGACGTTATACAATTTTAATAATATATCTATACTTGTATACAGTGCGTTATTTAAATTCACCTATTAATTGTTATTAATTAATTTTATCATAAATATAATTAATCTTTACCTTACCAAACAGTGAACTTGAGAATAATTGAAACTCTCAAATTTAACATTTTTTGTTGTAGTATAGGATTACATAATATACTATTATTTACGGAAAAATACTGATATATTTAGTCTCTTTGCAGTTACGTATTTCTCATTACAGATTATATTTAGTGTATCTCCAGTTATATCAAATACCTTACTATAATAATACCGGGCAGCTAGCAGTTTTGCGCTCGAACGACACTGGTGCTGCTACCTAGGCGGCCGGTGTGGAGATACTCGCGAAACAAGCTGTAATCAACTGCAATATATATTGTTGGTGGGCTAGTTAATACTTTTATTAATTAGTGCTGTGTTAAAATGTCAGGGTGTATATGTGATGTTTATAATTGCTACAAATTGTTTCAAATCATACTTTCGATTTCCGAGAGTTCATAAAACGTGAGTGAACAAAATTATTTATTAGGCCTAATGCTTTCGTCTCTGTTTTGATAGAACAATAAAAATTAGCTTTTTTATTTAGGCCTAATAAATGAATATAAGTTAAAATATATTGGATTCTTTAAGGTTTTAGCAAATTATGTTTTATTGTTGTCTACATGCCTTTACTAATTATTAAAAGCATTAGATTACTACCATTTTTATCTTTGCAGTTGTCAGCAATGCGTATATAAAGCGTTATTGTAAATTCATTCTTAATGTCAAAATTAATTTTGTCTCACTAAAGCAAAGAAAAAATACGCAACAATTAATTATGGAAAATAATATCAAGCATGCAATATTTCTCATAATATGCAACTTTGATATAAAATAATGTTACATTAAATACTATTCAACATTTCTTAAGTGTCTCGTATATTATTCCACATTAGTACCTCACGGTTTAAACAATAGTCCGATTTCCGCTATTTTAATATTTGTATCTGTGGACGTAATTCCACGCCGCTCCGCTAGATGTCAAGTCCGAGATATTTCGCACTCACGTCAATGCTGCTAGTATACAGCTGTCCGATATTTAGTAAGGTATTTGGTTATATGTCGTTCGAGAGCTATAGGTATTGTACATTAGCATCGTGTATTTTAGGCGCTATGTTCGGTTAGTCTGTCAAGTATGGTCGATATTCGCCTATGTTCGCCTGCTGAAGGAGGATTATCGTGTTTGTTCCACCATATTACAAAAATATTCGCTATCCTCCACTCCCGCCCCTCCATGTTTTAACCGCTTAAGGATTTTAGCACGGACCTAGTGATTAGTTTTTCATAGGAAATAAGACGAAGTTTTTAGTGTCTTGTTTGCTTCTCTCATGTTCGAACATTGCAGGACACTATTGTATGTATATAAGTAAAGTTTTATCAGTTCAAAAATAGTCAAGCATTCTTTTAAGATGTTCTCAATTATTGGAAAATAATATGAGAGCGTAAATTGTTCACGTTCCAGGTTCAGGTTGTGAGTTCGAATCTCGATAAAGACACGAATAATTTGTGCGTTGCCACTATGATCTTCGGCATTGTCTTAGGTTGAGAATAATAATAATAATAATAATAATAATAATAATAATAATAATAATAATAATAATAATAAACCGTGGCGCCACAGATCTTGTAGGGACCAGATCGACCAACCGGCTGCTGGCCTCACGTTCACATGCCGAAGCAGAGGTGGAAGATCATCCAATCAGAATTGAGATATCGTGTGGTTAGCACGATGATCCACTCAGCCGTTATAGGTGGCTTTCGCAACTGGTTGTCGCTATCTATCGTAGCTCCCAAAGTGCATCACGATGCTGTGTGGGCACCAGTTCCATACACTGGCCGAAATTTCTTGAGAAAATTTCTTCCCCCATGAGGACTCAAACCAGTGCGCATTGCGTAACGAGAGTCCTAGGCAGGAGGCCACGGCGCGGAACATTTCATACACATATGAAAGCTATTTTCACGGTATTTATTCGTTGCCCTGATGCTGCTGGTACTTCAGTTTCACACGTCAAATTTCCAGGAGAAAATTTCACGAAAAAAACTATCACCGACTATTTTTTCCACGTAAAAAGTCGTCCTCTTTTAGGCTTCAGCTTTTCCTGTCAGAGGTAATTAATTCTGCCTTATATTTATTTCCAGCTCAGAAATGAAATTATTGCCATTATCAGACTAGCGATTACAGGAAATTTCCAGATGACTGTATCTGGAGACGTTAGCGGCCAAATAACCGCTATATTAAAGAAATATGAATGATTTTTATTACTGGTTTCTGTAGGTTCGTTTTTTACTCGTACAAGCAATAAATTGAACTTCAATCAGTGCTGTACATGCAGCGATTTTAATTATACACGTATGACTATATATTGCGTCTGTGGCTTCTTAGTACAGACCGATTATTTAGTCCTGACAACTCAGCGACGCGAAAGAGGGGAAGTAATAGGAGTAGTGGGGAGAGTTCTGGAGTAGAGATAGGGGCGAGCGGTCAGTAAAGGAATGCAGTACAGCTTAACTGTACCGGATGCGTGACATCCGATCGTTCTGACTGCAGGCAACAGACTAACCTGAACATCCCTTGGCGTAACTTAATGGACTCGCCTGACCAAGGCGCACATTGCCGGCGACTGTCAGACTAAATAATCGTTATGCACTTTGTGCGAGTGTGCAATCAAACTTTCCTTGTGACTAGCCAGGAGAGAATTGTAAATACTGAACTGTAGGATAAAAGATATAGTTGTACGTTGACTCTGTTGAGGCTAATAGTAACTTATCCATAGCGGTCGTCAGCATGAATACATCGAATGCTTTATTCCGCTGCTGCGGTTATTCGTTACGGAAATGAACGCATTGTTGCTACGTCTTAATTGCAGTTACAGAAGGGAAGTTTAATATAGACAGAATTAACAGACATTCCTTTAGGCTGCGGATGAGCGGGAGAGAGGTCTGCTCTCCAACTTCTGTTGACTAGCGCTGAAGTACTTGTGGTTAACTCAGTTTATTGAAATTGTGGAATGTTGCGAATTACGACTGTTATTTGATTAAGTAATTCGTTGTGTTATGGCGTGGAGCACAGATTCTTGAGCCTTTATACTATTCTGAAATTACATTGAATATATTTTAGTGATTTTACGAAAGTATCGTATATGATCACCGTCGTCGTCATGAAATATAATTATATGAAAAACAAAAAATCTTATTAGGCTGGGATGTTACTAACAAGGAGAGGACACGCTCTGTATATCACCGAATGAAATAAGATTGTGTGAGATGAAAGTACAAGAAGTACTGTTTAAAGTCATACGTGGTATGGGTGGCCAATGACCCCTCGTTTTGGAAATATTGGGTATTGTTTGTGACATACTTCCGTTAGGTGCCTAATAGGGAAGCATTAAACTGTGTGAAAGCGTAACTCATATGGTTGGGTGCTGAGTTGTTATCCAGGCAACCTAATCGAATCTTAACTGGTCCTATATTTTTTTTCTTTTCATAATGATTAATAGTGCGATTACAGTAAATCTATTTACATACCTATATCATATTTCTCAATGTATTGAATGCTTCATCATGTTTTAAACAAATTACTAATTAACTAACATTGTATTGTAAAGGATAAACAAGGAAATATTGCTCACATAGGCAGGTCACTGGTGTCTGTTCTGTTTCTATTCCACTTCATTTTGTACATGATTCATTATGATAAATGTCATAAAACACACAAAACATACATATTTCCTGCTCCATGCACAGCAAATGAAAGAAGGTTGTCCACATTCACACCCATTTTTCCGCACTTCTACTGCGAAACACATCTTTCACATTCACAAACACTTCTCATTCGTTTATTAATTTTGATGCATACCAGCATATCTCAACATGGCTTTGAATATAGGAGCTGACAACTGAAAGTGAATTAAGAAGTGAATTTTGAGGAGATTCTCCCTTGAAGCAATTTGTCGTTTAGTTTGTAAAAGGAAAGAGCTATTTTGCAAATATTTGATAAAAATCTTCACCTGTCTAAAAAAGTAAACATCACAGGACTGGCATAATCCAGTACATTTGGGTAAAATCACTTTAAGGTTGCACGTTACTTCATTTTCTACATTTGTAAATATTTAATCATACAAATAAGAATTTACCTGCCCTTCCCACGAGTCCAGAATTAAAAGAAATGGCTGCTCTTTCACATATGTCTTTATTACTTTCTCCAGGTATTGCTTATTGAGTTGAGATGTCAGCTTTTCTGATGAAGAACGTGTTACGCATATATTTCCGAATTTAGAAGTGAGTTCATCTACTTGACGTTGGACCAAAATGTCCTTTTGGTTATAATAATAATAATAATAATAATAATAATAATAATAATAATAATAATAATAATAATAATAATAATATCAAGTTTTAAAAAATGAGAAGGCATTATGATTCGAACTGGGGTTGCCTGGATGACAACTCAGCATCCAACCATATGAGCTACGCTGTTATATAGTCTAATGCTTCCCTATTAGCCACCTAACGGAAGTATGTCACAAACAATAGCCAATATTTCCAAAACGAGGGGTCATTGGCCACCCATACCAGTTATGACTTTAAACAGTATATCCTGTACTTTCATCTCACACAGTCTTATTTAATTCGGTGATATACAGAGCGTGTCCTCTCCTTGTAAGTGCAATAAGATTTAAGTTAATTTAAATATTGGACTGTCACTTTGAGGAAAGAACGGAGGTTAAGGATGTGTGAAAATAAAGTGCCTAGGAAAATATTTGGGGATAAGAGGAATGAAGTTACAGAAGAATGGAGAATGTTACACAACGGAGAACTGAACGCATTGTATTCTTCACCTGACATAATTAGCGACATTAAATCAAGACGTTTGAGATGGGCAGGGCATGTAGTACTTCTGGCGAATCCAGAAATGCATATAGAGTGTTAGTTGGGAGGCCGGAGGGAAAAAGACCTTTGGGGAGGGCGAGACGTAGATGAGAGGGTAATGTAAAAATGGATTTGAGAGAGGTGATGTATGATTGTAGAGACTGGATTAATCTTGCTCAGGATGGGACCTTTGACGGGCGGTAATGAACCTCCGGGTTCCTTAAAAGCCGTAAGTAAGTAAGGAGCTAATATGACATACTTCTCTTTACTCCGTTAAAGTATAAAGTGTAAAAGGCGATAAGTGACATAGATCCTTTTACTCAAACCAGTATTGAAATTTTCGGTTTCAACCCCTTTTACACTTTCACATAACGATCATACCGAAAGAACTACGATTTAACTCTTTTTACACACTTGTAGAATTTATCTTGTGTATTCGTCTGGGGGGGGGGAGACAATACTCCATTTGCACAAAAAATTACTTAACCCCCTTTATCCGAACACCTTCAATTTTCTCTTTTGGCAACATGGAACAATAGTTGTTCTTCCAATTCACAAGGAAATTTACGTTTAAATTATTGTTTCATTGTCTTTGTCAGGTACAAAGGAGTACAAATAACAGTTCTAAAAGAAAATTTAGTGAAGTTCAACCGGGTAAGCAATTACAGTGGCAAAGGGATATAGGCCTATCTTTTAACCAGATCTCACATTAAAATTAAAATTAAAATTAAAATGAATACTTCACGAAATTTACGAAAGCTTACATTTTCAATCACCTTTTCTCAAAACTAACTAAAGTGCTCTTATATCCCTTTGCTTCTAACCCCCTCACTTGTTTTGATTTGTGCGGTACAGAACGACTGATACCAAGAGACCGGCACTGTAAATCACAGTCCCATCTCTCGACGTTGGAGGGAAGTTTCGAAGCACTTCCGGTTCGCGAACCCCTAAATGCCAAATCTTCTATGATTTAGGATACAAATATATGGGTGTAGTACTAAGGCATCTATTTTTTTCTCATCGGCAATTTGTATGTCGGTTTATCCAGATTTTGAAGCTCAGAAAATCAATACATATTAATTTTATTGCCAATGGCGATAAAACTAAAAATTAGTTTATACAGATATTATTATGATGTACCGAAGTACATATGATATTTCCGTGTAGATATTCTGCGCCATTATATGATGAAAGATGAGTGGAACTCACTTTCATCATATATCTATACGGAAGTATCATATGTACTTCGGTACATCATAATAATATATGATATGCGAAAAATAATCACTTGGTGATTTAAGACGGCGTTTATTCCGTCGGATTACGGCCACTTAGTAACTCTTAACGATTGCACCTCCGCACATGTGTGGACAAAGTGCCACTGTCATACATCTTTGACTCAGTGCATGAGGGTAATCCACTAGAGGGAACCCAAGAGGTGGAACTTAAACTGAGAGGATTTGATCCGACATCGGGATGGGAATCCGGTGTGGCTTAGTGGATAGAGCATCAGCACGTAGAGCTGAAAACCCGGGTTCAAATCCAGCTGCTGGAGAGAATTTTTCTCCGTTCCACTCATCTTTCATCATAGTTTATACAGAGTCAAAGTAATAGACTAATCCCAAGATAATTATGCATTGTTATAATTGAGGAATTCTGGAGTAAAACATGGTCAGTGACGTTTTAGTGTTTTAAAGTGATTAGGTAGGTAAACATTTACTGTATAGGTCTACATGCAACAGTTTGTAGGCTATAGTTACCAGGAAAGTAAAATTTGTATAGCCTACTTCTGCCATCTTTTGAGACGTTGGAAAACTAACTACTGCATTAGACGCAGAATGTAAGATACCATAATATACGCTACATATCTTATTTGTGGCCAAAATGTCAGTTACCATGTTTTACGTCCGAACCCCTCGATTAAATAAATATTGTATCACAAATTTAATTCAATTTGTAGCTAATTATTCATTAAGTAATAATATAGCTGTCTTTTCAAATATATTATATTCATGTAAATTGTATTTATTAATTCGTAACAAGTGCAGCGAAGCGCACGGGCATGATGTATAATAATGGAATGATTTCAATTTGTACATCACCATCAGATGCTTTAATTGAATTTTGAACTTTATTAATACTGTCGATGGGGTTTATTATGTGTGTGTTTGGCAGCTTTATTTGTATCAAATCAAATTACAGTCATGAACAGAAGCTGTTATTGTTTTCATTTCATATTGCAGTCTTAATTTAAACAAATCGATTTTTTTAAATATAACACTAGTATTTTATCCTCTGATTGAGGTTCTGGCTGATATGTACATCTATTATCAGTACATCTTACTTGACGATATGTGTCAGAGGAAGAACAATTGTTTATATGCATCTGAAGTCTGACTAGTGTAATATGTAGCTAGTCGGCGATGTATGCAATGAAGGGGGAAAGAAACTGGTCATCCTTCCCCATTATCTTCTGCCCTAGTTGCCACATAAGTAGTGCTTTGTTAGTATCACTTGTGAGGTTCAGACCTGTCTTCGGACAGTTGAGTAAACTAGTATTTTAAAATTGAACTGGTTACATAAGCTGCTTGTCTATGCGGATGACGTGACTATATTAGGAGAAAATCTACAAACTATTAGGGAAAACACGGGAATTTTACTTGAAGAAAGTAAAGAGGTTTGGAAGTAAATTCCAAAAAGACAAGTATATGATTATGTTTCGTGACCAGAATATTATACGAAATGGAAATATAAAAATTGGAAATTTATCCTTTGAAAAGATGGAAAAATTCAAATATTTTGGAGCAACACTAACAAATTAAATAACACTCGGGAGGAAATTAAACGCTAAATAAATATGGCAAATGCCTGTTATTTGGATGAGAAGCTTTTGTCATTCATTCTGATCTGGAAAAAAAGCTGGAAGTTAGAATTTATAAAACAGTTATATTAGCGGTTGTTCTGTATAGTTGTGAAACTTGGACTCTCACTTTGAGAGAGGAATAGAGGTAAACGGTGTTTGAGAATAAGGTTCTTAGGAAAATATTTATGGCTAAGAGGGATGAAGTTACAGGAGAATGGAGAATGGAGAAAGTTACACAACTCAGAACTGCACGCATTGTATTCTTCACCTGACATAATTTTGGACATTAATTCCAGACGTTTGAGATTGGCAGGGCAAGTAGTAGAATCCAGAAATGCATATATAGTGTTTGTTATATGGGAGGCCGGAAGGAAAAAGACCTTTGGGGAGGCCGAGACATAGATGGGAAAATAATAAAATAGATTTGAGGGAGGTGGGATATGATGGTAGAAACAGGATTTATCTTACTCAAGATAGGACCGATGGCGGGCTTATGTGAGGGCGGCAATGAATCTCCAAGTTCCTTAAAAGCCATTTGTAAGTATGTAAGTAAGTAATTTATTTGAAATCATATACTTTCGTATAATGTGAGTATACAATTATTTTCCTCCGAAAGTTAAAACCACCCTCTTCTGTATTGAAGGTTCGTTTTCATTTATGATGTTACCAGTCTTCTTCTATCTATGCTGATGTACACAACTCTGTAGGCATGTTGTTACCATGGAAATTTAGGCGTCAAAATTTAATGTGAAAGACTTCTGCGGCATCTTATCTATTATTTTTCTATTGAACGGCCGTATAAAGTATCATAAACTTTATATCCGGGTTATGTTTTTAAATATATAGTGACTTGGTATCAGGGTTGTACTGTTATCGTCATGTAAGTAGGGTACGTCCTGAGATAAATTTCTTTTGCAGCCACACGTCTTGACTTTATACTTTGTGATAAAGGCAATCAATTTGGTGTGAGCAACAACCCAAATTCCCGTGAATTGTTTACACACTATAAAACAAAGGTGACACTTATTGGGGTATATAAACCCCGATTATATGACCTACTTTTATGGAGATTCTTTGTAGTCAGCAACCCACACATGTTGTGTCAGGCAATAATCGATATTCATATGAGACTTTCAAGATAAAATGCATCTGTCGGGATGTTGAGTCTCTTTATAGAAACCGTAACCGAAGCCAAAGATGCCGCTTATTCATATTTTAAGAGAGTTTTTTTATTGACAGTATAAATTCCAGGGAATTTTGACGCATATAAACGAAAAAGACTGTCAAAATAAGTTCTCTAATGAACACTGATCCTTCATGACTTTTCAGCTTATATTTTCCACATGAAAATTATTCTTATTTCTTTTGTAATGGTTTATTTTTTATTAATATATTTTACGACGCTTTATCGATTGTAATGGTTATCTAGCATCAGAGTGAACGAAAGTGATAATATCACCTAAGCGAATCTAGGGTCCAATGCTGAAAGTTAGCCTGCATTTCATCGGCTTAGTACTAAAACTACTTTAAGTTCTTTTTTTACCGAATGTCGAAATCTGTGTATATTTTTAAAACGCGTCTGCTGATAAACTTCTAACACTGAAAACGTTGCTATATTTTATAAATAACAAATGAATAACTGTTGTTACATAGGATATAAAGAGACTAATAAGTTATTTTGCCCTCTCGTAAAATTTCTTCAAATGCACTTACGAAGACTTAAAAGTAAGCCAGTGATTTGTTCTTAAAGGGTTGAGGGAAAATCTCGGAAAAAACTCAACCAGGCAACTTTTCCCAACCAGAATTTTAATCCGGGCCCACTCGTTTCACGGTCTGACATGCTAACCTTTACTCCACAGCGGTGGATGCCATATTTTATCTCAGCCATTATTATCAACTTACAATTCAATGCAGTATAGGAAGGGGTAAATACCCGTGGACTAACATTTAACAGGCAAACGTTGAGGGCCCCCTTGATCGTCTGGTCAGCACGACACAGGGCCACCGCTGAGACAACACAGAATAGCAAGTGACGGGCAAACACTCAGTCCCATAGACGGAAGACAAATTTCTTCAATTGTGTACATCGAGAATCGAACCACGGACACCTTGAATGGAGGGCGCATACGCTATCATGTGCTTATAAATGTGAACCGTAAGTAATATAATTAATTTCAGGGGTTTATTCTTAGAGATATTTCGAACAAAAAAAGTTGAATACAAATTTGGTGGTTTTTGCCTCCTTTTCGAAATAAAAATTGTTTTATATGAAACATTTCATAGCGTGTTTTGGGAGAGCCATTAATTTTATTAGTCAACTTAAGAGGCCAGTGTATTATGATAACAAATTATTGAAAAAATTTTATTTTTGTACTTTAAATGTGCAGAAATTAGATCTGAATAACTGTAACATTGTAAAATTCCTGTGCAAAACGAAAAGTTACATTTTTTCTGTAAATTTAAAGGAGAAAACTAAAATTATTTCAATAACTTATTATCATAATACTTTACTCTCTTAAATTAACAGCATATTGGGAATTAAAGCAATGACCACAAAAGTATTCTCTCCAACCAGATTTATAAGCTAAAATTCTTCAGTGTGAATGAAACTCTTAACTGTAGAGATTTAATCTGTATTATATAAATTCCATCCTTGCCACACCGTCCTCTCCCAAAACACTCCCTGAAATGTTTCATGTATGTATAACAATTTTTATCTCGAAATGGAAGCAAAAATGAGCAAAGTTGTATTTAACTTTTTTATTTGAAATATCTCAAGGAATAATCCCCTGAAATTAATGACATTACTTACGGTTCACTCTATATAAAGTATGCCATTTTATTGTTGTCTGTCAAAATATTTGTTTATTTGTCCCCTTAGCAATAGGCCTACATTATGCTTTAATGCAGACGTCTCCAAAAGCGTACTCGCGAGTAAGCCCCTGAACGGAACCGAAGCCAGTACGTAATGAGCGCGCTCCGCCTCACCCGTCCCCATCTGTAATTTACTCAATGTTTATGTGCAAACAATGTCTTCTAATAATGGACGTAGTACATTCAAGGATGAATAGGAAGAGAAATATTTTATGTTAGTGGGGAGAATGTGAAATGCTTAATTTGTTCGAAAATTTTTAAGGGTCTGTTAAAATTCAACATGCGACGACAATACTCGACTCTTCACAAAGAATATCATACAATTACAGGTATGTGGGACATGTGAAAAGAATTTATTTTGGGGCTATCTGTATAACTGTTGGTTATACATAATAATCAGTATATTACAAAACGTTTACACTCAGTTCCGCATGACAAACATATAGTTTTTCTTTAATTTTAGGTGAAGTGCGTAGGCCTACAAATATTTTGATAAATATAAAATAAGAAAATACAAACACAAATCACACACGTTTCCTCAGTCAAACAATAAAAGCTTCTTACTAGCTATGTTCTAGCTTGGAATATTGGAAAGTCAATGAAGCCCTTTGCAGAAGCATCATTTGTAAAATCGTGCATACAGGACGTTACTAAAATACCATGTCCAGAACAAAGTCAAAGTTTAAGAAAATTAAATTGTTTCCAATTACAGTTCAGAGAAGGAATTTCAAGATTGTAAATGTAATTGAATCTGAAGTCGAAACCACAATTAACCAGTTTGTAGCTTACTCACTTGCATTGGACGAAAGCACAGATAGAAATGACAAAGCTCACCTAGCCATTTTAATTCGAGGAGTTAATGAACATTTTTGGAAATATAAAAATTGGAGATCTATCTTTCGAAGGGGTGGAACAATTCAAATATCTTGGAGCAACAGTAACAAATATAAATGACACTCGGGAGGAAATTAAACGCAGAATAAATATGGGAAATGCGTGTTATTATTCGGTTGAGAAGCTTTTATCATCTAGTCTGCTGTCAAAAAATCTGAAAGTTAGAATTTATAAAACAGTTACGGTATATTACCGGTTGTTCTGTATGGTTGTGAAACTTGGACTCTCACTCTGAGAGAGGAATATAGGTTAAGGGTGTTTGAGAATAAGGTGCTTAGGAAAATATTTGGGGCTAAGCAGGATGAAGTTACAGGAGAATGGAGAAAGTTACACAACGCAGAACTGCACGCATTGTATTCTTCACCTGACATAATTAGGAGCATTAAATCCAGACGTTTGAGATGGGCAGGGCATGTAGCACGTATGGGCGAATCCATAAATGCATATAGAGTGTTAGTTGGGAGACCGGAGGGAAAAAGACATTTGGGGAGGCCGAGACGTAGATGGGAGGAT
This sequence comes from Periplaneta americana, assembly GCF_040183065.1. Classification (NCBI taxonomy): domain Eukaryota; kingdom Metazoa; phylum Arthropoda; class Insecta; order Blattodea; family Blattidae; genus Periplaneta; species Periplaneta americana. The sequence continues at coordinate 76,394,005 of NC_091132.1, forward strand.
AATATTAAAATGGATTTGAGGGAGGTGGGATATGATGATAGAGACTGGATTAATCTTGCGCACGATAGGGACCGATGGCGGGCTTATGTGAGGGCGGCAATGAACCTTCGGGTTCCTTAAAAGTCATTTGTAAGTAAGTAATGAACATTTTACTGTGTCTGAATGTCTTCTAGATGTAATTACAAAAGATCTTTCCCAAGTACTGAAAGGCACCATTGAACAGAAGAGGTTGAATCTGCAATGGCTTGTGTCAATAGCAACAGACGGGGCTCCAGCTTCATAGTATGTCAAAATAATATGCAAACGTATGATATTTCTTATTATTTTGATGTCATTATTTGTAAACATAAGCACACCGTTTCCGCGATCCCCCGCTGATCGCTCCCATCTGTTGAAGTACGAGTCTCTTCCCCTTCTCTAGCCTTACAGCACACTGTGTTCGGCGGGCTGCATCGAGAGCACGAAACACGATACGCTTTTTGGAGACCTCTGCTTTAATGCATTAGACAGACTCAAAACGTACAGCAAATTGTATTTATGTATCCTAATTCCATTACCCATATTCCTGTATATACATTACACGAAATCGTAGGTATCTCCTATATTCCCTCGTCACTTTTTATGAGTATGATATTCTTATACTCTTTAGACGATGTAGTTCTAGACGTAGCATTAATCTGTAGAGTTAAAATGTACACCATATTTATTTACTTTAATTTCTTCTTGTAACCACTACAGTTTGTTGTAAACAAAAGTATCATGATACAATAAATATGGAGTAAATGCCTAGTGGAGGCTTGCAGAACTGGGAACCAATTGTAGCGTTACGTCACTCACCCCTTCCTTCCACTCCCGCGTCATTGACTTGGTAGGGGAGGGGATTTTTATTCAGTGTCTGTCTTATGTGATTGCGTACTGGCCACAGATACGTCATTCAACGCCGGTGGACTGTGGACGGGGAACCAACATTTTCCCCATGCTTTTCACCCCTCTCTCGCCAGTCCTGTATCAATGGCTTAGAGGCTTAATGAAACATGTGATACAGTGAAAAATTACAAATTGAAATAGATTGAAGCACATAACAATGAGCGAACAAACGTGAAGAAGATGTGAATTAGTCATGGTCTATAAGTATAATTGATAATAGCTATTGATCCTTTGAAAGTTACAATTGTTAAATCTCTTAAACTATATTTATGCAGGCAAAAAATTATTTTCCTCTCGTCTGCTGATTAATAATATCACTTTTAAGTTCACATCTCTTTTTGACAAAGAAATTACTTGCAACTAACAGCTATATTTTATCAAAAGTAGTCTAACTAGAGGTTTTGATTCATCTAAAGAAGATCAAAACTCGAGTGGGATTTAACTGCCTATTACACGATTAGAAGAAATGAAATACTCTAATACAATAAAATATTAATAGGCTTACTAAAAGTCTATTTCACTAATGTTAGCTTCACAAAAGCGTTTAAACGGAGCCACCATCTTCAGTCGACTATCTACGCGGGAAACAACTGACTATCGCAAAACATGTTTTATAGTACCGTAAGGAATTTTCAGTTTGAAATGTGGGTAAACAAACAAACAAAGTGAAGGGAAGTGATGAAAACGAACAAATGCTAGGGAAGTGATAAAATTGTGCGATAAGCAGCCATGATTGGTTGAAAGACGTCCTTTCGTACAGTTCTATTGGTCAAAAGTAGTATGACGTAGTAAAAGTGTAATAGTCAAGAGTAATCTCAGTAGAGGTTTTGATTTATCTAGAGAAAATCAAAACTCGCCTGGGATTTAATTGACTATTGCACGATTAGAAGAAAGTATATAAAGATTGGAAGAAATAAACTACTCTAATACAATAAAATATTAATTGGCTAACTGAAATTGTATTTCACTAATTTTAGCTTCACCAAAACGTTTGAACAGAACCGCCATTTTCACTTGACTATCTATGCGGGAAACAAATGACGATCCCAAAGCATGTGTTATAGTACCGTAAAGAATTTGTAGTTGGAAATGTTGGCAAACGAAGAAACAAATGTTAGGGAGGTGATAAAAACAGAAAGCCACCGGTGTAGCTCAGTCGGCTAAGACGCTTTCCTGCCGATTCGGAGTTGCGCTCGGGCACTGGTTCGATTCCCGGTTGGGCTGATTACCTGGTTGGGTTTTTTCCGAGGTTTTCTCCAACCGTAAGGCAAATACCAGGTAATCTATGGCGAATCCTCGGCCTCACCTCGCCACATATCACCTCGCTATCATCAGTTCCATCGACGCTAAATAACCTCGTATTTGATACAGAGTCGTTAAATAACCAAGTACGAAGAAGATAAAAAAAGAAGATATACAAAGATTAAAAGACCTACAGTACTCTAATACAATAAAATAGATATAAATTGACTTATTAAAATTCTATATCACTAATATTAGCTTCACCAACACGTTTGACCGAAGCCGCCATTTTCAGTTGACTATCTATGAGGGAAATAAATTACGATCGCAAAGCATGTTTTATAGTACCGTAAACAATTTTAATTTTGAAATGTTGGCAAACAAAGAAACAAATGCTAGGGAAATGATAAAATTGTAGCAATAAACAGCCATGATTGGTTGAAACATGTTCTTTCGTATCGTTTTATTGGTAAAAAGTAGCATGACGTAGTAAAAGTGTAATAGAAGAATACAGTATCTTAGGTTTACTTTACTAAATAGACGTTGTTGTCATAGGTCTTAAGTATAGTCAAATAAATACGTTTTATGTGTAATATTATGAGACAGTTAAATTACTCCCATTGTCTTTCTCATCACCATTTATTATTTTAAAACGCATCTTCCTTTTAATTTATCCTTTTTAAATTTGTACAGAGCTTTATTTCTGCATGCTACATGAATACGTATAACTTAAGAAAGTAATTGTGCAGACGATAAAAAAAAACAGTAGACTCAAGATTGTTTCCTGTTTCAGACGGCAGAACGAGGATCGATCGATGCTCTCACAGCAACTGAGAACACGAAGGCCAGGATATAACTTTTCGTAAGTCCAGCTATTATATTGTATTGTCTAGGTTATTTTCTTTCAATTTTACAAGAGTATTATTTTGTCTTGTTCACTTTATGTTGTTGTGTATCTATATTACTTGCTATCGATTTTCACGTTGTTCTCGTAGACTTAAATATCAATTGGAATGTTGTTTGTTTCTTTTGCCGTTGCTTGGGGAATCATTTTCAGTTTCTTTGGTTCCATGTCTCCATATATCACAGTACTGAATTTCGGAAAATTGTGTTTTTAAAGATTTTTTTTATCGGATTTTGTCTAGTGTAAATAAAAAGTAAAGATTGAAAATTATTTCGTACGCTTTCTATATATCTGTATGTCTCACTTCAACTTATCTTTTTTTGTTCCTTGGAGAAATTAAAAACAAGAGGAACAAAAGTCTAAAATCTACATGCTTTCTGCCAATCTTGCAAGATCTCTAGACTGATTAGACTTAGTATATGAAGATTGTGAACTCCTAGCCCCTTTGCCACTTGTCTCACTCGGGGTTCACCATCCCACTATGCTGACATGGATAATTTTGAAAGGATAAAGTCGAAGTGTTAACACAATTTATCAAGGCATTGAAATCGGAAAAACAAGCAACGCTCTAGTCTACGAGACATAATTTTCTCGATGATAGGGCCGTGTCGTATTGTAGTCATTTGATATCAACGTCATCTCTGACAATCATCGTGAGTTCTGTTAGTTATGTTCCCATGGATCGAGATTTGAATCATATCTTCTGAATTGTTAGTTCTATCCTCAAAAGTCAAAACATCGGCATCCAAAAGAGATTAATGTGTCTTTTGCATGAAGGTCAGTATTAGTCGTCGTCGTCGTCTTCCTAACAAGTATTAGGCCTAGTGCCTGTTACGGTCTCAAACTAGAATTTTCAGTCCATCTCTTCTTCGGACGACCTAGAGATCTTTTGCCATACGGATGGTAATGAAACAGTGCTTTTGAAATTCTGCATCGATCCATTCTTTCGAGATGACCCTTCCACTGAAGTTGATATTTGCTGATGAACTGCATAATGGGTTCTATTTGAAGTTCTTGCATTATGTCCTCATTTTTTTATGATCCCAGCGAGTATATCCAGGTCAGTATTAGTACGAAGGCATATACGAGTACACATCTCACGATATCTAGAGCGCTAGATGATGTCAGTGGACTTCAAAGTTATAGGTAAGGATGGACGTTCCTATACTGCAAGCGACAAACATTAATCACATACCCCATCTAATACAATTGATGTGTTGTAGATAGAATGTAGATACCAGTATAACGCAGGCGCAGTAAGTACCACCCGCTTTCAATCTAACGGTCGTTATCGCTCAAGATCTACGGCGATTAATATAAGTGAGTGGTCCTCAAATATCTGTATGATTGTAAAATAAGTCTACGAAATTACGAAACTTTCTGTTTTCCTGTAAAATATAAACTAAACCGTTTATTTAATTGTCTTATAAGATAAGATGAAGTTGGGAACAATGTAACATTTAAGTGTAGAAGTTGTTCTAAATCCATTCTAAATGTCACAACACATAATTAAGATACCTACTTTAATTTACATACAATTAAAGACTTAAACTTTAAGTGTTGCGCTTTACCATAGCCTAGAGGAGAAGTAGTAACGCTAATATATTTATGCCGGCAGCAGTGGGTGGGTCGCAACAAAATGACAAAACAGTTCCAAACTACATTGTCTCTCCGTATCAGTTAAATAGCTTTCTTTAAATTAAACCTAGAAAGTACAGTCTTAAAATATGATCATTACTATTATCAATACAATAATCAATTAATATTTATTGTCAGCGTGGGTGACGCAGTCGATAGAATTCTGGCCTTCTATGCCCGAGGTTGCGGGTTCGATCACGGTCCAGGTCAGTAGATTTACTGTCATGTAAAAGAACTCCTGCGGGACAAAATTCCGGCACACCGGCGCCGCTGATGTAACTTCGGTAGTTGTGAGCGTCGTTAAATAAAACATAATTTAATTAATTTTACTATTTATTTTTCACGAAAGTCGTTATCAGTATCATCACCATAATTATCACTACCACTCTTTTTATCATCATTATCATTATCATCATTTTATTTATTTCAGTAGGTTATTTTACGACGCTTTATCAGCAGCTTAGGTTATTTAGCGTCTGAATGAGATGAAAGTGATAATGCCGGTGAAATGAGACCGGGGTCCAGCACCGAAAGTTACCCAGCATTTGCTCATATTGGGTTGAGGGAAAACCCCGGAAAAAACCTCAACCAGGTAACTTGCCCCGACCGGGAATCGAACCTGGGCCACCTAGTTTTGCGGCTAGTTACTCCACAGGTGTGGACTCATCATCATCATCATCATCATCATCATCGTCGTCGTCGTCGTCGTCGTCGTCATGTGCTGGACTAGCAGACTTTATGAGCTATCCTGAATGTCCCTTTCCATTTATTTTAACAGGACCTGGTTTCCTTTCTACATTTAATATTTTGTAGTTGAATAAGTTACTTTTACTCTTTGTAGACCTATATGACTTTTATATTATCTTCAGATATTTATTCCTTTTCGGCTAGAAATTGAAAGTTTTACTTTCTTATTAATTTCGTGAAGACATTTATTTCTTTCATTTATATTTTATTCTAACTAAAATTATTCTTAACAATCTTATAATTCTTTCCACATTGAAAAACTTAATCACAGGTACTTGGAAAATGAACGTGTACCTACAGTCTTAACGAATATTTTCACAAAAATAGTTTTTTTAAATAAATTTTAACAACTGTGAGAATTAAACAACGTCATATCTGCATGGTGTAACACGTCATGCATTGGAGTAGCATTACGGAATGAGCACTGATTCGAGTGTTCGGGGGGAAGAAATATTTTCAATTAAATTTCAGCCAGTGTATGGAATGGATGCCCATTCAGCATTTTGATGAATTTGGGGACCTATGTTGAGCAACCAAATCCAGTTTCGCAGGGAATATAATGGTGCTAACCTCATTTTCCCCCCCGTACTATTTGGATGAGTGTTCACTTCTGATGAGACAGGTGATCGTGGGCCAGAAAATAGACTGGTAGACTTTGCTCCTCCATGGGCTGCCGCGCAACGAATTTTTTTTAAATTTATTTTAAGGAAATTGAGTAAGTCTCAGTTTTAAGTTCCAACTCTTGGGTTCCCTCTAGTGGCCGCCCTCTGCACTACGTCATAGATATCTATGAACCTAGGACCGAAGTCCACACATGTGTTGAGGTGCACTCGTAATGAGTGACTAGTTGGCCGGGATCCGACGGAATAAGCGCCGTCTTAAATCACGAAGTGATTTACGCATAACATATATATTATTTTAATGTACCGAAGTACATATGATATTTCCATGCAGATATTCTGCGTCATCATACGATGAAAGAGTAATGGAACGGAGACATAGAGTATGAAGCATATTATATATCTCGTGGCGCTTTTCCCCTCTTATCTTTAAGAAAAGATGATTAGAAAATGGTAAAGCTATTTAGAGACGGACTGGCTTATTTTTTGAGGACCACATCTGGGATTGAACTATGTACTTAGGCTCACAGTGGTTCATACGCTATAATTGAGCAGTTCCCTGGAATAACAACTTAACGTACGTTAAATCGTTTTTTCTTTTAGCATATATTAAATCCATAATAACCAGGCTTCGGCCTAGGGACACAGAGTAACCAGAATGAAGTTTAGAGTACACGGAGTATAAATGACGTCATGACCCGTGTGGAAGGGTGTCTGCAACTGCACAGGTTGGTCCGTAATGTGCATTACCGTTGTGTGTATTACGTGTAACAGACTTCGGTGTAGGGACACCTGATTAAAGGTTACAACTCACGTTAATACTTTAATGGTAGACATTTATTGTCTACATAGAAATGTACCGTAGATACTGCATCTGTACAGGGTGAAATATATTTTATGCCGTACTGTGACGGACTGTTTACAAATTGAGACACGAAGTAACGGCGCGCTCCATCTCCCACTCCACTCGACCAACACAACACTATCGTCTGTGCTTTCTGAACTTCATGCGTTTCTGTGCCCAGGACCGAAGCCTGATAATAACACATCCCCAACACATCCTCATCCTGATAAAAATATTTTCTCCCTCCAAACACAGCATCCTTCAGAAACATTTGAATGTCGTTCTGCGGAATTATGCTATTCGAGATCTAAAATATTTTTTCTTTATCTCAAAATCAAGATTTTGCAGTTAAGTTCTTGTTCTAGAGAACGCCTCAAATATATGCAATCATTGTTCCTGTCCGACAGCTAGCCTGAGTGGCATTCTTGAATCCGATAGGAGGGCCATAGTGCCTCAGGCGTGACAGAGCAAGGTTCCAACTCTGATAAGTAAGTTCCGGAACCACAGACGGCGCGTAGTCTTAGGACTTACCTCAGTATAAAAAACCCGTACTATAGCCAAGACTTTCTTCTCAACCTATTGTGACTATTGTAGGTGATAGAATAGAGTACAGGGGAAAAAGGGGGGATGTCCACTTTCAGGCATAATTCAGATTTCCATTCGCTTATATACTTCATATAAAGTGAATTCATTCTACACTTAGAAAAGGGGAAGAAAGTTCTTAATTACAGAATAACTGCTGGTTAAATTCTCAGTATTATATTCGGAATGATAGTTTCACATTTTAAAATTGGTTTCCTGAGAATTGTTTAAAAGTGGACATCCCCCCTTTCTCCCCTGGACTCTTCAGATGGAATGAGGGGTTGAAAGTACAGTAGTGGCAAAAAAATCGGACCGATCCTTGTAGCTGATTTCAGAGCCTTGTTCACTCAGAGCATGATAGACTGGTAAGTAAGACTTTCGTGGTTCGAATCCTGCCTGGGAAGGAAACTTTTTTTTTTTTGTTCCTTATTTAAATTTATTCCCAATACTTTTCGATTGCAGCAATATTTTACTTCTTAATTAACTTATTATTCCCAGAACATGAATTTTACCTTGAATCGAAAAGTATTTTGAATAAATTTGAATAAGGAACAAAAAAAAAAAAAAGTTTCTTTCCCAGGCAGGATTCGAACCACTCTATCGTGCTGGAGTGAACAAGGTTCTGAAATCAGCTACAAGGGTCGGTCCGGTTTTTTTTGCCACTACTGTACATATTGTATGCATGGGAAAGGGCACAAATCCTATCACGAGCATGTCGGGAATGAACTAGGACTATCTGAATGGAATACATTTGCGCCATCGCTGAGTCACAGACGGGGTTTAGAGATAAATTAGATGTAACTATAAGCATATTAACTCTAGTGGAATCATTGTTACAAGGTACAGCCTTAGACACAAAACATGACCGCTTTTCTGTAGCGTGAATTTGTCCACTTCGGGCAGCGCCTCGTTCACACGACTAAGAAAAGGATGTTTATTTTTCACCAAATTTACTCCTTGAATATATCTTCGTTATAGATTATTCATAACACTTGGAGCTATAAACAGACAGAAAAAGCTACAAACAACAAAACAGAAGAAAAACAGAGCGGAGTCGTGCATAAGAAATTCCTTCACGTGTAAACCTAAGCTCTCACGGAATCAACCGAAGTCTTTCGAAGGAGACTTAGCGTATGGCAGCCTGTCATTTTGTTTTTGTCTCTTCACCTCCTTAATATTTTTTCCATAACACTGTTAACCCAGTTCTGTTCTACTCCGCAAGATTTAAAAGTTTCATAGAAATATTTACTCCTACCATGTCCAATAACGCGAGGGTTGAAAGGAAGGGATGAGTTACGTGTTCCGGCTTGTGACGTCTGCCACAATTGTAGCACAGTTTTGAATCCCTATTCTATCCTGTATACAGGAGACTTAAGGTCACCATAATATTCGTTGGAGGTAGAGCGTAACTCGTGTTCTGGGGTCATACTTAGGCATGGGTTCGATTCTCGCTTTGGCTACTTACTTTGTTGGAATTTTTCGAGATTTTCCTAAATGTAAAGTGAATGTCAGGTAACTCCACCTGAATGCTTTAACTCTTCTTACCATCTCACTATCATCAATTCCATCAACGCTAAATAGCCGTGCAGTTAACATTATCTCATTATTCAACTGTGTTACACGAATATAGCCATCGCCAGTGTTTTTTACGTATGGATTGTTCCATTGAAAGCTCGGTAGCGAGTTACGCACCAGTAACTTCTCGGATATCACGCACTGCTGGAGTATTAATGTTTCTGTTTTGGTTCTGATCTCATTGTACAGTAGACTTACCTCCGAATATGAGTATAATAATAATAATAATAATAATAATAATAATAATACTAATAATAATAATAGTAATAATAATAATAGTAATAATAATAATAATAATAATACTAATAGTAATAATAATGGCTTTATTTAACCAGGCAGATAATCACTTTCAATATGTGTAACATTTGCGTGTAATTTTGACATGTTGGAAATTATGTGTTTTCAATTTACATTTCGTAAGTCCACCGTTGTGGCTGAAGGGTTAGCGAGTCTAACTCCGAACCCAGCAGTTCCGGGTTTGATTCCGGTCAGGACGAGTTGTCCGGGTGAGGTTTTTTCGGGGTTTTTCCCTCATTTCTATGGATGAATATCAGGTAACTTTATCAGGTGATTGAAACCCCACTCATCTTCGCCACTTCCTTTCCTCCCCCATAATCCTTTCCTCATCATCCCGTTTCTATTAATATTTGAGGAGAAAAATTCGCTCCGGCACCTGGGATCGAACCCGGGTCCTTGGTTCTACGTACCAAGCGCTCTGACCACTGGGCTACGCCGAATTCAATCCACAGCACCGGATCGAATTCGGCGTAGTTCAGTGGTCATAGCGCTTGGTACGTAGAACCAAGGACCCGGGTTCGATCCCCGGTGCCGGAGCGAATTTTTCTCCTCAAATATTAATTGTCAATATTACAGATATTATTCTGTATGACAAATTACTAAATCTATAATATTCTCATAGCTAGCAGTGCATATGTCTGTACAGATTACTGTGCACTTAAGTGCGGAATCCCGGCCAAATAAGTCACTCAGCTGAGTGCGCTCCTAGTATAATGGCATATACGTCAACATATATGCCTAACTTGGAGTCCGGCCATAAAGGGAAAACATTAAAGGAGGAAGGTTCGATCCGGTGCTGTGGATTGAATTCGGCGTAGCTCAGTGGTCAGAGCGCTTGGTACGTAGAACCAAGGAAACGGATTCGATCCCCGGTGCCGAAGCGAATTTTTCTCCTCAAATATTAATTGTCAATATTACAGATATTATTCTGTAGGACAAATTAATAAATCTATAATATCCCGTTTCTGGTTTTTCAGATCACTCCACACGCGGCCATCATATGAATATCGAAATTGCACTAAAAATTAGTATTTGCCATCGTTAATCAAAAGTGAAAAACACTATTAGTTTCTCTAATAATTTAAGGCCAGGGCAGCATTTTATAAGAATTATAAGGTGTTCCTAAAGTTTCTGCCAACACTGTACAATATATGTGTGGACTCCCCTTCTGTGTGGGAGTGGACTCGTTTACATTGTTGTGTTTATAGTAAATTACGTATTTACATGGTAACCAAAGTCGAATGACGATGTAAATTTTGTCCCACATTCTCATTTAATTTTTTCTATTAGTGTAGATCGAATGCGAATGTTAAACGTCAAAAGAATGTAATTGTTTCTTTTCTACCAGAAGTCTGAGGTGAGCCGCTCAATTTATAGTTAGTCCTCTCCTTTACTTTGTAATTAAAAAATGTTTAATTTCACTGTATTATTTTTGTCAAATAATATTATAACAAAATGACAAAAATAAGAATAAGAAATTAGTTGAAATAGTAAATCGTAATATTTCAATTATTGTACCCTCAGCACTTCCCGAAATTATTTACATAATTGTATTGTTTTTGTTGACATTATATAGTTGGTCACAATATGTAAGCTATATCTCTAAAAATGATAAAAATGCATATTATGCCCAGTGACTGTACACACTATAAATAGCGCAGTCTAATACATCTCTGTTGTTGCAATAACAAAGTCGAGTTGTAACCATGGAAACAAGCGAATTACAAAATTAGTTTAAAACCCAGAGAACTACGAGTAGCTAAAATATAATGCAAACTCCACCAGCCACATTACGCAAATCCATTATCAAACAGCGTTCCGGAAGAGCAATATCGTATATAATCGTTTTTCCTCTGTTTTTAAAATGATAGCAGATAAATTCACGCAACAAAACAAGTGCACCTGCACGGGTCTATAAATTCCGCGAAGCTCAAAACATTTCGAAAACCACGTTCTTCACAGTCATTTCAGATGAAGAGTATTAAATTGTCATGATTTGTGATGATAATAATAAATAAAAATTCATGACTTGAAAACTACTGACTGCGGATTCAGCCAACTATATATGGACTGTACTGTAAATTTTTTAACTATACGAGTTTTGTAATCAATATGTCGTCCTCAAGAGCTCACAGGTAACTATGAATCTTTTGTGTTGCAGTAATAATAATATTTAGGTAACAATAATAATAATAATAATAATAATAATAATAATAATAATAATAATAATAATAATAACAACAATAATAATAATAAATAGTATTATTTATCATATAATAATCCGTGGCGCTACAGGCCACGAGGGGCCAAGACCGACCAGCCAGCTGCTGGCCTCACGGCCACATGGCGAAGCAGAGGTGGACGATCATCCAACCAGAATGGAGGTATCGTGTGGTTAGCACGATGAACCCCCCCCCCCAGCCTTATAGCTCGTTTGCGTAACCGAATTTCGCTACCTATCTTAGCTCCCCAAGTGCATCACGATGGTGGGTGGGCACCGGTCCCATACACTGGCCGAAATTTCATGATAAAATTTCTTCCTCCCTGAGGACTCGAACCAGCGCGCATTCCGTAACGCGGAGTTCCAGGCAGGATGCCTTAGACCACGACGCCACGTTGCGGGACTTATATAATATTACATATACATATAATATATTATAAGTATTATTATTATCATTATTATTACTATTAATATTATTATCCGACGTTTATATTCTAAGATGAAATAACAGTTGGAAGAAGAGCAGTTTGGCTTAAAGAAGGGAAAAAGTACGAGAGAGTTGCAATTGGACTGCTACGAACAATAGGCGAAAGATACCTAGAGAAGAGGAAAGAAGTCTATGTAGTATTTGTGGATCTAGAAAAGGCGTTTCACAGAGTGGATTGGAATAAACTGATGGGGATCCTAAAAGAAAATTGGCGTGGATTGGAAAGAGAGGAGCCTGTTCAGTAACCTTCATATGAAACGAGTCAAAGTCAGGATAGGAGAAGAAATGTCTGAAGAAAGTGAAATAGGGAGAGGAGTACGACAAGGATGCCTTTTATCACCTGCCCTGTTCAACATCTATTTGGAGGATTTAGTGAAATGTTTTCAGAATACGGAAGGAGTGATAGTAGGAGGAAGAAGAATAAAGTGTGTAAGATTTGCTGATGATATAGCGTTGTTAGTAGAAGAGGAGATGATACTAAGGGATATGCTACTGGAGCTGAATGATAGTTGTGAGCAGTATGGAATGAAGATAAATGCCAACAAGACGAAGACCATGGTCATAGGAAGAAAAGTAAAGAATGTAAACCTTCGAATTCTAAATGAGGCAGTAGAGCAAGTGGACAGCATCAAATACTTGGGGTGTACTATAAAAAAACTGTTGTATGCACCACATACGCAAAACCTTTAGCGGACTCATCTCGTATTTTGGACTCTGCTTACGCCTCGTCCAAAAACACTGAATTCGTCCGTTAAAGCCTTATTTTGCGTACTTGATACATAAATAGCTATTAATTATATAATTATAAGATTTGGAATGAAAATATACATGGGCAAGACAAAAATCACGGAATTTAAAAGTAACTACCAAGTACGAAGCAAAATTGTAATTAATAATAACATGTATGTATGTATTTATTTACACTGCAAGTGGACAAACACCCGGTGGCTGTGGTATAAACAATGTAAATAACAACAATAAAATTACAATATACAATACAATTATATACACAATACAATAAGAATACACAATACAATTATACACAATAATTACAATTAATAATACATAAAATAACCTAATTAATAAGTGAACCTAATTTTACATTACAACCTACATATGTATAGGCCCTACATGTTTTACATTGGTACGGATAATAATCTTTCACTTTACTCTCATTTCACTCACTGCACTGGCACTATGACACGTTTCACTGACACTTTGGAACACATTTCACTGACACTATAGAACACATTTCACTGACACTATAGAACACATTTCACTGACACTATAAATTATCACTAATCGAAACTATTCACTACACTGTAAAACCATAACTTCACTGACTCACTACGCTTCATTGATACAACAGTTCAAATAAGACATAAAATTACACCCTTATTCATACTTATAAACAGACCTATATTTAAACTAAACTTGCAATTCAAACCAAGGGAGTAACTCGTCAAGCTAACATATTAAAACAAGTGAATAGTTTTAAATATTTGGGATGTATCTTAACTTATTGATGAAATAGATGCTTTGGAAAAAACATCAAAATTGATCAAAGTTACAGGATTTATAAATGGTACTTTCAAATTCATACATGTACAAAAAAAATCCTGGAATAAAACTGTATAATGTTTAGGCAAAACCAACCTTATTATTTAAAAGTGTAACATGGACCCTAAATTAGAAAGATTTACAAAGAACCCAATCTTCAGAAATGCTCTTTATGAGAAAAGCTGTCAGATTTACATTATAGGATAAGTAAGAAAGCTCCAAAATACTAAATAGAAAATCATCCCCATGTCAGAATATAACGATAATTACCTAACAATATGGATCGAACATGTTCGCAGAATGAGAAATTCACGATTACCTAAACAAATCATCAACTACCGAGAAACAGGCAAAAGAAGAATAGGAAGACCGAAGAAAAGATAGCATGAGAGCGGAACAGGGCACTTGGCCTAAATTCCTGATAGGAAGACGATGACGGCGATATTCTTACACGGACTTTATTTCTCCAAGATAAGTATCATCCTATGTATTTTACAGGTATTTCTTCAGAATTCGCTTATTACATGGAGAAAATTACTATTTTGTCTCCGTTCGCGATTAATTTCAATGTACCATGAATTTTAAAATGCTTTTGAAATAAAAATCTCCTTAAGAACTGAAAATACTTCATTTCCATGAAAGTTTTATCATAAAAGAACTCGTACCAACTTACGAATGTTTATTCATCTTTTGATCCTGTAGAGTTTCTTATTTGTACAAAATCTCATTTCTGAGGCTGGCATTTGTTGTTCTACCTCGACGTCAACAATCTCCTGTTACACAGAGACTTTTATATTACTTCTGTTTACATTACACTGCAGGAATTCTTGTGCGATGACTGCGGATTGAAAGAGATTTGGCAACGCAGTTCTTTCAAAATTAGAGGATTAAAAACGAGCTAATAAACTCTGGTTTATGCCAGCCGAAATTAGCCGTTGATAGTAATTTGTGAGTTCTAAGGAATGGCAGTCCTTATTAATCGCTAGCTTTTCCTTATGAGATACTCTGTATAATATTCTTCTTTGTGTATGTGTTTGCTTCTACGTTCACGGAAGAAGCATAACAAAAGAAAGAAAACAAAATTTGAGCTAGAAAAGAGCTTCTTTCCTCGTCGGGCATCGTTTCCATGAAGACTGCGTTGTATGTAGTGTAGGACATTGATGTCTGAACAATGGAAAGCGCGCGCTGCTGCTCCTTAAATAAAGGCAGTCTTCGTAATGACACGATGTGGGAAGTTCGGGAAAATGTCGCAATGCGCCCTCTCGTAACAATAACTTGAACCGATGGAATGGAAATTCTCTTACTTAATAGGCGTACGTGCAAAAACGGAATAAATTCAGAATTAATCAATTAGAAATTCTTAGAAGAAACAGACCTTAGGCCCCGTTTCAGAATTCAAGCTTAAGCTCAGGTAAGGGCGCGTGTTTCACAGTGTGTAGAAAGAATAATAAACATTACTTAAATGAGTCTTGGATTAAGCCAAGTTATTATTGTCTGACGGCATGTTTTCCGAAGAACCACAATTTCTTCTACCCCAAATTCAAAGCATCCAGAGACCTAGAACTTTATAATTCACTAAAACGCTTATTAATACAATTTTGAAAAAGAAAAATAACAGTGCTTACATTCTTGAGTTATTTTTTTATAATAACAAATTTATTTCTAGAACAAAGATACATATTTTTATATAAAAAATCTCTCTAGCATCCCCAGAAAGAATACAGTAGTGGCAAAAAAACCGGACCGACGGAATAATCAGTCCCCGAATTTTTCTCTGTTCCATCCTTCATCATATGATAATGTAGAATTCCTGCACGGAAATATCATATGTACTTCGGTATATCATAATGATATTATATGGGTAAGTAGTGATTCAAAACGGCGCTCATCCCGTCGGATCCCGGCCACTTAGTCACTCGTAATGAATGCACCTCTGTACTTAGTGCTTTGGACATTATGCCACTGGCACATAATCTGTGACCCTACGTGAGGGTAGGCCACCAAAGGGAAAACTGAGAGGTAGAACTTAAACTGAGGGGATTCGGTCCGGCATCGGAACTGGAATCCGGTGTGGCTTAGTTGATAAAGCGTCAGCACGTAGAGCTGAAAACCCGGGTTCGGATCCCGGTGCCGGAGAGAATTTTTCTCTTTTCTATCCATCCTTCATTATTCAGGAATTTAGCTGTTATCTTGTTATAAAGCTTTGGACCGAAGTTTCAACTGTGATTGTAAGCAACAGTTAGTACATTTAGGTTCTGTCAAGCATTTGCTGTCCGATGTTTTATTTTTATTTTTATGTGAATACAAATTAAATATATTTCGGTTTTTGTGTGTGAAATTCAATAAGACATTGTTATAAATTTGATGGATATCAAATACTTTAAATTCAGAATACAACAGTTCTGAGAGGTAATCAAGAGGCTTATTAAGACATATTTTATTATTCGTTTCTGTAGCAGAGTTACTGACATGAGGAAGGTACTAAAAGCACAACCCCATCCTATAATACCATATTGTAATATAGCTTGTACTAATGCGAGGTAAAGTGTGGATAGTCAAGTAATTTCGTAGGATAACGAAATAGTGAATAATTTTTCTTAATATATTTTTTTTTGTTTTAGCATTTAAAAGTAACACTATTTACAACTCATCGTCATAGGTTGTCTAGTCGTTAACATACTAGTTGATGAACCTCAGGCTCGCGGATTCAATCCCAGTGGAAGGCGATGAATTTTAAAGGGCGATAAAATCTTTAGCGTAGCTTCGTCCGAGAACAAAATAAAGTTGCACAAACTTTGTCGACTGTTTCTCTCCTACGTTAAATTTGGACGTTGTGCAACTTTCTGCAATGGAAGTTGTTTTATTACTGCTTCTGATATTAATACTGCAAATTTGTTTTATATTTCACAGAAAATAGCTTTAAAATTTCATTTTGTTCAGGAGTAATGATTCTTATTCTTGTTCTTCTAATTTTTCTCGTTGTTGATGAGAACTGAACGGGATCCGGAATTTTCGTCACCCGGTGAGTTCGTCACATATTAAAATTTGACAGTGCAACACCTTGTTACCAATTTACTTTTGTTACCAATTTAATTTCCTCATCACTATTCGCCACCACAATTTTCCCCCCTTCGTGTCGCTTCCCTTGATGATACCTATATAAAATGATACGTAACATAAAACTTCTACTTCATTGTGTTCGTATTGTTCATTTCGTTTCCAAGGATACATTGATTTTTTGGATTCGAAATCTTCAAGTTACAGAATTCATTGGTTTCAAAATCTTCAAGTTACAATATTCATCGTTTTCAAAATCTTCAAGTTAAGGTAAGAAGAAATTATTTTGATTCGTAAGAAGTAATAGAGCAAGAAATAAGTTAATCTATAATGGACATATGTATACAGAGCACAAAGTTACGAAGACCGGGAGTGTATGGAGATGTGATCAGCGCATTTGTAATTCAGTGATGACTATTTCCTCAGATAAGAAAATCATTATAAAAGAACCTACAGAGCATTCGAACCACTCAGCAAATTGGGGTAGAATTAGAGTTACGCAATGAGTAGAAGGAATGAAAGCTGAAGCTGTAACTTCAGCGGAAGCTACGTCATATATTTTACAACGACATACAATTATTATTTTGGTGACGAAATCTCCTCGGTATAAAAAATAATGACAACATGTCTATGATGAAATATCTTCGGTGACAAAAAACATGTGGACAAAATGTATTTGATGACTAAAATACTAATAACGAAAAATAGGTGACAAACTATAACGGTGACGAAATTTCCGGTTACGAAATGCCCTAGACTCGAATTGAACTATACTGAAATAGAGATAAGAAAAATATTGAGGTAAACAAACATGTGAAGCGAAATGTATTACAACGCTGTGATACGTAACGTGATTTGTCATCTTATTGTAGCGCGAGAACTCTGCATGTGCGTTCGGTACAGTCTGTTAACATAGAAATTAGTTTCTGTTACTATGAAGACATGCATTGAATTCTATAATGAATTTTTGTAATATCATGTTGATAATAACCCGATTTGCCCACACAAGAACGATGTGGAGGTAAATAAAAATTTGATAATTTTATGAAAATTGTTTTCCGCAGTCGTCTAAATGCTGTTGTCTGTGCAGAGTCCACCACGCTACATCACATACTGCGATCTCTGTAATACAGTGGCTAGATTTCCTGTTCATTGTTTATGTTTATGTTCAGTATAATACACCGTGCCCCGCTTAGAGATTGCGAGAAATAAGTGATAGGCTAAATTCAAGTGTAAATAATGGTTTATTAACATAACGTTTTACATAACTTGATGTAAAAACTGTTCGAGTTTCGAAGAATGCTCAACGGAACACGATGTGTGTGCCTTGAGTTGCTCTGCAGACATCTAAATGGTATTCAACCTCCCGCCAATTGTTCTGTGGCGTTTGTGGAGTCACTAGCGCAGCTGCATCTGTGATGCGTTGTCTCAGTTCGTCGAAAGTGTTAGCTCGGCCTCTTTGGTACACAGCATCCTTTACAAAGCCTCAGAAAAAAATCCAAGGGGGTCAATTCGAGTGACCTGATTGACCAGACAATGGGTACTCGTCTTCCGATCCACCTATCCATGTACGACGAACAGATTTTTCTTCTATAGCCATAGTACACACTGAACTTTCTGATATGGTGTCCACATGTTGACTATGGAGTGTTCTCCTACAAAATGGCGCCAGGCTTGTTTTAGCAATAAACAAACGAAAATTACGCATGCAGCTGTTTTCAGACTTTGTTGCTCAAACTTGGATAGTTTCTCTATTTTGTCAGATGTGAAGCTCAACAATATCTTTGTCTGATTTTAAGTGGTGGGCATTTATTTCTCGATCCCTCGAAGCGGGACACGGTATTAATGATGTTTACATGCACGTACAGGAAATATAGTTTTGTAAGGTTAGGAAAGAGCAAGACAAGTCTCGGCATTACACGCGAAATGGTATAGGTTATGGTAGGTTGTGACGCAGATTTTACTTGCATGAAATGCAACAGTACGGGCTAACGAAATCCCGCCTGCTTCAAAACAATGGATTGTGGTAACCCATATCTGGATTTTAAACGTACCACGAATCTCGCTTCATGATTTTAATTTACTCCATTTCTGTCTAAATCATGAATGATAATGAAGATCTCATAACAAAAATTACGAATTAATTTCTAGCGCTTACGTGATCACTATAATCAGTAACCAATACGAGTATACGCTTGACGCGGTACGATGGTGTGGGAGATGGAAAAACTCCACCCTTTTGTTTACCTCAATATTTTTCTTATCCGCGGTTCAGTATATTCACCTCTTCCGGCATCTGTTGTCTTTAAAGACATTTGTACGGTATTATCTTCCTGTATAGTTGCGAAGTCTAAGGCGTTATTCCTTAGACTAGCAATACGGAATGAGCACTTACTTGTTCGTGCCCTAGCTGTGTTGTATAAGACATGCCTTGGTGTACCAATAAGAAATGAGACTGGTTTGAGCAGTCATGGGGGAATAAATTGTCTCATAAAATTTCGGCCAGTGTATAGAACCGGTGTCTTTCCAGTGTCGTGATGAGTAGGGACCGTATTTTGTCCTACGAGGCTATAAAGTTAATTATTACTCGAGTTTTTAAGTGGACGATGCGCAAGCGAAGTACTTGACTGGCTGCTCACGCGACTTCTGTTTGGTCAAGAACAAAACATGGACCACTTTAACGATTACACTAAAATTTACAATTTAAATTATTTACACTCTGTACACTAGAATACACGATTTTTACTATTTACACTATCATGAAAAATGTAGCCCTACATTAATCTCACGTTATTTACACTTTTAGCTACAGTGTTGTGAAATATAATGCAAGGTATTTTATTTAATAATGTTATAGCCTACTTATATTGTAAATAGTGTATAATAATGCTAATATGTTCAATCAATGTAAGCCTACATCCTTATAATAGTGGAAATATTAAAAATAGCGTATTTTAGTGTACAGCTGTCAAAAAAAAAAATGGCCGCACTCGTGAACAACGAATATTTTCAAAGTCCACTTCGGGTCGCGGCGATGTTACACGATGCATGTGCTTGTACAAGCAGTTCCCGAACTATGAAAGTGTTCCATGTCTGCTCCTCGTAGGCCAGCGGTAGAGTGCTTGTTTAATGATTCAAAGGTTGTGGGTTCGGGCCTTTTTCAAGTTTTCATTTTATTTTTTAATCGTTCTTTAGCGATGTAAATGCTATTCAAATTATCATTTATATTCAGTTATCGTTCTTTATGGATATCACGTTATTTATATTTTGTTATCGTTCTTTAGAGATATGAATAAAATTCAAGTCATCATTTGTATTCTGTTATCGTTTTATAACGATATGAATAACAATTATTATTATTATTGTATCTCCAATAGTGGTTAGCCCTATTTTACATATGTATGTTAGGGCTATAGTTTCATATACAAAAAAGATAAGCATAAAGAGAAATAGAAAAGAAAATTAAATTAGCTTACGCAATGTAAACAAAACACAAACGAACCGTAAATTAGGCATTGCGATTGCAAAATAAATATCAGGTATCAATTTGAAACTTACAAAAACATGAACAACACACATACGTAACACTTCTATAACACAAATACGCAGCTTTCTGTACCATACATCATAAATGAATACACAATAGTCACACAAACACAATCAAACTATAATTACAAATTTGCGACGACATCAAGCATCACATAACTGACTCACATACATAACAAATCAAGCATCCGTTACAACACATACACTTCAACATAGTAACCACACTTTTAAAAGTTACAAATTTGGCTCCAAGAAGAATAAATAGGACACTGCTACTAATTACTATTCTTCTACAATTTCTTAAATACATCTGTAATAAATCTGTGAAATTCCGATATGAATAATATTAACGTTTTTATATTGTTATCGTTCTTTAGCGATATAGATAATATTCAAGTTATCATTTATATTCTGTTTTCCTTCATTAGCATTATAAAATAATATTCAAGTTATTTATATTGTTATTGTTCTTTCGCAATATAAATAATCTGTATTTTATGTAAGTAATTATTATAACACAAATAACCATCTTTCTTTGTAAAATAGGTTATTTTATTTAGATAATTAAATAAGTATTATATAATATCTTATATTAATTAAACAAACCGATATTTATCATTTATATTCTGTTATCATTCTTTAGTGATACTGTATAAATAATATTCAAGTTAGTTATATTGTAATCGTTCTTTAGCGATATAAATAACATAAATTTAATATTAGGTTTGGAAAAATCCAGTTGCATAATACTGGTATTAGTTTTTCTTTTTGTATTATTACATTATACTATCTTGAACCACAATAAAATGAAAAGGAGTAACAAGGAATTGAACCTGAGACGTTGACATCTAAATTTCGACGTTCGTCCGCTGAGCTACGAGGGCAAAAGTGTGGAAACATTTTCGGAAAAATTGGCCCAATCACACTCTAAGATTTTCTGATGATTCGTAGAAGCTAGTCCAGGATGCGGGGGGGGGGGCAAAGGCTAATTGAGATTTCCCGGTGTCTGATCGGGTCAAACATCCTGATAGAATTAATATTTAACCCTTGCCGTGACTTTCGGTGAAGTCCGGAGGGCCCAATTAGTCAAATCCACTCTCCTCATCTCCACGCTTGGGTCCCCTGGAATTTAATAAGATGCGAAAGAGATATGGTATGGGATGTTACCGCATTTAGGCCTATCATTCCCAAGAAAAACTGCAAACATGAACAAAGGAAGCTTTTAATAGAAGAAGAAGAATCTTCTGCGGACCTCTGGAAAAAGAACTAAGGAAGAGACTAGTGAAGTGCTTTGTGTGGAGTGTGGCATTGTATGGGGAAGGAACATGGACATTACGACGAAATGAAGAGAAACGAATTGAAGCATTTGAAATGTGGATGTGGTGAAGAACAGTGCGTGCGAAGTGGACAGACAGAATAAGAAATAAAATTGTGTTTGAAAAAGTGAGTGAAGAAAGAATGATGCTGAAACTGATTAGAAAGAGAAAAAGGAATTGGTTGGGTCTCTGGTTGAAAAGAATAATAGACGACATTAGGATATGTGGATCATATGCGGAGACTAAGAGGAAGGCAGAAAATAGGAAAGATTGGAGATTTCTGGGTTTGCAATGAAAGACCTGCCCATGGACAGAACACTTATGTATGTGGGTATGTTCAGAATGCCTGGAATATCGTGTCTAAGAACAGTCGCTATTTGCAAAGACTAGTCGATTCCATGCCCACTCGACTGCAAGATGTCCGAGATAAGAGGAAGATAGACTAAATATTGAATTGTGGCTTTTTGTTTTGTTTTTTGAACGCTTAATTGTTTGAATGTTTTAAGGCCGACGCCAGTAAATTTGTTTTGTTTATGCCACGAAAGATATTTTTATTGAGAATAAAATCTTTTCTTTCCATTTGCAGCCACAATATCATAATGATAAAGTCATGGCATAATATATTAATGAACCTGATGTTAATTACTAAAATAATCGTAAAAGAGAAAGGAGCCATTATGTATAGTTTGTCTCTCTCAAAAATATAACAAAAAAGAACATAAAAGCACGAGGTTGTAGTCGAACGCAGGACCTCATGAATAAGAGGCCTGAACGCTACCATTACGCTATCGAATCACAGAGAGAATACTTCAATTATAACTGTAGATATCAGGCAACGTGGTCCAACAACATGTAACATCGCCTGTCTCCGAATTATATCGAAGATACCTGAAGGGAACTTTGTTTCAGGAGAGCGGCCACTTTTTCTTTTGACAGCTGTACATAGTGTAAAGGCGCTGTCAGATATTGACTACAATAAAAAGCCGATTGTCAAAAAAATACTTTTCGTCTCTAGAATATGATTTTTCTTTAAATATTGCTTTGTAGAAGAATTTGATTTTTATTTTTTATATTTCAATTTTCCTTCATTACTGTAAGCTATGTTATCAATTGTTTTGTCCAAATTATCTTATTTAACACTAAATTGTAAATGTTTAACTCTTAAACTTACATGTATCTAAATAAATCCACATTTAGCTCTTGCTATTATTACAATTATTATTATATTATATTATGATATTATATTTTTATTATTATTATTATTATTATTATTATTATTATTATTATTATTATTATTATTATTATTATTATTCCATTGTTTTCTGTAGTGCTTTTATTTATAATATTTGCTTTGTATTTATATATTGGTTGTGTGAAAAAGAAGGCCTTAAGGCATTAACTCTGCCAATATAAATAAATCAATCAAATAAATGAATAAACAATTTAAATTGTAGGAAAGATCATCGTAGTATCTTTCTTTATCACTAAAATGTATTGTGAATTGATTCTGAATCATGAACAGAATGTCAGCTGTTTTCCTTTTTGCCAATTTTATTAGTTACGAACTCGTAATACTTCTTAGAAATTATTGCTTTTATAAAAGACTATACAATTTTAGTGTCATGAATGAATAATTATTGATGATCAACCCATCACCACTATCCACAACTACTAGTACCACTCATAACGTTCAAAAGCATCAAACATCGCCGTGATTGGACGGCAACTTCTCTGTCGCGCCTGTAGTGCATGTAGCCAGACCTAGAGGATACAGGCGAACTGCTTTTCCTGTGTCCCGGTTCAAAAGAGACAACGAAACCATTTTTATGTCGGGTGTAAAATTTTCTCGTATTTGCAGTAGAGTATTGTCTCCTATGTAAAGAAAAAGAGAACGCAGTCATACTGTTGTAGTTACGAAATGCAGAATCATAGTTGTATTTATTTAAAATAGTATTCTTATGAAAAGCAAGTCGTTATTTACCATGAGTATGCTATAACACTTTTCAAACTTCATAGGTACACGTATCTGCCGATAAAGAGTTTGCATTTTTTATGACTACCAAATTTCGGAAATGTTCTCCGTCTGGCTTGTCACAAGGTACTGTCTTGCAATAATGTATATTGATGTGTTTTCTCTCTTGATATATTTTTTATTTTAGTTGGTTATTTAACGACGCTGTATCAACTACTAGGTTATTTAGCGGCGATGAGATTGGTGATAGCGAGATGATATTTGGCGAGATGAGGCCGAGGATTCGCCATAGATTACCTTGCAATCACATTACAGTTGGGGAAAACCTCGGAAAAAACCCAACCATGTAATCAGCCCAAGCGGGGATCGAACCTGCGCCCGAACGCAACGTCAGACCGGCAGGCAAGCGCCTTAACCGACTGAGCCACGCCGGTGGCTCTCTTGATATATTTTTAGCCAACTTTTCGTAATACAGTGGAATCTCTCTGAAAGAATATGCCTATCAAGAGACCACGGCTCATAGAGACCAATATTTCTTAGAACCGATATAACAACCCCTAAAAGAAATCCATTTTTACGTCAATTTAAAGACCACCCCTTTTAAGAGATGAGATTTCAAAATTGAAATATATTAGGCCTATTATAATTCTACAGTACAGTAGTTTAATGCAATAAATAAAATCTGAAAACTTGATAAGAGTAGGCCTATACTGTACCTTCCAAGGTTGAAGAAGATAGTTATTTAGGGTTGTGACTGCTGCACACGGCAGGTTCCGATCGCGTATCATCTGTGCCTAGTTTGTTGTTGTTTAGTCAACTGTGCGAAGACATATTTACATACAGGATGAGTCAGGAGGAAAGGTACATGGTGTGAGGAGTGATAATATTGGTGATTCTGAACAAAAACATTTATATGGCCATATGCCTGGTTCTTTTTTATTATTTTTCATTTTATTGGTTATTTTACGACGCTGTATCAACATCTAGGTTATTTAGCGTCTGAATGATATGAAGGTGATAATGCTGGTGAAATGAGTCCGGGGTCCAGCACCGAAAGTTACCAAGCATTTGCTCGTATTGGGTTGAGGGAAAACCCCGGAATAAACCTCAACCATGTAACTTGCCCCGACCGGGATTCGAACCCGGGCCACCTGGTTTCACAGCCAGACGCGCTGACCGTTACTCCACAGGTGTGGACCCTTGTTCTTAACAGTATCTGACATACACCTGTTTGAAAATCACGGGCATCAGTTTCATGTTCATCAGCACTCAAATGCGGACATAACTAAAATGACATTAGGTTGTAGTAGGATAACTGAAACGTATCCTGGGCGGTGGATCGGTCGCGGTGGAGTCATTTTTGGCCACCGAGATCACCCGACCTTACTAAATTGGATTACTGTGCGTGGAGTTGACTTAAGAGCGAAGCCTACACGCACAAATTGGAAACTTCTCACTCGCATTTTACACGCTTGTGCTCAAGTAAAGAATGTCCTTATCAGCTCAGATCAGCAACACAACAGCTGTCTACAAGAACTGTAAAGTGCATTGAAGTTGACGGTGGAGTTTTTGAACATGTTCTGTAAAAAAATGCACAATTAAACAGAAGATAAGGTAACAATGTTTTAATTTTCTATCACCTGCACTTTTCATGTTCTTCATTGTTTCCAATAGTTTTCTCCGAAATCGTTAAGAACAGGACATACGTTCATGTAAACTTTTTTGTCCAGAATCACCAATATTATCACCCATCAAACCATGTACCTTTCCTCCTGACTCACCCTGTATAAATATGACAAGAAAAAGTTATTTTCGGGAGACTAATATAGCTTCTACTAGAGAGAACGCAGCAATTGCGAAAATATAGTGAAACATAGGGTTTCTAAAATAATGATACAGTTAAAAATAGGTGATGTAGTTTTATTCCTGCATAAAATGAAATTTTCTGGACAAGTCATACAAGTAAATACTGATTTTCCGAACGCTCAAAATAACAACAGAACTCAATCTAAAACTCATTTCAATCCCTCAATTTGTTGACATGAGACACGCAGATGCAGATTCGAAAAGTGTTTCAACAATTGGCTGTCAGGGTCACATAACTCTTAATGGTACACGGTGCATGCCAGCCCATCGGACTTCGTTCGCGGTGACAGTCATGTTTGAAATGCGTTGTACCGCTGGAAAACGGGGATCAGATTTGCGTAGAAGAGCCGGTATGACACGCACTATAACTTCTAATCCTTACAGAATACCTCTATAAATTTACGGCTGTTACTGCAAACGAAAGGAAGGTTAGAAAAAATTGTGAAACTAATTACAAACATTTAATTTTCGCTGAAACGTAAGTGTGATGATGATGATGATGATGAATAAAATTGGAACTAAATTATGAACGACAATGGAATTCTACGATAAATTAAATTTTGCATATCTGAATGTAAACAACCATTAAAGCCACCGGCGTGGCTCAGTCGGTTAAGGCGCTTGCCTGCCGGTCTGAAGTTACGCTCGGGCAAGGGTTCGATCCCCGCTTGGACTGATTACCTGGTTGGGTTTTTTCCGAGGTTTTCCCCAACCGTAAGGTGAATGCCAGGTGATCTATTGCGAATCCTCGGCCTCATCTCGCCAAATACCATCTCGCTATCACCAATCTCATCGACGCTAAATAACCTAGTAGTTGATACAGCGTCGTTAAATAACTAACTAAAAAAACATTCATTTAAAATTTTCTTGAAAAAGACATCTTCGGATCTATAAAATATTTGCGAATAATCATGCGTATTTGAAAACAGGATTATTTAAAAATAGTTTACAAGGAAGAAAATACCTTTTGGTCTTTCGATGTTAGTAGTTGAAAAATTGTCTGTTCGCTCTACAAGCGACCGCTTTCGGAAATTGCAGTACCGCAACTTTCCTTCGCTGTACGTTCTTGTTTTGTTTTGTTATGTGGGTATCTCGCCTTCTGAACGCACTCGAGCATACACTTGCACGCTGTCTGCGAGAGACAGACGAACTACTGGCCCAGAACACTAAACAAAAGCGGAACAATAGTTGAAGTGGTCGTGCAGTGCTTGTGAGAACCGAAGTTAAAGTTATTGTTCAACTCAGGTCATGTGTTCGTTCCCAGTGGTCAGGAATACTTCATATCCTGCACTCCAACTTGCACACAGGGGTGCCTTTTTTAATCTATAACGATATATTACTCTGATAATTAAATTATGATTATGATTATTACAGTGATGAGTAATCATGAACTTTATAGGTGTTAAAATTAATAATGCTAAATACAGGTTATTTGCTGCTCTAGTATCTTAACGAAATACACATATAGGAGGGTGAAATATTATGATTATTATAATCATGTAGTAATCATGACCTTTAAATGTGTTAGAATTAATAATTCTAAATAGTGAATGTTTGCTTCTGGTATCTTAACGAAATATTCATATAGCAAGGTGAAATATAGGCATTTCTGTCATTACAACGTAAGAATCCTTTTCGGAATATGTATGATAAGAACTTTCTTGTGTTAAATTTTAACGTACCTTGTTAACATGTTTTGACCTATTTTGGGTCATCTTCAGAACTGGTCGTTGTTGGTCTTGGCGCCTCTTGTTTCCTGTGAGGATGCGTTCGTTCGAGTCATAGAGTGTATATGAATTATACAAACACACGAAAACACACCCCAACGATATTCTCAACACACAACTCAATTTCAAAACACATACACTCTTTGATTCTACACTACGAACGCACCCTCATAGGAAACAAGAGGCGCCAAGACCAACAACGACCAGTTCTGAAGATGACCCAAAATAGATCGAAACATGTTAACAAGGTACGTTAAAATTTAACACAAGAAAGTTCTTATCATACATATTCCGAAGTGATACAGTGTTAAAAGTTGTGTAATCAATATGTGTAAGAATTCTGTCGAGTTACTTTATATTGAAGTCTCATTCCCTAAGCTGTCCTTGTCCTGTGTGCAGACGCTTGTATTGCCCTATTTTGACTATGCTGACATTTTACTAACTGACCTATCCAGCAAAACCAAAACGAAACTCAACGTGCTCATAATTTGAGTGTATGTTTCGTAAGCAATGTTCGCAAATATCATATTACCCGTCCCTGGAAGCAATAGGTTGCCTTAAACTAGAAGAAAAGAAATTTACATTCACTTATACCTCTCTTTGGAAATCTTGAACTCTTCTATTCCTTCGTACTTGCCGTCTCGCTTCACTTACCTTTCTTCCCATCATAATCTGAACACACGCTCTCGCCATGAAACAATACTAACAGTACCATCCCATCGCACGTCCTCATACTCATCCTCTTTCACAATAGCCCTGCCAAGACTCTGGAATTCGCTACCTGCTAGCATCAGGGACTGTCGAAATAAAATTGAATTCAAACGCAAACTTACTAGGCACTTGGTCAGTAATCGAGACTCGTTCAAACATGGCTTCTTCCAAATTGTTATCGTATTCCATCACAAAATAATTTATATATCCGTAATTTCATCACTGTATAATTTTATTGTTATAGCTTTAATTAGTACCTCAGCAAAAAATCTTTCTTTGTTCTTCACATCTACTATAAATTGTCTAACCTTTATTAATCAGGTAATCTCTTCGAACACTGAGGTTAGAACGTCTGGCCGCGAAACCAGGTGGCCCGGGTTCGATTCCCGGTCGGGGCAAGTTACCTGGTTGAGGTTTTTTCCGAGGTTTTCCCTTATCCCAATATGAGAAAATGCTGGGTAACTTTCGGTACTGGACCCCGGACTCATTTCGCCGGCATTATCACGTTCATCTCATTCAGACGCTAAATAACCTAAGATGTTGGTAAAGCGTCGTAAAATAACCTAATATTATTATTATTATTATTATCATATTATTGTATTGTACCGAAGTACGTATGATATTTTCGTACAGGAATTCTGCTTTATCACATGATCACTTTGTGATTTAAGACGACACTCGTTCCGTCGGACATTGTGCCACTGTCACACATCTGTAATACATTGCATGAGGGTTGGCCACTAAAGGGAAACTAAGAGGTGGAACTTAAACTGAGAGAATCCAATCCGGCATCGGAACTGGAATCCGGTGTGGCTTAGTGGATAAAGCGTCAGCACTGAAAACCCGGGTTCGAGTCCCGGAGAGAATTTTCATCCGCTCCATCCATTCTTCAGTATATTTTGAAGATTTTAGGTTTCATACTAAATACTGAGACTTTTATCTTGCATATTATGTCCAATTTTCTGACTTTAGTGCATACATCATGTTAATTTGCATAATAGTGCCTTTTATGAATGTTGCTTCGCAGAATAAAATATTTCCACGTTATTTGTTTATTGAGAAAAAAATGAAAGAAAGTTAGGGTACCAGTAATATGATTTCGTGGCATCGTACCACACAACTAATCTTTGGACTTTCTACTAAATCTTCCCTTTGTTACACTGGAATTTTCAACCCCAACTCTTACTTATTACAAACCGGAGATTAAAACACTGAAAGAAAGGGAGGCAAAAGTAGCATGGTTGCAAACTGCAATTTAGTATACTTTGTGTCGAATTGTGAAGTCTTGCTATAGCTCCTTTAAAAACTGCAAGAAGAGATCATGTGTCAAAATGGGTTGAGGGAAAGGAATTTCTAAAGATGGATGGTGATGTAGTTCATTGTGATTCTTGTAATAAAGACATAAGAACTTTAGTATTTATAGGTGCTTGATAGCGCCGTATATAAGGCGTGACGCTGCAAAGTCGGAAGGTCCCGGGTTCTATTCCCGATGAGATCATGATCATGCGGAAATGCAAAAGATTTACAATTCGACCTCCATTGTCCCAAATATCTTCGCGCACCTGTCGCTTCTTGTGACGTAGAAAGTTCATTTTCTGTGTTCCAGAACGTGCTTCAGAAAATACATGAGCTGAAGTGGAGAAAATTTGAGAAATTAGTTGTAATACGTAGTTTCAAAATGAAATAAGAACGTAACATAATGTAGAACTCGAACGGTTCAGAACCATAGTGGGCCAAGCGCCATATATTAAAAACGGAAAAAACAATGGTTAAAATTAAGTGAATATCATAACTTAACGAAACATATAGCTGGGGTAGTCTTAGTCCTCAGAAGCCATATTCATAGACATTCTTAGCGCGGGCTTCCGGTGGATGATCAGCGAACTAACGTTTTTCGTATTCATAAACCAGTGTTAGCGATGTGTTATGATATGAATCCCGTACAAGTAACCACTCGATAGCCCGGGCTAGTTTAGCACGCTCGTAACCTGGGCTAGAGAAATGTCTATGCATAGCACCCCAGTTGTTTAAAATTAGGTTGTTTAGAAATATTTTAAATGCACAGAATTAGTTTTTTAGGTATAATTTTTATTTACTATTATTATTATTATTATTATTATTATTATTATTATTATTATTATTATTATTATTATTATTTTATTTTACACAGTCATTACTTTATTTTTCCATTAACACTAATATCTAAGTAATTGTCATTATCTCAATGTAACACGTGCTGTGCTGATCATACTAATTGTACTATTCCTTTAGCTGTGTGATTATATTCATATGTATTAATTCTTTTTTTTTTTTTGTTTTAAAGTTAATACTGATTGTGTAAATGTATTCAATCTCTCTTTTTTACTTTATTATGTTTATTATTATTTTTAAGTTAATATTTGTATACCGGTATGTATTTTTCTGTATGTGATTTGATCCTGGTTGAATGGAAGAGAAGGCCTGATGGCCTTAACTCTGCTAGGAAAAATAAAACTATTAATATTTAAAAACTATTATTATTATAGCAAGAAATATAAAGTATGCATATTAAAACTAAATGATATGTCAATCTTCATTAAACTATGGTATTCACATAACTTTAACCTTGCCTTTCTCCGTTTTTAATAAATGGCGCTTGGCCCAGTATGGCTCTGAACACTTCAATTTTGATAGTGCATATTTCTTATGTTCTTCCGCTTTATTATGCCTGTTTTGTATATGATAGTGCATGAGTGCATGCATGTTTTAAGATTTGACAGTGCATTGAAAGCCGGGCTCTTCTGATAATACCAAGGACCCAGAGTCCCAAGCTCTTTCTATATCAACAGCGGAAACTCGTAGTATTCCCAAGACTTCACCCCAGTATATTTTGTCTGCTTGTCCACCACAAATTCCATCACTACTTGGCTGGGATCGAAAACGGGCTGCTTGGATGAAACACGCTAGCTCTGAGCCGCAGACGCGACGGAATATTTCACTTTAGAATATAGGCTGGCATTAATATTTTAGGCCTACATAATAAATAGTCTCAAAACTCTTGCTTCATTTACAGCAGCGGTGACCAAAGCGGGTGTCATGATTACATCGTATAATCAGACATTCAAACGGGTACGAGGAGTTTCCTGTACATTATTTCATTCACGTACTGAAGGCAAGCAGTGGCGGTATCATGTCGCTCTACAAACTCTGTCTCTACAAGCAGTAAGAGGTGGTTTCGTAAAGAATGAGAAGGATAATTTTTTTGTTGTTCTGTCGGACGAAATTTAATATGTTTACTTTGCTCAAACGATTCAATCAGGAGTATATAGAAACATTAATTGCCACGCTAAATAATGTATTATTGTTATTATTGTTATTATTATTATTATTATTATTATTATTATTATTATTATTATTATTGACCACTAAGTATGTGTTCCTATAATTCTTTTGTACGTGCATGAATATTGATATTTTTAGATCTTCTCCCTAGAAGGATAAAATGATTAGGTATTATCTCAGTTTTAATCTTCTTAATCTTTAAATGAGGGTAACTATTTATTAGTTATTCGTTTAATCATAATGTTGTAGAAAAGCTGATTCGAATTATGTGCCAACGAACTGTTAAACGTCAAGAATTGACATGTCTTAAATCATAGCCAGGAAGAGAAAGATGACATAAATAAATGTAAGGAAGCAAGCTACCTAATGGGGTTTGAAATATGTCGTACTCTAAAGCCTTTTAATAGCACAGTATTTCTCAAAATCATTAAAATAGCTTAACTTGTTCATAAGAAGTTTTTAATTTTGAAAAACTACGAATTTCTGGACCAAGTATCGAGAGAAGAATTTAGAAAATTCCTGATTATATTTAGTAGGAAGGTTAAAAAAAAGAAGCAAGAAAAATCGTATATATTATTCACTGGCTCTTGATGACAGCAGTGACATTACTGATACAGCAAAGTTTGAGATTTTTATCCGCGGGATTGATCAAGATGTTAGTACAGGAACCACCACTGGTTGTAGTTTTCATGCCAAATACCTTTCCTCCGTCTCCTTACTTCATAGGCGGTCTGTCGCATGTAATCATTACAGTTCGAGTTTTCGTCACCGCTGATTTACAGAGATAGAATTGTGATCACGTGATGACCTACTCTAAGTGAGAGTTGAGTGACTATATTTTTAAAATGTGTAAATATGATCTGATTTGATATTTTACAATTCATTTTGAGAAATTTGTTCAGATAAGTCTTTGAGATACAGTGAATACTTTATTATTTTCCGTCATGTTTAATGCATTTTCAGGCTGAAGACATTTCAGTGTCACTTTAATTGTTGGATAAAAACTGTCTCAGCTCGTTCTTAGGTGCTGAATTCATGAATATTTTGTTATAGGCAATATCGCAGGTTACACTTTCGAATCGCATAAAACATGTAGCACTTTGCAGTAAGAGCTAAATTTGTAGCCAAGTCGAGCTTGTAGGAAATGAGTCTTTCGTTTTCCGTTGCTAAAAAATAAATTTTACAATATTATACTCGAAACTTGAGTGTTACTTAACAAGGCCATTGTTCAGTGCGAAACGGAGGGAAATTTTCTCATGATACCGGCAAATTTATAGCAAAGAAAGAAAAAAGTCATTCAAAAGTTTAATTAGAATCTGCGAACTTTAATTGAATCTCATTCTGCGACAAGCGCGACGCGTTCTCTCCTTCATTTGTTTTCTGCTCTTAGCGTAATGAAATACTTCCGGGTCTACTGTTGGTATTACTGTCACTCTGCGAACAAAAGACACCTTGGGTGCGTGACGCGGGAAATGTATAGCAGACTCGCATAGTTACGTCAGCAATATACTTTTTTTCCAAAATGAACATCAGACAGGAAGAGGAGGTTCGAATATTGCTCAGAAATAAATATTTAGTACTACTAGGAATACATAAAAAGATTGGCATTTTATTTCATTCAAAGGCCGTTACCATCTACGACAGCTTTGGACTATTGAGAGGTATACTGAGGAGTGGAGAAAAATGAAGAAAGTATGGGGGGGTGGGGAGGTACACGTCTTCATTGGTTCTGGTCTTAGTTGGAGGTAAAGGTGTATCCGAAACTATCGTCCATATAGTTTAATACAGAAAAGACGAGGTATCTATATTAAGAAAACAGTACCGTAATTACAAAGTAATTAGACAAATTCAGCGTGTTATAAAATCATGACAAATGAAGATGTAGAAATTCTATTTGTAGGTATTCGTTCAACAACAATGAATGTGTGTAAAAATACACAGACTAGAAGTGATATAACTCTGAAGATTGAAGGGAGCAATAGAATACACTAAAATAAATAAAAAATCTGTGGATATGGAGAAGAATGGAACGTGTGAAGTGGACAGACAGAATAAGAAATGAAGCTGTGTTGGAAAGAGTGGGTGAAGAAAGAATGATGCTGAAACTGTTCAGGAAGAGGAAAAGTAATTTGTTGGGTCAGTGGCTGAGAAGAAACTGTCTACTGAAGGATGCACTGGAATGTTGTACGGGAAAAAGTTCGGGGATAAAAAGATATCAGATGATAGACATTGAGATATATGGATCATATGAAGAAAGAAAGAGGAAGGCAGAAAATAGGAAAGACTGGAGAAAGCTGGGTTTGCAGTGAAAGACCTGCCCTTGGGCAGAATACTAAACGAATGAATGAATTACAAAATTAGGCTGAAAGTTGTGTAGTTTGGCAATAGCGTATCGTCGGCTTACCTATGAATACATACACGCACTCGGTCTGAATAGCAGCGTTCATACATTACATAACAGCATGGTTGCCAGATTTACTGACAGGAAATAACGATACGTGTTAATCTTGTTATTTAATTTGCAAGAAAACCGTCCATTTTATTTAAAAACTGCGAAGGATAAATCATTACTTACTACTTTCTCTAATGATAAAGAATAAAAATCAGAATACGTCCACCGCTCTGGAGTAACGATCAGCGCGTCTGACTGTGAAACAAGCGGGCTCGGGTTCAAATCCTGGTTGGGACAAGTTACCTGGTTGGGCTTTTTCCGGGGTTTTCCCTCAACTAATTGAAGCAGAATTGCGGGGTAACTTTCGGCGTTAGACCTCGAACTCATTTCGCCATCATCATCTATACCATAGCCCGGGTTCAGTTCAAGGCGCAGCGTGCTGTACTTGTACAAGAGCGCGGCAGTTCGGCTACCCAATCATTCACAGAATAGGAATGGTAAGCATAATACGCTTCAGACCGCAGTGCAAGCCTTCGGGTCCCTCCTCCATACAAAGGAAAAATAACAAGAATCGTAAGGATAGTACTTAGTAAAACAGTGTTAACATTTGTGGAATTATTTATATACTTTTTTATTATTTTTTTCTGAGAAAAGTATTCATTTCGGACTAATATGGTGTTACAATTTTTTGTTGTACTCCAAGAATAAGCTGCTAAAATCTGGAATTATATTACTTCCACCCTGTACATAGATTATAGATTAAGGCAAGTCACAGTCTCGGTAAAATGGTTGCCACTTCTACTGAAAAAGCATTTTGCGTGCTTGAATTAACCGAAATGACTTTTGTTACTGCTGTGCAGCGGCATTTTGGAATATGTTTTAGAAAATTACCGCCGACTAGGCCAGGGCTGGGCACCGGGAGCGAATCCAAACTATAAACGGGGACGCTTAATATTCATCCGTTACGGCATCAACGCTGCACGGTGTTCTGCGGGGAAGAAAGGGGTTGAAGAGAAGTCATATGGCTCCCCGAGAGAGAGAGTAGAATTTGCTCTTGGTGCCCAGCCCTGAACTAGGCTGTCCACTGCGATTGATACAATAAATTTTAAACAACGGGATGTCTGTGTTAAAGTCCTGGTAGACCGCTTGTGTCAGATGAAAAAATTGGATCGTGTTCATGCTGTTTTCTAAAGCAGTCCGAATAAGTCGGTAAAAGAGATGTATGAAGCTAAAAATTATCAATCGTTCAGAAATTCCACGGAATTGGCTAAAAATGACTCCACACAAATTTCAGTTAATGCTTACTCTGACGGTGACAAAATAAAACTTCGTGACTTCTGTTTGAAAATTCTTCAGTGTTGTCTAGAGCGGCTAATTTCTAGCGATCAGTCGACATTTCATATCAGTGGAGAGGAAATAACTGAACGTTCGAATACGGAGTATTGAAAATCCTAGAGCAACAATGGACTATGTGAGGGATTCCCCGGAGATTGATATGTTTTGTGATTGTTCTGCAAAAAGTATCTGTCCCGTTGCTTTTCTTAGAGAAAGCTTCTTATCTCGACATGGTCATTAAATGCCTCAACCGCATAGAGAAAGTAAAATTTTCATTTTGAAAAAGGATGGGACACCATAACATTGCACGGGGAAGTAAGAAACCTTCTCGATAGAAATTCTTCCACAGCGCTGGATTGGTCATTGGTACCATACTTCATCGTCGTAATGGCAATGTTTCTACCTCACACAATGCCACACTTCACACTGAGCACCTCACTAGTCTCGTTCTTATTTTTTTTTTTCCCAGAAGTCCGCAGAAAATACTTCTTTTTCTATTCATTCATTCATTCATTCATTCATTCATTCATTCATTCATTCATTCATTCATTCATTCATTCATTCATTTCATTCATTCATTCATTCATTCATTCATTTAGTGTTCTGCCCAACGACAGGTCTTTCACTGCAAACCCAGCTTCCTCCAATCTTTCCTATTTTCTGCCTTCCTCTTCGCTTCCTCATATGATCCATGTATCTTAATATCGTCTATGATCTAATAACTTCTTCTACACAAATCAACTCTTCTAGTAATACCTAAAAAGCATTAAATAATACAAAATTTTCCAATTTAATTTTGAATTGTGATGAAGTCCGGCAGTCCCTGACATCATTAGGTAACGAAAAAAGACATTGTAAGGTTTCGGAAGGAAAAAGCACATTCTCTTCGTTAACAGAGAACCTTAGACCTTATGTCAAACATATAACAACTTACTCTTTGCAGATGTAGCTACCACGATTCACTAAGCAGACAAGAGCATAAAAATACGAGGCGATAAAACTGACACACGTAGATTCATAATGAGAAGGATAATTCGTTTTGTAACAGTTGGTAACCGTTTTCTATAAACCCGGAAACAACTGGAACACGTATGCTACGCTTAACAACTTTCTATTGTTTTGAAGTTTGTTCGTAAAGTGGATCTGGGACGTGCTTCTCGCTTCAGTGAAATATTGCTCTCATGTTTCTGTGTACCATGGCCCGAAGTCCTTCTGGAATTGTGGTGGATTTCATATAGTGAAACCTATTCGAAGTTAACTGTCTCTAAAGCTTTATCACAAACGGTACATAATATTAAAGAGTGCAACTAAGAAAAGGAACAAGAGTTGTATTTGCCTTACTATAAAGTATTTTATATTTAAGTTTTAATGTTGGAAAATTTGAATAGAAGTCATTAATGACGAATTTCTCTTGAAATAATTTTAAATGAACAACAGTTTGTTGAAATAATCGTAGTATTCTGTAAATGCTGAGCCCACCAGTGAAGTCAGTAGGGTAAGGTTGCCTATTTCCGTGATAATCCTAATACCGTGATATATATTTTTTAAATTGAATGTCAGTCAAAGCTTTGCCGTTCGACCATGGCGCCAGACATCTTTCGCCTACTTTTGAAACATCGGTGAACTCCCTACAAGATGCCCAACCCCGTTAACGTTCAGTGAAAAAAACGTATCACGGAATTAGGAGCATCACGGAATTAGGCAACATTATTCTATTTCTTAAAATTGTGTAACAGACATGCGCTGTAAGCCACCGTCGTAGCTCCTGTGGTAGCGTGTTTGCCTGCTGATCCAGAGTTGCTCTTGGGGTGGGTTCGATTCCCGCTTGTGTATTTTCCGAGGTTTTCCCCAACCGTAAGTAGATTGTCAGATAATGTACGATGAATCCTCAGCCTCATCTTATCAAAATACCATCTCGCTATCACGAAGTCCATCGACGTTAAATAACTCTAGCGTCGTTAAATAACCAAGTAAAAAAGACGTGCTCTAAGTGATTCTGTCATATTTCTAGTACAATATCATCTCCATATCTTTATTCCATTGACTTTGGATGTTATCTGTAGTTAAAAATAAGTAATAGAACATACTCTTAACCACATAATATTGGAACATTTTACACAATATTGCAGTTATGAGTGATATAGTTATTTTTAATCTGACTGCCATAAGATTATCTACAGAACTTCGCAACCTGTGGTATATAGCAAATCAGTCCGTATTTTAAAATATTCCTCTTGTAGATAATCATAAACCGAAAAGAATATGCAAAATGAAATAATATAGGCTGAGGAAACTGAAATAAATATTTAAACAACTTGGTTATGTATTGTAAAATGAATTGAAAGTTTTAACAGAGAGATTAGAAGTAGAAAGAAAGAGTGTATTGACAGCTCTTGTGGAATATAATAATTATGATTTCAATGATATTACGGTATTGTACACATATAGAGATAACGTATTATAATTATATTACAATTGCAATACGTTCTTAGATATTTCCAAAATGTATATCTTATAGGCTACTCGTTATAACTTATTATTAAACACATTTCAATTGCACAAGCAATAATAATAATAATTTCAATAATTCCATGTTCAACATAACAAACTTGTTTAAATAATATAATAAAAATTAAAAATAAAACTGGAAAACTCTTTAAATAACCTCTCAATTATTACAGTAATATTCAGAAATTTTCTAAATGAGGCAGTAGAGCAAGTGGACAGCTTCAAATACTTGGGGTGTACTATAAGCAGTAACATGAGCTGCTGCCAAGAAGTCAAAAGGAGAACAGCAATGGCAATGGCAATAGGAAAAGGAGCATCTTCTGTGGACCTCAGGTGAAAGAACTAAGGAAGAGACTAGTGAAGTGCTTTGTGTGAAGTGTGGCATTGTATGGGGGGCAGAAACATGGACATTACGACGAAGTGAAGAGAAGCGACTATAAGCATTTGAAATGTGGATATGGAGAAGGATGGAGCGTGTGAAGTGGACAGACAGAATAAGAAACGAAGTTGTGTTGGAAAGAGTGGATGAAGAAAGAATGGTGCTGAAACTGATCAGAAAGGGGAAAAAGAATTGGTTGGGTCACTGGTTGAGAAGAAACTGCCTTCTAAAGGATGCACTGGAGGGAATGGTAAACGGGAAAAGAGTTCGGGGAAGAAGAAGATATCAGATGATAGACGACATTAAGATATACGGATCATATGATGAGACAAAGAGGGAGGCAGAAAATAGTAAAGATTGGAGAATGCTGGGTTTGCAGTGGAAGACCTGCCCTTGGGCATAATACTGTGAATGAATGAAATTTTTTCAGAAGTTGTACGATTGGTATGTGTACGTGTACAACATTATTACTATATTTAAGGTGAATAATTTAGAATATCAATTAAAATAATATAATACTTTCACATTGTTTCTCCATATAATTACAATTTCGCTTTGAAAAATATTCCCTCCACATTAAATAATGTATATTTTATGGTAACTAATACTTCCTTGATAACTAACGTCCACTAGAATTTAATTTTATTGTACATGTCTCTTAAATATTTATTTGACTCTAAAACATTACCGTTATAATTCACAGATAAGGAAAATGTAAGTGGCTGCAAATTAAATGGATGAATATGTATACGTCTGTAAAATAAAACAAAAGATTAGTAGTGACCTATAAGGATTTAAACTCTATTAAGAGCGAACCTTCACTTCAAGGAAATGTGTTCAATCCTACAGTTCGTATTTTTTAACATTCTTCTTGCATCTATTTCAAGATCTGCCCAATCGTCTTTAGTATTCAGATTATCAAGAAACAATCCGTGATCTAATGCGACCTGTTGTGCAAGAATTGAACTTTCAACAAGTTAACGCCTTCAGACTCTTTGAGATGAACACGATAAGCCTCTTATCGGTGGGATTGGAAGCAACTGCTCCAGGGCGAACAGAATGGAAATCTGCGTGACGAACAGACTCGCTATAAATTCGGCCTCTTTCCGTCACAATGGACGCTGTCCATAGACAGCCGTTCCTGTCCACTGAACAGTGCTCGAGTTGATGGACTTCGATCCTAGCAACGATGTTCTCTGTTCTTTTATTTTTGGCTTTTATTGGCCTCACAATTGAGTACATGCGGCGAAAGAGAGACTTTCTACAAAAAATATATGTAACATCCTGTTTTAAGCTTCTGAATTCCGAATGAAAAGTCTCATTCATTGATGTTCGATATATGAGCCGATGAAAGGAATTCGAGCTTAAAGCATTTGGCGATGAACGATGAAACTAACATTTCAGTAAGTGACTGATCCGTCTTTGTGCGCTGTGTGTAGAACTGGGGCTATGAATTCGCTTTATTCTTCAGAATCTGAAATGAATGGATGATGATTTTATTATTTTTCGAAGTAAATTTCTTGTGGAGCGATATACAAAGTGGGGTTCATGATTTTGACTTACGTAATAGCCGTCCTAAAGTTGGGGTAGATTAAAGCTAGGCATGGCATAACATTAGTCAAACTTTTCCATTTAAGGTTAGGCTAGATAGACTCTATGGCTTGTGAATAAGCTTCAGGGCTTCTACAGCGTTGTCTTGGTGTTCGTGGCTGACGTTTCGACCGCTGTGTTGTGGTCATCTTCAGAGCAGTTGTTGGATAAGGAAATAGTCTGCGAGCTGGTATATATATAGTAGTCTCGATGGGGGAGTACTTGCGGTGATAAGTCGTAGGTTCTCCTTCTGGCATCTGATTGGTCCTACGTTGTCCAATCCGGTTGGTCCTTATCCAGCAACTGCTCTGAAGATGACCACAACACAGCGGTCGAAACGTCAGCCACCAACACCAAGACAACGCGGTAGAAGCCCTGAAGCTTATCCACACACCATGTACACCAGCCGCGGAAGCCTACGCGAACACTTAGATAGACTCTAACCTATATTACAGACAAATGCCATACAAATGAGGTTAACACAGTGATTCCCAACCGGTGTGTCGCGCAGCCCCATGGAGTGTGTTGCGAAATTTTGGAATTGGAAACTAAATTTTATGCCATACAGAAAGTCTCTTTACAACGCATTTTTTATTTACAACGAAGTCTTTGTTATGGTACATTTTATTTTGAGACTGACTTTATCAATGAAACGTGAATACCTGCAACAATGCTCAGTTTAATTTTTTTTGCCTGGCGATAATTCGAAAGAAAATTAACACCTGCAACAATGCTTAGTAATTCATTTACTCTTCCCATTTAGTAATATTTTAGAATCGTCGAAACATATTGGCCAGTTTCAGGCAGTGTTGCCAATTCAGCGGTTTTCCCGCTAGATCTAGCGTTTTTCAGTGTTAGTTTAGCAGGAAAGCTTTATGAAATTTGTATTGTTGATATAGGGATTTAGCGGGTATTTTTAGCACACACAGCGGCAAAATAATCTAATTTTACATTGACAATATAGCAATTTAGCGACTTTTGCACGGTTTCATAGCGGGTTTTTAAGAATTGAGTTGGCAACACTCGTTTCAGGACAGTATATACTTGTGAGCGGGTGACAATGCGACTATTTTATCAAAAGTGCTTTATTTAGATTTTATCATGGACAAATTTTTAATTCGAAAAATACAATCTGAATCAAGTTCTGGGTTAGATGACAACAGTACTAATTCAAATAATGTGAGCGAAAATTCCCTTCAGGGTTCACAAAACCTCACTGCGTTTCGTAAATATAGTGATGAATACTTGCAATATGGTTTTTCGTGGCGTGGAGATGAATATAATCAAAATCCCGAGTGTTTTATATGTGGAAAGGTTTTGTAAAATCAGTCAATGGTCCCAAATAAAATAAAAATTCATTTAAAACTGCCGTTTTTAACGTCATACTTGTGTGAATCAGCACTTTTTACCATAAAGCAGTGGGAACAGACTTATACATCTTGAAGATGATTTAGGTGTTGGCTTGTGAACGATAAGGCCACGTATAGAGAAACTCTGTGCAATCCACAAAGCGCAGACTTCACATTAATTGAAATAGGTGATACGATGAAAGAATAATGGAACGGAGAAAAATTCTCTCCGGCGCCGGGATTTGAACCCGGGTTTTCAGCTCTACGTGCTGACGCTTTAGCCACTAAGCCACACCGGATACCCACCCCGGCGTCGGACGGAATTGTTTCAGATTAAGTTCCAACTCTTGGGTTCTCTCTAGTGGCCGCCCTCTGCACTACGTCATAGATGTCTATGAACGTAGGACTGAAGTCCACACATGTGCTGAGGTGCAGTTATGAGTGACTAGTTGGCCGGGATCCGACGGAATGAGCGCCGTCTTAAATCACGAAGTGATTTACGCATATCATATATATTATTTTAATGTACCGGAGTACATATGATATTTCCATGCAGATATTCTGCGTCATCATACGATGAAAGAGCAATGGAACGGAGAAAAATTCTCTCCGGCGCCGGGATTTGAACCCGGATTTTCAGCTCTACGTGCTGACGCTTTATCCATTAAGTCACACCGGATACCCACCCGGCGTCGGACAGAATTGTCTCAGATCAAGTTCCAACTCTTGGGTTCCCTCTAGTGGCCGCCCTCTGCACTACGTCATAGATGTCTATGAACGTAGGACTGAAGTCCACACATGTGCTGAGGTGCACTCGTTATGAGTGACTAGTTGGCCGGGATCCATTATTTTTTCATCGTATGATGACGCAGAATATCTGCATGGAAATATCATATGTACTTCGGTACATTAAAATAATATACAGTATACGATATGCGTAAATCACTTCGTGATTTAAGACGGCGCTCATTCCGTCGGATCCCGGCCAACTAGTCACTCATAACGAGTGCACCTCAGCACATGTGTGGACTTCAGTCCTACGTTCATAGACATCTATGATGTAGTGCAGAGGGCGGCCACTAGAGGGAACCCAAGAGTTAGAACTTAATCTGAGACAATTCTGTCCGACGCCGGGGTGGGTATCCGGTGTGGCTTAGTGGATAAAGCATCAGCACGTAGAGCTGAAAACCTGGGTTCAAATCCCGGCGCCGGAGAGAATTTTTCTCCGTTCCATTACTCTTTCATCGTATGATGACGCAGAATATCTGCATGGAAATATCATATGTACATTAAAATAATATATATGAAATAGGTGAGTTTCCAAAACAATCTTTTATCGGACATTAAGCATAGATAGATTTGGATTTTGATACATACCTTTGTTTTTTCTAATACCACCCAAGCTGTAGCTTGTTTTTTTTTAATAGAAATTTCGATTGTGTGTTAACATCGACTGGATGTCCGACACTACATAGAAGTTATATACTTTTTATATTATTGTTATTAATAAAACAAATAAGTGTGTCGCGATATCGTGGGCATTCAGTAAAGTGTGTCGTCAATCATAAAAGGTTGGAAACCACTGGGTTAACATATTCAATTTATATGTATCTGTTGATGAATCAATGGTGACGAAAACGTTCATACAAATTGTAAAATATGTAATATAAAGAGTTTCATTCTATGATATTATATGATAAGTCAATGACGGAAATATAACAAAACATTTATTTGATATTATCTAAAATAAAAGTAGCGATATGCAACGTAGATGACATTTATATGAGAAATTTGTTAAGTAATTCTCTATTTGCTTTTATGCAGCCATATTTCATTACATTGTTACTTCCTTTCCGGTGTGTAATACGTTGTGAAACACGTTCTTGTATGTAATCTAGGCTTTCTGCCACCTCTCACATAAAAATGGAAGTTCGCTCTTCCCATTCTATCGTTACATACGATTTTTTTATACTTTTTCTCGTCTTGTCGGGTTTCTTATTGAGTCTCTTTCTCGCAGAAGAGTTGACGGATTGCATTGCAGTAAAGAAAGGTCGCGAGTTGAAATGATTTTTAAAACCCGCCCTGCCATAAACTGTACTCTATCCCAGCGATATTAATCCGGCTGACAATATCACATCCTGCAGCTTTCATATTCATATCAGTAATAACTTGCCTATCTCCATAATTATTATTCTTGTCTGACATATTTCCTCCCTCACTAACTCGGCATCTGTTTATGCATCTACTTCACAAGCTAAAAAAAAAGCTGTTGAAATTTATTTTGTACGATAAAATGGGAAATGACCTTCTGTTTTCATGTCAGTTTTACAGAAATATAAAAAGGAGTGAATAAAAATATTTATCTTTAATAATTTCGAGCAAAGCTACAAACTATGTAGGAGTTGCAAATGTAATTGGGAAAGTTTTTTTCCGGGATTTTATATCACAAAAGTGAACACAAATAAAAATATAATCCCAGCTAGTAAAATACAGGGACATCATTTTATTTTTACTAACATTTTTAATATTAACCTGGCTATATCTTTGGATTAATGATTGAGACCCGGAAACACCGTTTGCTACTGCCTTTCACGACTGGAGTTCGATGATACTGGCGAAAAATACAAACAAATCACTTTACTAGGTACAGGAGGGAAGAAAAGTAGTTCATCCATTTACGTAAAGTAGGAAATATCGCGATTTTGAGTGTGATAATTTTCATTAGGTTTTGTTTAATCAAAATACAGTACAGTATTAACAATAAGGGTTTTTACTCACGAACTGAGTTATCGATGCGAACGTATTCATTATGCAGTGTATATTATACTGTCTACAGCACATTAGCGTACGATATAGAGAATGAAGTTAAAATGAAAAATAATCATAATATGGATATTTAAACACATTTTTGAAAATGGTGGCCGTTCATTTCGATACAGGCTTCAGTTCTTTTGTGCCTATTATCGCACTATAGACTATTGCATCTAATTCCAATTACCAGTTTCGTCCTTCATACTTAGTAACTCATGCTGAAATAATTCTGTACCTACTCTATAAAAGAATACCTTACGTACTGTAAATTCAGTCTTCACTTCTGCTCGACTCGACCCGCACAGATAAAATTACTCAGACATGCTATCTACTGTCCTTCCAAGTGGTTATGTCGTAGGATCGTAGAAAGGGGGGGGAATTAAGTGATAGTTAATTACTTAACGAGGCCCTTTTATTTAAGTTATTTTAAACAGTTGCATAATATTACGTAGACGTCCAATCAATTCCTAACAGAAATTAATGTTTTAAGAAAAGAGCTAAGAAAGACCAGCCACTAGTCTTTACAGTGGAGCGAGCAGAAGAAGGTGGGGGAAATCGGGATGCGACGTAGGCAAACGGACGACAGTACCTGTGCGAAAATATGATTC
This sequence comes from Periplaneta americana, assembly GCF_040183065.1. Classification (NCBI taxonomy): domain Eukaryota; kingdom Metazoa; phylum Arthropoda; class Insecta; order Blattodea; family Blattidae; genus Periplaneta; species Periplaneta americana. Next base: position 76,438,137 of record NC_091132.1, read on the forward strand.
AATATTGGAAGTTTTCGTCACTGGAAAACGCGAACATATTTCTGAAACGTACTGTAATCACTAACTCAGTACTGCGGCCTTGGTTCTGTGTGGAGGACAGTTGGAACTTCGTTAGTAGAGGGGGTGGGAGTGAAGTACATTAAAAAACTCAGGTACAATAAAAGTTGAAGTAAAAATAAAATGATGTCCCTGTACTTCGTTATTTAGGGTTCTTTAAAAGTAAAAGATAATTTTAATTGCTCGTGTTTTTTTAATTAATAACGGAGAGAAATTCCCTCCGGCGCTGGGGATGAAACCCAGGACTCCCAGTTCTATGCACTGGACGCTCTACCGCTGAGCTATGCCGAGGCTCAATTCACAGCACCGAATCGAACTCCTCTAATTTTGTTTTCCGCTTTTCGGCTACTCCATTTCGCCACATTATACGTATTATGCCATCTTATAGAAGTGTATTCATAAGTGACTTCAACGGCTGGAAACCAACAGTTATGTACTGTAAGATGATTAAATTTATTTTATGTTATGATATTGATTTTTGATTCTACAAAATTTTCTGTTGTGGTTATTATTTATTAATAATGGAGAGGAATTCGCTCCAGCGCTGGGAATCGAACTCAGGACTCCCAATTCTACGCACGTGGAGCTCTACCACAGAGCTACGACAGAATTCTGTAGGATAAAAAATTAATATTATCATCACATTGATTTGTTTGTATTTTGTTTTACACTTATTCTAAACATTCTTTAAAATTCTCAAAATATTATATTTATTGCCAAAATATGAGGATTTTTACATTTCCATTATTGTCCGCCGAATTAACTCTGTGATAGCGTGTCTGCCTCCCTGCAGGGTCAGAAATTTTCATGTACAATTTCTACCTCGGGACTAGGAAAAATGGCGGTGTACAACCTCTAATCACTAAATTGTGCACCAATATGCCTGGGTTAAACCCCAAATCTCTCCAGAGTGCTTATGAAGAGAAAGCATGTCACTGTTGATAGTGATTCGTCCGTCGGATGGGGACGTTAAGCCTGGCGGTCCCCTTAGTGCTATTCGGCAGGAGTAGGCTACGTGCCGGCATCGGATTTTCCCTTCTCCCTTCCTCACCATCATCATTCTCATCCCTTTCCTACACTACACTTACACGAACCCTTACACATACACTCACCCTAGCACACGACATAACTTTTCACAGATTCACATCATGCGTAACGTGGCTCGCCGAAGTGGTGTGCAACTTGAAAGTGGGTCACAGTCCTGCCATCTATCCGCAGTATGCAGAACCCGAATCACGCAAGTCGATGGGTAGGCATTAGACACACATTTCCATAACTTCATCGTAAATATTGTATTTGTCCAGCATTTTCTTTTTGTATAAAGAGGAGCGTTCCTTCAATGCTGTACATTCTGGAACATCTATTTCATGTTGTATGATTAGTAAGTAATTCCTTCAATAGCTGATGAATTATCATAGATGTTCTCAGATCCTCCAAATGGTCCCGCATCTAATAACTCGCAGAGTTCATACCTGATGGTCTTATACTTTAAATTCTTGATTTCGTAAAGTTGATTTCATTTAATGACGAATCATATTCAAATTAACGTTGTCCATTAACTGTAACAGTTCTTGTTATTCTATCTTCTGTCTCTTCCAAAAGGCGTGGTGCTATTGGGAAACGACTTGTGAAGCCACACCAAACGGTAACTTTTAAATCGTGAAGTCTTTGTTGGATGATTGAATGTGGATTATTGAAAGAACAAATACTACCCGTACGATGATAAGAGTTTACACCACCATTGAGTTGGAAATGTCCTTCGGCAGTGTTTGTACTTCCGAAGTCTATTTCCAAATCTACATTTGAATACAATCACCGTAAAAGTCTTAACACTCGTATAAATGTCTATTTACGATATTGTTATGAATTTGTGTTTATTTTACTATTCGAGGTTATGCTTAATATAACTTCAATGGAAATACGAAGCATTACTATCCGAGTTCACAACGATTGTCATCTTTCGACAACCAAACACCATTCCACTTTGTCCAGCCACTGATTTGTTTATTTTCTTCAATCTTTCTTTTTATTTTTGTGGTGTTCTATTCATAGGGACCTATATTGTTCGCATTTGCGATGAAACGAATTTTTACGCGAATTTTGTACTTTAAATACGAAAATACGAATTTCGTGCTTTTGTATATTCCACAAAGTTTTGAAACGAAAACTTCATTTTTTGCAAATCATTATGAATTCGTAGTTTCGACATAAAATGGAAGTTGTGTCAAAAAGCTTATAAGTGTGGAGTTACTCGTTATGTACCCAGAAAGGTATATGCTGTGCATGGCACTGTAACTATTATGTCTGCATTTAATGAAGTTATTGTTCTTCTTTTTCTTCTTCTTCTTCTTCTTCATCTTGTTCACTGAGACATAGATATTTTACGTTTTCCACATTGAAATATATTCCTAATTTGCATAATGTTTCTCATTTTCCTTCTCTACCGCCTACGTTGAAAAATCAAAAACTCATTATCTGGAAACTTTAAGCAATTGATATCTGTATAATCTGTAAGAATTTTATTTTTTATATTTTCTTTTATATTATCTTAAATTGAGGACCGTTTTTGTAAAACTTGCTAAATGCAAAATTTGCAAAATTGAGATTTTGATGGATTCGTTAACATAAGGCAGGCCTCTACATGATGTTTAAAGCGTGTTAGTAAAATTGGGTTATTTCTCTTCATTGCAGTGTGTCAAAGTGTGATCGTTTTTTCAAAACTTGCTTTCTGCTATAAGTTAGACATACCGCAAAATCTGCTTACTATAGTGTTTTGTCTCTCTTGTAAAATTTAGTTTTTTCAGTTAGCACGTTTTGCAAAAACGGTCCTCAATTATTGTCGGTTATGGGCAGGATTTTTGTGCATTACCTTTCTGAAAGTCCACACCTGTGGAGTAACGGTTAGCTCGTCTGGCCGCTAAACCAGGTGACCCGGGTTCGATTCCCGGTCGGGGCAAGTTACTTGGTTGCGGTTTTTTCCGGAGTTTTCTCTCAACCCAATATGAGCAAATTCTGTATAGTTTTCGCTGCTGGAACCCGGACTCATTTCACCTGCATTATTACCTGCATCTCATTCAGACTCCAAATAACCTAAGATGTTGATAAAGCGTCGTAAAATAACTTACTAAAATACTAAAATAAACCTTTGTGAAAGTAAGTCGTTTCAATAATCTATTTTTACAGTATTTCTTTGATATGAAATTGGAAAATAGTGCTTTATAGCATGGATGAAATTCGTTTTAATATTCGTTTCTTGTAATGTGTAAATAAATTGATTGAAACATTGTCATTGCTTGGTGTGTGGATAAGCTTCAGGGCTTCTACCGCGTTGTCTTGGTGTTGGTGGCTGACGTTTCGACCGCTGTGTGGTGGTCGTCTTCAGAGCAGTTGTTGGATAAGGAAATAGTCTGCGAGCTCGTATATATATATATATATATATATATATATATATATATATATATATATATATATAGTAGTATCGATGGGGGGAGTACTTGCGGTGATAGGTCGTAGGTTCTCCTTCTACTACTATATAGGCTATACAGGGTGTTTAAAAAATACGGAGCATAATTTCAGGTATGTATTTCCCACATGTAGACAATCAAAATAGTTCATTACAACATGTGTCCGGAAATGCTTTATTTCCGAGTTATGGCCTTCACAACATTGAAATTCACCGGAACGTTTTTCTTTCCGCAGGTCGTTGCCGTCAAAGGAGACATTAAGAGGGCACTCTGACAGTTCATTCCGAGGCGAAGGTTACATTCAGTGTTGTGTAGGCGTTAGACTGTGCGACATGTATTCAAATCAAGAGCTGGCAGAGATACACTTCATGTACGATAAGGCGGACGGCAATGCTGCGCTGGCTCGTCGTTTTTACCAGGAGAGGTACCCACAGCGACAATGTCCATTTGTACGTCTCCATTACCGTCTGTGCGGGTATGGAAAATTTAACCCTCCTGGTTTGGGAAGGGGACGACCAAGATCTACAACTCCAGAAGTACAGGAGGAGATTCTGGAGGCTGTGAACATGACTCCTTCTATCAGCACACGAAGGGTAGCGTTGCAAGTCAATGTTCCTCCTACGACTGTCTGGAGATGTATACGAGCTCGCAGACTATTTCCTAATCCAACAACTCCTCTGAAGATGACCACAACACAGCGGTCGAAACGTCAGCCACCAACACCAAGACAACGCGGTAGAAGCCCTGAAGCTTATCCACACACCATGTACACCAGCCGCGGAAGCCTACGCGAACACATTGTCATTACTTACTTACTGGCTTTTAAGGAACCCGGAGGTTCATTGCCGCCCTCACATAAGCCCGCCATTCGTCCCTATCCTGAGCAAGATTAATCCATTCTCTATCATCATATCCCACCTCCCTCAAATCCATTTTAATATTATCTTCCCATCTACGTCTCGGCCTCCCTAAAGGTCTTTTTCCCTCCGGCCTCACAACTAATACTCTATATGCATTTCTGGATTCGCCCATACGTGCTACATGTCCTGTCCATCTCAAACGTCTGGATTTAATGTTCCTAATTATGTCAGGTGAAGAATACAATGCGTGTAGTTCTGTGTTGTGTAACTTTCTCCATTTTCCTGTAACTTCATTCCTCTTAGCCCTAAATATTTTCCTAAGCACCTTTTTCTCAAACACCCTTAACATTGTCATTAGAGGTATTAAATAATTTTCGTAATTAGGAATATGCATGAGCTATACATAGGTTTAACTCATTAGGTAACTGATAGACTTTTCATAGAGAGGATCAAGATTTAAATGTAGGCGAAGCGAAGTGGTGTACAAATGAAATATTGGGTAGGTTCTCTCGGAGTACTTTCGGTTTCCAGGACAAAAATCTGCAATTCGTTTATTATTATCATCCATTATTTGAAAGAAATTGCAAAGGGTTATTTATACTATACTGTGCTTCCATATTTCATAGTCGATAGCAGACTAACAGGAGCCTAGGTCTATTAGGAATACTGTACTGGAGGACATAGTCAAAATGGATGTCTAAATAATTCACATTATTGACACTTTAATTCTTGAAGGAAAGACTATAAAATAAGAAAAATTGCAATTCATTTTTTTCATAATATCTTGTTCATTGTTCCTGTGTGTGCGTGTGTGCCGTAAATAGGAGCATATTAGCACAACTTTCTTTGTTTTGTCTAAATAAACGATTTGTGGAACAGACACCATAGTTTCTTTTGTTGTATGGAAGATCATAGCTACTAAACCTAACTTTGTTCCTTTTTTCCTTCCTTCAGCTTATTCCTAAAAATGGTTAACTAGAGGTTTTTGTTCACATGTTTTGCATTACTGAAATTATACTAAAGATTGCCAAGATAAGTTGGATAAGTTGGAAATGTTTATTAGATTTCGGGATCCCAAGAAATTAAATTAAATCCCAGGTATTTATTCAGGAATGCAACGACGTCCGTTTTAATAACATTTTGTAGATTACACAGCTCCGTGGTTTGTACACATCGCTTGGGATTGCTGTAATATAGCTTTTACGATTACTCCCAGGGGAAGGAAGACTGAGGGCTTGCTCTTATATTAAGAAAGTAAACTTAATTCCATTGTTTGCATACTTGACCACCGACCTGCACCCTACCAAATCTTCTGTATAGTTGGCATCAGAGTTCTAAAATTAAATTCAGCTGGGTATTTGGATCATTTAGCCTATCGCAAACCAGAATGATCTCTACAGAAATTAGAGTAGCTTGAGAAAGATACTGATACTATTTTTTCATGCATTTCTCTTTTAAAATTTACCATCGACAAAACACGACTAACGTACAGGATTCTGTAAACCAAACTGAACATATTTTCGAGCACAAATATAATTCTGTTGACAAAGACCGTATTTAATAATAATGATAATAATAATAATACTAATACTAATAATAATAATAATAATAATAATAATAATAATAATAATAATAATAATAATACCTTATTGCCAGAACAAAGATACAATTGATTTCTTTTAATATAAGAACTCCCTAGCACCCGCAGAAAGAGTAAGTTACATACTCGTGCTTATAAGTTAATGTTAAGACATTTTATTGAATAACGAATAAAAAGTAATAAAAGAAAAAAGAAGAATAAGAAACACATATCACTATAATTGAACTTTAAATTTTCTCTGTTAATAGCAATTTTTAATAGATTTTTTTAAATAAGCAGCATTAGCATATTGTATGTTTGGGAATTTTTCTATTATCATGTTACAAGACCTTGGACAAAAGTTGCTACTGTGATTATATGCTACAGTTATAGTACATTTTTTTTTTTAGAATTTTCAACACAAATGTCAAATCCGTGCTTTTATATGGCTGTGAAACCTGGAAAATAACCAAAACTATTATCAAGCAACTACAAGTTTTTATTAATAGATGTTTGGGAAACATATTAAAAATATTCTGGTCGGTCCAGTTATCCAACGAAAGCCTATGGTTAAAAACTAAACAAAAACCAGTTGAACTTGAAATTCGGCATAGGAAGTGGGGATGGCTTGGACATACACTTCGCCGACCTCCAGATGACCCCCCCGTGAAGGCGATAAAAATTCTTGGGATTGATACCTTCGGAAGTGAAGTTGATAAATATGTGTCGTTAATTTACAGCACCTAAAAGAGTTCTGTCCCTGAATATGAGATCCTCCGGTAAAATTTACCAACCGCAAGCCCTATGTAGAGTGTCAAAAAAGTTCGTTTACAACATTTCAGAGATGATTGAGAAGGTAAAAACAAACGAGTTAATAAGTGGTGTGAAGAGAGACTATTCAGAATCTGTTACCTGAATGTAGTGATGTGAAAAAATGTTGTTCAGAGATGTGGTTCAAATTGCCTTCCGTTTAACCGAATGCACAATTGATTTCTAGGCACTACGACTGTCTGATAGGCTAAGCTGAAAAATGTTAGGAGTTTGTCAAATAATCGCTGCATCTTCAACCGGCTCTTCTACCCTATTTATCGAGGTCTTGTAAACCAAACATTTCATATTCCCCACACAAAAAAATCCATAAGAGCTAGGTCGGGCGATCGGGTTGGCCATAGTACTAATAGCAGAATGCAAACATATTTTTCTTAGCAATCCACTCACTGCGTTTGTGACATGATTCAAAACAGAACTGACTGGTAAGGGTCTGACGGAAGGCAAGCGACTTACTCTTTTAGGACATCTATTGGCAAAATAGTGCACCTGTTAGATTTTTGTTACATGGAAAAGTTGTTTGTTTTTACCTAATTTATCATGCCTGAAATGTTGTAAACGAACTTTTTTTGATACTCCTTATATACATACAGCATAAGCAGTCCATATTTATTTATTTGCTTATTTACTTACATTTTATTGGTATTTTCATATCCCGGGATCTACTACTAATTATTTTGGAAAACATATTTACAGATGTCTATACAAACAAAATTACAATTACACAATATGACAGTAAAAGCCTTTCTGAAATATAGCAATGAAAACTGGCTCTTGAATTTCGAATATAAGTTCAAACTACAAGCAGCCAGAATTAGATTTTAGGCCCACTTAAGGTTTAAGCAATAGACCCCGTGGATCTGTTACGCTCTCATGCCAGCGAGTTTGAGTCTTCCTAAACTTCTATGACAGAATTTGTTTAGTCTGCGTTCGAAATATAGTAGAAGACATCCAGGCAACGATAGAAAACAAAATAAGTGATATCAAATGAATAAAATGTATAAACATGTGAATATTCTTTCACATTTAAGTACCATAATGCAGGGGTGCTATTTGAAATATCTAAAGGTTGGAGGGTCAGGGGATGAAACCCAAAATGCATTAATTCGGGTTTCAAACTTCCTCTCAATATCTGAATTGACTTGTGTTTAGTGTCAATTAAATTAAATTGAAATAAATGAGAGATTCGAGAGTAAAACATGGTAAGTGAAGTTTTTAGTGTTTTGAAGTTATTACGTAGGTAAACATTTATACATGCAACAGTTTGTATAGTTACCAGAAAAGTAAAATCTGTATACTTCTGCCATCTGTTGAGATGTTGGAAAACAAACTGCTGCATTAGACGCAGAATATAAGATGCCACATTATACACTACATATACCGTATCTTGTTTGACCAAGGGTCAATTACCATGTTTTACGCCCGAGTCCCTCAATTGTTATTTAGACTGAGAAATTTTTGAAATGAAAGCCCTGAATAATAATAATAATAATAATAATAATAATAATAATAATAATAATAATAATAATAATAAACATTTCCTGTAACAGTATAGTCTATATTTTTTTAGTCGAATAGTAATTCTTTACACACCATAAGTTTCTTTCACCAATACTCTAAGTTTGGAACTTTCATTATCTGAGAGTGGAAAATTCAGTTATGACTAGACCTGTAATATTTCATTTTTAAACTAGGTACATATTTTATTCTTTAATATCTGTGTAACTATCTCATATATTTGTCTGTAATCCAAGTTCTTCTGTGCGGGAATCTGTCAGGTTAGGTTAGTTTAGACATTTCATATGTCTTGTATATGACAGGTTAGGTTAGGTTAGTTTAGGTTTTTCGTAAGCCTTGCATATACGAATCTATGACAGGTTAGGTTAGTTTAGCCTTTTTTTGTATGCCTTGCGTGTACTAAATGAAGTGAAATTTGCGTTTCGAATTATATTTTGAAATTTTCTACCTCTTTATTTCACGTGTTAAATAATCACTTTTAGGTTATTTACACCGATTAATTCTTTTCAATTTTTACCTATTTTCTAATATGTTTTCAAGTCGACTGATGTCCTATACGAATTTTTCACATTCCAAACTACCTTTTCTCTCAAAATTAGTCCATTTTTTTTCTTTTTTTTTCACCAAAAATAAAACAGTCAGTACCGCGTGCTATTAGCAAACTCGTATATTTTTCAGTAATGTCTTTTACTATTACCATTTAACATTGTTATTTTGTCACAGAATGCCTTCATTTTAATGTTACCTGCTGTCATTTGATTTTGTATTCTATAACTCATTTAAGTCCTTTTGATTAAGAGTGAATCATCGATTAAGTGAATGAATGAATGAATGAATGAATGAATGAATGAATGAATGAATGAATGAATGAATGAATGAATGAATGGAAAGAAGCTGGGAGGAGAAACAATTGTAAGGTGCACGATCTTGCGGTTAGGACTGCGAGGAAGAATCTGTATGATTCTCAAGCCGGTTGTTCACTTCTCTCACTCCATTTTTCACCGTTATTTTCAAGAAACTAAGAGAATCTTGAAGGCTGTTCATGACTAGGCTTGTAATGTTGGGAACCGATAAGATGCGTCACGGTGGTTTCAAGTTGACTATCTGTCAGTACTCTAGCATGCATAAACAGTGTACCTGCTGAATACTCCGTTCGCCAGTCACTACCGTAGCATGCCTAAACAGTGTACCTGCTGAATACTCCGTTCGCCAGTCACTACCGTAGCATGCGTAAACAGTGTACCAGCTGAATAATGCCGAAGGTTAAAGGTTCTCAGTCGCATATTTTTGCAGCGGAATTTGGTGAATGTTTTGAAGTGAATGACGAGAACATTACATGTAAATTATGTAATACAAACATACGAGGGGACAAGCGATATAATATACAGAGACATTGTAGCACGAGAAAAAAAGAGGAAACTCAAGCCCACGAATAATTCTATGATAATTCTTCTGCACATAATGAAAAGTACGTAAATATAAGTCTATGTAGTAGATATTTACTTTTACAGCTGTCCAGATTTGTTTATGTGCACTTGTTATTCGCGTAATCGATCGATAACCAAGTCAATGTCCTCGCACTAGCTCACGTTCCTGGCCTATGTACCATACTGCAGTCAACTTACTCGTATGTAATCTGTCCCCAACATTACAAGTCTATTTATGACTATGTGATAGCTATGGTTTATATGATATTTTATGCCAGAGTTTGCTAGTTTACAGGTGAAGAGTGGAACGAACTATGGGCAGGTCTACTTCGACTACTGATATGAGTTCATTGTCTTACTTTTATGATTAAATTCTGACGTGGGAAACAAATGGCTGGTAAATTTTGTCTTAAATACAAGATAAAGAGATTCTAGTTTTACCTCTTTTTTCGAAGTGCTAAGACTTTTTATCGCCTTTATAAACTCAACGCCTCCTCCGAGTCTGAATCTATTAACTTTAAACGTAATGGAAAGCATTACTGGCGATATATACCGGTGCTAGAAGGATCTCGTCACAGTATTTAACAATTCAAAGTAGCTTGGATTTTCACATAGAGGAGAAATGCTAATATATGAGTTATGTTAGCAGTGTAATACAATTTATTTGTTTAATTTGTTTAAAATCACATTACTTGTGCTGTCTGGTTGCGGAGATGAGAGATTTTTAAAAAATAGAACGTTACTTGACTGCCATACCTCTCGTCTCGTTAACATGTAACACTGAATCACATTTTCGAGGAGTTCTGTTTAATTCAAGCATCGCTTGGTTTTTCAGTCGTTGCCATCTCTATTGACGCACTCATCGTCATAAGCACTCTCATGTGGCTGTCACAGAGTTACATGCCGCCTGTTACTGGCTCACAATAACGTATGCGACATATTATTTACCTTAACATATAACCACGCATGCGTGTCAAGTTTGCCAGAATTGTTGTCATAGAAACGCGTGAGCGCTGGTTAATGAAATTTGACCAACACCGTGTGAAATCTGTTGTAAAATATTTGAACACGTTACGTAATAGACGCTGAATAACTTGTATTGTTTGAAATACGATCATTGGTTTATTATCATTACCATAATTATCACCACATTATTCTCATCGTTACTATGAACTCATCGTCCCTTGCGATCGTCTGCATCTTCCTACTTTATTAAAAATTCCGCTAAAATGGAGAATTTGCTACTGTAGCTTTGAACCGTGCTGTTACGGTTACGACCAAATTTAACTAAATACACAATTTCGCCAACATAAGCACATGGCGACGTTGGTCTGTGGCGTTGTTAGAAGGAGAAATTTGTTTTTTGTTCTCTCCCTACTTTAATCGTTCTGAAATTACTGAGAGATAGCACCACTGTTAGCGACAAGATGTATATTCATGGATTAAATGGCCGGATTCCACGTCCCGATAAAGTGTCGCAAAATTAACTAATTTAAAACATACGACCAATAACTTTCTGAGACAGGCGAATAAGCTTAAATCTTAATACAAAAAGAAGAAGAGGACTTTATTCTCGTCGCGGAATTTATCACCAATAATAATAATTAATTAGTAAATAAATTCTGTCAAGGACTGAGTTTGACGATTTCCTTCTCAAAGTATTTTATATATATATCTCCATCTCTTTTTATTTGATAAGTCTATTTCTATCTGATTCCATATTCCGAGGCGGAAGGTTATTCTTTTACCATGGAACAGTAGCCTAACGCTTACTTTTTATTTTTGTGTTACAATTTTTATCTTATTCAAACCACACAAAAGATATTTAAACCGCTACGTAGACGAGGAATGCAATAATTCCTATCGAATAGCGTAGGTATGCAGATCGAACAAAGTCAGAAGGCTTTATACTGCATAACAAGCTGCGTTATTACGTAAGCACCCGCACTGGGCGCCATTTGTAGCGGAACGACACGCGAAATCCTCTTCTGACTTGTAATTTGCAGTGTATCGGCAATTACACGGATCGTATGGGCTGTGGTTTCTGTGGTCGTTTAATACGATAGCGCCACGTGTTAACAAGGGTCGTTAGCTAGTGGGCATAATCCCTGTAATACTGGGACAGAAATAATGAAGGCAACCTCATAATTTTAACGAACGAAATATATGATAAAATACTATATATGTCATAATCTCCCTACGGCTTCTCGATTCGGATTTCAGCGACAGCTTGCAGGAATTCCATGGTCATTTGTTTTGAGAAGCTTTTGCCATGAAGTTGATCTCTAATTAATTATTTTTAGACACTTCCTTATAGGAAGGTGATATTAGTGAAATGATGGCAAGAGAAATGAAAATTTCTCGAAAAATTCTACTCACACATCAGTTTTTTTTTAATTTATTGGGTATGCCCCAACGAGTATAACTCATATGTAGGAGCTATACAAGAATATATGCTGTACAATATAATTTTAAAAGTCATGAAACTACAGTCTGTGGAAGCAAACAATATCACAAGAATTTATGAAAGAAAGAAAGTAAAATAAGAACATATAGTAAGATAACATAAGATTTTGGGCAGAAAGAAGAAAAAGTTTGAAACCATGAAATAAATAAATCAACTGAGAATTAAAATAAATAATCTTCCCAAAAACGTATTTTTAAACAATTCTTAAAACACCGGCAATTTGGTAAAATTCTATAGGGTAAATTAGGGTCTGTTGGACAGTCGGGCTTGTTGGACACCTTGTACTTTAACGTGTTACCTCGCCACTTGTGGGCACCACATCCTGCTAGAAGTCAATGACGAAAGTAGCCACGAGTGGGGCTACTTCCGTCATTGACTTGTAGAAGAATGTGATGCCCACAAGTGGCGAGGTAACACGTTAAAGTACAAGGTGTCCAACAAGCCCAACTGTCCAACAGATCCTAATTTACCCTATTCTAAAGGAAGTTGGTTAAAAGTTGATATTAAATAATGCTTCATTCCTTTCCTTCCATAAGTTACTGAGCTATTCTGAGAAAAAAATATATTTTCTTTTTGTCTTGTTGAATGAATATGTATATCTTTATTAAACTGAAATATAATATGACTATGTATTAAATTGTTAATAACTTTGTACATGAAAATAGCAGTACCTAATTTGATAATTGATTCAACTGGTAGAACGAAAGAAACTTGGTGTAGATATTTAACTGGAGTCAAATAATGAAAACCCAATAAATTTCTTAAAGCTCTATTTTGAATAATTCGTAAAGGTTTCAAAGCAGTTTCTTATTACGTCCCCAAATGAGAATGAATAAAGGCATAATATACATTCAAGAGACAAGACATAGGCAAAGATCTTTTACGCCGTTTCAAAATACCAAACATTGGAGGAATCTTGTTACAGACAGCCAAAATATACTTATCCTATGTTAAATGTTCATCAACAATCAAACCTAAAAATTTTGATCCCCTACGAATTACATTTTGACTTGCCGAGATTCGAAGTTCATCTTGCAATACAGAAACTTCATGGTGCGCCTCATTACGTGGATGGATGGGTAAGAAATGAAATTTTCTCGAAAAATTCTGCTTACACATAATCTTTATTCATTACGAATTACATTTTGGCTTGCCGGGATTTGAAATTGATCTGCAGTGTAGAAACTACCATGGTTAAGACGAGACTCCACTGAAACTCATGAAAATTAAAAACAAATGTATTGGCTATTTCACTTTTTTAGAATGTATAGCCTTTTCCATACCCCCAGCAGATTTAGTTCAATTCTGATTACAAATATATTAATTTTTTTAAATTACGGTTGTAAAGGGGTGTAGCATTTAAGGATCTATCAAAATTATTTTTTCGTCAAAGAATTCTGTTCTACAAATTTCTGATTAATCTAGCAACTTTTTGTTCTAAAATTTGACTCCCTTAAGTTACATAGATGAATGTAGCGGAGGAGAATTTTAATTTACATAATATTCATTTTAATTTCAAATCCGTTTTTCCTTAAGTTTATTTTTCTTGATTCAACAGCACTTTTTTATGCCAAATATTAATTAATCTGAATGAAATTTTTACTGCAAGTATTTATGAGGTAGCTACATTTATATGCAGTTTTATTTTGTGAGAAATGCTGATAGTTTATTTTATTAATATTTTATTTTGATGAATTATAGGTAAAATATGTTTTTTTAATTACAAAGAATTTTTTCGAAGTAAATAAATGAGATATTTCATAAAATTAATGCACAGAAATGTTCCTCTATGTCTTGTGACTGTAAACCCCCCCAAAAAAAACTAAGCTTAAAAAATTGAGATCTATAAAAATTCAAAATCAAAAACATTTGGGAGTTTAAAATTTGGATTTTGTTAGTTCTTTACATAGTAAACATGCTTTCAAAATTTGGTTGAAGAAGTATCCCCTTACATGGATTGATGGATGGTATGGATGGATGGATGGAATGGCCATAGCAAACCAAAACAAACTGAGGCTACCCAGTGTGCTATCTCCGGAGTTAAATTTTGGCATGGAAGGTGAACAACTAATTTAATTTCGAACTCTCTGCTCAAGAAATAGGTTTCTTCTCTGTACGACACGGACATCCGAGAAATTCAAAATGATATTAAACGACATAAGTTTACAATGAATTTAAATTTACCTTGGTCGAATTTAAATCCGTGGAAACTCCAATACAGTGCAAAGTATAGTTTTCTTCCTCTTCTTCTTCTTCTTCTTCTTCTTCTTCTTCTATTTCATGAAACATCAATTGCGTCTCGCTGGTCCTTCCATCTTTTTGCTTTTCCAATGTATATAATTTTTTTGTCTTGGGTTGTAACTGAGGAATCTTAGTTATTCTTGTATCCTCCATTCTTTCCATGTGGTCTTCCATGCTTTCATATGATTAGGATGCTAGCTATTGTTTGTGAGAGTACCAGTAATAATAACCTCCTCTGTCCGCATTATAGACACAGAGCAAGGAAAGTTACAGGTGCAAGGGCTGCTTTCTTGTTGCTTCCGAACTTGCAGAATTTGTTTAGATTTGTTTCCCCTGTACGAGTTGGTTTCTCTTCACTTACGGAGTCCCGTCTACCCTTCTGTGGGTTATTCTTAGCTTCCTTTCACTTCTGATCCGTCGGCAGCTTACGCTCCCCAATATGGCCGTCTCGATCATAGAGTACTAAGCTACTCCCGCACGCCAAGACGATAACTCCTTGCAAAGTATAGTGCCCATTAAAATATTACAGTAAAACAGTTTCACGATGATAAGAGTGGTTATTTATTACGAAGACATTGCAATATCATTGCTCGAAAATTAAAATACTTTGATAATACTTGATCCAACATTATCTTTCTTCTTAAAAATTCTTCTTGGCCCTGCTGGGATTTTACTGTGTATATAATAATAATAATAATAATAATAATAATAATAATAATAATAACAATAATAATAAAATAATAAATATATATATTGCCATATGTATTGTTCATTTAAAATCAATATGTAGTGGGTGATGACGGATTAAGAACTGGAATACATCTAACCCGCCATAATACGAATACAGAACGTTGTAAGAAATACATACGAGTAAATAAATAAACAAACAAACGAATAAATAAATAAATAAATAACTAAATAAATAAATAAATTCGCAGATATCAACATCAAAAACCAAAGTTTTTGGTTATAGTGGCGAAAAGCAGACGCCAAGACACCAATATTAAAAATTACGTATTTCAGAAGTAAGCGTAAAAATATTTATCTGGCATAGAAAATAAACTGATATAAATAATGAACTGTCATATTATAAAATTATGGAGCACTATAAAAATAATATTGCTTTAAAAGAGTGAGAACGGATATGGTACTCAAATTCTACGTATATAACAACGGTGATTCCAGTGCTGACATGGCTAAGAGGAATGGACAAAGAAATTGTAAATAAAATCTCTAGCGAGATACAGTCTTCATCTTAAAACAAATGGGAAAGCGAGAGAAGATTACGTGTCGAAAATTCCTATCACAAGATATAGAAACAAATGGTACTCCGGATAGGCTCGCATCGGTTACATAAACAAATACTTCTCTGCAACCTAGAGGCAGAAAAAATGCATGGAGGTTTAGGAAGCGCTAGAAGAATTCAATCTTATCTTAAATTTCATTTAAATTTTTGAACAAACATTTTAAGATGTATGGTGCCGGAACGGGTCACTGGTCCAGCCCATGAAGTCGGTGATTATTATTATTATTATTATTATTATTATTATTATTATTATTATTATTATTATTGGTAGCAGTGGCAGTGGTAGTAATAGTAAATACTATTCAAATTAATAAACAATGGCATTTTATTCCCAATTATACACATTTACACAATCTTCAATAAAGGTACTCTTAGTAGGTAACCCGTCTCTGTTGCAAATCAGTTGAAGTTCATAGCTATGATAGTTTAATATTTTCTGTGACAGACGATTTTAAATCATGCTACATATTCAGCCGTCGATTCATATGCAACGCACGCGTTTGGAAGTTTTAAGTAAGCAAATACTTTTGAGAATTCTTGTCACAAATATTATCGTCGAGTGGATATTCTATAGATACAAGTGCATAGCTCTCTCTTCAGCAAACATTCGTCTGACAGGAAAGAGTCGCCCGACTTTCCGGAGTTTTCTTGAAAGAAATTACTTAAGAAACGAGAACGAAAACGGAAAGCGGAGGAATTGAATGTGAAGATTTTTTATTCATAATAAACGTGAACGGAAACGGAAATCGTTAATATTACGCATTCTGATGTTATTTATTTATGCTTGACCAATAGCGTTCTCTTATGAGAACAAACCAGCCAACATAAACACAGGTTAACCAACTTCAAAATTTATGGCATGGAATATTTAAGCATTCAATTCACATGGCAGTCTGGTCACATATTCACGTAACACATATTGAAAGTGATTCTACTGAATTTCTGGGTTAGTTACAAGCAATGGATGAAGACGAAATTGTGTCACGGCCTCCTTGCTACAAAATATACGACGATCAAATAGCTTTTTGATGACAACAGAATGAATCTAGTAGACTGTGATCGGAGATGAGAACGGCACAGTTGAAAGTTCGTCAACCTTCACTTTCCCGTTCCCGGACTCCGGTAAGCTTCTCGTTAATTGTGAATGGTCACATTTAAATATATAAATATTGTATATAAAACAATTTTTTCATTCTCGTTCTCGTCATTTCCGTTCCCGGTTTATTGTGGATCAGTCTTAAGTCTCCTGTAAAATTGGGAACTAGGTCTTTCTCCATGATGAAAAGCGATGGGAGCAGAACACCTCATTCTAGTGCCAAGGACATGAAATCATGGAGCTCTACTTTCATATGCTCTATGCGCCTATTGATTGTATATCATAACAAGTCTATATTTAAGTTTAAATGTAACCGTTTCCAATTTTATAAATTAATAAATAAATGGATTTGTAAATCAATGGACAAATTAGTAAATTGATCACACAGTCAAATTAGGTTAGAGGAGGAACATGGGATTCACTAAAATGAGTTTTTAATTTTTGTTTTAAAGTAATTTATGGTACAAGAGAGTAAAGTAGGGTTATATTCATGAGTGCAAAGTTTAGAGCCCGAGAAACAGACGAGGAAGATAATTTCCACGGAACACAACATAGATTTACTATTTACAATACTTTACTATGCATTACTGATGTCTAAATCACAGTACATAAGACAATTTTAGTAGTAGGCCTATTCTTAGTAATGTGTTGGTTGTGAAGAAAATGAATGAATGAATTTTGCTTGTTAAGGAGAGAATGATTTAATATTTTAGTAGTGCATTAAATGTCATGCAGACAATAAAGATTTTGTTTAAGTTCCCGAAAACAACAAAATGAAAAGCAGCTTAGATAATTACCAGTAATGTATAAAATACTGAATGATTAATCCAGATTTGCCTATCGTTATTTTAAAATGACAGTTCCGTTTAATGGAAAAAGTTACTTAAACTTTGGAAACACATCTATTTTTCTATTATTCTCGTACATGAATTTGTTATCTACACTGCATGCTTATTTCCCGCAGGTAGTATTGACCAAGGGCAAACTCAGCATTCTCCAATCTTTCCTATTTTCTGTCTTTCTGTTTATCTCCGCATATGATACATATAATGTTAATTTCGTCTATCATCTGACAGTAGGCTAGTATTTACACACATTTTATATTTCTGCTGCACATTTCAGTATATTTATACGTGTAACTATGATATGATATATATTTGTCATTAAGCACTTTCTTCCGGTGAGATGGCACTTCACATATTTTGTATACAGTGCCATCCACCTTATTACATAGCAAATTTATGCAAGTCATAACTTACTTCCTTCTCTTTCCACTTATGTTCTCTTTAAATGTATCTTGTCACCTCTCACCACCGGCCTATCCACTATATTTTCCCACTTCTCCATTGCTGACCCCCACACTTGTATCCTCCCCTTCCCTCACTTCACTTCACTTCCTATTGATATCCTTGTCCTTCCCCTACTATTTTCTTGTATTTCCCCCACTACTTCCCCACTACACCAACTTCTTAAATCATAATGTTTCTTTTTACTATTCGCCTTTATTCCTTCATCACTGCTACCTGAATCTGTTCCATTTTCTTCACTTGCCTTGTCGTTGTTTTCCCCTGACTCTGCAACTCACGTACTCGCCTTGGAATCGCCTCAAAATGCTGATTGCTGGAATTTTGACGCGTTTGTAGTTGTCTGCTACGTGTTGATATTTCTTCTTCAGATGACATCATAGGCTTTTCTCGATCGCTTGAAGTTGCTTCTTTCCGCATTCCATGTCTGTCTGGTGAACTCCGTGTAGTGCTTTCCTTGCTATTTTCATGAATGTTGTCCGAGCTGATATCATTTCCAATGCTCCTCGACACTAATCCCCTAATTTTCTCCTTCAGGACTCTCCTATTCCTCTCCATTTCTCCCGAGCCTACTACCGGCTCCTTAATGCTTTCGAGACGTTCTTCAACATTAAAGATCAAATTGTTAATCTTTAATTTATTGCCACACAGTCTTGCAAATTGACCACTTTTCCTAGCTTTTTTCAGGAAGGGGACCAAAACTCGTCTTCTGCTCCTTACTTCATAACTCCAATCATTGCCCATTCTGATGGAAGTGTTCCCTAGCAACCTTCTGTTTCTCACGATCTTACCCTTCGTTGTCATGCTCTTGAATTTCACTAGTATAGGCCTAACTTGATCTGGATTGCGATTTCGTTCTATACGTATAAATATATGAAAATGTGTTAGTCTTTAGTTTAATAGAAATCCGCCTTGTAGTTAATAACGCATGTACGATGACGAGTGATTATTATTGCTAAATAAAGATCGTTATAATTAGCTATAAATGGACCTTCAGAAATTACTTCCGAGTAACAAAGATGAAAATCGGAATGTGACACATTGCGAACAGGAAGTGAAGCCGTAGAACTGTACATCCCTGATGCAGTGTTCGGTGTAACACGCATATGTTACTGCGGACTGAATTTATTGCAGCAATGGAACGCGTTTCCTGGGGAACACAACAATGGACTCGTGACCTAGATAGAACTTCATTATGCGCAGCCGACACCAACAACAGAACGCTGAACGTGAGTGTCCAATCTTAGTTGTAATAAATAATAATAATAATAATAATAATAATAATAATAATAATAATAATAATAATAATAATAATAATAATCTCTGATTAAGATCGTGGCTGATATGTAGGCCTACATCTATTACACTGGTCAACAGCCAAAATGCATCGGAAGTAAAATTAGTCATTTCTTATTAATTTTGGGGTGCTAAAAACGAAAATGACCTTCATTTTGTGGATTAGTTCTCATTTTGATTTTGCATAGTGTTTTTGCTCAAATTACACGATTTCTCTCGAGATGATATTTATTTACATTTTATATACTACTAATTCCAAAATTTGGGACATCTGGCCGACATCTACGGCTGACCACTATGATCCAGAATACAAAACAGAGGTTAAATTAAAAATAAAATACAATATGATTTGCGGAGAGAATATGGAACAGTGATAAATTTTAAAATAAAGTATAATTTGATTTCAAAGAAACTTGAGATGAAAGTACAATGAAGAGTAATGAAATTAAGTAAAAAAAAATGTAAGTTATATATTACGTAGTGTTATATAAGTGATTGTGTAAAATGGATAATGAATCTCTCAATACCATTAGACAAATTTCGTTAATGTCCTCATTAGAAAATTTAAGAGAAAGAATTGTTTTGGTTAACTTAAATGAAGTTCCCCTAGCGCCAAAAAGAAGTCTTTTCATTTCCCATGTATTAATATGAATTTTGTATCTCTCACTGAAGTGAGGAATACATGGATTGTAAATAGACTTCTTTTCATCGTTAACGTTATTGGCTTGTTGATCATCCTTCTCAAAACGGACAGTGGGTTCAAGAATGAGACCTCTTTGATTCCGGCGATCGATGGCTATAATGTCTGTTCTTCTGGTTGACCCATTCTCAGCCAAGCAGTGCACTTCTTCGTAAACCTCCCACTTTGCCTTCCGAAGAGTAGTTGCGATGGAGCTTCTCACTTTATGGTGGCGATTGTTCCTCAGTAGTTCTCCTTTAAGGCAATAACCCAAAACATGCCCAAGGGTTTCTACTTCGCTGCATCCTGGATGACGACAATTTTGATCTTGTATGTATATTAATATGTATGTCGATAAATACATAGTGTAATAAAACAGTAAGAAATATATAAATATACAGTATACATTTATAAATCAGTTAGAACACAATTAAAAACATCACTAATATGCCCTATTTAGCAGCCAACGAGAGCTATGTCTTATAAAAGAAAGTATTCCTAAAATAATCACTTCACGGTTTCAGAGGAACAACAATAAAATTGTTTATTTACATAAAAAGTCATGATTAGTGAAGTATGTTACCAGTCAGTGATGTATGCAATGGAGGGGAAAAGGAACTGGCCATCCTACTTCATTATCTCTTGGCTTAGTTGCGTCATGAATGACGCCTTATTGTTATTAGAGTTACTTATGATGAGGTTTCAACCTGTCTTCGGAAAGTTGACTAAATAATAATAATAATAATAATAATAATAATAATAATAATAATAATAATAATAATAATAGTAATAATCACCATTATCAACACCATCTTCATAACCATTTCACATATTAGACCTAGAGGTCTGTTACGGTCTCTATCCAGCGCTTTTTAGGTCTTCCCAAGTTCCTTCGGCCTGTTGGAGTATAGCGTAAGATCAGTTTTGGCAAGCGGTTGGAAGGCATCCTGGCAACATGTTCTTTCTAGTTCAATCTGTATTGTTCTATATACTGGATAACTGAATATACTTTTAATTCTTTAACAATATCCTCATTTCTTTATGGTCAAGGAGGGAGTAACCAGCAGTTCTCATAAATCGCATTTCGGCTGTTATAAATCTACTTTCGTCAGCCTTTTTGATGGTCCTAATAATAATAATAATAATAATAATAATAATAATAATAATAATAATAATAATAATTAGAGTCACTTATGATGAGGTTTTAACCTGTCTTCGGAGAGTTTACTAAATAATAATAATAATAATAATAATAATAATAATAATAATAATAATAATAAAAGCTGCAAAGGCTAATTGGGATTTTCCGGTCTTTGATCAGGTCAAAACCCCTGATAGAACTGATATTTAACACTTGCGATGAATTTCGGTGAAATCCGGAGGGCGTCAAATCCACACTCGTCACCTCCACGCTGGGACCCCCTGGGATCTTTTAAGATGCGAAAGAGAGAGTGGTGTGCAAAAAAGCAACGGATAGCTACCGCATTTACCTTTCCCATGAAAAACTGCAACTATGGCGTGATGTATTACGGCGAAGTGAAGAGAAGCGAATAGAAGCATTTGAAATGTGGATATGGAGAAGGATGGAGTGTGAGAAATGGACGGACAGAATAAGAAATGAAGGTGTGTTGAAAAGAGTGATGAAGAAAGAATGATACTGAAACTGATCAGGAAGAGGAAAAGGAATTGGCTGGGTCACTAGTTGATAAAAAACTGCCTTCTGAAGGATGCACTGGAAGGAATGGTGAACGGGAGAAGAGTTTGGGGCAGAAGAAGATAGCCTATCAGATTACAGACGACATTAAGATATATGGGTCACATGAAGCGACAAAGACCAAGGCAGACAATAGGAAAGACTGGAGAATGCTGGATTTGCAGTGAAAGACCTACCCTTGGGTAGAACACTATGAATGAATGAATACTCTATTTTGTTACCCTTACCGGTGGACCCGAAATTCGCGGATTTATACTTGGTTAGGAGGATAGACTTTTAAGGTTCGATAATTATCGTAGTTTCCTTTTATAGGAGAGTATAGTCTGGACTCCTGTGCTGTCAGTTTATGCTAAACAGAAGCACTATACCCTTGGAATGGAATAGAATTTACGGAGAGGGACACTATGGCCTGGGGGACACTTTGGCCTAGCAATGCGACCTGGTACGATCTATTGCACTGACCCTCAAGCTAGGCACATTCCCAAACCCACACCGGCTGACTACACTAAGGTTCGCTGATGCATTCACACGTCAGACCTAACCCCTGAATTTTTTTTCAACCAGAAATTGGTTAAATGAAATCTGAAGAGAAAAATTCACACGTTCTCGACATATTTTGATAAAATTTTCAATACTCGATAGATGGCAGCACGTTTATGCTTTGGAGTTTGCAGCATCTAGCGGAGACTTCTTGAATTTTGTGTTATGCTATAAATATTACATGTTCTCATTAATTGTACCTCCAATAAAGACGTTTTCACTTTAACTAATAATATACCGGTATAACTATTGAATTGTAAAACTAAACTAAAAGAAAATTAAAGTAGTAGGATGCAAATTTAGAATACTACACATGCTAAGCTTATGATGTTAGATACACACTTGTCCCACAGATTGAATCAAATTACGACGTGATACCTAGTCAAAAAATAAAGTTTTTTTTTCTTAACTGCTGACTTTCTATTATGTAACCTGAAATTTCACGACATTCAAGCCTTAAACTTTAATACGGTTTTCATTAAAGGATCTTATTTCCCTTTCGCGGCCTACTTTTGTAAATATGTTCACTCCATTTTTTTTTTGTTTATTATTATAATTTATGTAACGTCTCTTATACCCAGTTAATTTCCTAAGTCTGTGTTTCTTTTATTACCTTTTAAGGAAAGCCTACCCAGGCAGTATTTTCTGCTCATTTAAATTATGTTGGGGTCAAAAGATACGTTACATTTTATACGAGTATAATAAAGGAGTTTCATAAAAGTGTACAATAATTTCTCTACTCGTTTTATTGTAGCAATTAGATTAAGAACTTTTTTAAATTTAATTTCCGGGTAATTTGAGTCTACGTAGTAAATGATATATGTTAAATAATTAAGTCATTAATAATTCCTGATATTTTATTACGATAGGTACTAATAATGATTTAAGCGAATATTGCAAGAATCTTAGATTTAGTCAAAATCAGCTTTGACGACTTTCTTGTTGAATATTATTTTACTTCCGTTAGGAATATTGCCAATATAACACAATACAGACATGACTTATCCAGAAGCATCTATTTAGGAGAAATAAATAATAGTAATAATATTGTTACCTCATAATTAGGGCTTACAACCTTTCCTTGGTAAAAGTTTTGATTATTAAGAGTTAGTATAAACAATTGCTTTTAAGTATAAATATAAACTTAGCTGTTATAGATATAGAGAAAGCAATGTGATAAATATCAAAGAATATTGTAAACATTTGCCAATATATAGATTTATTCCATATCACACAGACTCCATCTTTCTTCGTCTCACGTAGTGACAAGGCCGATATAAGAGAGGACATTCAGGGCTCCTCTCCACGGAATAGATGCGAATCCAGTCACATAGTTGAACAGAAGTAAATGTATGAGTGATAAGGAATAGTAATATGCGTTACAAGAGCGGTATGTTGAAGTTTTCATGTTCGAGGAAAAGTTTGAAAAAGCGAAACGTAGTTGAGCTTTTTTAATTTCCAAGAATTGAAAGAAAACATACCGCTCGTGTATCGTACATTATTTTGTGCGAAGATCGTTTATTACATACCTGAAAGAGGAATTTCTAATTAGTTGCAATGAAATCTCCATCTTGGTTTCTGTTCAATGACGGCAATTTTGGAAAACAAAAATATCTATCTTCAACATTGTTGCTTTAAAATGTTTTCTGTGTTTACTATACTCCAGCAGGCCGTGATATACGTCCGTCTTTTTTTTTCCCCCAGTCTATAAATGCGAACTTAAAACAAACGGCTTCCTTAATGTTACTTGCATCACGAAATGCAGTAACTTTAGTGGAGTTGTAGAGTTTACTTAATTTTTGCAAATATTTAAAAACAATAATTAACAGTGCAATTTAGGTGAAATTGCAGTGGTAAGTTTCCAATTTATAATTATTACTATATTGAACGTCTCCAAAAATAATATGTTAAAAGCCTAAATCAGTAAAATCAATATGTCACTTAAGCGGTAAGAAGAGGGAAATTGTTATGTGTGTTCGGTTGGGAATACTGAATGTGGAATTTTAGACTTACCGCGGGTTGGTTTTGTGCGGAAACCAAGCAAATACGGACGATCTCGCACAAAATCAGTATACAATTGATTGGTAAAGAAATGCGACGTAATAAAATATAAAAAATTCTATAATTTACTTATAAACTCATCCTGCCTAAGGTTTTTCCGTGGTTTTCCTAAGGCGTTAAGACAAATGTCGGGATGAGCCCTAAAAGAAATGGGCCACGGACCTGCACTCATATCCCCATTAATCTTCCAATTACTTAAATTAATTAACTAATTACATCTGTCCCCCCTCTTCGTAATTGAGCCATCATATAGCCAAATGGCTTGTCGCAAAATTGAGACGATCAACAAGGCTCATGATAACAATCACCTCCTACATAATAGCCAAATTGGCTAGTCTCCTATACATGAGACAAACTCATCTCGCCTAAGGCATTCCGTGGTTTTCCTCAGGCGTAAGACAAATGTCGGGATGAGCCCTATAAGAAATGGGCCACGGACCTATATGCCCTTCCCCATATATATTCCACCTTTATTATAAATGATGTATGCCCTAGTTCAGATAATATTAATAGTATATTAAATATACGAGGTCACTCAATAAGTCGCAAATTGAAAGGACAGGGACCTCTCAAATTGCAGATTAGATTTCACGGCGCTTCTTTCGACGGCCTTCACCTGCTTTGTCATCGAACAACAGATGACGGCGTCTTGCCATCCTAACGGCAAACACCAGCCAAATCCTCCTCGCCCCGTTCCGTGATCAATTGATCAATCTCAGCCCCCCTCGCGTATGTGGTACCTAAGAGGTTACGTCCAATTTCGGCTTCCCCTTCAAAATTTTCTAGAACTCCTTCAGGGGAGCAGCGTAACCCGGAGTGAGACTAGTGGCCAACAGGCTTGGAGCTCACATATTTAGTTTTGTACAGCCCCCAACCCCTTGCAAGGACGCGTTTTGCGTACCTTTTAAATTTTCCTCCCAATTCTCCTTCGATTTTTCGATTTCGATTTCGATAATTTACTTAAACATTGATTATATTATTTATATTTATAAGAAGAAAGTGTGTCATTACTGTAGAGCCTGGATGTTTGGCAAAATTTCTTTTTTTTCTGGGTGGAAGTAAATCATTATTTGCATAGATATAAATGTGATTTGGAATAAATCAAAGTGATAGGGCCAATTTTTATTTTGCCTATTTTGCCTTTTCAAGGTGTTTCTTACTAATAAATGTTTTTTTTTGTCATTTTAAAGCAATATTTCTTGTTTATTTTAAATTCTCTAATTAATTGTAATGTAATATCTATGAAATTTGAATATTTGAAACAATGACTAACTTTACTAACAATAGTAAATAAAAGTAATTTATTTCGATGCTTAATCTGCTAATAATAGTGCTTTAATACTATTGGTGTAATATGAATAATGATCGACAATCCACAGTTACAAATGAGCCGTTCAGAGCAAAAGTGGTGTAAGTCAAAATTGGGTAATGAGTTTTAAAGTAAAAATTCTGTAAAATACAGCGCAAAGTAGCAATTAATATGTCCTTCGTGCTATCGACTGATTACTAATAGTTCAAATAAATTGAATATTGATTGCTATTTCGCGATGTATTTTACAGAATGTTTACTTTAACCCTCATTACCCATTTTTGACTTACATCACTTCTGCTCTCAACGGCTGAAATATAATATTGTCATGTACTCACGATACCAACAATCACCTTTATAATTAAATATTAAGCTCGTTCTCATAGAAGTTGTTACGTAGTATTTTCAATTTTTTGCTTTCATATTTTCAAATCTTACTGTTACAATTTTTTGCTACACGTGTTTATTAT
This sequence comes from Periplaneta americana, assembly GCF_040183065.1. Classification (NCBI taxonomy): domain Eukaryota; kingdom Metazoa; phylum Arthropoda; class Insecta; order Blattodea; family Blattidae; genus Periplaneta; species Periplaneta americana. Next base: position 76,464,353 of record NC_091132.1, read on the forward strand.
TGTAGGAGAGAGAAATTTGAGTGAGGCTAGGAACAGTCAGTTATTGTCGAGTGACAGAAGGTATAAGATGGGTTACCTAGAATGCCTAAATTCAGTAAACCATTGGAAAGTAAACTTCATGCTTACGTTAGTGAATTTGATGCCCATGTATTTTCAACCGATGGATCAGTTTTGTTATTATCGCCGCGGCCTCATGCATAACATGCCGGCATCATACAATAACGTGCGGTGTGCTTTTTTGCCGACCGATTGTTGCTCTGTAGGTTTCACTCTAAGCGTCACGTTGTCACGTCTACTTCCTCGGTAAGAATAAGTACTAGTTTTTTTATATTGTTAAATGCTATTATTATTATTATTATTATTATTATTATTATTATTATTATTATTATTGTTGTTGGTTCATATAAGAGTACGTTGACATTCTTCTCTTAATAATAACTTTTTTAGGTATGTGATTAAAAATTATTATTAATGTTCGTCCTCAGCACAAGACATTGCAACCTCTGTTTTAGTCCACGTGGATTAGACAAGTAGATGTCATTTTATAATGGAAGCACTCATTGGTTACGACATTGAAATTGAGGCGAGTGATTGGAGCGGCGACATAAGAAATTGAAAACAATAATACTAGTAAATTTCAAGGACCTGCCCTGCCGAATGTTACGCACGAGACCGCTCAAAGACCTGCCGAATGAGCATGAGACCGCGGCGATAATATGTAAGGTTTGTGGAAAGACAGTTAATCACGAAAAAAATGTCTTTTATAAGTTAACATGTGTCACCTACGAAGTAAATATGACAGTTATGTTGATATAATTTAAATTTATTGCTAAAATATATTATACCTTTTTTAAATTTATAATGAATGCCTTTTTCAAAGATTATTGTGCCTTTTTTAAGTTATTATTGCCTTTTTTTGCCCACCTATTTTAAGTGTTATAAATGCCTAAACATCCGGGATCTAAGTCATTAGCAATGACCGTTTATTTCACATCTCCATTTATTTAACTGTGGTCGCAGTCTACAGCACTCGCTGTCGTTGTTTGCTTGGCTGATATCCCTTCCCAAAGTTTGAGAACCACGTTCAGGCGACTTGATGACGCGGGTTGACCGTTGCAGGAAATAATTACAGATAAAGTTTGTGGGAACATCTATTCACTGAGTAGTATGCGCGCTCCATTGTCCAGCAGTTGCTTTTGTCTTGTCAGCGGAAGTTTGTCGCTGCATTGCTGCTCCTTCGATTGAGTTTTCCATTAAAGTTGACTGAGGTTGAAGCACATTTTGTGGAATTGTTCTGCAAGAATTCTGACCTCACAAGGCATTCAACTAATATTTTGTCCTCGAGTAGAAGATCTTGTCAAGCATAAACGTACATAAAACTTTGTTTTTCTGTTTTGAAAAAAAAAATAACAGTTTTCTTATTAACATGCAAATTCACAGATACAAGGTATCACTTCTTAGCCGTCGTAATGTTATAGCTAGGCGTCTGTAATGTACAAGAAATGCATTAATACTGACCAGGAATATTGACAATACTGATCGTGTAGGATCGCTAAAATACGAAGCGTAGGTACTGTTAAGTATTATTGACTCAGTATTACCACAGTCTAAATACAGTCGCACAACTAATACGTATGGTGCGAATTAAGATTTCTGATGAGAGGGGGATAGAATCTTACAAGCAAACATTCTGATGGAGGTAGATAAAAAAAGTTATTTTTTTTTTCTTTTACTATGTTAATAATGTCAAAAGAAGTGCTTATACAAATTTTGGCCACTCGACCGCAATTACGAGGGCTTTAAGGAAAATAAGTTCGCCAAGGGGCGTTAACAGAAAGAAAACACATTTTCAAAGGAAAAATTTATTGGAACAGACACAGCAATTGTTGAGCTATTTTTAAACATATTCTCCACCGAAATTGAGGCTTTGTCATATCATGGGATCGACAGAGAAGTGCTCCCAAACGCTGGTTCCGATCCCAGGCGGTTGACTTCTACGACACAAGGATACAAAAATTCATCCCACGGTATGACAGATGTCTCAATTCCAGTGGGGGATATGTCGACAAATAGTGCAACAATTGCTGTATCTGTTTCAATTAATCTTTCCTTGCAATTATAATTTTTTCTGCAAACGGCCCCAGGGAAAATCACTTTCTGGACGGCCTCGTAATTGCGGTCGAGTGGCCAAAATTTGTATAAGCACTTCTTTTGACATTATTAACAGGGTGGAAGAAAACAATTTAACTTTTTTATCTGCCTTCATCAGAATGTTTGCTTGTTAGAAATAGAACACCATACGTAACATTTTTGTTATCCTCATTCGATACGGCTCAACGCTTGGTCGCACTGAGTTGCTTGTCTTGCAACTTGATTATAATAATAATTATATCCATGATCAGCTTAAAATAAGATGTGTAATTCCTAAGTTATTGATTATTGTCAGCTTTCCGGTGATGATAATACATTAATATTATTTTCTTTGCTTAGTACTTTATACTTTATAAAGTATACTCATAGTAAAACAATTATATTTTGTGAGGGTGGATAGAAGTTATCCCTAGCAGGGATCTTAATATGAATTTATGAGAGGGGGGATAACTTTCAAACAGGGGGGGGAATCCCCCCTATACCCCTCGTTAATTCTCACCCTGCCCATACGTATAAAATATGCCAACATTTGACAACTGGCGCGACAGTAGCGCTCAAGCGGCAGACGAGTTAATATTTAATGTATACCATGCCACCAAATCAAACCATAAAACACTGGCTTTACACACGAACTTCATGTTGCGCGATGTTGCCACATATTTTAGTGCAAATATCAATTAGTACTAATCGTAGGTTACATATTCATATGTTAATTTTGTAAAACATATGTAGAAATTAATCTCAAATTATTTCCTATTGTTCAGTTATAATAACCTAGTTAGTGACTTTTATAGAAATAGGCGTAATAGAGTTAGTTCGTTTCTGCTTTATACAGAGACTGTCCAGCTCGTTCATTGCGAAGAGCCTCTCCATGTAACACGATTAATATCTCTATCTTGTGCGAACATGTAATCAACTATTCTTATCAACGCTATTGCCTTTTATCACTCTGAATTAAATGGATATTAGAATTAGTGTGGTTGAAGAGAAAGGGCGAGTCCATTAACAACTAATCCCGTACACTCGCTCTGGAATTAAATTGTTCCGACCACAGCTTTGATTTATTGGAGGTCTTATCTGAACATCTCTCATTAAACAAACTCTACATTACAACTCGAACATGTCGTTTGGAGAACTGATTTATACAGAACGTTATAAGCTTTCTAAAAGAGTGAATTGAAAGAAAATAATGGGAACGAATGTAAATGAGTTAACTGGTAAATAAAGAAGTAAAAGGAACTAAGGAAGTGAAGAAGAAGGGAACAAAAGAATCAGAAGATAATGAAATAACATTCAAAGAAGAAACGAAGGGAAAGAGAAAATAGAAATGACAGAGAAAGGAAAGAGGCATAGAACAACGAAGGAAATAAAGAAATAAATGTGAGAAATTAAAAACAAAGAACTAAATGTAAAGACAGCTATCAGGAAACGAAGAAAGTAAAAAGTAGCATATAAGAAAAAATGGAGCACAGAAAGAAAAGCAAAAGTAAGGAAATACAATGATAGAAAGAATCATAAAATATATTTTGGACATTTATATAGCTTATATGTATACAATGTGATAACGTGCTCTCTTCCCAACCAAGCAGTTCGTGGTTCGATTTCTGGCAGTGGCAATGGAAGAGATTTATCTTCCTTCCATGGCATTGAGTGTTTGTCCCTTGTCATGTGCTTCACTGTGTTGCCTCAAAGGTAGCCCTGTGCTGTGCTAAGCACAGAACGGTCCATAGTTATACAGGGTGTTTAAAAAAGTATCCAATATTTTAGGAGATGATAGTATGCATCAAAACAAGAAAAAATGTCTAATAAACATGAGTCCTACAACGCATACTTCCTGAGATCTGAACACTTGTTCATAGGAGGTGCTCAACGTGACGTCCATTTATTGGCAATGCATTCCTCTGCCCTACAATACGGCAGGCTAACAGATAATTATACCGTAGTTGATACCCCTGGTATGGAATACTGATACGTTGTAAGGAATACTGAAAAGATTGCGGATATGAGCGGAGTTCACCAGAGATGGTGTTGTGAATTTTCGTAATCAGCATGTGTGGGCTCATGAAAATCCCCATGCAGTTGAAGAAATAAGGCATCAGCACCGATTCTCAATGAACGTATAGGCAGGCGTTCTTGGTGATAGTTTAAGGGCCATACGTGCTACCACAGAGATTAACTGGGGATCGTTATCAGGACTTTCTTATTAACGTATTGCCTACCTTGCTGGAGTATATGCGATGTCAGCAAAGACTACAGATGTGGTTCATGCATGATGGCACACCAGCACATTTTTTCCGCAATGAGCGTGAACACCTGATGCTGACATTTCAGGACCGCTGGATTGATTGGGGGAGGTCCCACATCTTGGCCTGCTCGTTTTCCATACCTAAATTCCCTAGACTTTTGGTTATCAAGAACAACCAGGTCAATTTCAAAAGTGCGTGATTCCTTACGCCGAAGGGCAGAGGAATGCATTGCCATGAATGGACGTCACATTGAGCACCTCCTATGAACAAGTGTTCAGATCTCAGATAGTATGTGTTGTAGGACCCATGTTTATTAGACATTATTTTCTTGTTTTTATGCATACTAGCACCTCCTAAAATATTGGATACTTTTTTAACATCCTGTATACTTCCCGTACACCGCATTGGATTATAAGGATTGATAGGAAAGAAACAGAAGAAGAAAAAAAAAGAGAGAGAAAGAGAAAGGAAGAAATAAATACAAAAGTAAGAAATGTAATGCAATTGTAGGTGATTTTATGTGTACTACATACAAAAAATAATTATGACTCCTACCTTACAACATGTCCGTTGGCTTTCCCCCCACCATACGCAAGGTTTGTATACAGAATCAGTGATCAATAACGCCGAACAACACATTTTTACTTTTTGTCTTGCTCTGAAATAAAAAAATAGGTGAATATTACTAATATGTGTGCCCTAAATCTGAATTTAAAATCCAAATTGCCCCATCACGTATCATTTTCCGGGGTAAATGAATTGAATTTTTTATGACAAAACTTATTTGTTTTTAATTTTTTGCTGTTACTGATAAAATTACAACACGCTAGGGATTCAAAATTCCTCATAATACTTGAAAAATGTGTACTGGATATAAAATTGATGTAACATAGTTTAAAACACAACAATAAAAATATTTCATGCATATAATGAGAAAATCTCGGAATTTGAACTTACATTTAAAATGATTTTCTGGATGACTTCTGTTTATAACTAGACCCGGGACTGTATTTTACAAGGAACCAACAGTAGTTTGCAAGCATGCTGGTTGATGATCTTCCTTTATATCGCCTTTCCATTTCAGATATTTCTTGAAGAAATCTTTCCCCATGCTCGTCGTTTACCGCTCCAAAGTTAGGAGGAAAGAAATGCAAATGAAAATGTAAAAAGTGTATTTTGAGAGACATATTACACTCCATTTTGTCATGTGCACTTAATATGGTTTCCACAACAAGTTCTATGTAGTTGTCTGCCCTAGAATTTCCAAGGAAATTTGAGCAAACGTCTTTGAAAACGCGCCATGCCTTCTTTCTGTAATGGAAAGTTTTTCTTCAAACAAAGTGTCAGCCATAATTTTGTGACTATGTGGACCGATGAAAATGCCCTCTTTTAATTTTCCCTCACTCAAACTGGTAAACTTTTCCTTTAAATACTGAAAACCACATCCTTGTTTGTTCATTGCATAGATCTGACTTTGAACTGTTATGAAATGTACTTAATAGAAGGCACCAATATCTGTTTATTTATTAGAAATACAAAATAACATGCCAACAACCATAATAAACCGTAAATAATTCATAAATTCATAAAATACATTAGCTTTTGTTTTGGTTTATACCCCCAACCCGTGCCAGATGTTTCCTGAGGGAGCGCTTATCGAAAAGTGAAATCATAGTATATCTTAAAAACCTCACGTGATATGAAGAAAAGAGATGCATTTTGGGATTCAGCGCACATCAGGGACACATTGTTTTAAGTCGGAGCAAAATTCTTGTTGTTCAGTGTAATCACCAATCAGAGTCGCAGAAAGACTTTGAATCCGAGTTGTCATTTGTACTGTAGGCGAGCGAGAGCCATTAACACGTGTTTTTAAGGAATGGTAAGATGATAACCCGCTGGTCGTGCTTGATAGTCTGCCGGTCCTGCTGGTGAGCGACATAACGCATGCGCAGATGAATTATTTTCTTGCGCGTAGCTTACCTGTAAAATTCAATCGTTAACATCTAAGTTGCCGTCTCGAAATGCTGTAATGTATTAAATATTTTTGTATAGAATTCTACACCTTTATTTTTAGTTAACTTATTATTGTAGACCCTAATAATAACTTCAATGGATATTCTTTAATTTGATGAATCATCTACAACTCGCAGAGGTGGAATAAAAGTAAACAACTGTAACTAGCACAATCTCTGCGGCTTATCAGCACGATCCAGTGGAGCTTGTGTGTGTTTAACTTTGGAACTGGCATACTCTCTGCGGGCTTTTTGTGACACTAGAGCTGCTGTGTGTTTTGTTAGATAAACTGCCTCTTGTCTTGTTAACAGCTATTATACGAGAAATAGTAGTATTATGTAACCAGGATAATGTGTGCCACTGTAAATAGCAAGATCTTAATGATTTCATTATTACAAAAGAATATGCACGTATCTTCTTGTCGGCTTTTTGGTAGTAATTTTATTCGTTTTGCATTGTATGAACTGTAAAGATAAATTGTTTTGATGCTGCCAGATATTGATTTAGTGAATTTTATACAAATAAAAGTTTCCAGCATCTCTGACATCTAGAAAGTGGCTTTCATTATATAATCTGTCTGTTCGTTTGTACGTTCATCTCTCTACAGCAGTGGTGTACGCAGAATTTTGTCAAGGGGGGTTATTATTAAAATTGTTTACAATTTACATTATTGGTATTTTAAATGTTGTCTATTATTATTATTATTATTATTATTATTATTATGTTACGGTATATTTATTAATATTATATTATGTTCTATTAGAACATATTCATTAATATCCTTATAAAATCTTAGAAACAATTTTTTCACAGCCATTCAATTTTTAACTAATTTTGACTTGTGTTTAACTTATGTATAATAACAGTTATTTATGCAACAAGTGGATAATCTTGATGATTATGGCACGAGTGAATGTTTGTCGCACGAACGATAGAGAGTCATAATAAGATTATCCACGAGTTGGATACAACATTTTTTGGCATCTTAGCATTGTAAATTGTAGGAAAACTATGAAAGAAACTCGTTCATAAGTTCGTATAGATTAGTTGCGCCTGGACATTGAGTAAAGAGGAATGAATGACCTTGCAGGTTATGTTACGAAATGTTTTGTTAATATAAGCTTTGTTTCTCTGAAACACAGAACTGTTTTATATGATATTACAAAAGTGATACAAAATTGTTAAAGATTGGAAATAAATGATACGTTACCTTATATCCTGCATTTCATTTCTTGTTACACGGCGCGTAGAAGATATTCAGACAAGATGCAAGCGTTCCGGTATTAAGCCTACGTCATTGTTCTTATGGCACGCGTGCCATAATAAGCCAATTATGAACGACATCCGATGTAGTTACAACCTGTTTATAATGCTAGGATGACATAAAAATGATTGTGTCATTATTACACTTGCCCAATAATTATATATAGTCTACAGTTATTTGTGTATGATAGGTAAGACACTTTACTTTACATAACAGGAAAATCCATAGGAAACAATATTGAAATATACTCGTAGGTATTATTTTTAAGTTCAAGGGGGTGTTCAAACCCGGTAACCCCCTCTTGCGTACGCCCCTGCTCTACAGCAACTACATTTTTGGAAAATCTATGGAAAGGATACACATAAAATATAATATATTTTACTAAAATAATGATGGATTTTACTCTTGCTTGAAAAAAAAAAAACAAAAAACAAAAATTGCAATTGTGACGATTTGCCTTCATGTTTTTGTTTTTTATTTACGTACTTTAAATAAAGTGGCATAGACAATATTTTGTCAGAAGTGTTCTTGTCAGAGACATGACTTGTTAGGCCTCTTGCATATGAATATGAATATTTGTCAACAGCTCTCAGGACTCTCCAACAGCGATTGGCGTGATGGCATTAAAATGGTTGGAAATGTTGCTGCAGTATGTGCTGTGTCGGGAAGATCTCAGGACAACCGTTGTAGGCATTGCCACAACGAGGTTGAAACTCTTGCACACGTCCTGGGATCCTGTCCGCACGGCGAAGGTCTGCGAAACGCTAGACACCACCAAGTACGATCAATTATAGCCACTGCCCTTAAAGATGCCGATTACAACACCTTTGAAGAAGTACATGGTCTCTCCGTCACTGGCAGTACACGGCGCATAGATATAATAGCTTTCAAGGAATCTACAAGTTCTGGCTTGATAATTGATCCCACTGTGCGTTTCAAAACGTATGAGGAACAGCCAGCAGAAGTGGATAACGAAGAATATCTACAATCGTACCATTCCATATTACCTCCAGAAGTACCAGCTAGAAGAGCTTGAAGTAATCGGACTTCTGGTTGGAGCAAGAGGTACCGCTACTCTCTTCATGAAAGATGTGTTTAAGAGACTTGGAATACCTACATATTTTAATCCGATTGTAACTTTAGCTGCATTGAAAGGATCAATTGCTCTCCTGAAGCGTCACGTATATTCGAAATGAAACCAAGTTCATTAGCATTATTAAATTACATGAGTTAGGTCAGATGCAACAGTGTTCATGAGTGAGATAGTTATATATAAATAGAAGTAATATAATACAGTTATATGAACACTTTTTAATGATTGAATAAAATTAATAAAATCGGTTAAAAACCATACATGTTTCGGAGGAATGCACCTCCATCTTCAGTGGTAGTACCACGACGCTGGTACAGATGTTCGACCGCGTAACGTAACATGCGTCTCCAAATTGAGTCTTCCTTAAGCTACGTTACGCGGTCGAATATCTGTACCAGCGTCGTGGTACTACCACTGAAGATGGAGGTGCATTCCTCCGAAACATGTATGGTTTTTAACCGATTTTATTAATTTTATTCAATCATTAAAAAGTGTTCATATAACTGTATTATATTACTTCTATTATATATAACTATTCATTAGCATTCTTTACTTTTTTGTAACACTTGCCTCTCTAAAACTAGGTATATTTCCACCAATCACAAAATGTATTTACAGCTATGTACTTGTAGGAGTTTCATTGTCAAAACAAAATTAATGGTTCACTGAACTTGTAAACATTTATATGGTTAAGTACTCTTTGTCCCTTGTGGCAGCTCACGAATAGTGAGAAGATTTCTAAATTTCAAATTCATCTATCTACATGTAGTGATGGCACTCACATTTTTGTATATGATACCATCACCATATTTATTTACATTTACATTACTATCGTTCTTAACACTTCATTTGTATTTCTCCTATTACATTTATATCCTCTTCCCTTATAGTTTCTCAACTTTAACCCCTACTATCATCTCAGATTCTATACTCATACGCCTTATACTTATAAACCTTTCTCTACACTCTACTCTCTAATCCAGGGAGCGTCAAGTGACTACACTCTCGGGCGTACGTACAAACCCTCAAGCCCTGACGTACGGCTGCGGGCAAGGGTAGCTGCTTCCACAGTGGCGGAGCTAAGAACTTGTACTGTATGTGAAGCAAATTTGTGATAAGAATATACATTAATTTCAGCTTTTAATTGAAGTACACTTTCACTCTTAATTGCACTATACACAAAACACTACTCTACATAATTTGGTATAGTTAACTATATACGAAATAAATTTTTGCATGTTTGCACAATAATGAAACAAAACAAAATATACACTTTTATAGAGATTAACATACTACGAAATAAAACTGTTCACTGTTTGTCTTTTTCTCATTGCTATACAATTCAATTGACAAAATAAAACAGCAGTACAAACGTTACTATTCAAATACAATTCTGTAATAATAGTACTTTTTCTTATATATCAGAGATCCTCGGCGATTTTTGCAGTTTTTTGTTAGTAAGCAGCTTTTCACTTAGCGGAGCTTTTGTTTTAGTACCAGCCAATCGCAAACATGATTTCAGTGTTCATCACTTAGTTGGCTTCTGTGACGTGACTTTGTAAACTTCATTAAAGAAAACAGTGTTTCGCATACGTAGGTTGTCCCGAACATGCACAACGTTCTTGCAGCAAGATTTTGTAGTTTAGGAAACCTTTCTCGTGGAAAACAAGTATAGAAATGGTTAATACTTTTTCTGTTTTGATACTTATCCTTTAGCTCAATATCGCTTTGTAAATCAAGTATTTCTAATTGTGGTTCAGCAGGAATATCCAGGACACTCACTGAAAAAGGTGTTGTAAATATCTGAAATTGTTGTTCAAGTTCTCTCATATCCTCAAATCTACGTTCGAAGTCTTCGCACAATTGTTGCATTATTCTTATATATCTTTCAAGGCTTCTAACAGGTGTCCCATGTACATCCATAAATAAGGCAGTTTCATTCCTAAGTGGGAGAAAACGTTCCAGAACTTTTCCTCGACTTAACCACCCTATCTCGGTGTGGAAGAGTAAATCCTCACACACACTGTTAATATAATCAAGTAGTGCCCTGAACTCCATGTGATTAAGTCCTTTAGACCTTATGAAATTAATTGTTCGCACAACAACATCCCTTACATTGCTAAGGTTCATGTTTTTAGCACATCAATTTTCCTGGTGCAAAATGCAGTGCACCGGTGCCCCCAAGCGACCTCGATAGGCTCCACCACTGATAGACTGCAGTGTACAGCCGTACTGCCCGCAGTGGAACCCGTAAGCAGGACTGTATGCCCTCTCGCGATCTTGAGTCGACCTGGCGGAGCCTGCTCTAATCTTATGACGGTATGGTCCCGTATCACATTGAACGCCTCAATTGTGAATGTGATCCCATTAATTTATTTACATTTTCCGTTACAAATAATCTCAGGAATCACCTCCATAAACCGGGGAAGAAATTAATGAATTACTCTGTATTATAGCTTTATTATGAATATGATCACTGATCATTGATCATGTGTCAGTTTTGTAATAAGAACAAAAATAGGACTGAGAAAGAGAACTTTGATTCCATTTCTGATGTCTCTACTTCTATACCGATAGCAACTTCATCTCAAAGAGCATCAAATTTCTATCACTGCAACTCCATTAATGCGACAAACTTCCTTGACGTATGATGATGCATTGAATGTAAATGTAACTTTCTGTTAAGTTTGTAAAGAAATACTTGAAGAAGTTGGTAAAATATTCATAAAACTGAGTCAACTTTAATTGAAACCTGTTTCCGCTTTGGTGGAAAGCTCTTGGAAAATGGCAATCAGTCTAGCAACATAATACTGTCAATGCTGGAATTAATGTTTGTCAGTTTTATAATTGTGAAAGGTTTCAAATGCAGCAGACTGCGAGTAGAACTGATCTTCTTAAGATTTTATCTTCTTTACGAAGCTTGGCTCTTCAAGGCGTTGCTAAAAGGGGTCATATGGACGATAAAAGTAATATAACTACCATAGCTCCACTTAAGAAGTGAAGACACTGTAGTTCTATTCTTAATTAACTTAATTAAGTAGTTCGACTACTTCGACGTTCTATTAAGTGATCTCAGCTATGACCTGACCCACAAATTACAGCGTGTCCATAATGCCTGTGTTCGGTTTATATGTAATATCCGTCTCTATGATCACATCTCGCCGTATTTCAATGAATTGTCTTGGCTCCGACTGGCTGACGGATGCAGTTTGCATTGCCTTCCTCTTCTCTATCAGATTTTGCATACAACAACCCCTGAATACCTTGCATCACGATTTCACAATATATCTCCACATCATAATCTGTATACCAGATCATAACACGACGCTCTATTGTCAGTCCCTGTCCACAGAACTTCCGCGTATTCTTCGTCTTTTACAATAGAATTTCTTGGACTTCATTACCTACAAATGTTAGGGGCTGCCCGACCTTAACGCTTTCAAATCCAAAGTGAAACATCTTATTTTATAACGCACAGTGTCCCAGGGTATATATTCGAATTCACAATGATTGTAACTAGTTTAAAAAGTAATCATGTAATTTAAAATATCAGCATACATGCCCAACTTGGAGTCAGGCCACAAAGAGAAAAACACTGGAGGAGAGGGGTTCGATCCAGTCTGTGGATTAAACTTCTGCGTAGCTCAATAGTGAGAGCGCTTGGTACGTAGAACCAAGGACCTGGCTTCGATCCCCGGCGCCGGAGCGAATTTTTCTCCTCTAACATTAATTGTTACCATAACAGATGTATTCTGTAGGACCAAAAATAATCATCTTTATGTAGATTCGTCTACATTTGCCCAAGTCATCCTATTTAAATTAACTCCTAGAGCAGCCGTGGCGAAAATGTGATCGTGCGCTGAGCCACTGTGTAATCTGCAACGTGCATAGCACCTATGGGGGAAGGCGGACACACGAAGAGGAAGTGAAGCAGCTGCTTGACTTAACGGATTTTCATTTTCCTTACGTCAAACACTTAAATATAATTTTGTACAGTACAAGACTACAAACTAATGTTTAGTACGTGTAACGAAGAAAGAAATTAACAATAAAACATAAGACACATTATCAAACCTAAAATTAACTGTCTTCAGAATGTCTCTGCGACAGAGTTTCAAAATCAGTAATTATGTCACTTACTACCAGTCGTAGTTGATCTCGAAGGTATTTGTCTGTCTGTCAGACGTGATCTAAATTTGGTTTTTACTATTTTCATTGTTGAAAATAATTTTTCACAAACATAAGTTGTAGCGAACATGGTTTCAACGGAGCAAGCGAAAGAACGAAGCTTCGGATATTTATTTTTTGGCAATGATTTGGAAAGTTCAACATTTGTCAAGTCCTTATATCTAGCTTTCATTTAACATCACATTGTAAATCTGTGAGTTTAAATTGAAGATCTAACCGCATTATTCGTACATCTGCTGAAAAAGGATCGACGTACAGAGATGATGATGATGATGATGATGATAATAACACTTAACCTTTTAATGTTTCATGAGTAACGTGTATATAATGCCGTTTTATGTTATACAACCGTTTTCCTCTTAATACTTGTGAACAAATCATACATTTAATATTTTCATCATATTGGCAGCAAAAAAATGCGTCCTCCCATCCTACTTGAAACTTACGTTTTTGTAGAAGTTCTTGGTTTCGAGAGAGACATTGCGACGATACGCCACTCGCAGGTCAGAGACAAATAAAAATGGAACGGCGTTTGACTCCAGTGAGTGAGAGAGTGGGGGTTGAGGGAGGTAGGAAGCAAGAGAAATGCATAGCTATCATTGCGAGCCACAATGTGCTCGCGAGTCACATTTTCGCCACGGCTGTTCTAGAGGTATTAATATCTCAATAAATGTAGCCTATTCTAACAATATTTGCGAACAGTAAAAATCATCTCTAGTGTATGTTTTTCGTACCTCTAATAGTATGTATTCCAAGCATAAAGCATATATTACTCGTATTCTTCTTTTCTTACCGATGCCGATGAGATACGATGCAACGCCAGGCCTTCGCCTGCGACATATAGGACATCAAGTGGCATAGAATGAACACTAATATCTCACATGGAATTCAAACATATGACTGTGGCTTCCTTGTACAGGGACATCATTTTATTTTTACTAACATTTTTAATATTAACCTGGCTGTACCTCTGGAACAACGCCGTTTGCTACCTCCTTCCACGACTGGAGTTCGATGATACTGCGTAATATACAAACAAATCACTTTACTAGGTATAGGAGGGAAGAAAAGTAGTTCATCCATTTACGTAAACTAGGAAATATCGCGATTTTGAGTTTGGTCATTTTCATTAGGTTTTTGTTTAATCAAAATACAGTACAGTATTAACAATGAGTGTTTTTACTCACAAACTGAGGTATTCATTCGGACGTATTTATTATGCAGTGTATATTATACCGTCTACAGCACATTAGCGTACGATATAGAGAATGAAGTTAAATTGAAAAATAATGATAATATGGATATTTAAACACATTTTTTAAAATGGTGGTCGTTCATTTCGATACAGGCTTCAGTTCTAATGTGCATATTATCGTATTATAGACTATTGTACCTAATCCCAATTATCAGTTTCGTCCTTCGTACTAGTAACTCACGTTGAAATAATTCTGTACCTACTATATGAAAGATTACCTTACGTACTGTAAATTCAATCTTCACTTCTGCCCGATCCGAAAAGATAAAATTACTCAGACATGCTATCTACTGTCCGTGCAAGTGGTTATGTCGTAGGGTCGTAGAAAGGGAGGAAATGACGTGACAGTTAGTTACTTAAAGAGGCCCTTTTATTTAAGTTATTTTAAACAGTTGTACAGTGCGATCGAAAAGTCCCTCCGCAGCTCCATTCGTTCTAGTAATCCTGTAAAAAGCTGGCACGTAATCCTGTAGAAAGTTGGCACTTCCCCATTAATTCCAGTTTGACAACCTTACATCCCCAGTCCATCATATGCTTAGCGGCGAGTGCTGCCATTTGAATTCTCTGCCTAGTGGATTCTCAACTGCACCGTGGCTACACAAGCACTGCGGAGAGACTTCTCGATCGCACTGTATAATATTACGTAGACGTCCAATTCCTAACAGAAATTGATGTTCTCAGAAAAGAGCTAAGAAAGCCCAGCCACTAGCTGGCGAATAAAACCTGGTGGGGGGGAAACCGGGATACGACGTAGGTAAATGGACGACAGTACCTGTGCGAAAATGATTCAATATTGAAAGCTCTTTCGTCACTGGAAAACGCGAACATATTTTTGGAACGTACTGTTTACTATGACCGTAAGACTACTATGTCTGTATATGCGGTCTTGGATCTGTGTGGAGGACGGTTGAACTTCATTAGTAGAAGGGGTGGGAGCGAAGTACATTCAAACACTCAGGTACAATAAAATTGAAGTAAAAATAAAATGATGTCCCTGTATAAGCCTCGCGCCTTAGCCATTGCTTACACACAGCAAGACAATTTCGTAGCCGGTTTATATCTTGACATGGGTTTCCCCTTAAATGATCCGGCAACCAATCGTCCCTCTTTGCTATATCTCGCTTCAATGCAGAGATCTATCGCCATCAGCGACAGCATAATCTCTTATGAATGTCAGCATGTGCATCATCAATCATCATATTATCCAATTTTGTGTAGATTCGACGTGAGCGCGGGAAGTATCGTGGCTGAACGAGCTTTGCAAGTGCTTTTTCGTCCCGTAATGGGACTAAATAATAAGATGACGATAGATAAATCTTCATCAAAGGACGTGGCTTTGAATATAGAAATAACATACCGTTATTGCTGAAGTACTGCATTGTTCAAATAATTTGTTTAGTCAGAAATATTCCTGTTTTTTCTTATCTTCTGAAGAATCAAAATCAACTTTACATTTGATCATATAATGTAGGGTCGAGTAGGGCTATTATGATACAAAAAATCAATATTTTTCTGTAATTTTTCTATCAAAGGATATACAAATTTGAAAAAAAAAGTCATATGCTACTTTAGACATATATGAAGGATTTGGAGTTAAATTTATTTTTTATTTATAATAAAGGATAAAATTAAAACAAAACCAATGTATCATAATGGCCTTCTGTGTGGGCTAATGTGATACCTATAGGGCTATTCTGATACAGTGCTATAAATATCGCCATATTATACAGAACAATGAAGTAGGCTATTGTGATACACACATACTCAATGTATTACCTGCAAAAGTTTGATTGAAATCACATTAAAATTGATTTAAGATTTAGCAACTTTTGTAAAGGCCTCTTTTTCCTATTAAAATTTATACAATTCACTAAACTTTAACACCTGTCTGCCAACGCTAGAAAATTACTGCCTGTCCAAGTAGTTTTTCTTTGTGTAAGGAAATAGACTGAGAAAATTATCACACAGTTTGCATTGATAAAACAAATTAAAATACGTTTTTAAATAATGATGAATATATTTTCAAAATTTGTGTTAAATTTTAGCAGTAAGAATAATGATAATTAAGTTAAATTTGTTAGGTAAATAAGTAAAAATAAGTTTACATGTGTAATAGCTTCAATTTAATGAAAATGTATATTTAAGCTAATTTTCGTTCGTTAAGAAATGTGATTATAGTCGTTCGTCTCGCTTTTTTCTCCTTTACGAAATATATTAACTTGAAAATCGTTGCTACTTATGCCGCTTCTTGCGCGCACTCGGATTCTTATAGTTCCGCGACACCGTATCACAGCTCTCGCATTAATGCTCTAGTCAATTCTTAAGTTAAATAAGTTAAAAAATTACACATAGCCACTGGAGAAGAAGTGTGTTCGAATTTTATTTAGGCTAATTATTTGGTTAGATTTCCAATATTTTTTCCAACTCTAAGGAGAACAGAAAAACCACAATTTAATTCACACAGAGTTAGTGTGCACTCAATGTTGGTTGCTTGACGGTTGTCAGCCCACTTTGAGGTCTGTGGATATAGAGGGAAAAATTGGATCGGTATCTGGTGGAGTTCCCGAGTAGTTCAGTTGGTAGAGCGTTGATACGTTTAACCAAAGGTCCCGGGTTCGATACCCGGCCCCGGAAGAATTTTTCCCTCGAAATTATTCAAATCAACTTTACAGGGAGTTACCTGAAAGCTTGATTTGTCTAAGGAGAATGTTAGCTTCCCATGCTGAATTCTCGGAGTGATTTTGAAAAAAAGTATCATCCAGCTATCTGTAATTGAATCAGCAATAGATAACCACGTACTTATATAATACTAAGTTGTTGAGTAAGCTATTAAAGTGGTGATAAAACTAACTAGAAGTTTATTCTTTAAAGATTAAAATACAACAGTTAATTCACGCGTTTAGAATAACTTATTTCATTTTTCTACTACTACAATATTTAACTCAAAATGGAAAAAAATAAGTACAGTTTTAATTATTAACTTCAAACAACATTTGTCCTAAATTCATTTAGATGAAAATGGAAATCAGGACGTTTCTGGAAAACACGTTGTTGACATGAAGCGTTAGTGTTTTGTTACTATTACGAGCAATTGCTCGATTTGCTTCAAAGGGGAACTCAGTGACCGTGCTGTTGTGTTTACGTCATATCAGGGGAATGAACTGGTCAGTTACGTGGCCTCTTAAAGATGAGGCTTTGTTAACGAACACAAAGCACTGTTCATTTAAGTCAGTGTAATAGTTCAACATATATTTTGTATCTTCAATAGGGATATTTTATTTTTAATAATACATAATGATCATCGTAGGCCTTGTAAAAATAGACTTATAACAAATTTTCGATTAATATATTTCATAAAATAAGAGATTTCGATACTATACATAACATTTTGGCAAATTATATGTCAGATACAGTTAATTTATTTACACACCTTTTTAAGTTTGCGAATTTACGAGACTTGTCGTCGGCCTGGTTGGCGCAATTGGTATAGCGCTGACCTTCTATGCTCGAGTTTGCTGGTTCGATCCCGGGCCAGGTCGATGACATTTATGTGTGCTTAAATGCGACAGGCTCATGTCAGTAGATTTACTGGCATGTAAAAGAACTCCTGCGGGACAAAATTCCGGCACACTGGCGACGCTGATATAACGTCTGCAGTTGCGAACGTCGTTAAATAAAACATAACATTTTTAACGAGACTTGTCGTAAATTATTATTATATGTGGAAAAGTTTAATTTTGCATAGTAACTACTATGTAGCTACAGGGATGAGTTCGCAATATTAAAGAAGTGAAAATGAAAAGTCCAAAGCCACACTTTTAACAGAAATGTTCTTTTGTGTGAGTTCATTTGTTTCACATATCGGGAAGCTATGAGACAAGTTCGTAAAGGTTCTCTTTTTGATTTGTAGCCACGTTTCACAAACTTTACACTCATGCCAAAAAGATAACTTTACGAACGTGTGTCATACAATGTTTTTTTCTACGTTAGCACAAATTTACATTAAATATATATTTCAATTTGGAGAGATTATAAGATCACAATGTCATGGCCGTCTAAACTCAGAATCAATGGCATAAGTATCCATGGAATGGCATTCTGTTCATTATTTCATGGCCGTCAAAACTGACCATCTAGTCAACAAAGCGGTTAAGAACAGTTGAATCACAGTCTAGTAGCTATATACAGTCATGGCTTGAGTTGTGAGGGTACTAGGAACAATAGACTGTGCCGGTACTATTTCGCATTGTCTGTGATGAGGCGATAGTAGCGATCCTATGGCTAGCAACTATCTATGGATGCATATTCTCCACATATTGAGCTTCGTGACTGTATTATACTAGACTATGGTTGAATGATAAAACCTTGTTACAACAGTGCTACATGTAACTTCAGAATAAAAAGGGTTAAAATGTAGATATGAATGTTAAATTTGTTATTTATTTGTGTTACGTATAATATTTGCGTCATGAAAGATCGAAGTAATGTATTACTTTCTTACTGAATGAAGTTTGTACATTGAATATTATATTTTTTTTTGGCAGTGCGTAAAATGAATTGCAGTGCCTAAAGTGATTAGGCCTACTTATTTTTTTACGCGCTAGTGTTTTAAAGGCTCACTTTAGGCATGATAACAGTGGGTAAAATGCAACTTTACGCACTATCGTATAAAAATATATTATAAAAGTTACTCTCCAAACGACTTGAGTATACGGCGAAGGAATTTTGATATCGCACCTAATAGCATTGAACTCTAAACCTTTAACACTCTCTCCTATTAAGTTTTGTCTGCGTGGCTTATGACTATATCACTCTTAACGCTTAAATTTTTTAAAATATGCCACGGATTGCCGCGTTTCTGGTTAAATGCTAATACTCTGATCTACCATTCAGGCGGTCTGGATTCGATCTCGTGATGGAATTTGTGGTTGACAAAGCACTCATTGTAAAGGGGTTTACTCCGGATATTCGCGTTTCTGTTTTCCATTTCACTGGAATTTTTTACTTCTACCTCCCCATTTTACCCATAATCTGTAATAATTGAAAATAAGCTGGCCTATTCAACTTATCAGGTACTCGTCTAGATCTGAGGCAGGATGGTTCGCCTATCAGCATCGGATTCACAAATGCCACCCAGGCAACCTGTCGGACTTGGACAATCATTGTGTATACAGGGTGGAAGTGAAATAATCCTGCTGATTGAAAGGGACGATATGATACACTTAAAGGAATAGAAAACCTACATTACGTTTCGTGATTAAATGCACGATTAATTATAAAATTTATACATCTTGATTACACAACTTTTAACACTACATCACTTTGGAAAACGTATTATATGTCTTTCATGTGTTAAATTTTATGTCACCTAGTTAACATAAAATTTAACACGTGGAAGCCTATAATACGTTTTCCAAATAGAAAATTTAGTTGGAAGATTCAGCAGTCTGCCAACATCGCTGCTAACACGGTCTTCTTTCTTCTCGCAATGCAGATGTAAAGCCTTCGTCTTTCTGAACCGACGCGACGCATGCGAGATGCGAGGTGCGAGGCCAGCCTCGCACAAATCCGGACTACAGGAGAGATAGTTAGTGGTTTCTATACTGTAACTGCGAAATGGGAGGTCTGCGCACCTCGCAACTATAGAAACCACTCACTATCTCTCCTGTAATAAATCGTTAATTAATAAGAGTAAAGCAACAATGTGTCTATAAAGATTGCCTGATTACCCGTTCTAAAAACATAGAATTTTCCACTTTATATTTTTAACTTAAACTAAAAGTTTGATTAAAATTTTTATTATAAACTCGTTTGTTCATGAACATGAACTCTATCGCCTGTAATATTTTTGGTTCCTATACCATTTACACTAGGGATAAAGCGCTGTCCTTTAGACCCAAGGATTGCGGGTTCAATAACGCGTTCACATCCGTCTATGTTCGTTGGATTTTTCAGAACTAAAAAATTGGAGCGCAAGTTTTCCTAGATGAACTTTAAGCCGTGTGTCCCGTGTCAAGAAAAAATATATATTTCTTCCTATAAGAAATATGGGTATACATTTCACTTGTGTTTGTTCGATATTGTCCTCTGCGCTGGTCTTGCGCTAAGCTAACCATGTCATCAGAAAGTCTTTGCAATTTTTGTATTTTAGTATGTTATCAAAATCTTCACTTAAAGCAAAGATGAAGAGAGCCAAAGTGACCAATCCTTTGACATAGATTTATAACAAACGACTTTCACAGAAACCCTTAACACATAACACATTATTATGATAATTATGCATAAATATAATCTACTTGAAAAATAATTATAAAACGAATTATAAATCACTCCGAAAAATGCTCTGCAATTTTCGCGGGAAACGACTAAGGTAAAAATTGCAACATTATAATTTGGACGGGAAACGAATAATATGTGAAACATAGACAGAGCTAAATACAGTTCCATTCAATCCTGAGAAAAATTTTTCTTCTTTAGCACAAAGGTATGGTCCTATATTCTTATATTTCTTATTTGCCTCGTACAACATTTGTTTTTAATGCAATGTCGAAGTAACATCTATGACACTCTGAACTGATATTTTCAAAGGAAATTACGAAGTTCATTTCAATTGAATACGAAGTGAGAAAGAATTCAAAACAGAATATGTTCAGAGCTCAAAATAAACGAACACCGCTTAAAAAACTCAAAAAATTTCTATGAAGAATAATGGAACGATGTTAAGTATCCAATATGTAGTAATGAGTGACCACTGTTTTCCGACAGAAAACTGTTGGTATAGGTTCTCATGAAAAGTGGCGGCTGTCCAAAGTCGCTGATTGCTTTTCCGATACAAGATTCTACATTTGTAGCTTCCAGCTTCATGTCACTCATTCTCGAGAAACAAAAGAGATATTTAGTGCAATGTGAAACAAAGAGCCAGAGTTAAGGAAGAATGGGTATATGTCCTATATTTTAAAATGTTTCTTACAGTAGGGTAAACTGGGGTCTGTTGGACAGTCGGGCATGTTGGACACTCTGTAATTTAACGTATTACCACGCCACTTGTGGACACCACATTCTGCTAGACGTCAATGACGGAAGTAGCCACGAGTGGGGCTACTTCCGTCATTGACGTCTAGCAGAATGTGGTGTCCACAAGTGGCGTGGTAATACGTTAAATTACAGAGTGTCCAACATGCCCGACCGTCCAACAGACCCTAGTTTACCCTATTCATGATATATAATATTAACAAATGTGTGCATTTTTTACCTTTTATTTCTGTCGACTGTATGCATGTTTTATTAAATATCACTGGCTTCTGTCTGATTGTCAGTTTATATTAAATGTGTTTTTATTCTCTCTTTCTTTTTTTTTCTTTGCTCATGTGTGTTATTTATCGGTTTGAATTAAATTACTTACTGTATTTAGTAAACTTTGTACATTTTTTGTTATGTTACTGGATAAGACCACACCGTTCACGAGCCTGGCTCTTATAGTAGTGGCTAGAAACATTTTTGTTTTAGAATTTTAATTTGTACTTACTAGCTAGCTAGTTAAATAAATAAATAAATAATAATAGTACACTTATTTTTTTATTGATATGTGCTGGACAACAGCCATTGGTCAATAAAATTCCAGCACAGTGATACAATTAATTAATACAATAGTAAAATGAACAACAATGATACAAATTAATATAACTGTGACAATAACAACAAGTCAAGAACATGGATTTCAGTGGTTAATTTACAACAAACAATACAATTAAAGTTCAGAAAGGAGTTAAATATTACCGGTTTGCGTAGAAAAGTTTTGCAAATAATACAAAAGCAATTTACATTGCCATGATCTAATACCTCTATACATTGATGATGATGATGATGATGATGATGATGATGATGATGATGATAAATACAAAATCGACTAGATTTCAAAGTGCAGGGATCCAAATTAAAGAAAAATTATTTCATAATTTGCTTTCTTTACTATGTTGTTCGCAATAATAAGATGTGGAAGGAAACAAACCTTACATATTATTTAACAAAGTTGTGTACAGTTAATTGACTTATCAAAAGATAGATTAACAATGAAATATCGCTACTTCCGTATTTCATTTAAAAAAAGATGAAACAGAAGAAATAATTCCAATTTTCATATTGGATGAATATATATTTTTACTATAAATGTAAACGCAGAAATACAGAGGAAGCGCCAGAACCGAAGCGAGCTGCAAATACAGACGCAACAACAGAACCAACAGTGATCAGTGAAAGTGCAATATAGTGCAATATAGGTGCAAGTGCAAGTGCAAAAGTGAAGTGAAAAGAAAACGTACCAATCACACACAAAATGTTCAGTGAATACACTGTAGTTGGAATAGCAACAAACCTGTGAAATACCCCAGAGCAACAAACTCTCTAGGAATAGCTAGCCTAGTGAGTGCCGGCACCCGCTACTAAGTGAGTGCTCGTAAAGCTACCCCACCTACCGGTGGGAGGCCTTAGCCCTCAAGGGATGTTATAGGCTAAATTCATTCAAATTCATTCATATTTTACTGAATTGAACAAGTGGAAGAGACCGATTTTAAATTACGTTTGCGGTCTTCCTTATTTACTTATAGCTTTTAGAGAACCCGGAGGTTCATTGCCGCCTATCCTGTGCAAGATTAATTCTTCTTCAGTGTGAAGTCGGAATGAACAGAATGCCTAATCCTTGGAGTGAATATGATGATGATCGTTGTGGTGATGATATTTTGGTTTGGGTTCTTCTCTGTTGTGTTCCAACATGTTAAGTATTACTAACCAAAAAACTTTACAACACTAATATTTCTATAAGTTACGATATGTCACAGATAGATGTGATTCATCTGTCACTAGCGAAGGGTGCGGTTTGGCCAGATTAAGGTCAGCGAGAGGAGTTGTGAATGGGTAATGCGCACCATCTGGTCTGTGGAACTTTCTGATAGACAAACTGTAGAGGTACAAGTTGTAGCGCCACACACTGCGGCTGTGGAACATCAACTGTCCGCCATTCCTGCATAATTCATGTCCCTCTGTGTGTCACTGCAGTTACGACCTTTGTTAACGTAAAATTCAACTACAATATGTACATGTAACTGCTGCAGTAGTAATTTAGGCCCAAGAATATATAACAAATTTATATTTAAATATCCTAATCTTGTCAATTCTAATAGATCTAATATTAAATTTAATAGGTTATGTATGGATTTTATAAAAATTGAAAAATTGTAAATTTAAATTTATATATTCTTATTACGTAGTAGACATAAGACAATAGTAATATGCGTTACAAGAGCGGTATGTTGAAGTTTTCATGTTCGAGGAAGAGTTTGAAAAAGCGAAACGTAGTTGAGCTTTTTTAATTTCCGAGAATTGAAAGAAAACATACCGCTCGTGTATCGTACATTATTTTGTGCGAAGATCGTTTATTACATACCTGAAAGAGGAATTTCTAATTAGTTGCAATGAAATCTCCATCTTGGTTTCTGTTCAATGACGGCAAATTTGCAAAACAACAATATCTATCTTCAACATTGTTGCTTTAAAATGTTTTCTGTGTTACTATACTCCAGCAGGCCGTGATATACGTCTGTTTTTTTTCCCCAGTCCATAAATGCGAACTTAAAACAAACGGTAAGGTTATGTAATGATTTATTTTTCATTTTAATATTTTAACAATATTATTTATATAACATATTGCAGTAATAACATCAGCATCAGGAATCTTGTTGATTTTTTCACGGCTTCCTTAATGTTACTTGCATCACGAATGCAGTAACTTTAGTGGAGTTGTAGAGTTTACTTAATTTTTGCAAATATTTAAAAACAATAATTAACAGTGCAATTTAGGTGAAATTGCAGTGGTAAGTTTCCAATTTATAATTATTACTATATTGAACGTCTCTAAAAATAATATGTTAGAAGCATAAAGCAGTAAAATCAATATGTCACTTAAGCAGTAAGAAGAGGGAAATTGTTATATGTGTTAGGTTGGGAATACTGAATGTGGGATTTTAGACTTACCGCGGGTTGGTTTTGTGCGGAAACCAATCAAATACGCACGATCTCGCACAAATTGTATTATATACTTCTTAAAGGTCTACACCAGTGGAGTAACGGTTAGCGCGTCTAGCCGCGAAACCAGGTGGCCCGGGTTCGATTCCCGGTCGGGGTTGAGGTTTTTCCGGGGTTTTCCCTCAACCCAATATGAGCAAGTGCTGGGTAACTTTCGGTGTTGGACCCCGGACTCATTTCACCGGCATTATCACCTTCATCTCATTCAGACGCTAAATAATCTAAGATGTTGATAAAGCGTCGTAAAATAACCTACTAAAATAAATAAAATACTTCTTAATTTCAATTCAGGAATCCGCCCCTGGGCACGAGTTCTACTCTTTCAGTGGCGAGCTAAAGTTTTTCTGTTTATATTATATTCTATGTTACAATTATTAGCAAAATAAATAAATAAATGACAATAAATAAATAATAACATATATCAAAATATGATTAATTATTTATTCCGTCAATATGGGTTAAGCATTGAATTACATATTAAAGAAAACTATTGATGTGTTACATCCTATTTAATCTTGATACTAACGTTTTCGCCCCTAGTGGAGGATCTTCAGGTACAAGATAGAAGTATCATCTAAAATCAATTACAATACAAGTTTTACATTTGAAAATGCCATGACTAGAGTAAAATATGACATAGTGACAATATTATCCATACCAACATTAAATGTCCTGTCAAAATATTAAAAACAAATTTAATGTTGGTATGGATAATATTGTCACTATGTCATATTTTACTCTAGTCATGACATTTTCAAATATAAAACTTGTGTTGTAATTGATTTTAGATGATACTTATATCTTGTACCTGAAGATGCCCCACTAGGGGCGAAAACGTTAGTATCAAGATTAAATAGGATGTAACACATCAATAGTTTTCTTTCATATGTAATTCAATGCTTAAGCCACATTGACGGAATAAATGATCAATCATATTTTGATATATGTTATTAACACGAAGCTTAGCAGAACATTTCCCAACATGAATTGTAAATTAATAAATAAATATGTTGGTATTTAGAAACGTCATTGTAAATATCATTGAAAGTATACAGTGACGTCAATATTACACCTATAGTCCCGTCGCTCTAATTTCCGGCAGCCAATCACGTTGCAGTTCGGCTACATTTAAACGTTTATGTCTTGTGATTCGCTGATGAAGACATTATGCATTTTCTAAGGCTCGATAAATATTTAATATAATCGCCCGCCATTTTGGCTCTTTCGTTGGCGTTCGCGAAAGCACACGAGGACGTTATTTGCCGCTCAATTATTTGCTGAATTACAGTGCGTTTGGTTTATTATCATAGGAGCTACGAGATGATAATGTTTAACCGTGTGGCAAATAGATTCCTCGTCTGGTAACTCGGCAACGAAAGAACAAAAATGGCGAACGATACTACCTATCCTAAGACGTAAGCAAAGAGGAGTCACGCCGGGAATAACAGCGTCGCGACTATAGGCCTCCATCATGATAGCTACATTTTGTACAATTTAGCTACTAACGTTATCACCAGGGTCGGGAATTTATGGAGATCGGGAAAATCACGACATAGTTGATATACAATAGAATTTTACTAATCTTTATGAATGAAGTGATTCTGATTAATAATATACGGGTAAAACAATCGTGACAAATCGCGAAATAGAGTTCTAATACCGAAATATGAACACATTTGCGAATTATTACTATTGCGTCCATTTACAGCGAATTTCATATTCTGAGTTTTATTTTTCGGATTTTTTTTTCACTTGAATTTGTTAGGCCTATATGTCCTAGTAGGCTACATTACATGGTATTCCAGGTGTTCTGATTACATTAGTGAACTCAAAAGACGGAGAATTCAACATTGCACTAATATACAGTCTCAATCCAACAAATATTGTCTATTGGCCATACCGCACCTTTACCAGAATCCAATGATCCTTTAATGTTAATTATTTGGAAAGTAATATTCATACTGAGTTAATACTATAATTTCAAAATAATTGTATTTTACAAAATTTCCATTAATCTCCGCCAAGAGTACAAACCAATCTCCAACAATCTCCGCCGACATCAATATTAAAAAACTTATTAATCTACATAAATACCTGCCCCTGGTTATCGTTAGGGCCCGGATGTATATGACCTAACAATTTTCAAAAAATATCCTATAAGGTTCTCCGAAAATTCTCTTAAATTTACCTAAAAGAGTAAAAAAAAAAAAAAAAAAAAAAATGACCTAATGAAAATTACCCATTTGTATAAACAGTATGGTCTAATGATTAGTTTATAAGGAACTTTATTGTTAAACAGACTTTCTTAGTGGAATTAGTGTAGGTTATTACTACTGAAATAATAATTTTCATCAGGTTACTTATATTAAAATAATATGAAAAAATAAACGTTAAAACTGCTGCAGATAAAATACTCGTATGATACAGCTAACATAAACACATAAGCACTGCAGGTGGATATGGGTTAGTCCAAGAACGATCCGTAAGGAAAATGCTGACATAAATGTATTATTACTTGGAAAGACAAATGACTACTTCAACTATAAAAATTACGTAAGAATGAAAATAACCTAAAACTACACATTTAAAAATATGATTTTAATCTGGAAAACATAGAAAAATTCATTTTGATGACCTATAAAACCCAATATATCTAACACATTTCTTAGAGATTGTACTTAATTACCACTGTGAGAAAAAAATAGACTTTTCGTAAAACTCCGGGCACTAGATATCATTTACATTCCCTTCTATGTTACATTATACACTAGGCTACATTCAATCCCTTTTACCTCGCTCTACAGCTCACAAATTCACATAGCAAAATTATTCATAGGAGACCAAAAATAAAAGTGGAATGAACAAAATAGTAAATAATACATAAATATGGACAATACGAAGACTTTTGACTTCATTTATAAAGTGTATTGATTAAGTGGACCTAGACCTCTACGTAATTAATTTTCCACAAAAGTGTGTAAAATAACTGTACGATAATTGTCAATATTTTTAATATCTTTTTTTTTTTTTTTTTTGAAGATTGCATTTAGAAATGGCATGACTGTTAATCTATACACACTTTGATTTGATTAAGTTAGACCTATGCGTAAAAATTGGTACGAACATATATGAAAGTGATTATTTATATGAGTGTTAAGCCATAATAACCATATGAATACCTACAGTATATTACGTATTCGACTTGATTTGAAATGTGCAATGTAATGGCATGCATTAGTTTTGTACATCACTAAACGGAAGAGAATCAAAGTTCGTATGATGTAAACACGGCCGAAATATTGTGTAAGGAGTGAACTGGATCACATATATCCCCCCTCCGTTATGCCCATCCCTGCCTTAGACCATTACGCTACGATTCCGGACTATTCTCCTATGTAATAAAACAAATTATTTCTTGAAACCTAGACAAGTTATGGGACCGGTGTTCACCCAGGATCGTGATGAAGTTAGAGAGCTACAATGACTAGCGAGATTCGGTTTCATAGGCAAGTTACAACGGCTGGGGTTGATCATCGTGCTGAATATACAATTACTCCCGCACTAGTTTGTTATCCGTGCACTCCAACTGAGGCGTGTGGACGTAAAACATCAGTCGACTGGTCGCCTTTTCCCTCCATGGGCTGTCGCGCAACAGATTTTTATACATTAGCAAGACGAAAAAGTTGGAAAAATTCAAATATCTTGGAAAACAGTAACAAATGTAAATGACACTCGGGAGCAAATTAAACGCAGAATAAATACTGGAAATGCCTGCTTTATGCGGTTGAGAAACTTTTGTAATCCAGTCTGTTCTCAAAAAAGGCTGAAAGTTAGAATTCATAAAACAGCTATATTAAAGGTTGTTCTGTATGGTTATGAAACTTGGACTCTTACTTTGAGAGAGGAACAAAGGTTACGGGTGTTTGGGAATAAAATGCTTAGGAAAATATTTGAGGCTAAGAGGAATGAAGTTACAGGAAAATGGAGAAAGTTACACAACACAGAACTGCACGCATTGTATTCTTCACCTGACATAATTAGGAACATTAAAAATCTAGACGTTTGAGATGGGCAGGGCATATAGCATGTATGGGAGAATCTAGAAATGCATATAGAATGTTAGTTGGGAGGCCGGAGGGGGGAAAAACCTTTGGGGAATCCGAAACATAGATGGGAGGATAACATTAAAATGGTTTTGAAGGAGATGAAATATGATGGTAGAGACTGAAATAATCTTGCACAGGATAGGGACCGATGGTGGGCTTATGTGAGGGCGGCAATGAACCTCCGGGTTCTCTAAAAGCTGTAAGTAAATAAGGAAGACCGCAAACGTAATTTAAAATCGGCCTCTCCGAGTTGTTGAATTCAGTAAAATATATAATCATCCAATGTGAAAATTGGAATTATTTCTTCTGTTTTATATTTTTGTTAATGAATTTCATTGTTAATCTATCTTTTTATAAGTCCATTAACTGTACACAACTTTGTTAAATGATATGTACATTTTGTTTCCCTCCACTTTGCATTATTGTGAACAATACAGTAAGTTAAGGAAAGCAAATTATAAAATAATTTTTCTTTAATTTGGATCCCTGCACTTTGAAGTGGAGTCGATTTTGTATTTATTATTATTGTTATTATTATTATTATTATTATTATTATTATTATTATTGATGTATATAAGTATTAGATCCTGGCAATGTAAAATGCTTTTATATTATTTGCAAAAATTTCCTACGCAAACCGGTAATATTTTATGTAATATTTAACTCCTTTCTGAAATTTAATTGTATTGTTTGTTGTAAATTAACCATTGAAATCCATGTTCTTGACTTGTTGTTATTGTCACAGTTATACATAGTATTAATTTGTATCATTGTTATTCATTTTACTATTGTATTAATTGATTGTATCACTGTGCTGGACTTTCATTGGGCAATGGCTGTTGTCCAGCACATACATATCAATAAATAAATGTATTATTATTATTATTATTATTATTATTATTAATTTATTTAACTAGCTAACTAGTGAGTACAAATTAAAATTCTAAAACAAGAATGTTTCTAGTTACTACCGTAAGAGCCAGGCTCGTGTACGGTGTGTTCTTGGCCAATAATACAACATAAAATTTACAAAGACAGTTTACAAAATACACTAACTAACTTAATTCAACCCGAAAACTAACACACAAGAGCCAAAAAAAAGAAGAAGAAGAAAGAGAAAAAGAGAGAAAAAACACATGTAATATAAATTTACATTCAGAAATAAGCCAGTGATATTCATTAAAATATGAATATAGTCACAGAAATAAAAAGATAAAAAATACACACATTTGTTAATATTATATGTACTGAATAATTTTATAAATTTCTTTTTAAAAAGCTTCAGTTTTAAAATATTTCAAATTTGGAAAATGGTTTGTAATTTTTTTATAAAGTCTTGGGCCGAAACTAGCACTATGTTTAAGAGCTGCACTTGTATGACATTTAGGCTGAATTAATAGGAAAATAGACTTTTGTCTTTGAGTACGATATTCATGTCGATTAGATTTATGTTTTATTTGATTTCTGTGGTAGTATGTTAGTAAGCAATATTTATAAATTTCTTCAATAGTTAATACGTTAAAATCTGTATAAAATAAATTTTGTTGGGTAATCCATATTTTTGGTTAGACAAATTTTTATTATTATTATTATTATTATTATTATTATTATTATTATTATTATTATTATTATTATTATTATTATTATTATTATTATTATTATTATTACGACAGTAGAGTTCCGATTATCCGTATCCGGACTATTCAATCTTTTTTCTTAAGTTAATACTTGTATACCGGTATGCATTTTCCTGTATGTAGCCTACTTTGATTCTGGTTGAGTGGAAGAGAAGGCCTGATGACCTTAACACTGTCAGGAAAATAAAACTGTTATTAATACTGACGGAGGGCAATCCTGATAAGACGGAAGGTGTGAGAGCACTATGTTGTTTTTAATCCTGTAATCTTTAGGGGACAAAAGTCGAACCCAGTAATGTAGAAAGACGGTACTCACATGTACATAAAAAACGAGTTTTTATTCATACTACAGTATAGTATGTAATTGACTTTAAAAAAGCTTATTTATTATTCAGTATTGTATGAAACATTATTATTATTATTATTATTATTATTATTATTATTATTATTATTATTATTATTATTATTATACGTACACTTCAGTAATTTAAAGAAAAAAGCGATCCATGTAACACGGAACGCCGGATAATCGGGACTCTGCTGTATTATTAAAAGCTTTTACCTATAGACAAAGAGTTAGATTATTTAATACATATTTTTATGGAAAGAACTCTAGGATAATGTTACAAGGCTTATCATTTGGTGTGAACATTGTCTGTTATATCATGTTGCTTCTAGAACAGAAAACATCAGAGCGTTTAAGTGAGGAGCTTCAGACATGTTTTTCTGCACACCAGATTGTCGCCTACACAATTTAGTCTTGTAATATTTTACTGTTTAGCTTGAAACATTAAGACGTCGTCTACCATAAGACATTCCACATTATATTGCAGCATATTTTACGTCGGGCAATTTTGTTGAGAGTCTTGCAGTCTCCGTTGTAAAGGTATGCTGATGAGGAAATAGTTTCGAGGACTAGCGGAGCTGCTCCGTACTAATATGAGACTATGAGAAGTAAGTCAACATTAAAATTCATGTTAATTACTTCTTCGGAATACTTTAAATAGTCTAGAAGGGAAAATGAAACGCAATGAACTTAGCTGTTTGAGATGGAGAATTATGTAGGTTTTACCTTTTACCTATCACTCGATGCGTTGCTTTAAAACTTTGCTAACAGTGGAGTGGCATCTATCATTGATAATTTACTACAAAAATAATGAACACTTTATCTTCTAAAGTTAAATTGCATTGAAATCAAGCATAAATTTAACTTAAGATGAGTTTCGATCACGTAATTGTTTTATTATTAGATTAAAATTCCATTACGCTTATGAGAAAACTCGAAAAGAAAGTTCGCGTATGTAGGTAAGAAATAACCAAAGTCTGGAGACAACATAAAAGACAAGACGAAGAATAAACTATTAAATATACAGAAACTCCCAATAATTCGCGTGCTGTTAATTGGCTTTGTGGGTAATTCGCGATACTTTAGTGGGAGGGAAGTAATGTCATTTTCGTTTTTACTCCATTTACGCTTTCTCCCTACTAAGATCTAAAATTTGGGGCACCGTCCAGGTGCGGCCCAGACGAAAAGTTGACCACAAAAATAAGTTCAAGTGCGGCCCGGGATATTTTACGTACATGATCCATGTGCGCCTCAACACCAAGTGCAAATTATATAAACCATTAATAAGACCAGTCTTGCTTTATGGATCCGAAACCTGGGCAGTTGGCAGTGCCGACAATTGTAGGCTGAGTATATTTGAGAGAAAGGTTCTGAGGACGATATACGGACCAATAAATGATGAGGGCAATTGGAGAAAAAGGTATAATTATGAATTATACCAACTTTTTAAAGAGCCAGATGTTTGCAGAGAAATTAAAGCTAGGAGAATCAGGTGGCTGGGCCATATCTGTAGGAAGGATGAAAATGATCCTTGCAAGAAATTGACTCTCACTATACCTTTTGGCACCAGAACAGTAGGGAGACCTCAGCTAAGATGGCTGGATGAAGTAGAAAAAGGATGCAATAGCAGCAGGTGTTAGAGGATGGAAAACAAAGGTGTTAGATCGAAGGACATGGAAAAGCATCGTTGGGGCGGTCAAGGCTGGAACCCGGCTGTAGAACCAAAGAATAAGAAGAAGAAGAAGAAGAAGAAGGAGAAAGATCCATGTGCGGCCAGATCTCAGTTTTAGTAATTACAGGGTTGTTTCCGATATCTGATAACGAATTTGAATGACGTCATGTGCGTCAGGAATCACACCGATAGCTGAATTGCGGTGATAGGTGACAGACCAGTAGTGAGTGATTTCATAATCAGAGTGCACGGTGTATCACAGTAGCAATGCCCAAGAAAATCGAGCCTTTTGGAAGGGATACATATTATTATTACCGATGACAAGTACAGTTACCTGAAAATCATAGGAGCCTGCAAAGGACGTGGTTTTCTTATTTCCAAGAAAGGCATCTTTTGTGTACCGTCATTAGGGGTTACTTTGATACTGGGAACTGCTTTGATAAACACTTCGATCGATTACTAAAATCGAATTCGCGCGAAAGATATCAGAATGTGGCCAACTTTGGATCTCGTGTTGGCAGCTCTGTTAAACTAGTTATGAGATAGCAACGGTGCTATATAAATACTACATGTTGTAGAGGAGAAATTAAATATTTTGTGGTTTATAAAGTGAATGAGGATTTCTGATACCTGCAAAACTTTGAAGCTACACAGGTAAGCATACTTATAAATGAATATTCAATTCTATCTTCAAATAAAGTAGTTCTTTGGCATTTAAAGTGTTGCTTGTCGTTCACTTGAATGTTGCAGTATGCACACCATTTACGTTGAAGAGTCACGGGGTAACTTTGATAGAGAGGATGGGGCTAAATTGATAATCTAGTCAAACATTTAATATTACATTTATATTGTTTTAGAAGTTATCGCTGTCCGTCCAGAGCTACTATGGTGCGAGATTATAAAAAGGAACCAGGTTCTCGTCAGTATAACAATTTTTCAGATTCTTCAGAGGAGCCTGGAGACATATTTTGATGCAGTGGAAGGAGAAAATCCTCGATTTTCAACTGTACCGAAGGCTAATTTTCCAAGCTTGTTGAAGAAAGCATTGATCCACATGGATAAGACAAAGTTACAGACAAATACTAATAAACAATCATTTCCCGGAGATACAGAACAGTCTGAAATAAAACACATTTTGATAAAAACAGTTCCTTTTCTACGGGCATTTGTCCTTGCAATAAGAAAGAAGTCCTCAAAAAATTCCGGAGCCTGTAGAAGTTGTTGAACAACAGGTTGAGAGTTGCCTCATGCCATTTCTTCAAGAACACTGATTTGGGAATTTTAGTACAGCTGGCTCTATGATGAGAAAAAAGAGACGACTCAATGTTGAATGAGGGAAGAGTATAGTTACTTCAAACAACAAAGGCAGCAGTGATGACGATTAGCCTCAGGTGATTTGTGTAAATAGGCAGATCAAAGTTTCAGGCCCCAAAATTCCAGAAGATGCTAGCATATGAAATAGAATCAGAAAACCCAAGAACAGGAAATTTCATCCTTGCTAAATTTCTTTATAATAAAAAGATAAGAAAATCTTCACATATGTCTTTGAAATTGTGGACATGACATCAAATGGGATAGTGATTCATGGTCTCAAAAGAGCTGATGAGAGTGAAACAAAATTTAAGCCAATTGACAGAACATTTCTACTATTTCAATGCAACACATCATCAAGATTTTACCTTCTTCAGTCGCAGAACTAACTGACAATTCCGTGATTTATGTCTTCCCTATTGTTCTTGAATTCAAGTAAATTATAGTTTTGTTTCCATTATTTTTATGAAAAGTTGATTTAGTTTGTAGTCTAGATTAATTATTTATGATATTGGTAATGTTTTGATAGAACAAATTTGATTTCAACAATTTATATAATTTTCTATGTCTATTATAATGTACAAGGAGCCTTTGTACTTTTCTTGCAATTGAAATATTAATGTGGTATTTGAAATGTACTTTAAATATAATTTCATTTGCTTAATTGGCCCTGATTTACCTCTATAATAGCAAATCTCACAACTTTAGTTTGACTCTATTATGTCATCTTCGAGTTACTACGGAAATCTGGCTTTAAATAATGGTATGTCAAAGTAGCCCCCATCACAGTTTAGCTTTGATAGTATGGTCTTTATTTTTTTTTTTCGCGGGTACAAATCAACACATTTATTTTCTCAGAAATATGATAGCAAGGTAAAGACAATCTGATATCTACACATTTTTTATATGTTAAAATACTAAAAAAATTAAACTGTAACCATAAAAAATGTAAGTTAAGTCTATCAAAGTAGCCCCACTTGACGGTACCTAGTTAGATTGGCAAAGCTCGAATGGGATTAATTTCAAAGCGGAAAAAGCAAGACCCGTCACAAGTCGCCACACCCCATGAGATGATACAAATTAAGTATTATTATTATTATTATTATTATTATTATTATTATTATTATTATTATTATTATTACTGCTGTACATTCTAAATCGTGATACAACTAATGTGGTTATAATTTTGATAGTTTTCTCCTTTTAGAAGGCATGACGATGTAGCTCCACTAGAATGGAGCGGTGTGGTCGGCACCACTCTTCGGCCGCCTATTTATCCTCGGGAAAAGCATATACTCAATTAAGAGGAGTGCAATGCGTGGCCGTCCTGGATGTTTGGAAAGCAAAAAAATCCGATCATCATTTGGGATTGAAAGCGTAACTTTTTAGTCCGCGGCCAGTTGTTTTGAATAAGCGCAGAAATATGAAAAATGTTAAAAATTAAGTTGTTTCATTGTAGAAGGTAATCAGTTCATAATAATAATAATAATAATAATAATAATAATAATAATAATAATAATAATAATAAAGACAAACTCATGTGTCCATGCCAAAATTTACGCTTGTGATCGCATTATCGGGTATAATCAATTAGATTATATTATATTATGGTTCATAAACACTACTAGCGAATATGCGAAAAGAGTTTGAAAACGTTGAATAAAAAAATACCTTCCATTATTGTTCAACACTTCCTTTCAAGTATTGAAAGATCGAAAATAGTCTAGAAAATCAAGACAGTCTGAGAAATTCCATAGGGTTTAATCATAAACTTCCTTGTTTGCGTGCCGGTGAAAGATGGAACTTTCATCCCGCTAATAGTTGATGAAAGCTAGCATAACTAATGTCCCGTCCCGCGCCGTAGCGTCGTGGTCTAAAGGTAGGCCTACGTACACGTTGGAGCAAACGATAAACGATGAAAAAAACGACCTAGCGACGCTTTGGTATTATAAAAGAATCAAGTGTTCATATCGGAGCGACGAGGACGCGGGAAGCGAACATTTTTATTTATCAGTAGAAGATATTCTATACATCCACTTAATGAAAGAAAATATACAGGAAATATCAGCTGCTAGGTTCAAGGTTAATATAACTTAAATACGTACCAAATTGAACCCGATTCTTGTCCAAAAACTAGTATAAATTCATTTTCTCTTTAACATAAATAAATGCACAACTGATCAATTTGTCACGATTCATGATAATTTAATATGCCGAAATAATATTAAATCGATTAATATTCGGATATATTAATAACCATCGGTCATTATACAGATTAATATTATCTTAATCAGAGATCATGTGAACGACAAGAGCAAAGAAAATGGAATTTTTATTTTTCGTCGCTTTTATAATGTATCTTCGCTTTTTATCGTTACTCCAATATGCACACCTCAATTGTCTCTCATATAGCATCACTCCTTTTTTTTATCGTTTATCGTCGTTCCAACGTGTACGTATTCTCAGGCATCATGCCTGGACGCGCGTTATGTGCGTGGTTCGAGTCTTCATGGAGGAAGGAATTTTCTCATGAAATTTCGGTCAGTGTATGGAGCCGGTGACCACTTAGCATCGTGATGAATTGTGGGATTTAACGATATGTAGCGAAATTCAGTTCTGTAAACCAGCTATAACGACTGGCAGGATCATTGTGTTAACCACGCGATACCGTCGTACTTGTTGGTTGATTGTTTACGTCTACTGAGGCATGTGGACGTGAGGGTATCAGTCGGCTGATCGGTTGTAGCGCCCAGAATTTGAAAAAAAGTCATGAAAATTCTACAGGGATATTTAATTGGAGAGCTATTATCTGAGACGAAGTCATAGAAATTTTTCTCTTTATCATACGTGTCAGATGGACTGTAGGTTTATTCAAATTCAACCCCTTGTTGATCGAACATCGAGGCACTCTACGGCACTAAAACGACTTGGGTTATTGTGAATACACCGTCATAGTGCCAAGTTTACAAAATAATGAGGATTAATCTTCTCTGCTGTCAATATAATTTTTATTATTTTTTAAAATACTGAAACTTAATAGCAGCGGTAGAATATTTACATACATACTTACAAATGGCTTTTAGAGAACTCGGAGGTTCATTGCCGCCCTCACATAAGCCCGCCATCGGTCCCTATCCTGAGCAAAATTAATCCAGTCCCTAGCATCATATCCCACCTTTCTGAAATCCATTTCAATATTATCCTCCTAATATTATATACCTCTCAGTTTTCCTCTCAGTTAAACGTAAACTGAGGGGATTAGATCCGGCATCGGAACTGGAATCCGGTGTGGCTTATTGGATAAAGCGTCAGCACGTAGACCTGAAAATTCGTGTTCGGGTCTCTATGCCGGGGAGAGTTTTTCTTTGTTCTATCCATCCTTCATCATATGATAATGCAGAATTCCTGCACCGAAATATATGTACTTCTGTACATCATAATAATAAAATATCTAAGTTTATACTCGCAGAATATCGCGATATTTTGTGTATATACGAAAGTTTTGTTTTATCACGAATTTATTCGAATTTAACGTTTTTGAAAGAAAAATTTTAATTTTCTTCACGAAAGTTTGATTTAAAGTGCCAAAATATTAGCATTTATGTACAATATTTTGAAGTTAATATTGAAAACCTATTTCGATACAGAGTTTTGAATGTAACATTTTAAACAAAATTCGAGTGAGTTTATTTTTAATGTAGCTTGAATGTATTGTGCCTGGTATTATGCACACACAGAATGGGAAACTATTACACATATTTCTCTACACGACATGGAAGTCCGATAGAAAACTTTTTATTGTTAAAATACATAAAGAACCTTAAGATTTCCTTGGTGATCCAGACCTCTAGTCTTAGTAGGAATATACAGTAATGTATTTTGCATGACGAGAGTAAAAAAGTATATTTTTTAAATTTGAAACAACACCAAATTTATGTTATTTTGTGCGAAATAACACCGAAATTAAGGAGATATTTATACTGAAATTTAACATTTTTTGTTCACCTTAAAATAGAATTCCTAGTTAAATAACCATTCTTTCCCGTCATTCAGTTTAATCGTATTTTATGTTACTCCAGATTTATCAGTAATATACGCTATTTCGAAGTTAATTTAGAATATTGATAGAAAGTCGTTCTCAGTAATCGAGCATTACTATTTACTAAATACGTGGGTTACAAGATCAAATATACCAATAATGATGTATTATAGAGGACAATAAAATCCGGAAGGAAAATAAAACTGGAAGGCTCACGTCTTAGACTTAGTGAGAGAAACCCAGGGAAAACGTAAGGATTAGCCTACTTCTTATTCACATCGTAATTAATAGAGATGAACAGCGATCGAGAAAGCAAGCCTAACAGCGCCCGCAAAGCCGAAAACCCGCACGTCAATGTTGTATACGTCGCGTCGTTGACGTAAAGACTGCTTGTGAGTTTTCGTAATGCCGAGATTGATCACTCCCGAAGTCCCGAACGTCAAGCAGCCTTGAATCGCCACAGTTGTTTATACCTGACTGAACTTTTATATACTTTGGCAACTGTTATATATTTATAAACAATCAAGTAGCCTATTTGAAACATAATCTCTACCTTTCAGTGTATAATAATCCGTTTCCTAGTCTTTATTTAATTACTAGGCCTTTATTAAAACGCTAGGAATTTCCTTTTCATATGTTTCAGATCAAGTGTGCAATCAATCTCAAGTAAAAAGATATTTACGTTAGCTATGTTTTATGTTTCTTAGAAATGCAAATTTATTTGAGATTTTTTTTTTATTTATATAGGTCTAACCATAGGTAATATCATATAATAGAACCAGCACATTTTGATAACTAAGATACTGTTCTGTTTTGTCTTTTTGTCTCGTTTAAACATTTATAATATTTATTTCAGTGATGTATGTTATTCAAAGTTACGAAATCTTTCCACGCCGACCAAATGCTCTTTCGAGAATAATGATGCGAGACTCGAAGCGCACGAGAATGACAAGACGAGACTCGAAAGACAAATGCAACGAACGCAGCGAGCGAGAGCGGCAGTTAGTTTTTTTCATCTCTTAGTAATTAAGCTATATTGCTAATAATCATTCTTGCTTGTGATCCTATTTAAATGTATTTCACCCTACTCCAGATTTCGTAGTAATATACGGTATTCGGAGATTAATATGGAATGTTTGGTAGAGAATTGTTGTTAGTAACCGAGCGTTTGCCATACATCTTACTAAATTTGTGGATTGCAGGATTAAATCCATCAAGAACGGTGTATTATTAAAGGAATAAATTCCGGAAGAAAAGTAAAATCGGAAGATTCATGTTATCTTAGATTTACAGCAAAAAAAAAAAAAAATCTTGTTTCGAGCGAGAGGGATCCTGGGAAAATTTAACTTTAACTTCTTAGTCACATCGAAATTCGGCTATAATAAGTTATAAAAATTCTTTCCTACTATCCTACTTCTTTTCGGCATTAATTAAATCCTATTACAGTACCTTCGCTCAGAAATATATTTCTTTACACTATCACGACAGCAGAACCTATAGAAATTTCCAGTGATCCTATCAACAGGTCTTAGAAATCAGTCAGTGATATTTTTACTATATTTTGCACAAGCACTAGTTTAAGACAGGAATGTTCACGTGATTGTACCTGCAAAATTATTCAAAATACTGTAGGTTCTTTAAAATTCAATATAGCATTATAATACGTAATGTAGAATGTCTCCAATAGTGAAATACTTTAGAGCGAGGTAGTTAATATTAAAACAAACTTTAAATGTCATTAATTATATTGTAAATAACTAATTAATATATTATAAATAACTAATTAATATGTTGTATAACAATAAGAGATATAATTTAGATTAAACTATCTATAATCTGTCACCAAGTGTTACATGAAATTGAGAGAAATTTGGGATTGAATTAATTAAGTTACTCCGTATATCATTATGAAATTAAAAACTGATATTTTGGAAATTATGTTCATTATTTTCAATATAAATCATATTATTATCTGGTGCTTTATGTAAATGCACTAATAATGTGTAAATTTCTATTAAAAGGAACGCTAAGAAAAAATCGCTCTATAATGTTATTTCGCATTATATGTAACTTACAATAACAAATAGGCCTATGTTCATGCATAATTATATAAAAGTTATTAGTATCAGATGTAATAGTATCAGTAGCAATGATAATGTTTGATCTATTAAAGTATTTAAATGTCTCAAAACTTCTGATATAAA
Source organism: Periplaneta americana (assembly GCF_040183065.1). Taxonomy (NCBI): domain Eukaryota; kingdom Metazoa; phylum Arthropoda; class Insecta; order Blattodea; family Blattidae; genus Periplaneta; species Periplaneta americana. Next base: position 76,503,955 of record NC_091132.1, read on the forward strand.
ATGTATTATGACTACTCGTAAAAATGTATGAATTATGAGAGCTCTAAGGGATGTAGATAGCTATGAACATGTGCATATCATCGTTGTTCCTGCAGTAACTCCTATGTGCAAAATATAAAATTTTTGAGTAGGAAGAAAAAACACATTTATGCATCTTATGGCAGCCGTACATAGGAGACTGTGAATTCTTACATTTTCGAAACAAAGAAATATAATTACATATAGGAGATTTTATTATTTGCTGTATGACTATTTAAGTTATTTAATAAAGCAAAAATCTGAAAATGGATAACATATATGTCACATAGGAGTTATTGCAGGAACGACGATGATATAGTGTAACTATCGTAATTTGAACTTTTAAAGAATATAAACACGTTCTCTAATGCTTAAAATATTAGTTATGGTAGTAGTAAAGAAAATAACTGCACTGTTTTGATTTTATCTTAAAGTGAATTTAATTTCTGTTACCGTATTTGTCGAATGGCATAGGAAAAATTCACAAATAAAAAAATTGCCGGTTATTGATATTATAAATAGTAATTTCCAAGAGCGGTTGGTAGAATACATACTATGTACGACATAAAAACTCATTTTCAGCGAAACAGTTTACGACTTCTTAAACAAAACAATAGTAAAAATAACAATAAAAACGATATTGATTACTACACGGCTTTACCGCAAGAATAGCAAAACCTACCTGTGGCAGCGCAACAATGTAGAGGACCGCGAGGACTAGTAGTGGGACCCGGTACAGCCACATGTCGCTGCGTCGATTATCGCTTGTTTGGAACAGAGTGTGGTTGCTATGACGCCCCGAGTAGCTGCCGGACGTCTAGCGCCGTTGCGGATGAAGGCGCCTTTATGAGCTGGTGGTCGCGGCGCTGGAAAGAATACGCACGCACTCTGCGCATGCGTGGGAACACCCTTCGCCCACCCTCCGAGAAACTACTTGTTGGGCTCCTACAATATTATTACATATTGATTTCCATTTATAATTACTGTTTTTAATTTATTTTAATCCTACAAACAACTCATTAGCGGAACTGCCCACACCGTTAATTTATTTTCGTTTCCATTTATTTCTGTTTCAGCAATTAATTACGTCTTTTAATTTAAAATTTATTTTATGACTTCTATTGCGCCACTCTCGTGGTATACAGGATCATGAACATGAATTCTTTTCGAATTCTCATGTACTTCATACATTTTATACGAAAGAAGGGAAGATAAATATTTTAGATTAGAGCTTCATCTATTGTTTCATTGAAATGGTCTATCGTCATGCTAACCCTGCAGTAATATCTTGGTGCGATCACTATCATCATCAGTTAATTACCATTATGATATTGTATGGTGTCATTGAAATCTTTTAAATCCAAGTTAGAACATTATATTATGGCGAGTTGCCAAACTAACTTATTATTATGACAAGTGTTGTAAGTTTCTACGTATTCTTTGCATTTAGATATTAGCCTATAGTGATATTTACCTTATTATCCTTTTATTTTTTGTAACATCATTTTTCCTTATTTGTGTATCATGTGAGTACTCATGTTACTTACTATTATAATTTTCTCCTTTTTGTATACCTAATAATAGTGCTGATGATAATAATGCTCTGTACTTTACTATATTATTATTATTATTATTATTATTATTATTATTATTATTATTATTATTATTAATATTTCATATTCCAGTACATTGTAAATGTTCAACGCATTTTAAATCAGTATTTATATTTTATTATACTATTCTTTTTCTTTATATATTTTATATATGTATCTCTTTTCTATTCACTGACTCTTTCCAATGTTTATGATTATTTCTTTCAATTTTTTGTGTACTACATTTGGTTTATTTATAATGTTCTTTGTATTGTAAGTTTTACTCTCGTCTGAGTGTTAGAGAAATCCGTATAGCCTTAACTCTGCCAGGTTAAATAAAGTCATTATTATTAGTATTATTGTTACTTACTTACAAATGGCTTTTAAGGAATCCGCAGATTCATTGCAGCCCTCACATAAGCCCGCCATAGGTCCCTATCCTGTGCAAGATAAATCCATTCTCTATCATCATACCTCACCTCCCTCACATTCATTTTAATATTATCCTCCCATCTACGTCTCGGCATCTCGAAAGGTCGTTTTCCCTTTGGTCTCCCAACTACCACTCTATATGCATTTCTGGATTCGCCCATACTGGATCATACTACATGCCCTGCCCATCTCAAACATCTGAATTTAATGTTCCTAATTATGTCAGGTACAGAATAAAATGCGTGAAGTTCTGCGTTGTGTAACCTTTTCCATTCTCCTGTAACTTCATCTCTCGTAGCCCCAAATATTTTCCTAAGAACCTTATTCTCAAAAACACCTTAATCTTTGCTCTTCTCTCAAAGTGAGAGTCCAAATCTCACAACAATACAGAACAGCCGGTAATATAACTGTTTTATAAATTCTAACTTTCAGATTTTTTGACAGCAGACTAGATGACAAAAACTTCTCAACCGAATAATAACAGGCATTTTCTATATTTATTCAGCGTTTCATTTCCTCCCGTGTGTCATTTATATTTGTTACTGCTGCTCCAAGATATTTGAATTTTTCCACCTCTTCGAAGGATAAATCTCCAATTTTTATGTTTCCATTTCGTACAATATTCTCGTCACGAGATATAATCATATACTTTGTCTTTTAGGGATTTACTTCCAAACCTATCGCTTTACTTTCTTCAAGTAAAATTTCCGTGCTTTCCCTTATCGTTTATTATTAGTGTTACTGTTATTATTATCATTTAATTCATAATGTATTATTACTCTTTAATTTATTAAAACTGTAAATGTTACAAGTGGTGTGCCATGGGGTTCTATTTAGGTCCATTCTTTTTCTTCTTAATGGTAAATGATTTACTTACTAATACTGTATAAGTACTAATACAGCGTTATTCGCAGATATTAAGACTCTTTACTAGTCAAATAATAACAAAAACCTGATACTGGGAACAATGAAAAATGTATAGTATAGGGAAGAAGCGAAGTTCCAGGCCAGGGTTGCCAAGTCTCTCGTATTTTACGAGTTCTTCCGTATTTTATCAATATTTTCGCCAGTCTCCCGTCTTGCGTATATTTTGTTTGTATTTTCTCCCGTAATTTATTAATTTATTTAAATGATAAATATATATGAATAGGGTTGTAATGCTATGAAAGTTATTCTAAGTACATATTTTAAGTGTAATCTACAATGATAAATTAGCACTAATTTTCAATCCGTTTTGTTAAGGTAAATTTCAATTGTAAAATTTTCTGAATGAATACAAAGCAAGTGATAAGTATTAATAGTTTTTTCTTATTTTATTGGGTTATTTTACGACGCTGTATCAACATCTAGGTTATTTAGCGTCTGAATGATATAAGGTGATAATGCCGGTGAAATTAGTCCGGGGTCCAACACCGAAAGTTACCCAGCATTTGCTCGTATTGGGTTGAGGGAAAACCCCGGAAAAAACCTCAAGCAGGTAACTTGCCCCGACCGGGGTTCGAACCCGGGCCACCTGGTTTCGCAGCCAGACGCGCTGACCGTTACTCCACAGGTGTGGACAGTATTAATAGTGGTATGAGATTCATTTTCAATTACTTTTGCATGCAGTTAGGCTATACTGTATATAACAGGCTCCTAAAGGTCGATAATATCTTGATTGAACGATTTTGGCAATTATTTCCAAAATCTCCCATATTTTCAATTTGAAAACCTCGCAACCCTATTCCAGACTAACGACTTCTGCCATAGAAAATATTGATCTCATTAAGGGATATAACTGTTGAGGACATTAAGAAACAAGTAAAATTATTATAGTGTAACGTACGTACTGTATATTAAGATTTTTGAAATTATTAATTTCTAAATATACTGTCGTGCAAAAAAATACTGTACTATACACGTTTGTGAAGTGTATTACAAAATCTCGGATGTTTTTCAAATTTTCCTCAATTTTGTAAAAAGCACTTTCCAAACTTCTATCGCAATATCATATGCTATTACAAATCTGACTCACATTGGGTTTGTTAAAACACAGAATATTATACAACATAAAGTACATCATTGGAAAATATTAGGTAATGTTAGGTTAAGTCACGGTGGCTACGGGGTGTTAGAACGACCCTTTGGACGTCGAATACTGAGGCCTATTGTGCATCCCCAATGTTATGGGATGAATGAGGATGAGGGTGTACCAGCCCACTGGCCGCATGTGACCCCTCACCCGCTCACCCAATGCGAGCCTCCTACCCTCCTTGCTCTAAGTTCATACCGCCGAGGTGACCAAGCAGCACAGGATCCATTCCAACGGCCCTTCCAAGATGTCGAAGCGAACTTGAAAGTGTTGTTAAGGAATGAATCCTGGCAAAGATATTGCGGAAGGTTGGGAACCCAGGAACGTTTGCGGAGAGGACGCCCCTCCCGTAAGCGGATGAAGACATGCGTCTTGACCTGAATATGTCTATTGAATGAAATAAGTAAAATTAATGATGTGATATGAAATCTAAGTTCTTTTTCTATACGGGAGGGGGAGGGAAAATGGACCGTGGCAATGGTAATTCTAACCTGACATTTTCCTAAGTGACTGTGGAAAACCACGGAAAAAATACAGTCCGGTTGGTCGGTCCGGGATTCGAATACGGATCTCCCGAATGTGAATTGGAAAATGTTACAAATTACATGGTTAAAACAGGAAAATGAAGGAAGAATATGTATAACATTGAATTTATGATATATAGTCTTAGTTCAACATATTATGTTAGCATAAACGGATATATTAAACAATAATATGATGCCTTTTTCTCTGAAGTAATATTTTTAACTTAATGTGCTTTGCTTGTAAATCGACGATATTATTTTTAAATATATTTTAATATAAAATTTATATTCTAGCAATTGTTCGTGATTATTTATTCAAACTTCTACAAGGAATAATGTTTCGCAGGTATGATGTGATTCTGGAATTGTCATTATTAAAAAAGAAACTTGAAGTATGTTTATTTGTGAGTTTCATTATTAAAGGTGAAATAACTCTTTTTGAAAACCGGCGGCTTTTATTGAATTTAATTTTTGTCGTATGCAATATTATATCGTAAGTACACCAATCGGGTCCCGGCATAGCTCAAATGGAAAGAGCGCTCAGCGCGCAAAGCTGAGAGGTCCTGGTTTCGATTCCTGGGGCCGGAACGAATTTTTCTCCAATAATATGTACCTACATGTTGTCTACATATAGTCTTGATTATTCAATGAGAACTGCGAGGCCTCGTATATAAATATATATACACCAATTAAGTTACAGATGTACTTCTACAAGTATGACATAGCTATGTACAAACTCCTACTAATATTTTAAGTCGAAACACCCTCTGTATATGTCAGCGCGTAACGAGGCCACGCGATTCTGAACTTGTCTGTGAGCTGCTCGTGACACGCATTCAAAATTAAATTTCTGAGTGAAAAATTACCCCTTCAACTAAATGGCCTTGAGAATTACTGCAATGTTGCGGTGACCACGACTGGGGAGAAACCCCTTCAGTACTACAGTAAAGGGGACAATTAATTTTATATTTAAACAAAACCTAACCAATTGACTAATTCTTCGGTATCTTTTTACTCATGGACTTTGATTGTTGTAGATCTTGGCGAGGTTCAGTGAAATTCAAAATTGGGTAGACTTTTTCAAGGAAATTCACTGAACATTTCTTACGATTACCACTGGTGTGTACTTCCAGAATTATATCGTTATCAATTCATATTTAGTTATTTAAGAGAACATGTAAGGGGCATGAAATAAGATAATAATATATTATTAATCGCTTTGAAAATCCTCCAAACTTAAAATGATTGGCCGTATTTTATCATTCGAGATATTAAACGTACCTACTATTAAATAATATTGCAGTTGAAAGAATTTGTCGTTTTATTCGGAAAAGGGCAAACTATGCATGCATAATAAATATTGTTTAAAATATTTATTTAAAATATATGTATAAAATTTGAGACTAAAAGCAAATTCGAATATAAACTGTATTTGCAGTGTCATATGGGACTTACATTTTGCATACAGTTACGGGCTCTGTTTATAAGTAAAGCATATAAGACAAATGCTCCAAAATTGTATAAAGTGATGGTTATGTAGCGTTTTTCACGGCTACGAAAAATGTTAGAATATTTATTTAAAATCCATTAAATATTATGAAATTATAATAGACTTCGACCAAGTTGAAACTATTTATATAAAAATTAAAGTTAATTCAATATATTTCTGTACAGCGTAAAAGTTTTTGCTAGAGGTCATTATATTTTAATTTGGTTTTAAAAACTACTATTACCAATATTTTCTGATATCAAGTGGAATTTTAATTAAATAATTTCACTCCCACAACAATTGGGCTATTATAAACCTTGGCTAATCTACATTTAGGAACTACTGAAGCTACTTTCACACCTTATTTTCAATTTCTCTTTTTTTTCCTTTTCTCTTTTTTCTATTTTGTTTCAGTTTTTAATAAGAGTATCTTTCATTTTCCTTGTTTATGTTTTATAAATTACTTTGTCAGTCTTGAATATTGTAATTGAGCTTTGCTGTTATATTCAATAACAAACAAATAAATAAATATTTAAGTAAATAAATAATATTTAAATTATTAATATTTAAATAAATTAATATTTAAATAAATAAATAACTTATGTTAATGTTATTTATAGTCTCATGAGAATGTACCGTATTACCAGGAACATATTCATGTAAATGTTCATATATTTACATAATATTGGCAAAAACATACAATGAAGAGAGAGTCAGAATTTCAAATTCATTAAATAAGAGCTTACAATGTTCTCTTTGGGCACAACTCAGAATACGCACAATGTTTTTTCTGAAGTAGAAGAAAAAAGTCTTTTGCAGTGGCACTATTTTCCAACAATGGAACTCCATATTCAAATGAGACAGAAAAAACCATGCTAGACATTTTAATAAGGCACTGGCAGGAACCAATAGTTTCAATATTCTTAATAAGTAAATAACCTTTGACAATTTCACACACAACGCTCAAATATATTCCTTCAAGGTAATTTTGCTAACGAGATAGAAACCTAAAAGTTTAGGATATTTATCACTGCCAACATTATTATAAAAGACTAAATATAAAGGTTCGAGTTTTACTCAGATTAAGACTTAGACCATTAGCACTAAACCATTCAGATAAATTATGTAATCTTCTTGCCATATTTATGTATGTGTCATTAATGTTTAGGGATGTTTAAGAAAGTATTATCTGAAAGTGTTACAAATGTGGTTGTTGCGTGCAGTAACAGGATACAGATTTTTAGACAAAAAATTTACTCGACATGTATGATATACGTAAGCCTACACAACATACCATTATTTATAATCAGAGAGAATGCCCATATAATATGTACGTACATCTAAAAAGCAAAAAAGTTCTGTTAGTCCTAAAAGAGATTGCGTGATCGATTAAAATACTGCAGACGGAACTGAATAAAGAATGAGACAAAGAAACTGACGATTTTTAAACCTTAATAATTTTGGCACTGATCGATTCTAGAAAAAAAAAATTTACTCTAAATTAAATTTAATGTACATGTAACAGCATTTGTCTTCACCTCATAACGTCATAACACACTGTATTCTGAACACTACGTCCTAAAGGTGATCATTTCGCGGCACACATTCATATAGGGCCTATCATTGATCCTTTGTTTCTCATTACATGACGCAAAATGTCCACAGGAATTTCAGAAACTTAATTGGAATTTCTTTCTTTGAGTTTGATGTTTTTTGGAGGTGGGTTACTTTCTCTTCAGATAACCGCCAGTGCTGTAGTTGGCCCGGTACGGGCCGGTACACCGTACCGTCTAAAATAAAGACTAGCTGTTACCGTACCCGAAGAAATATAGACTCGAAAATATATTAACTATGTTTAAATAGTCTTTAATATACTTTTAAAAGTAGGATGTTAGCTATTTGTAAAATATTTTGATTTTGATATCTGGCATGAAAGTAGCGTCTGGCCTCTCATATCCTTCGCTTAAATGCTTGTCCATTCGTTGTTTTATCGAAAGGCATGGTAGTAGTTGTGATTTGTTAGTTTCAAGCTTGGATAACGCCGTGGTATTTCTATAAGTAATTAACACTAACTTTATGGCATAATGCCTCAAGAATTCTGCTACACTGATTCGCTAATTTCAAAACTTGCGTAGACACCATCGCATAACACTAATTTTATGATGTGGCGCCTCAAGAATTCTGCTGCACTGATTCGCTAATTTTAAAACTCGTTCAGGAGTAATGCTAGCAGTTTGCTAGAGGAGGGAAATATTGTTACTTTTTGTGCGTTCATGAATCTTGAGTTATAGATTCTATTCCAATTTCAACTAAAGAATGTGAATGAGCATTACTGTAATAACGATGTCTGCACTAAGGAAAGGAATATTCTTCTAGTAAAAGAGTTCCTACGCTTTTGTTCCTAAAAAATGTTGGGCCACCAGTGTCAGTGTTTAATTTATTTCGTGTCTTATAAGCAATTGTGGCTGCGATCTGGAAGGAGGTCTGCAGAGACGGATGCATGACGAAGAAGTAACCTTGGAAAAGAAGTGCAGTACGAGTCCATACAGAGTTTAGTCTGACCAAGGAGATTTCAACAGTACCCCCTAAAATTTGTTTCTAACTACAGCACTGATTATCCGCACAAGAGAAATCGAGTACTGTCAGATCTACCGATCTTGCGGGCCATGGAATGTTGCCATACCTGGAAATCTGGGTATAATGTTTGACTGAGTTAATTGATCATGTAGCCATGTGATTGGTTGCCCCTTCCTGTTGAAACCACGTGTCTCAATTGATTTCAGTTTACCTCGGAATTTGAGGAGGCAAACATTCTTCATTCATTCAGACATATCGCTTTGATGTGACGATAACGTAAATCTCATTATCGCCCTCAAACGTATAACGACCGATGATTCCAAAGGACGCTATTGCACACTATGCAGTATTTTTTTATTCATTTGATTAGGATTAGTTTCTGACTAGTACCGAAAGTTTTGTTTATAAACACATTCAGACAGTTCGAAGTGTGCTTCAACATTCATTGGCTTATTGTGAATAGCTTCTTCGTTAACGTTTATAAGATCCAAGGGTTGGCGGCAGAACTTCATAGATTGGTTTGTTCAGCTTCCTTTAATATGTATGCTACTTCAATTCTGAATGGATGCATGTGAAAATCTTTATCTCCGGCTACTAGTGTTCGACAAGCCAAGTGAATCTGCACGACTACGAGCAGAACGCTTAAGGCTGTTCACAATAAACCGGGAACGGAAATATTGTTCAAATTAATGTATTTAAATGTGATCATTCAAAATTAACCAGAAGCTTGCCGGAGCCCGGGAACGGGAACGAGAAGTTTGGCCAAGTTTTAATTTTGCCATTCTCGTTTCCGATCACGGTCTACTAGATTCATTCTGTTGCCATCAGAAATGTATTTGGTCGTTGTATATTTTGTAACAAAGAGGCTTCATCAATTGCGTGTAATTAAGCCACTAAATTCAGTAGAATCACTTTCAATATGTGCTACGTGTATATATATATATATATATATATATATATATATATATATATATATATGTGTGTGTATATATATGTGTATATATATATATGACCCGACTATCACCTGAACTGTATTCTTAAATATCCCGTGCCATGAATTTTGAAGTTAGTTAACTTGTGTTGATGGTGGCTGGCTTGCACTCATGAGAGAACGTCATTGTCAATTACACATCAGAATGCGTTATGTCGACTTTACATATTGTTGTTGACATACATATCGATATGCATACCCGTTTCTATTCTCGATTTATTGTGAATGAAAAATCTTCCTGTTCACGTCCTCCGCTTACTGTTCTCGTTTCCGGATTATTATGGAACAGCTTTTAGGGCTACGGAGCATAGCAGTTCTTACGGAGTTGATGTTTTTAGATGTACGTACAGTTCTTCGTTTACCTGGAGGTTTCTTCTCCAACGCAGAACCAGTTTCTTCAAAATTCTGATTCAGATTTTAATGGTATTGATTGATGGTGCTGCATCATAGCGATGAATATTGTAGTGATGTCTAAACAACCAATGTGTAGCCACAAAAACTATTTACATTTTTGTAATGTACCTTAGTAGCAAGCGCAAGTTAACTCGTCCAACATTTCATTTATAAAAAAATGCTATAGAATAAGTACCTAAATGTGGGCGAAAACAACCTGCCTCATGTTGTATAAACGTTATCTCTTGATGGTCTTGTTGTTGTTGTTTTTGTTCATGACGATGATGATGATGATGATGATACTAATGGTTTTCTTCATATGTTCTCTTACCCTTAATGGAGTTGAAAACTATTTGCAAGAATTCTTCAACCACATACAGAAATTCAATAGAACTGGGTTCAAGATCATTGAGTGAACTTGGTCGCATTGTGAGTATGGCGGGAGTCCGCCTCTTGAGACAGTAAAGAATACGAGAACACATACTCTATCTGTATGAAAGAGAGACGAACCTTTATTTTTGTGCTGGAAATGGATACCGGCTGTGCTGGAATTGTAATCAGAAAAGCTGCGACACGAACATTAAAAGCAACGAATCATTTTAACACATTCTTTCTTAATCATCGTTCTTTCCAACATCATCATTACCATTACCATCGCCATAACTACAATCACCTATTTTATGCGATTAAATACGTTAGCCTGTTCCTAACTTCAAGGTAATAATCGTAGATAGGAAGTTCGTACCAAAACAGTAGATTTCAGTTGAGTACAGCGAGGAGTATAGATGTCACCCGCGCCTCTCACTGCTCCCGCTCGCTACAGACGATACACAGTTCACATAAACAACGCATAGTATCATTCTGTGGAGCTGTGTACAGGCGTGAATAGTTTGAAGATATTGTTTTATTCTGAATAAAGTGAACAATTCTGATAGTATTGCATTATTTACGTATTGATAATGTTAGGCATGATTCCCAAAAAGTATACTCAACTGTTATTGAATAATTATGCAAACAGGTGTGTGTAACACGTTTATTTTTTCCCGAATTATACTTTGTTGAATGTTGACGTCTCGTGCTGCTATGCATTCAGTTGCGTTACAGTCCAAGTTCAACATCGGAATTACGATACGAACTACTTAGATGTCATTACAATAGAAATGAAAATGTTTCTTGAAAACAATTATGGGTTTAATATTATGTGCCACATACGAGATACACTATTAGATTCACAAAGTAGTTGTTGAGCTGATAGTAGTAAGAAATAATTATATTTAAGATTTGCTCCAGTAACGTCTTGTGACATAGAACGAATATTTTTAGAGTACAAATATTGTTTCTTTCCTCAACATAAAAATCAGGCTAGAATCATAATTGTAGGCATTTACTTTGTACCTTATTTATTCATTTATTTATTTATTTAATCTGACAGGATTAAGTCCATAAGGCCTTCTCCATCCTACCAGATAACACATATATAGAAAAAAGAAATACAAGCACTGATGCAAATAATACAAATTAAATTAAAGCCCTATAGAGGGCCAACAGAGTAAAAAGAACACTATAGAGCTCACATCGAGTTAATACAAGAAAAAAATAAAGAAAAAACAGAAATAGCAATGATAATAGTGATAACTGATAATAATAATAGTAATAATAATAATAGTAATAATAATAATAAATACATTACATATTAATTGTCAATTTTACAACAGCATAGTTACAATATTTACTATATGTCATGGATTAAGCCGAAGTTGCGCAACCTGACAGGTGTTCAACAAGCAATTCCATGAACTATAATGTGATTCTTTAATTTAAATTTGAATTTTGGTATTGTCCGACATGGTCAGGGATAGAATTTCAGAGGCGTAGAATCGATATGCTGAAAGAAGACGACTAGAAGGATGTTCTGTGCAGAGGAATAGAGAGAAGGTACATGTTCCGGGTTCGAGGTAGTGGAAGGTAAACAAAACGAGATGCTAGGTAAGAGGGTGTGGAAGTGTGAAAGATTTAAAATAGTAATAAGAGGAAGTTGAAGAATCTTCTTTCTTTAAATGGATTCCAAGACAACAATTCTAGTGACGGTGTTACATGATCGAATTTTCTCATGTTACAAACGAAACGAACGCAGATATTGTGAACACGCTGTAGTCTGTGGGCAAGATTAGTATTTAGATTCGTGAATAGAGAATTACAATAATCAAAGTGGGGCATCACCAAAGTTTGGATCAAGTTCTTTTTAAGGTTGAGAGGTAAAACGTTGGTTAAGTGTCTGAGGGAATGAATTATGGAATTTTATATGTATGGGTAAATTTTTTAGACTGTGAGTTACGAAATTTATAATTATAAATTATTTTTTTTTATATTATTCGTTTATTATTTTCTTGTTCCAAGGTCGTGGACGATTTGAGCACATGTTTGGTTACTATCCGGCTGTACATGTTCGTCGTTCTGGTTCACTGACATTGAGAGCTGCGCTTCTAGTTTTCATTCGGTAGAGATATTGCCCAAGTTCACACATCTTAACAGTTTTCGTACCAACTTCCTAGCTCTGGCAATAATTCTTCCATCTGTCTAAAGAATGTCTGAATTCTCGATATTACCAGCTCTTATTGTTTTGGACAATTATCTTAAAGAGTGTAATTACAGTCCGCGTCACCGCTTTTGGCGTGTGAAAAAGTAATGGGAGCGTTAAGTGCGAGTGTTTTACATTTGCCGCAGTCAGACTGACAACTGTGTTTGGCAAATGACTGATGTGGCGTGTGTAGGAAGTAGTACCATTCTCAGATGCACTAGCAACATGCTCCAAACTGGGCACTATACTCTAGGACACACGCCAAAAAAGCTGGCACCAGCTATAATACAATCACGAATTATATGTTGTGGATTTCTCTTGCTTTCTTCTCCTCTTCCCATGAAGAAAGTTACTAAACGTTAGACTTCCTAACATGCGAATTAGTGTAGTGTTCCTCCTATCACGGTAAAGTGAAACCCATCCAACCATACTTCTGTACATGTATAATCGTCTAATATAAGTTGATTTTGATGTTATCTCACAGTAATGCTTCCGGCTCATTCGTCTCCGAATATGGGGAGCGATTGGTCGATGTTATTACGTTGACAAATAAATCAAATGGTTTCCAAATCGATATATCATTCCGGAAATAAGTGATGATAGTGTATGTTATTTGTGATATGGAGAAAATCAGACAGCAGCACCATTCATGCCACGCGTTTTCTCGCTCATTAGGCGAGATTTCATGCGAATAGATAGCGGGACTGATTGAATTACATGTGTGTTGATAGTGGAATATGGCAGCTGCAGTATGTTCCGTAATGACGTGTCTCATCGTTTGTATTCTACATGGAATTTAGTTTAAAGCCGATGCACTCTAAAGTTTAAAATAGCGGTGAGGGGGAGGGGTTATAATGTGTGCATACAAGATAAATCTACCGTCATCTCCCGTGTATGTGTGATCAAGCAAAATGTAGGAGGTGCTAAAGTTGAGTGTAAGAACTCTTTATGTGCATTGACGAGAGAAACTACTCATTTTTCACGACTTCCTTAATGACTGATTACTAGGGCCGTGATATCGGTATATTTGTATTAGTTTGAAGGTGAACATAAGACGCCGGACAGAATGTAGTCGGTGTTTCAAGTACAGGCAGCGGAAGCGAATTTGACACACGCCTAAGCAAGCACGTTCCGTGTTTTGTATACGATTATTGCGTATTATAAAATCAAGACAATACAATCATTATACAGTATATAAGGATTAACATCGGAAAGGTCTAAAATGTTGAGGTTGAGAATTGTTGGAAATCATACTTAAATTGTCACAAATGTGGTAAAACATGTCTGAAAAGATGTTTTTTTATATTTAGAGTTTTGCATTACAGTTTTGGAATGCCGAAAGCGTATATGGCATATGATGTTATGAGCAAAAAGGTGTGTGCGAAAATGAATACAGTAAAAAAAAACACCGTGGTTTCAATACATTATGCAAAATTGCAAGAGTTTTGTTAGATGAAAGTGCGATTGTTATAAACTTGATGTAGAAATATTTTATACTGTATATGCGCCTTTGGTTTCAGCCGATGTTCAACGCAGTTTTTCCGCATACAAGTTTATACTATCCGACGCTCGGCGGTCATTTTCATTTGAAACTTTGAAAATGGATATTGTCATTTATTGAAGCAGGAACCGAAACCAGGCAAACAACATGCAAGAAAAGTAAGGTTTGGAATAGATGTGATAAACAAATTAATGTAACAGTTAAATATAGGGAAAGCAAAATATACCTTTTCGACATTCTTTAAAAAAAAAAAAAAAAAAAAAAAAAAAAAAAAAAAAAAAAAAAAAAAAAAAAACTTTTCAGACTTATGTTTTGCCACATTTATGACAATTTAAATATGATTTCTCAGCCTCACCAGCATTTTATACCTTTCCGATATTAACCCTTATAACTATAATTTTATTGTCTCGATTTTATAATACGCAATAATCGTATAGAAAACACGGAACGTGCTTGCTTAGGTATGTGTCAAATTCGCTTCCACTGCTTGTACTTGAAGCGTCGACTACATTCTGTCCGGCGTCGTATGCTCACCTCAAACTAATACAAATATACAGATGTCACGGCCCTATTGATCACATATAACAGATTGATCAGTCTAATGAATCGGCCTAGAATTCTAGTCTCTTGGCTGAGGCGCACGCAACCATTTGGTTTCACGAGATAACGAATGGCCTGTAGAATTTCTGTATCAGATATCAGTTTAAATCCTCGGACACCACCTTCCTTTAGAGAATATATATAATATATTTTCACTTTCCTTAGTTCTTCACCTGCAGCCTCGCTTATAATGACAGGTTTATTGGTAGAACCGTGAGAGAAGCTCTGTAATGGACAACAGACACTGTTATGTCGCCAAAGTAGAACTAGTATGCTATAAGAAGTTATCAGTCACAAAAGAGAGATACAGTACGGTATTGTTCTACGGTCCAAGAAAGTACGCGTAGAGTTACCAGATGGCCTTGTTTTCAGTGAATTTCGTATCCCTTGTTGAGAAATTTTAAATTAAAAATATATTTATATACCTGTCCATAGAAACTGCCTCCTGAAGGATGCAATGGAAGGAATGGTGAATGGGAGAAGAGTTCGGGGTAGAAGAAGATATCAGTTGATAGACGACATTAAGATATATGGATCATATGAGGAAACAAAGAGGAAGGCAGAAAATAGGAAAGAATGGAGAAAGCTGGGTTTGCAGTGAAAGACCTACCCTTGGGCAGAAGACTAAATGAATCAATGTGTTATAAATAATGACCGCTATTGAAAAAGGCATCTCTCATAAGTGAGCGTGTTTGGCCACCGGCGTAGCTGAGTCGTATAAGGGCTTGCCTGCCGATCCGGAATTGTATTCGGGCGTGAGTTCGATCCCCGCTTGGGCTGATTACCTAGTTGGATTTTTTTAGGTTTTCCCAACCGTAAGGCGAATATCGGGTATTCTATGGAAAATCTTCAGCGTCATCTCGCCAAAATAACATCTCGCTATCACCAATTCGATCGACGCGAAATAACCTACTAGTTGATACAGCGTTGTTAAACAATCAAGTAAAAAAAGAGAGCGGATGTAATTTGAAAGTATCCGTTACGGAGGTGTGTCCGGTATTGAGAGAAGTTATTTAAGAGAAGTTTCACTGTACTAACTTAACCTGTTGTTATTTTATTATTCCCAACGTAGGTTATACCGGTAGATCTATTTATAGGAGGTATTTCAACAAATAACTCTTCTGACAACAGTTTCATACAAATTTTGACATGAATTAAGGCGCAAGATGGAGTAATTGTCACCACTCCAGTCTTATATTCGGGAGGCCAGGGGGTTTGATTCCAGGGGCCGGCTATCCTTACTTGGTTTTTCGTGATTTTTAAAGTCCATCCAGGAGAATACTGGGATAACTTAAAGTCCTTCCTAATCCTTAATTAACCCTTCACCACCATCACTTCTCATCTACCATTTCTTTATCTACTGCGATTGGTCTGCTACCTATCCGTCGAAGTATCGCACTGATGAAAACGTGTCCTTTGTGGGTATGACGGTGAACCACGTCGATTTGGAGAAAGGCTGAGAAAAAGAAAACAACAAATTATATGCGAATTTACTAGTAGGTCTACATTTTAATTAAAACTTGTTTTGCAATAAAACATGTTTTTTACAATAATAAGCAGACTACGACGCAGGATACCGAAACGCATTAAGTTACGAACGTACTGACCACTGTGTTGTGTAGATCGAGGGGAATGAGTGAGTGAGAGTGCAGTTACTCCTTGCCTCAACATGTAAACATTCAGTCACAGTAGGTCACAAAATAAATGTTCACGTTTACAAATATAATATACACATTGCATTTCTAGTACAACAAATAATTGCCTAATATTACATGTTTCAATTTACATTACACTATACAAGTTTTTTAACAATTTAGGCTAAAGTAATCACTAGTGTGTGAGCTGAAAAGAAAAAAGTATACAGTCCTTACATAAAATACATTTCTTCAGAATTCAATGCACCGAATTACAAGGTACATTCGCATCGTATCAAAAGAAAACTTTTTCAAGAAACGCTTTTAAATATTGTTTAAAGGAATGTTGCCATGTACTTACGTTATACACAAATCTCCATTAAATTCTTTTTCATGTTTTATGTTGAAGGCCAGTTTTGACTGCATAATTAAATATGTTCCATGTACCTTTTGCTATTACACTGCTTTTGAAAGAATCGAGTTCTATCTGTCCTTATACTTTTTTAACAATTTGCAAAATTTCAGTATTTTTTTTTCCTTAAATAAGAAAATATTCCTTTCCGAACTTCTCTATAATTTCGTTCTGAAGGGAACGCTTGGTGCTCTTAATTTTCGACATGTTCCTCAGTAGTGTGAATTATAAAACAGCGAAATTAACACTAACACAAATATACATATATAAATAAATCAAATAAATAAATGAAAATAAGTAAAATATACTTGCTTACTCACAGGATCTCAAGTACGTGTGGTGATTTCAAGGACCCACGCCAAGCAGAATTAGAAAGGCGGTAATGTAATTTCTTACGAACCAACTGTACTCTCACAGTGCCATCCCACCCCTTGGATCATGACGTCATGTATACTCTGTGCGTTTCAAACTTCAGTCTCGGGAATCGGTGACCCTAGGCCGCAGTCTGATAATAACTCTGTAATAATATAATGAATGAGAAAGAAGGGAGAGCAACCTAAAGGATACACGAGGGTGCATTTTGCAAGGGTCTTGGGACTCGTCTTAACATTCATGTGAGTTTCTAGCCTAAAGGCCATTTACCTTACTTCATTCACATTGTCCAATCTATGGGACTTGCCGCAAATTTAAGGAGGAAAGCCGACGAATAAAAAATTTTCAAAGGATGGCACATTACCGATGTTAAGTCACACGTTTGCTGAACTCCAGATTTCACCATAATTCAAATTAAAATATTGTTGTAAACTTTCCTCAAGTTTATATAGGGTATATTTTCAATACAACTTGGCTACATTAATATTTTTGTTTTGGCACTCTCTTTGTGATAGGATTCGGATATTCGTGACCTAAAAACTGAGAATTATGCAAACAAATATGCCCTAAAGGTAGTTGAATATTGCAGTAAAAGCAAAATACGAATGACATTTTAATGAAAAAATGTTCGTCGAAATTAAATATATTGGCTACATATGTTTGATCATGTTTATTTACATAGGTCTGTACTTTTTTGTGGGAATGGTACATCGACTTGAATTTGACTGTACGGGTATTCTAGCGGTCAGATTTCAGTCGTGTGTTGCCATCCAATGATGATGCCATATGTCCATTGTCGGGTTTTGCGGTAGAGTGTCTGATTTAAACGCTGGTAATCGGATTTGAATCCCAGCGGCTTGCTAGATGCACGTGCGTCGGCCACTTGAAAACTCCAGTAATACTTAATGTTGTGGTCTTGTGGGACAATGTACGATCCTTATTCATAAGAATGTAGGAAATATAAATAAAATATAAATTAGCTATGTTCACAATCGTAACATATGACGACTCTTAATTGTCATTCAACAATTACCTAGGTATCATTCTTTTATATGTATACCAGATGATTCATAAGTAGTGTAAATACTGGCTGGATGTAATGTATAATAGAATTAAAAACAAAAGTAAAAGTTCTCTCTTTTTCTAAAAGTACTTTACTTCAGAGGTATGCTGCAGCGAAGTGGATATGACTTCGATGACCAGTTGGTTGACTAGCCAGATCGCTGGTTATAAACCCTTCTGGTGCGTGTTCTAGATTATGCCACTGACATTCCAGAATGTAACTACGAATTTAACGTCGCTGTGAAACTGTTTGGATTGATTTGAACAGGTTCAGTGACGATACAAAGTTGCTAAGTTGACGAGCACGTTTCTTTCTACGAGTTCAGGGAAATCATTTTGAACACATTATTACAGACATTGTAATGTTTTTATTTCTATATTACATTCGTCCCGTATTTTTACATTTATCCCTATTTATAAATTATCCTGTATGTAAGGATTTGTTCAGATAATACCTTAGTTTAATATTTTTCACATATCTTCAACAATATTTATATAATAGGTAATTTTTCTCCTTTTCAAGACCCTCATATTATTAACAAGAAGGAAGCTCGGTTTACAGTAATGGTTATTGGAAGAAATATAATAGACATAATTAATTAATATGTAATCATATCTGATACGTAATACAACAAACCTTCCTTTTTTGTTTCCTGAAATGTGTGGGAATTTTATGACGTAGAACTAAGTCTTTTACTAAATAAAATATTCTACAACGACGTACGGAGAGTTTTCAACGAGGAAAATGTCAGTGCAATTTTCTTGACATAGGCTACTGTAACAAAAGTGGTTAAGTTATATTTGCAAACACGATTTTCATTCTACGAGTATTATAAATACACGAAGGAGAGTAGGTAAATGAGTTACAAATTGAAGTAGTGATCTAAATTTTTTAATGAGGCACATTAATCAATCATAGCTAGATGGCAGTCTTATAGTTGTGCACACAAACGAAACATGAAGCAGCAGTTGCAAGATGGTGGCACCTTTGCACGACTTTATCCGAGCATTGATGCATACTTTACTTCGGGATGGTAATGCTGGACCCAAGAGTCATCATCTGTCACTATCGGAGCTAGCATATCGTTCCCTTCAACCTGTCTGCTCGGATTAAGTCGCCAACCTGTTGCAAATTTGCTTCTGTGACAATTTTCACTCGCCGACGGACTCGGTGTTCGACACTTGTCCATCCTTCAGAGAACTTCTGCATCCATTGTTTGACATGACCAGGCAGCACATTTGTGTTCCTAAACGTACAGCGGATCGAATAGTTTCTTCTGGTACATCTATTACGTCACATGAATTCATAAGCAGGGTAGAATTATTGCAAACAGGTACGCATAGACTGTGAATCATAGTACAATACAGACGCTCCATCGTCAATGTTGTTTATGTAAAACACCAAGTTACGACTACATTGTGATATGATTCTAATACTGAGTAAGTTGAATTTTCATTCAGACTTTTGTGTTAATATTATTTTAATTTATCAGTCTATGTTATATTATGTTTAATTTTGATCTGTATTTTTTAAATAATTTTCTAAGTGAACACAAGTTTGTCCGATTCCAGTGTCGCTAGAGTCTAAATTAATTTAATTGTAAAATATACAATATTTATTTCTTCTTTATTTTCTTTCTTTCAAAAGAATACTTCCAAGATCTACGTTACCGTTGGTTATATCCGAATTTCGGAATGACTATTTCAGCATAAGAAATGGAAATATACTGTGATTTATGTGAAATGATAATATGTGCTGGGATGTAGTGTATTATAAATATGGCTCTGTAATGCTATGTGACGTAGAAAGAAATTCTCTCAGTTTAAACAAATTTTATATGACGTTCGTAAAAGATTTGCATTTCATAACTCAGAATGTATGTTTTCGTTCACTGCAACGCTTATAGGTTTTGTATATACTGTCTAAAATATAAATATTGTTATTTTTATATTGAATTTTGTTATTATAATTGTGTCCCTGTAACATCATGTAACGTAGGAAGAACATTTTCTTAGCTTAAACAATTTTTTTCTGGCAATTATGGTAAAAGATATTAATTTTATAATCTCAGAACATATGTTTTGTTCATCGTAACGGAACTGATTTTGTTACATGAATTAATTGCATATATTGTGTATAGAGTATATACAGTTAATGTGTATTATGTTTACTATTATGTTGTATAATATACATTCTATATACTAATTCAGTATTATTATCTAATTATATTATCTGTCATATGTAAAACTAATATTTTGTAGAGCGCTAGTTTCGAAGTGTTAGTGCGTTTATGTGGTTAAAAAGTAGCTAGATAGACCATTTAAATTTAGTAGAAATCCCACTTATAGTTGTCATGATCCATTAATATTATTATTATTATTATTATTATTATTATTATTATTATTATTATTATTATTTACTGAACTGTATCTTTCGTAGCGTCCTGACATAAGCATTTAGCGTCAGAATTTGAACTCTGAACGGCCAGGATGTATTAACCGATAAGTTCTCTAACTTGTTTGGGAACGAAAATACACTGCCTGGACATGACATGCAATTCTCACCGTACACGGGCAGCATTTCCTTATTAATATCTTTGCTGCCAGAGATTTTATCCAGAAAAATCGCACAAAGCCAACGGAGCGCTGCTCGACAATAATTGTACTCTCGTGGAGAAATGCTGCCATTTTACATCTACTGCATCTTTGTTTCTTTCGTCCACCTTGATACATGTATAATACTGCTATCTAGCGATGATAGCTTCAGGTACATCAAGTTGATTGATGCTTCAATTTGTAACTTACTGACACGCGTGATTTAGTTATAATTGCATTATAATTCAAATTTTAGTAAATCTTGCGTAGTGGCATGCATGCATGATCTGGGCTCTGCTTATGAAACTGCGGTAATGTTCATATTCATGTGAAAGTTATACAAAATGAATTTATGTGAAGTTTCCAATTGTAACATTTGGACGCAGCCCCTGTATGCGGTGAAGCTTAATAATAGAGGCTAGGCTGATGGGCCTTATTAACAATAGAAATGATGATAACCTCTACCTCCCGTGCTCGCTCTATTGCTCACTTGTGTCAATATTCCTGTGGACGCTTGACGTAGGGTGTAGCATAACTCCTCAGGGGCAGAGCCACTTCCTGCGTATATTGGAAACGCTTTAGAGGCATTTATTGGCTTTCGATAGATAGAGTTGGGATATTAGGTGGCCTCATATCTCAGCCTCATGCCAACGAGTGGGAGGATATTTTTCTTTCCCCTACACATGGAAGGGTGTTAATCTACCCATCCGAAGATATACTGCAGCAACCTGATCCTAATTTCCGTTAGAATCTGATTTAGAAAAAAAATTCATCCGGTGTCTATGGAATATATAAAAACCTACAGCTCAGAAGGAAAATGAGACTGTTATGACGCACCAGATCCAGATGTGAGGGGTTTCTTTTCCTCTTACTGCAGTAAGAGCGCTACTGTCTTTTGGATTTAGTGAAATTTGAAATTGCGGTGAAACTATTAATTTGCACTCTAACTTTTTAGATTATATCATATCGGAAAACGTATTCAATTTATGTTTAAGAAATAATTTAGTACCACTAACAAGTCCACACCTGAGGAGTAACGGTTAGCGGGTCTGACCGCGAAACCATATGGCCCAGGTTCGAATCCCGGTAGCGGCAAGTTACCTGGTTGAGGTTTTTTCCTCAACCCAATATGAGCAAATGGTGGTAATTATCGGTGCTGGGCCCCGGACTCATTTCACCGGCATTATCACCTTCATTTCATTTAAACGCTAAATAACCTAAGATGTTGATACAGCGTCGTAAAATAATCCACTAAAAATAAACAAATACTATCAACATAAATCTCACTCCTTTTGCACGCGAAAAATAAGCGCTTTACTTGTTATGGTACCACATGAAGAGTAATTACTGTATATAGAAATAAAATCATTGCCTCTTGTACTGCCAAACCAGTTTAAATATGTATTTCCATTCTCTCATTGTAAAAGATAATAGGTCTACTGATAAAATAGATTTCGAAATGTTAACAGAAATAACATTCACGGCATCTGTAATAATGGTATGGTGAATTACGTGTTGCATGTCCTGCCCATCTCAAACGTCTGGATTTAATTCTCCTAGTTATGTCAGGTGAAGAATATAATGCGTGCAGTTCTGCGTTGTGTAACTTTCTCCATTCCCCTGTAACTTCATCCCTCTTAGCCCAAAATATTTTCCTAAGAATCTATTCTCAAATCCCTTAACATCTGTTCCTCTCACAAAGTGAGAGTCCAAGTTTCACAACGATACTGAACAACCGGTAAAATTACTGTTTTATAAATTATAAGCTTTCAGCTCTTTTCAGAACAGGCTGGATGACAAATGCTTCTAAACCGAATAGTAACAGCATTTCTCATATTTATTTGCGTTTAATTTCCTCCCAAGTGTCATTTATATTTATTACTATTGCTCCAAGATATTGTAATTTTTCTACTTCCTGAAAGGATAAATTTCCAGTTTTTATATTTCCATTTCGTACAATATTCTGGTCTCGAGACATAATCATATAGCCTACTTTATCTTTTCAGGATTTACTTCCAAATCTTTCTTTTTATTTGTTTTTCCTAATAGTTTGTGGATTTTCTCCTGACATATTCACGTCATTCGCATTATACATGCAGCTTATGTAATGCGTTCAATTCCAAAAACTCTCTGTAATCCTGGACTTTCCAAATGGTATTATCTAGAGCAATTTGAAAATGTAATTTATTTTTTGGTATCCTAATACTGTGGACAATACATAACCTTTATTGACATAGTTTATTTAAGAATACGAATCTAGTTGACGTAGTTGGTCAATCGTGATTGTCTTTCCTGCTTTTCTCACGGCCAATATTAAACGTCACTGAAAATGAGCACATATGGATCATATGTTAAATTACGTTGAACAAAATGGAAGTGCAACAAATGAAAAAATAATATTTATGCAATAAGGATCTCATTTCTCACTGGCCTAGATATTTATCCGTGCATCCTTGTTTGGTATAAGTCTCTCCTTCTCAAATGTCAATCTCACTTTCCCATGGTATATCCCGTTGTTACTAACGAGGTTCAGTCGACCACGTGTTTGCGGTGTAACCATTACGTCTGAGGAAATGTCAATACCTAAGCCGGTCCAGCGACCAGAGGATGGCAGCCCTGTCGCTAAACTACCCATCGGAAGACTATTAACCTGTTGTGGGAAATTTTTACGTAGGTACTTAACAAGTCTCAAAAAGAAGAATCAAACAAGGAAATCAAATGTGTTTTAACATAGTACAGCATACAGAGTGTTAAAAAAGTGCAAATCAAGCTATCAGGTATAACTCCCTGTGCAGTTTATTTGAATAATTTCGAGGGAAAAACTGTTCCGGGGCCGGGTATCGAACCCGGGACCTTTGGTTAAACGTACCAACGCTCTACCAACTGAGCTACCCGGGAACTCTACCCGACACCGATCCAATTTTTCCCTCTATCCACAGACCTCAAAGTGGGCTGACAACCGTCAAGCAATCAACATTGAGTGCACACTAAATCTGTGTGACTTCAATTGTGGTTTTCTGTTAACGAACAGTGACGTAATAAGCTTTCAGGTATAACTCCCTGTGAAGTTGATTTGAATAATTTCGAGAGGAAAATTGTTCCGGGGCCGGTTAAAAAAGTATCCAATATTTTAGGAGGCGATAGTATGCATCAAAACAAGAAAATAATGTATAATAAACATGGGCCCTACAAAACATACTTTCTGGGATCTAAACACTTGTGCATAGGAGGTACTCGATGTGACGTCCATTCATGGCAATGCATTCCTCTGCCCTACAATACAGTAGACTACCAGATAAACATACCGTAGTTGACACCTCTGGCATGGAATACTGATTCGTCGTAAGGAATACTGAAAACAAAAGTCTGGTTGGGGATATGAACGGGGTTCAGCAGAGAAGGTGTTATGAATTTTCGTAATCAGCATGTGTGGGCTGATGAAAATCCCCATGCATTTGAAGACACAAGGCATGAGCACCGATTCTCAATCAACTTATGGGCAGGCGTTCTTGGTGATAGATTAAGGGCCATACGTGCTACCACAAAGATTAACTGGGGCTCTTTATCTGGACTTTCTTATTAACGTATTGCCTACTTCGCTGGAGTATCAGCAAAGATTACAGATGTGGTTCATGCATGATGGCACACCAGCACATTTCCTCCGCAATGTGCGTGAACACTTGACGCTGACATTTCAGAACCGCTAGATTGATCGGAGAGGCCCCACACTTGGCCTGCTCGTTCCCCAAACCTAAATCTCCCAGACATTTTGTTATAGTAAATTTCAAAGAGTACGTGAATCCTTAAGCGGAAGGGCAGAGGAATGCATCCCCATGAATGGATGTGACATTGAACACCTCCTATGAACAAATGTTCAGATCTCAGAAAGTATATATTGTAGGACCCATGTTTATTAGACATTATTTTCTTACTTTGATGCATATTAGCACCAAAAATATTGGATACTTTTATAAGCATGTGTATACAGTGCGTTTCAAAAGTCACGCATATTTTCTACTACATCTACGTAAATGGAAATGTTTTTCCAAAAACGCTCGGACACGTTAAACAGTATTTATTTTAAAAGACACTTTTTCACAAAAACAAATCATTCTTGATATCATTGTTGTGCGAGTTGTGACGTTATCGGGAACATTTTTAAACGATATTCTGTACTTTTCTGTATACTATCTGAAAGATTTTATTATTCTCCATGGTTACACAAGCTATCAATTGTTTTGTATAACAAACGTTGCTATGGTAACAAAATAAATAGTTAAAATAAATGTGTTACAGAAGCAAATGTTCAATTAATGATATGTTCAAAATGTTGCCCATTTACGATCTGGCAACGTGGAAGACGCAGAACAAATATTGAAATGTGTATATGGAGAAGAATGGAGCGTGTGAAATGGACAGAATAAAAAATGAAGCTGTGTTGGAAAGAATGGGTGAAGAAAGAATAATGCTAAAACTGATCAGGAAGAGAAAAAGGAATTGGTTGGGTCACTGGCTGAGAAGAAACTGCCTACTGAAGGATGCACTGGAAGGAATGGTGAACGGGAAAAGAGTTCGAGTTAGAAGAAGATATGACATAATAAACGACATTAATATATATGGATCCTATGCAGAGACTAAGAGACTAGTCCAGGATGAACCACAAAAATTACAACTGTGTCATAAGAATATGAATACAAAATGCAATTATATTTTTCTAAAATTAATTAATCATTTATATATATATTAAAAATAAAAATTGACCCTAAAACAGTGCCTTGTAGCACGCCTAATTTCATATTGTGAGTACTATTAAATTGATTATGAATTTTAGTTACCTGGGTGCTATTACTTTAATATTATTTTAGTAAAATTAGGACTATTCCATTGATATCCATTTTTTCTAATTTATTTAAAAGTATGGTATGATCAACTGTATCGAAATTGTTTTTAAAGTTTTTATGAAATACTGACAATATGTTCTTATCATTTTTATGTGTCAAATTATAATCTAAATATAAATAATTGAAGGTGCTTACTTGGCTTGACGCGTATTTTATTATTTGCACACATTTTCCTTGTGATCGAATATTTACCTCAAATGGTATAATTTAAGTTTCATGAATGTGTATTTTGAAGAAAGTTTGTTTAATGATTTTATGCACAGTATATTATTGCTTAATAGCATATTTTACTAATATTTCTGACAAAATATCGGCGTTACAGCTGGGAGATATAACGTTATTGATCAACTTCGCGTTGCAGCGTCAAAATCTTTAATGTATTCCCTTTCCGCGTTTACTTTATAATGGGTTATTGAATCCATCAAGGAAGAATTTACAACCTGCTATAAAATATTGCATCAGCAGAAGTGACGAATGCTACTAATGGTAGTTTCGTAAACTGTATAACATTTTGAAATGGCTTCACTTCGTTCACTGTGGGATATATGTATTTATACTTTCTTACACTTTCTATTTTTTACAACGTATTTCAAATGTTTCATTCTTGAATTAATATTAGTTTAAACTAATATTAATATTTTACACATATTTTATGCTTAGATCTGTTTAGCGTAAGTGATAAATAGTAATACAACAGCTGTTCACATTTAACCTTCATCTGTACTCAGAAAGAAATCTAGCAGAAGAAGTATGTGTATGGTCGAATCTTCTGAAATTTAGTATGTGAAATGAAGTGAGAAATTTTAAACAGTGTAATATTAAACTATTACTGCTGTGTTACATACAGTGAATAAATTAAAATTTTAATAATGCCAGAAATAACTGTCATGTATTATAATTCCGCCTATAGCACTGGTAATTGTTTCTCTTTAATGTTACATTCGGTATCAACTTGTTGGAAGCACGGAGTTGTGTTTGTTCTGAATCACGGAAGACGCACCACGTGTGCGTGTATATACAGGGTGATCCGTTTGGGTATGGATAGAATAAAAACACCGTAAAACATTTACTGCTGAACTTTATTTGTTGAAACTTTGTGCTTACAACACTGACGATGAGAAATCCTTCGGAGCTCAACATGACCTCCATTGCGCACCTTGCACAACCCACAATTCAGCCCATGTGCGTTGTAACGTAAGAGGGGTGATTTGTTGAAAAGCGTGAGTAATTTTTACTCTCAGATCATCAATGTTCCTGGGTTTCTGTGAATAGACAATGTCTTTAACAAACCCCTACACGAAGAGGTCAGGAGGGATTATAACTGGGAAGTTTGGGGACCAAGCCTAGAGAGAGCTGCTTCTCGTAATGCATGCGATCTCCTGCATTTTAACACAGAATCTGTTTCTACAAATGTTCGATACCACAACATTACGGAATCGTATTTAGATACATTACGCACACCATACTCACGTCAAAATTCCCTTTGAACTCTTGTAACACACTCAAATTTAGCATACCAAACACCACAATGTTGCCGCTGTTGATTTGTAGTATCCATTTTAATCAGCCATGATTTTCATTTGTCCTTTCAGATTATGCATTGTTGATTGTCATAATATATATGGCATTTCCCATCTTTTAATTATAATATAACCAGCAAGAAATTTTTCCTACTATCATAATAGCCTTATAATAATATATTAATATTTTCCATACCCAGATGAATCAGACTTTATATACATATACATATATGTTTTATCAAAATGAATTCCCTGATTTCAAAAATTAATTGCAGACACCGCACTAAACATAGGATAATGATACATATAGGTAGAGTAATAAAGTCTTAAAGGTCTTTTGGATGCCTTATAAATGCTCAATATGGGCTCCTTTCGTTATCTTCCAGACGTCAGTTTTGTAGTCCAGTTCATTCCATATACGAAGCAGCATATCCTTAGTCATTGCTATAATGGCGGCAGTAATACGGACCCGCAGATCTGTTATATTTGTCGGCAATGCTGTCACTAACACATAATTCTTGACATTCCCTCACGTGACGTTAAGTCAGGAGAGCGTGTAGGCCAGGATGAGCTGCTTTTTGTCGTTCTCCACAAAAAGCAATCCATATGAAGAGTCCACTGCAAGAATGCTGGATGTCATTTGGACTACATTTTGCAGGAGAAGCAATTGAACGTTTGAAATGCTTAGCTTAACTGTGATTTTCCGATCATTACTGGACAATGACTATCAGTGTTAATGCCATATAACACTGTATGTACATTCTACAGGGACATCATTTTATTTTTACTTCAATTTTTATTGTACCTGAGTTTTTTAATGTACTTCACTCCCACACCTTCTACTAAGGAAGTTCCAACTCCACACAGAACCAAGACCGCAGATAGTAAGCAGTACTGAGTTACTGAGTATAGTACGTTCCAGAAATATGTTCGCGTTTTCCAGTGACGAAAGAGCTTTCAATATTGAATCATATTTTCGCACAGGTACTGTCCGTTTGCCTACGTCGCATCCCGATTTCCCCCACCTGCTTCTGCTCGCCCCTCTGTAATAGCTGGGCATGTTTTAGCTCTTTTCTGAAAACATTAATTTCTCTTAGGAATTGGAAGTTTACGTAATATTATACAGCTGTTTAATTTAACTTAAATAAAAGGGCCTCGTTAAGTAATTAACTGTCACGTGATTTCCTCCCTTTCTACAATCCTGCGACATAACCACTTGGACGGACAGTAGATAGCATGTCTGAGTAATTTTATATTTTCGGGTCGGGCAGAAGTGAAGATTGAATTTACAGTACATAGAGTAGGTACAGAATTATTTCAACATGAGTTACTAGTACTAAGGACGAAACTGACAATTGGAATTAGATGCAATAGTCTATAGTGCGATAATATGCACAAAAGAACTGAAGCCTGTATCGAAATGAACGGCCACCATTTTCAAAATTGTGTTTAAATATTCATATTATGATTATTTTTCAATTTAACTTCTATTGTACGCTAATGTGCTGTAGACAGTATAATATACACTGCATAATGAATACGTTCGCATGGATAACTCACTTCGTGAGTAAAAACATTTATTCTTAATACAGTACTGTACTTTGATTAAAGAAAAACCTAATGAAAATTATCCAACTCAAAATCGCGATATTTCCTAGTTTACGTAAATGGATGAACTACTTTTCTTCCTTCCTACACCTAGTAGAGTGATTTGTGTTTTACGCCAGTATCATCGAACTCCAGTCTTGGAGGGGGGAGCAAGTGGTGTTTCCGGTTCTCTAAAGGTATAGACAGGTTAATATTAAAAATGTTAGTAAAAATAAAATGATGTCCCTGTATATGTCTTAAGCTATGCATTGACAGTCTTGGTTCATTTTCGACAAGAAAGTGACATCCATCATTCTTGCAGTGGACTCTTCATATATTTAGTAATAGAATGTACAAGAAAAAACTTTGAGACTTTACTCCCATGATCAGTATGTATAATTGACATAATGATCGCATTGCTGAAGGTTTTTCACACACTTCATCCACGAGGAACATTGCTTTATTCTCATCATGGCAATAAGAAATTTGGTGTAGTCTACTTGTGCTAGCAGTAACAGAATCATTTGTTTTATTTCAGGGTTTGTCATGAAAATGACAGCATACAGTACTTGTTCGGGCATTAACAGAATCACTTGTTCCATTTCAGCCACACTGTACTTTACAACGAAGAATTCCAGTAAATTTTTATTGTCTTCTTATAAATAAAAATAGCAATATATTATCTCCCGGTAGCAGCGTCACTTTCTTCATTTTCGCCTTTGAAATTATAAATTTAATGAATTTTTGACTGGGTGCTGTAGAAATTATTGTGGTGGAAAAGTAGAAGATAAGGTTATTATTTGAAGTTTTAGAGGATTGAATTGAAACCCCCAAGTCGAATTAGCGATGTTATTAGCCTACATTTTATTTCTACATAAGAATGAGTTATTGATGAGAATTAGAAATTTAGGGTTAAGTACATAACGTATTTTCGAGTACCATCGAATATGTCGTATGCTGGTTAGTTCTCTTCATTTATTTCTACAGGGTAGGCTTACCTCTTTACAAACTACTGCTTTCCTCTATGAAACGTGCACTGTTCAGTG
The DNA here is from genome assembly GCF_040183065.1 of Periplaneta americana. Lineage (NCBI taxonomy): Eukaryota > Metazoa > Arthropoda > Insecta > Blattodea > Blattidae > Periplaneta > Periplaneta americana. The sequence goes on from NC_091132.1 coordinate 76,533,850, forward strand.
TTTGACCAAAGAAGAAATCCGATTTTGAATTCCATAGAATTACAAAGTAAATACTACGAACGCCCTATCGGAATTAATTACAACTACCAACTGCTCAGTGGCTTTAGAGTAAGAGTTGTCATCATGAATTATTGGTCGTCAAACAAGTGACGATCTCTGTGGTGAACTGTCTGCTGTGAATCAGTTGTCGTATCGGAACTGAACGAATGTCGTTATTACTGATGGAGCAGGCATTGTAACATCTTATTGTAATGAGAGGAGAGGAATAAAGATGCTGTTAATAGAAAATAATATTGAAAATGTATCAACTTAGTTATAACAGTAAACAATAGTGATGCACTTATTGGTACAGCTAATGCTGTAAATTATTGTTGTCATTACTATCATGATTGTTGTGTTTGTTTGGAAAATTCTAAATTTGTTATTGTTTCATATTATTTTTTAAACATTTAATTACCATATCCACAGCGAAACAAAATATTATAAACGAAGCTATTCACGTAAGAACCTATTACAATAAGGGCCTGATTTACAATTTCAGAGGCCCAGAGCATAATTTTCTTCATGAGGCCCCTTCTTTTCATAATATATGAATAGGCCTGTATCATTTTATTTTAAATTCTGTCACCTCTTTTCACCACGTATTTAATTCTCTATTTTGAGGAGAATTAAAAATAAAGTGATCCCATAAGGTATCAGTGATTAAATGTTGTCATAAGACAGAATCAGAGCTGATTGTGTTGGTTGTAGTACCTGTGCTGTAATTTAGGAGATTCAAAGAAATGTTCATTTTTCCTAGATTCTGGTTTAGGCTTATACAAAAAATACCTGGACTCTCCACAATTTAGTAGCTGTGGCGGATTGTTGTGTCTGTATGTCAACATCTTCATTAGTTAGTCTGTGTTAAAATATTCTTCACTTTTTGAAACTGGAGGTCTCTGTGTGTAAAGGCGAGTTACTGCTAGTAACATCTGAAGGAACAGACTTGCTCAGTGATCTGCATTGTTTTTCCTGTTCTTGAATTTCAATATCTTTCTGTTTTCTTTTATGGCACCTAACTCAAATTTTCTTGGGAATTCCATTTTTAATTTTGGATATTCTTATAAAAACTCTTTAACACTACCACTACACACCGATAATATCCTATATTAACAAGAATTAGGTAACCTGCCAGGAACACAAGCACTAGCACTTGGTTTAACATTCAATACAATGAGAACTGGCAGTATTGACTTTGGCTGCTGAATTCATTATTAATTGTTTAAATAGGCCTACTGTTACACTGTTACAATTTGAATAATCTGTACAAGGTAGCCAACTTATACAAGTTGAACACATTAAACTCTCCAATCAACTTATCTGTAGTAATGTCACGAGAGGTCTGAGATTTGCCGATAAATCCACGAGCGAAGCAAGTGTATTTATCTGGGAAATCTCAGACCTCGAGTGGCATTTATTAGGACTATTTCGCGAATAAAATAAAAGTGTAAATAATATATATTCGATCACAAAATGTTAATAATTGTTTATTAACGAAAACTTAATCTATTCAGACATTGTGAAGTTGAAATACTCGTAGATGAATATCGATCACTGCAATAAAGAAATTCGATGTTATTATTCAGTAATGCCAATTGCGAAATACAGGTTTAACAATCTTAATTACATGTACTGAACTTTTCTCTTATTATTATAACATAAATACATATTCATTATCTGCTGAAATCATAATTTAATTTAACAGTAACATTAGGGACAGCTATATACCAGTGCTTATGTATTCACAGCGAGACACGTTGCTACACAGTGAAGCCATCTCTGTATAGATAGGCCTAATTAAAACACGAGTTTTATTACGCCATACGTAAGTCAGTTTGATGAAAAGACCTTATTATTATTATGCAAGGTCATTGGGTTTGATATGCGATGATGTTACATAAATTTGAACATCTGACTTTCTATTAATTGTTTCATTTCATCCACAAAATACAAATTTTATAGGCTACTTATAGGTTATGTTACCTGTGGGAGCAGGACCAATGTCAGCTGTGTCTTATTTCGACCAATACTTACAATCAGTGCTACACGAAAGCATTTTTATAGCTCGACAAACGCATTCTCGCTGTAGTGTGTAATGGAACTAAAGCTGCATCTACACAGTTCAATATTCCAATCGCGTATGCGTGCAATCTGTGAAGAATATTGAAAAAAATCAAGTTTAAAAGGTACGTTCAATTAAGATGCATGAAGATTTTGTGTTTACATGATGCGCCGTTTTGAACGTCGTCTTCACTGCGTAAATATATTAATTAATATTAAATATCAATCTTGCATTCATTGCTTTAAAGTTGAAAGAAAAGTTTAACCGTGTAGATGCATCTTAATGTATTCATGATCATCAATTTACGGGGAAACAGTTGGCGACAACGACTAAACAAACGAACGACCATGCGATAAATTGATAGCGATAAATCTAGCTGCAAAAATTATCGCAAAGTGTGACTGTGATTCGTTAGAATTCAAAATTTCATTACACTTCATTGGTCAAAATGGAATGACGTCATATAAACGAAATAGTGACTCGTAAACTTAAAATAATGAAGTGATTTTTATGCGTTTTCTAACATCATTAATTACGTAATTACTTATTTCCTCAATTCTGATTTCAGTTGGCAGAGTTGTTGTCTATTTCATTTGCATAATTCATTTTAAAAAATACTTTTTCCTGGATTTTGAGGCCCCCAGAATCATGAGGCCCTGAGCAGAGGCACCATAGGCTCCTGCCTAAATCAGGCCCTGATTACACTGACACCTGATTTCTTACTGCTCGTGCACTACCACGAAACATGACTAGCATAAGGAAGTACTATAATAGGCTGTTCCTTGTTCTTTTATATGTACAAAATAGCCCGTATGTTGAATATGTTTATTGATTTTTCCTGTTATGGAGTTCTCAAAACATTATAACCAACTTATTAATTATTATATGCTTACATGACAACAGTAATTATTGTATGTTTAGGCTATTGAGAGGATTCCAGATACCATTTCGCTGAGATATTTTGAAATAAACAAAGGAATGTTTGTCAGCATCATTTTTGAATAGCCACAAGTAATGGACACTACTTGATTCTTGTCGCTACAATAATGTTTACCAGAATCAAGTTGTCATGTCACCTGGGCTTGGAAACATAGGAGATCAATATTTATATAAATATGTTTTGAGACTGTCGACTTGTACAGTGCTTGTAAAGTAGAAGTGCTGCATGCAGAAACTACTATAAATGTATAAATGAAATATATATCCGTAATACAGCAGAAATCTATATATAAAATTTTTAATGTCGTAAATTGTAATAACATGTTAAAAATCCTCTCTTTTGGACATGTCTTACCCTCTTTGCCACAGGATCCTACATTTTACGCACTATCCGCGGGTTGAATCGTGCAATCATATATGATACAAAATTATCGCACATGTACGATCCAGATCGTACGGTTGGAAACACTGCTTCGGAAGTATTCTATAAGTAGTGATACCATTGGGTGTAATTTTGAAACATGGAAACTCCGCCTAGGAAGTCACCGCGGGAAAAATAGGTTCGCAAAGTAGACAGATAATACTGTATTATATAATGTTTTTAATATGTACATCTTGATTACACAACTTTTAACACTAAATCACTTTGGAAAACGTATTATATATCTTTCACGTGTTAAATTTTTTATGTTACCTTGTCAACATGTTTCGACCTGTTATTGGTCATCTTCAGAACTGGTCGTTGCTGGTCTTGGCGCCTTTTGTTTCCACATTACACCACAGTGATAATTTATAGTGTAAATGAAATGTGTTTTATAGTGTCAGTGAAATGCGTCATAGTGCCACTACAGTGAGTGAGATGAGAGTAAAGTGAAAGACTATTATCAGTACCAATGTGAAACATATGTAGGTTGTATTGTAAAATTAGGTTCACTTATTAATTAAGTTATTTTATGTGATACTATTAATTGCAATTATTGTGTTAAATTGTATTGTGTATTCTTATAGTATTGTGTATTGTATAATTGTATTGTGTATTGTAATTTTATTGTGTATTGTTTATATTGTGTATACCACTGCCACCGGGTGCTTGCCCACTTGCAGTGTAAATAAATACATACATACAAACACACCCCAACTGGAAACAAAACAAAAGGCGCCAAGACCAGCAACGACCAGTTCTGTAGTTGACCAATAACAGATCCAAACATGTTAACAAGGTAACATAAAAAATTTAACACCTGAAAGATATATAATACGTTTTCCTAATGTATTTAAGTTCGTAAAGAGGAAAAAAAGAGCGGTCTAGCTATTCCTCTGAAAAGAGCTGTGGAAAGGACAACGAAATCAGTGGGAAAGAGTGAAAAATCAGTGAGAAATATAGAGAAAAGAATGCGAGAAAGCTAGCATTTCGGGCACGCAATTTGTGCCTATAACATAGCGCATTTTCCCATCTATGGATAACATTTTGACATGTAGTGGTATGTAGTCTACGAGTTATTCATACGTGTCTCGGGTAGTAGCCTACTACATTTTTGCAGGTTGTGTACAGTAGTGGCAAAAAAACCGGACCGACCCTTGTAGCTGATTTCAGAGCCTTGTTCATTCCAGAGCGTCGGTGCGTATTCCTTGGACCCGAAACCACCTGTGCAGTAGAGCAACAGCCATGTTTTCGTCCGTTTTTTTTTCTTGCTACTACTGACAAAATGTTGCGTCGCGCCGCGTCTGAACATTTTGTCAGTAGTGGCAAAAAAACCGGACGAAAACAGTAACCAGCTGCGTGGCTGTTGTTCTACTGCACAGGTGGTTTCGGGTCCAAGGAATATGCACCGATGCTTTGGAGTGAACAAGGCTCTGAAATCAACTACAAGGGTCGGTCCGGTTTTTTTGTCACTACTGTATATGCTCTCTCTCTTCCCATCCTCTCACCGATCCCGCCGACTCTTTGAGTCGCTTGAGAAACTTCTTGCCCCAGCAACTAAAACTTACCCTAGTACAAACCCTAGTAATGCCGCACTTCGATTATTGTGACGTTTTGTTAAGTGATCTAAGTTCTGAACTGTCAGTCAAGTTACAGCGAGCTCAGAATATGTGCATCAGATACGTGTGCAACATCCGACGATATGATCACATATCACCGTCCTTCGCAAGTCTCTCGTGGCTCCGACTTAAAGAACGCAGAACTTTACACTCTTTGTCTTTACTCTTTCGAATTCTGCACACCTCAACACCAAATTACCTTTCGTCTCGTTTCTCTTATCTATACTCTAACCACGACGTAAATACCAGATCACTTATCTGTGGCACGCTAAATATACCTCTTCATAGAACATCTTGTTATTCCTCATCTTTTACAATATCCACCTCGCGTCAATGGAATTCCTTGTCACAAAGTATTAGGGGCTGCAAGACAACAAACACCTTTAAGAACAGCTTAAAAGATAACCTTATTAGCATTTCACTCCAATCATACTGATTTAAAATATTACTGACTACACTGTTGCTTTTTTTCTTTAGACATCATCCTGATGGTGCTGCATTTTCAAAATTGTCTCATAATAATCTCTTTCTATTATCTAATATAATTTGAAATATATTAACATTCTATGTATTTTAGTTTAATTCTGCTACCCAGTTTATTTCAGTGTTTAATTAATAGTTCATAGTATTTTGTTGTTTAATTCGTAAATAACTCTTGTATACATGTAACTCTTATCTAAATCAATTTGTTGAATTCTTTGTAAGTTCATGCATATGTATATACACTTTTTGCTGGTTGTGTGGAAGAGAAGGCCTTACGGCCTTAACTCTGCCAGCTAAAATAAATCATTATTATTATTATTATTATTATTATTATTATTATTATAAACATGATAGTGGCGCCCTCGGACAACAGCGGTATTCATATTTGTCCCGAGTAATACCTGCGTGTATAAGTTGAACAACAGAAGTAGTAGCTACTCATGTAGTCTACAAAATACCACTTGAATTTAACAGCAATATTTTTTTTTAATTAAAAGCATCTTATATGCATGAAAGATTATTTTTACCAGAGATAGACAAGAGTCTAAAATTTTCAGGAGCCAGCCCCTTTTCAGGAGATAGCACGTTTTTCCTACACGTGCAATGAGAATGTGCTTCATTCCCACATAAATTTACTTGTAGATACTGAATGTAAACAAAACCCACCAAATATATTACGAGAAATCACTGCATACAGACGGATGGACATTCAGGCAGACGAAATGGTATCCTCAGAGCTACACTGCCAGGGAAACTAGAAACGTGTATTTCTTGTAAATTTCAGAATCGATATCTGTATCATTTCCGACCTTTTTCTCTTTACCCCATGGAATGAGAAAATAAAACGAAGAGAATAAACGTCTAAGAAAGAATGCAATATAGGAAAGGGAATAGGATAACGTAAAGTAGGACAGCATTTAAAGAAATACTATGATTTGCATTATTCGCTAGCAAGTGTAATAGAAGTGTCGTCACATATTTTGCTTGTTTTGTCATTGCACAGTGTTTTTGCAGCTTTGTATCTTCTCTCCCGCCCCGTGAGTGTCGCAGTGGCCTCGAGACAGGGAGTTGGAAACTATTTGCGCTAAGAGGCTGCAGCAAATGATTCGTAAGGAGCAGATACTCGCCCGTTAACGCGGCAACAGCGCCCCACCCCTCCCAGGAAATTGTCCTTAGTGCGGGCCATTAACAGCGCCGCTTTGTTTCGCTAGTCAATTGTTAAACATAGCTGCTCATGGTTGCCTGGATACGAACACGCTCTAATAATTGAAACCGACGTCTGCGCAGATTGATTTGATCTTTAATCAGTTTTTGCTCTTTGTATCGAGAGAGAAAGTATTCTGTGCTGAAATCACTAATTGTGACTTTAATTACAACTCTTTATTTGGCGTGCTTTTCAAATCACTATTACTATTCGGAGACTATTATCCGATTTTATAGCGACATTGCGTGAATAATGTTTTACTTGATTATTTAACGACGCTGTATCAATTTTATTAATTGGTTATTTCATGACGCTTCCTCATAGAAGCTATCCTTTATATGTATTTATGCTCGAACATTCCGAAATGTAGTAATTAAACACCTAGTAGCAGTCCTTTAATGCATGTCATTAAAGTACACCTACTTATTAAAGTTCAGGTGTTCAGCCAATGACAAGTCAGCTTTGTACCGTTATATCCATTATTCTCGGATATGCAATCGAAAGACAATTAGCGAAAAGTCACGGAGGCTGGAAATCCAATACTATCGCAGAAGGTTATGTTCTGTTACTATAATAATTAGCGTTAATTGTAAATAATATTCAAATAAATTCAATTTGTCATCTCGTTTTTCAATTCTAAATCAATTTCCAGATTATATCAGAGTAATCATCTTATTCTCTGCCAAGGTCAGTGACATTCCGTCTCGGAAAAAATCAATACTTTCGCGTCTGCGCACATCTCACAATTCAGGTCAGTTCGCACATAACCATAAGAAGACCTAATTTTAAATAATTTCAAGTTATAAATATGGTCGAGCATAAATAGTCGTATGAAACTTGCCTATAATGGTAATTAAGACGCTCGTATGAAAATTATGAAACTCGCTTGCGCTCGGTTCATAAACAATCATATTTGCGTCTTAATTACTACCATTATAGGCTCGTTGCACAATGTACTATTTTATTTATTTATTTATTTACTTATTTATTTATTTATTTATTTATTTATTTATCTATGAAAGGGCAAAGCTCCAATTACAATAGACAGTACAAATAGTTGCTTAGAACATAAAAAATGGAGATAAGAACATGAATATAGAGCTAAAAACATATATAAATGCAAGATACAGGTGTAAATACAAATGAAAAGTGAAAAAAGAAGCAGATAAATACATACATAAATAAAGAATAGACATAAATATAAATGGAAAATACAAATAAAAAAATTAAAAATAGATACAGATAAGATAAACAAAAGATGTCAAATGCATCCGTAAAAGAAAATGACATAGTGACAAATAGATAGTAATATTATTTAAAATCAACTACCTTCAGTATTTTAATAAGAAAATGTTCATATTTAATGTAAGAAATGCTAAAATCTAGATCCCATGGTTTACATATTTCATTGAATTTTGCATAATTTTTTAACAGTGGTGAATTTGTACATGATCGTATTTCTCTTCTGTAGGAGCGTGAACATTTATAACTGTGATATCGCATCGTCTATCCGTAAGTACTAAATACGATAACCTGTTACTGATAAATTCGACCTTTGTTACTACTGATTTTATTCTTTTATGAACTAAGCATCCTGTTCCTAATTGGTGATGATTGTTCTCATAACCTTATTCCTTTGCTGTGGTCGTGCCAGAGAATCAGTCCCATTCCGAGGCTTATTGTAGGGATTCGTATCAAGCTGTTTTCACGGTGATGGGTTGTTGGCCCTTCGCCCAACCCCCAAGCTGGAGGACCACCCCTTATCGGCTGTCCACGACTAAAATCTGAAAGTTAGAATTTATAAAACAGTTATATTACCGGTTGTTCTGTATGGTTGTGAAACTTGGACTCTCACTTTGAGAGAGGAACAGAGATTAGGAGAATAAGGTGCTTAGGAAAATGTTTGGGGCTAAGAGGGATGAAGTTACAGGAGAATGGAGAAAGTTACACAAAGCAGAACTGCATACATTGTATTCTTCACCTGACATAATTAGGAACATTAAATCCAGACGTTTGAGATGGGCAGGACATGTAGCACGTATGGGCGAATCCAGAAATGCACGTAGAGTGTTAGTTGGGAGGCCGGAGGGAAAAAAACCTTTTGGGAGACCGAGACGTAGATGGAAGGATAATATTAAAATGGATTTGAGGGAAGTGGGATATTATGATAGAGACTGGATTAATCTTGCACAGGATAGGTACCGATGGCGAGCTTATGTGAGGGCGGCAATGAACCTGCGGGTTCCTTAAAAGCCATTTGTAATTAAGTAATTTAATGATGTTTTATCAACTCCTAAGGCTATCTAGCATCTGGATGAGATGAAGGTGATAATATCAGAGAGATGAGTTCAGGGTCCAGCGTCGAAAATTACCCAGCGTTGTTCTTAATGGATTGAGGGAAAACTCCGGAAAAACCTCAACCAGGTAACTTGATCCAACCAGGTTCTGAACCCGTGCCCGCTCGTTTCACGGTCAGGAATAGTAACCGTTACTCCACAGCGGTGGAACTGCGCTGCCCTGACTAGTGGGTTATTTAGCGTCGATACAAGTGGTGATTCCGAGATGAGGCCAAAATTCGCCACAGAATACTTGAAATTCGCCCTATGGTTGGGAAACGTAGAAAAACATACAAGCAGGTAATCAGCCCAAGCGGGTATCGATCTCACGACCGAGTACAATTTCGGATCAGCAGGGGAACGCTCTATGGCCTGAGATACGCCGGTGGCTTTGTGAATTATTAAACTAATATTATTTCATACATATTAGATGATCAAACTCTTTTCACTTTTAGGAAGTCTTGTTTAGGTCATACATATATAGAGAATATTATGTAGTATATACAGAGTGATTCACGAGGATTTACCGTCACTTACGGAGCTTATTTCCGAAGACATCCTAAGCAAAAAAGTCATATAAACATATTTCGTAATCTCAATATTTTCAAAGTTATTCTAATTTGAAGTTATTTGTAAAATACCATTATTCTTTAGTTTTAAGTGTAAAAAATATTACAGGAAAAGAATGAACTATTCAAAAGCATCATTTCTTTAATTGGCTAGTGTTCTGAAGCTAAAAATGCGTTGTGAATTGCTTTGTAGAGATTTTGTTTAATTTTTAACTAAACATTACATTATTCTTACGCACTTAGGCCTATCACAAAATTGTTACAAATCATACGACTTTAGGAACTTGATTCTTTATAGTTTATACATCCTAATGTATACAGTCTTGAAAAATTTACAAGAGTGGCGTGATTTTGTAACTGTTGTGTGATAAATGTGTAAGAAATTGATCATTTTGTAGTTAAAAATCGAAAAAAAAAAAATTCTTTACGAAGCAGTTATGAATATCACAACACATTTTTAGCTTCAGAATACTAGCTAGTTAGAGAAATGATACTCCTGAATAGTTCATTCTTTTTCTGGAATATTTTTTTACCCTTAAAACTAAAGAATAATGGTATTTTACAAACAACTTCAAATTAGTGTAACTCTGACAATATTGAGATTAGGACACATGTTTATATGACACTTTTTGCTCAGAATGTCTTCGAAAATAAGCTTCGTAAGTGACGGTAAATCCTTGTACACTCTGTATTTTCAACACGGAAATTAGTGAAAAGGTCATTTCATGCAAACGTCTCTCAGCCAATGAACAAATTTATTGGTACTCAACTGATCAGTGAGAATCGTAGTACACTGGTAGTCAAAAGCATGGAGAAATAAATTATGATAAAAAGAACCTTCATTTTATCATCATTTATTTGTTAGTATTGTTTTGTTGGTCCAATATGTTTTGTAAATCAAAAGCATGGAGCTAAAATCTATGTGATGGTATTTTATCTTACGTTCATTTCTTTCATTTGAAGGGGCTTTCTATTCTTGATATCTCTGCTTTCGATTAGATTGTTGATATCTCGCGTAATCTGTAAGTTGACTGCCGCAACAATCCGTACATTGTGTTGTTGCTTCTTCTTCTTCTTCTTCTTCTTCTTACTTTTGCTTTATAGTTTAATAATTTCGTAGGTAAGCGATTAACTGGCATTCTCTGAACATGAAAACCCCATTTGGAGTGGAATTTTTTTTATTTATTTTAACATTTCTTCGATGTTAATTACTATATAATAATAATAATAATAATAATAATAATAATAATAATAATAATAATGTTGAAATCTTAGTTTTGGATTCTTTTAAAAGTTTTGTTCTCATTTAATGATAATTTGAAGTAACAATAGATATCCACAAATAGCGGAATTCTTTGGTCATATCAGTATTGCTCAAGGTTTCCAGGAGTTTAAAGTATTTTAATACAGGATCTCTTTGAAAGTTTGCATGCCGGTTAATGCTGTAAAAAGCTACATGGCGTAGCTTAGGTGGTAGCGAGTTTGCCTGCTAATCTGGAACTGTGCTTGGACCTGTGTTCTATTTCAACTTGGACTGATTATCTGGTTGGTTTTTTCCTAGATTTTCTCAACTGTAGGCAAAATGTCACGTAATCCTGTGGCAAATCCTTGGCCTCTTCTCGCCAAACATCATCTCGTATCACAATTTTTACCAACGTTAAATAACCTAGTAGCTGATGCAGCGTCGTTAAATTATTTTTACTAGCCGTACCCGTGCGCACCGCTGCACCCGTTAGAAATAAATATAAAGTAATTACATAATTAAAATAGGACATTTGATCCAGGGAACATTCGTGTTTGATAGAGGGATAAATATTTAATATGTTACTTAATTTAAATTGTATTTAAATAAAATAAAATGCGATCATTTTGGTCCAGAGACCACTCATTTGGTGCAATGACAATTCCTTTAACATGTTTCACATTTGTTATTACATGCAACCATAGTTTAATCAAAATTGACATAATTTAGATTTAATGTGTATACTTTATATTACTTGCTATATGTTTCCATTGAATTATGGTAATAACTTAATTTTAACCCTTGTTTTCTACGTCTTCAGTAAATGGCGCTTGGCCCACTATGATTCTGAACCCTTCAAATAACTTAAATATTGATACAGCATATATAGTGATATGTAATTGTATTTCTTTCTTTCGGAAATGTAAGAATTCACGATCTCCTATATACCATTGCCATGGAATGAATAAATGTGTTTTTTTCTTTCTACTCAAAAATTTTATATTTTGCATATTGCAGAAAAAACCACGCTATAATCTGAGGTGGCGGTGAAAATGTATTATATTGTTATTTTAAAAGTCTTGTATAACCTTAAATATCAGTCCTATCAAAATTTTGCATGGAGTAAAAATTATCGGAAATCACTTTTAAAGAAACTTTTGTTATGTAACATTTTTCACGAAAAGCAATAATAAGAGAGATATTTCGATTTATCTAGTTCAGGCCTCTTTAAATAAAGTATTTTGAATGCCACATAGCCTAAAATCTAAATTACAAGGAACTTAATTTATATTCCAATTTTCATCGAAATCCGTTCAGCCATTATCGTGTGAAAAAGTAACAAACATCCAGACAGACAGACAGACAGACAGAGACAAACATTTAAAAACAGTCTGACAAAAATACTGTTGAGATTCAGGTCTTAAGTTTCTTCGGGAATTAGTTTTGTGCTTCAGCTATAGTTCGAATCGGATGACTTTCTTATTGGAGAAGTAAACGTAAGCGACAGCCTTGTCAAGCACACGTGTTTGAACAGCTTGACAAAAATACTACTGCGATTCAGATTTTAAGTTTATTTGGAAGATAGCTTTGTGCTTTACCTACAGTTCAAATTACAGACGTGGACAAATTATTAGACTAAATTAATTATATGTACAACGAAGCTGTATTTATCGGTAGAAATAATGAACAAAAATGTATTTTGCACAGATATAATGAACAGAAAATTGAGTCTTGAGGTTACTAATAATTTGTGAACATTTCCTTATTCTTTATTAACACGTTGATTTTGTCAGGGATACTGAAACCAAAGTTTGACACTTTCTTTGAATATCGGCATCATTTAGCCAGATCGACGCTAAATAACCTCGTAGTTGATACAGCGTCGTTAAATAACGAAGTAAAATTTAAAAAAAAAATCATTTAGCCAGATATCAGACAGTGCTTAAATGAGTCCATGTTTTGTTGTAAGGTTCTTTTTGTTCACTTTCTTCTTCAGTATAGATCACAGATTTCAATTTCGTTCATGTCCGATCTTCTTGCAGGCCATGGGAGAATATCTTCTGCAGTATATAATTAAAACACCAGTAGTACCAACATAGCCAGAAAATGATATACTTAACCATTGTAAAAATATACCAGAAGATGTAAACAATCATATTTACGACAATAGAGACTCTCATTATACTGATAGTTGATATGACGAATTATGTTACGTTTCCAAGAAACATTTTGTCTAATAATTTGTCGACGTCTGTAGAAGACTGTTTTTTATTTAACCTTTCATTTACAATAGGCTATCCATCTCTATCTATCAAGGAGGATTTCGATGTGATTATTATGGAAGGTTCCCTTGTCAGAAGATTCGATAATTTAGTAACTGAAAACACTACCGTTACCGCTTGAGTCATAGCAGTATCCTATAATATTACAATCTGCAGTTAAGCCTATCAGATGTATGTTTCCGCCACGAAGTATATTAAAAAATCGATGTGCCTGAATTATGCTACTAAGCATGTAAATATTGTTGAGTTGCAGATCATAAGTTTATTTGGGAGTTGATTTTGTACTTTACCTACAATTCGAATTAGAATCGTGCACAACCGGTTACCAAAAATAGAAATTGCATTATATTGCTATTGAACGCCTGGCGCTGTAGTCAGTATGTAAAGCTCTTTCTTTTTCGCGGAGTGTTTGAGTGTTCGGTTTAATGAATATTCTAGTCCTTTCTCATTCTTTGTTTGCGGACGGCAATGACAGACCACTTTGAGCCATGCACGAGATCCAAGAGCTCTTGCAAGGCCGCGATATCATCGTGTAGTCCTACCATTTAATTGATAATTATTTCTCTCTAACTACATTCAATCAATCAATCAATCAATCAATCATCCATCCATCGATACATCCATGGATTCATTGATTGGTTCATTCATTGATTCATTAGTTGATTCATTCATCCAGGTATTACGGTTGGGTATCGTCAAGAGCAACAACATGCATCGTGAAAGTACAAACTTCAGAGCTTGAGAGTACTTTTCTTTTGGTTAAAAATATTCTATCTTCTTAAAAAATGATTAATGAAATTATAATGCAGATGTTTAGAGTAATTGAGGACCGTTTTTGCAAAACTTGCTAACTGCAAAATTAAAAAAATTGAGATTTTGGTGGATTAGTTAACATAAGACAGGCCTCTACATGATGCTAAAGGCTTCTTAGGAAAATCTTATTATTTCCTTCACAGTAGTGTGTCAAAGTGTGATCGTTTTTTCAAAACTTGCTTTCTGCTATGTGAGAGCTATAGCAAAACTTGCAGTTTTCAGTTTTTTCTGTTTCCTATAAAATTTAGTGTTTACAGTTAGCAAGTTTTGCAAAAACGGTCCTCAATTAAAATACATTATATACTCGTATTAACAACTACTGTTTTATATGTGAGCATTTTGAGTTTAAAGTGTAAATATTACACTACAGTAGATTGTTGATACTTACTTGCTCTTCTATTTAGCAAGTAATTATAATTTATTCCATTGATGCATTTCTTTACACAACAAATTTCATATTATGCGTTATATTCATTTCATTTGTTGTTACTGGTGTCCATTTGTTCATTTATATATTAGTTATGAAGATAAGTGTATAATTGTAAGCCTATATCACGAAAACACATTTTTTAATAAGACAAAGTAAATTTTCTTCACTTGTTACTCCATTTGTGTTCTTAGAAAATGTCAGTTTCATGTATGATGAAATGCGCTTGGTCTTCTGTCTAGCTTGCAAAACATTAGGGGTAACCGTTGTAATTCGAACATTCGATGTTAAACTTTGATGGATGTTCTCTGACCGGTCGAATCTAAACCGGTTATAAGTCCTATACTGCAGCTCTTTAGTTCGAATTGGGAGATTTTTTAGTTAACCTTCCCTTTGCAATAGTCTATCCACGCCTATTTAGCAAATAGGGTTTCGATGCGATTATTATGAAAGGTTCCTTTCGGTGGAGATCCGTTAAGTTTGTAACTGAAAATATTACATGAGTTATAGCAATAAAATATTATAGTGTACAGTCAAATTTATCAGATGATTGCTTCCGCTACGAAATATAGCTGTTACAATAACGATGTGCCTGAATTATGTTACCAAGCATGTAACTTACGTTACTCTTGACACTCGACTAAATGTGCGTGAAAATAACCAATTATCTTAATCTTCTTATTTATGACGTAAGGTTAAGTTAATACACTGATACACCTAGAGCAAACCCCGCCCGAGCAAAGCAGCCATCTTAATGCAGTTAGCGTGACTCTATGAAGTTTAAATAAGAAACAAGTTCCCCGTTCTTTACTTATGATCAATTTTCTTTGTCCTTCCTGTAATGTCATTTGGAGTGATATTGTGTGCACAGCTAACTTAGTTACTCCGACGCGTTGCTAGGATACCAACATGCTCTCAAGAACTGCAAGCGTTTAAAATAGCCTATCTTATGAAATCACACAACAACGAACTAATATTATGGAGATGTTAAATAAGAAACCTCTTGCATGAGGTGTGAATTTTTATTACATTCATTATTCCTATTATGTGAGAAGCACAAAAATAGTCACAAGAATATTAAATGAAAAATATGTTTCGATTTTATCAACATTATTTCTTTCAATTTTGTTTTTAAAAATAGATTTCGAAATAGTCTCAATCACAGACAACGATTCCGACTGTGTTTCACATAAAATCCTCATTTCTAAATTAGAATGTTGTGGTATTACTGCTAATGAATAGAACTTATTTAAAACATACTTATCAGATCTTACGAAGATCGTTTGTTACAAAGATAAATTTTCTAAAGTGATAGTTATCAAATTCGGTGTCTCACAGGGTTCTGTTTAGGCCCGCTATTGTTTTTAGGTATAGTTAATGATCTCTCATTTAATATTAGGGGAGAGTCGGGTAGTATCGGACAGCGGGTAATATCGGACAGTGAGTTTCTTTCGTCTACCACACGATGATAGTACCTGATTGACATGGTTACGTTTCTGTGATGTCGCATAGAGAAACGTAACCATGTCATTCAGGTACTACCATATGGTAGTAGATGAAAGAAACGCACTGTCCGATATTACTCGATGTCCGATACTACCCGACACTCCCCTAATTGTGAAACTATACAAATTGCTGATGAGACTTCACTCTATAGATAAAAAGTACTATGTCTAATTTGAAAGATTCCATCACTGCTTGTTTTCAAGAGACAACCAGCTGATTTCAAGCGAATAGTTTCACTATGAATATGAATAAAACCCAAAGTAATATTGTTTTCTTTAAAGTATTTACCAGATGATAACATGTCATGAAAACTACTCCGTATACACCTTCATGCCTTCATGCTAAGTTGACGGAACTAATTCAATTTGTGTTCGTTTATCTAGAGTAAAGTATCTGTTAACAAATTTAAAAGATATGATAACGAAGGAACATTAAAGAGTACTAACGAGGGGGATTTCTACAATATTTTGTCTTATGGAATTCTTATTCGGGATAATGCTAGTAGTGTACCTAAAGTTCTTCTACAGAAGAAACGATTCGTATTTTGACTGGCTCGGCGTACGATGCAAACTGCGGACCATTGTTTATTCATGACGACATACGGACGGTAATAAATTTTTGTATATTTCATTGCTTGATCAGAGTTAAAATGCATTTGAATGGTCTTAATTGCAAGAAGTATATCCACAGCTGTCCTACCAGGTTTAATTATTTATTACTCACACCACAATTTTGGTTGATTAAATCAAAGAAATGGTCTAATTCCGTAACTATTGATATGTTTAATAAGTTGCCTCAGAATGCCCATATTGTTCGTTAGAATATATTTAAAACTACGCTACATAGGTGGCCAGTAAATAATGATTTTATTCTATAAGTGAGTTTTTAATCCTGAAGTTAATGTACCATTCTAATTATTATCTTCATATTTGTTTATTGTAATGAGTTTTTTATGTTCATGTTATTCCCTTCATTTGTACGAGGGTCGGTCAGAATGGATTGGAATTTAAGTGAGAGAGGCACGGATGGCCCAGCACTGCGACCTGTTGAGATCTATTGCGCTAACCCTCGATATGGAATGAGTTGCGTGCCATAGATCCCCTACGCGCACCAACCAACCACATGACTTCCTAACGACCGGTCCCTGCAGCCAACAGAAATCCATATACCATTCCTGCTTCGACAACTTCCCCCAAGGCCCTCCTGTCGGTCCGAGGCGAAACTCCTCCCCCGAGTAGGTTCGCCTCGGGTGCTCGTTGCAGAAGCCATCCAACGTCGTTTAGCCCGAAAGTAATGCCTCTTACTTCTTTCCCCTCTCTCTAACTCAGCAAATAAACAATTTGTATTGGAAACTCTCTCGTACATTACTCAAAATGTGTTATATAAAATACACTTTGGGTTAATGCAATGGACTAGTGCCCCGTACATAAAAATGTGATAAAAAACAAAAGATAAATAAGGATGACATGAGCATGTAATGCAAAGAGAAGACAGAAGCAAATGAAATTGAGAACTCTTGATTGAATACCATCTGAGAGAAGGGAACATGGACGGTCACAAACTACATGGAATGACGAAATAAGATAAATAATGTGGAAAGTGAACATTTAAGATTGTTGTTTGGATCATGACATTTGAAGAAAGAGGACTTTATTTATTGAAGAACCTGTGTATGTCACAGAAATATTCTTATAAAACGAAATTTACCTAATGAAGCTCATTTAAACGTATTTATTATGTTTTTTTAATGTAGGGTAAAGTTGCCTAATTTCGTAATACTTTTTTTTTTCACTGACTGTCACGGGATTGGGTTTCTTGCTAGGAAGTTCACCGATGTCTCAAAAGTAGGCGAAAGATGTCATCTTTCGAGAAAGATGTCTGGCGCTATGGTCGAATGGCAAATCTTTGACTGACATTCAATTTTAAAAAAGTATCACGGGATTAGGGGTATCACGGAAATTGACAACTTTATCCTATAACCAACAATTAAACATTTCATTTCGGCTTTTTCAATCCGACTTAGTTTTTGTCCATCTTAAATTCTTAACTATATATCACTCGGAGAGTTTAGTGATTTTATTTCATATTAATTTTCCTCCAAAAATCCTTATTTTTTTTCCAAACTGGGGATACATCCTAAAAATACTCACAAAATGAGCGGCTATGTATTTTCAACAACCCCAAGCCGTGGAAACCTAGAGTTGTTTCTTCAGAATCTACAGCCCGTGTCAGAGTTCACGCAACAATACATTATGTTGAAGTTACACTCGCTAAAATATTTCTCAACCATAAATCTGAAGATTGTCATTTTAATTGACTCCCACCTAAATAATCTGTAAATGTTTAATCCGTGGGAAGTTCATATAAGAATATCAGTATGTTGGGAGGCAATCACTTGTCTTGCATCTTCAATATAATCCAGGTCACTTAGTCACGCTGGGGAAAGAAGAAGCAGAGCGATAAAACGTGAGGATCGCAGATGGAACAGGAAAGGTACTGGCGTGTAGTATAAACAATTTAAGCAGAAAATAGGTCATCTACGGCGTGGTCAGATTCAAAGTGGTCATCGGCCATGATAATCTCTAGAAGTGTCCGAAAAGAATTAGTTCCGTTGACAGTTCCAATTATTTTTACACAACGACAGGAAAATGCAGACTGACCACATTTGAATATACTCGGTGCTTCAAGACGTGAAATAGGACTTTATGAGACTATACTCCAATTTACTCGGTTTGCAAGATGTCTCAAAACAAAATTTTATTTACCCAACATTATCATCTTTTAACCCTACAGTGTGAACCGTAAGTAATGCCATTAATTTTAGGGGATTATTCTTTGAGATATTTCAAACAAAAATGTTTAATACAATTTTGCTCGTTTTTGGTTCCTTTCGAGATAAAAAATTGTTTATATGAAATAGTTCATAGCGTGTTTTGGGAAAGCCATTGATTTAATACCCAAAATTGACAGACAATTTAAGAGAACAGTGCATTATGATAATAAATGATTGAAAGAATTTTAGTTTTGTCCTTTAAATGTGCAGAAATTTGATTCGAAAAATAGAACTTTTCTATAGTAACCACTTTTGCTTTTGTTTATTTTTTATTCATTTACTATGGTGGAGTTAAAGCCATCAAGCCTTCTCTTAAACATTACCAGAAATGTAATACAACTACAAGAAAAAGTATATATCAACATAATGCAAATTAATATAATAAATAAGGTCCAAGATTAACTACAGCTGGCTACGGACTGGAAGGTCCGGGGTTCGATCCCAGGTGGTGATAGGATTTTTTCTCGTTGCCAAACTTTCAGAACGGCCCCGAGGTTCACTCAGCCTCCTATAAAATTGAGTACCGGGTCCTTCCCGGGGGTAAAAGGCGGTTAGAGCGTGGTGCCGACCACACCACCTCATTCTAGTGCCGAGGTCATGGAAAGCATGGGGCTCTATCTCCATGCCCCCCAAGTGCCTTCATGGCATGTTGCGGGGATACCTTTACCTTTACCTTTTACCAAGATTAACTATACATACATACGTTTCATATTGTCGGTTTACAAGCAAAACACGTTAAGTAAAAATGATTACTTCTGAGAAAATGGCTTGTATAATGTACATAATGTATGTATATAAACTTAGAATTGGAAAATTAAATACAATAAGGAGAGGGTAGGGCATGGTTGCGCCCAACGGTCAGGTAAGATGCAGCAGATAAAAAAGGGTTCCTGTTTTGTGGGCATAGTTGCGCTCCGTTCCCATCAGGTAGAGAAAAGGGGCATGGCATAGTTGCGCCCTAATGAAATTGGTAGAGAAAAATACATTACTGGAACTCGAGACTCGTAATCAACCAGTCTTATTGATTTCTTATTCGATTTAATATTCATTATCGATACCGTTAAAATCAACACCATGAAGTTGGCAGTATTTTATTAACTCTTTTTATACTGTTTATGCAGTGATTATCGATATCCTACCGTTAAAATGAACACCATGAAGTTAGCAATACTTTATTAGCTGACATATTCAAATGAGCGAGTCATTGGAATATGGGGCTTTAGCAATCTTGACATTTTATTAGTGATTTTCACACCGTCTGTGGCGTATAGTGAGGTTAATTTAAAATGAATGTTAAGTTTAGTGAAAAGAGTAAAGAGTTAATAATTCACAATGGTTCTAAGTTTCGATTTGCGAAACCCTGTACCGTAGGGTTAAGATATCGGTGTACAAACAAAAAGTGCAGTTCACTTATTATGTGTGATCGATAAAAAAAAGCGTTATTTTAAACAGCAAAATTGATGATATGCTACCTGATTTCAGTGCAACTACCGCTATAATATTTTTAAGTAGGCCTAATTTATTTATTTTATGACAGTCACTTTCTTGTGTACTATGTCCATCGGGGCGCAACTATGCCATGTCCATTCTGCTACCTGATTTCTTCGGGGCGCAACTATGTCATGCCTAGGCCTCCCAATTGACCGCGGGGCGCAACTATGCCATACCGTAAAGAGAAACAACTTACTAAAAATAATATTTTGAGGATTCAGATTTGTTAAGAGCCCTTTTCTCAGAGGTAATATTTTTGACAATGTATTTTGCTTATAAGCTGACGTTACATACATACATACATACATACATACATACATACATACATACATACATACATACATACATACATACATACATACATACAGTCCACACCTGTGGAGTAACGGCTAACGCGTCTGGCCGCGAAAGCAGGTGGCCCGGGTTCGATTCCCGGTCGGGGCAAGTTACCTGGTTGAGGTTTTTTCCGGAGTTTTCCCTCAACCTAATACGAGCAAATGCTGGGTAACTTTCGGTGTCGGACCCCGGACTCATTTCACCGGCATTATCACCTTCATCTCATTCAGACGCTAAATAACCTAAGATGTTGATAAAGCGTCGTAAAATAACCTACTAAAATAAAAAATGCATACATACATACATACATACATACATACATACATTATACCGGTACATGGTCTACATACACGTGCCAAGTCTGTTGATATCTTCTGTATATGACCTAGTTTCATTTTTTGTTGAAACAACATACAGCAAGAAGTTTAAAGTATTTTAATTTCCATCTTACGTTCCATTTGCTCTCCGTTTATTTGCCGCACGTCTTTTGTTTCGTCAGTTTGGTTGTCGGTAGTTTATATTAGTTCTTGAAGCTGGAGTTTTCTCTCTTTGTATTTCCTTCTCTCTCGGAAAGCCTGTTATTAAAATATATCGGACTTCTTCTCGTGTTTGTTGACATATTCGAGAGACATAAAGACAGATAGAGTGAGACTGGTCGAGTAAAAGAGGAAGAAAGAGATGATTAAAAGTGATGTGAAACTACGCTTCAGTCCGGTATAAATAGGGGAGAAAATGTTTATAAGGTTTCTTTACGTGTGACACATATGCAAGAATTCTGAACGTTCTACGTGACCGTGACAAAGTATTAAATAAGGTGTGGTTTTGTATTCACAACACATAATAATTGTTGTTTACTCTAGGCAGCACTAACCCACTGACACTCATACTTGTTACGTATTAGTGTGATGAATGAAAGGGTTAGCGTACGTTCTCATTTTCCCGGACATATCCTCATTTTCAAGGGTTAAATTACCGTTCTGGGGGAATTTTCAAAATCAGCGCAAATATCCGGAAATTGGACCTGTGAATTTAATTAAAAAAATGCTTGACATTTAAGCAACGGGAGCTAAGATTCTGGACAAACCTTGCATCTTTATTTTATCACTAGTCAAGAGTTCAAAATGACACTCGACACATTTTGAAGTACAAAGCCCGTTTCACTTGTTTCCTCATCCTTACCGCTTACTGGTCGGTTCGCACACGACTCCTACGAGGTTCTGTTTGCCCTGTTACATCACTTTGCCTATGTAATTGGTTCACACGAGCTTTCAGTCGGGGATCGTGAGTTCTTTGCCACGCTCGCCGAGCACTTTGCAATAATTTCCTTAAGCCTTGGTTTTTCTGAACCGACGCACGCATGCGACGTGCAAGTTGCGAGGCTCACGTCACACAAATCCGGACTACACGAGAGCTAGTGATGGTTTCTATGGCTGCAAGGTACGTAGACCTATAGAAACCACTCACTATCTCTCGTGTAGTCCGGATTTGTGCGAGGCGTCGCACGTCGCATGCGTCGGTTCAGAAAAACCAAGGCATTTAATTCAAATGCAGTGATGTAAAGAGACAAAATTGCCTTGTTGTGGAGTCAGTAAAAGGACTAGATACAGTGAAATACAACTTTAGTGATTTTAGTTGTGTTGTATTTTATTCGTACTTGCTAAAATTCGTCGCATTTTGAAGAAAATCAGATCTAAAGAAATATTCATGGACTGTTTAAATGATGTTATCTTGAATAACATGAATGACTGAAATTTAATCGAAGAGTGAATTTTATATTTGAATTTTTTGTGCGTTTCTATAAGTGTGCTCAGATTATAATAATTTAGGAATTTAGATGTGAAAACATTATTTACAATTGAAAGACTTTGCCTCATTGTGTGAATTTGCATTTGTTATTTACGTGTCCGATTGGTATGGTGATCTGATTTTTACTTTAAAGATATGGAAACCTTATGAATGATAAACTTCATGATAGCTATTGTGAGACAAATTAGTGTAACAAAGTTATTAATCATTGTTCAATTTTAAATCTTCCGTGAATGGTGCTCGCAATTGTACCGATCACAATTCACGGGAGATCCGTCTCGTCTTAGGGTACAGTTCATACCATGACTAAGTACAAGTTCTTTCAAGATTGGTTTAATAATGCACGTATAGGCATTGTATTGTATGTACAGTAGTGGCAAAAAAACCGGACCTACCCTTGTAGCTGATTTCAGAGTCTTGTTCACTCCAGAGCACGATAGACTGGTAACTAAGACTTTCGTGGTTAAAATCCTGCCTGGGAAGGAAACTTTTTTTTGTTCCTTATTCAAATTTATTCCCAATACTTTTCGATTGCAACGATATTTTACTACTTAATTAACTTATTATTCCCAGAACGTGAATTTTACCAGCAATCGAAAAGTATTGAGAATAAATTTGAATAAGGAACAAAAAAGGGTTTCCTTCCCAGGCAGGATTCGAACCACGAAAGTCTTAGTTACCAGTCTATCGTGCTCTGGAGTGAACAAGGCTCTGAAATCAGCTACAAGGGTCTGTCCGGTCTTTTCTTTTCACTACTGTACGTAAGTACTGGCATATATGTACGTGTATAATTAGGCCCATGTACATGTACAAATATGTATGCACGTGTGTAATGTGTGTATGTTCATGACCATGATCATGATCATGATGATCATCATCATCATCATCATCAACATGCACGGCATAGGACTGTTGTCTCGTTCCGGTTCACAACTCCGTCTTTTTGACCTACAATAGTTCTCTTCTAATTTATTGGCGCATATGTATATATGAGGAGGCAGCCCACTCATTGGGCTACTCAACGTAAGGTTGGTAGCCTTATTTGGGGAATGTTATAATTACGCGAAAGTTCATACAGATACCATCGGATGCTATGCGTATGTTAATATCGATGGTGTTGAACAAAACCTCGTATGTCAAAATATTCAATTTTAGATGAGCGGGAAACAACATTTTAATATGTTGATAACGAATAATATCTGATATATAAAAGGGTGTTTAAATATCTTCTTGTAAAGTTTGTACCCATGCTTGGACATAAGATGTGTTTCCAGAAGATTTGACAATACTTTTTTTATAGGGATAAAGTGAAATCCCATTTCGTTATTATTATTATTATTATTATTATTATTATTATTATTATTATTATTATTAGAAATACATAAGTGTTCTGCCCATGGGTAGGTATTTCACTGCAAACCCAGCGTCCTCCAATCTTTCATATTTTATGCCTTCCTCTTAGTCTCCGCGTATGACCACATTTCTTAATGTCGTCTATCATCTGTTATCTTCTTCTGCTCCTAACTCTTCTCCCATTTACCATTACTTCCAGTGCTTCCTTCAGTAGGCAGTTTCTTCTTAGCCATTGACCCAACAATTCCTTTTTTTTCTCTTTCTGACCAGTTTCAACATCATTCTTTCTTCATCCACTCTTTCCAACACAGCTTCATTTCTTATTCTGTCTGTCCACTTCATACGCTCCATTCTTCTCCATATTCACATTTCAAATGCTTCTATTCGTTTCTCTTCATTTCGTCGTAATGTCCATGTTTCTGTCCCATACAATGCCAAACTCCACACAAAGCACTTCACTACTCTCTTCCTTAGTTCTTTTTCTAGAGGTCCGCAGAAGATACTCCTTTTTTCTATTAAGGGCTTCCTTTGCCATTGCTATCCTTCTTTTGACTTCCTGACCGCAACTCAAGTTACTGCTTATAGTACATCCCAAGTATTTGAAGCTGTATTATTATTATTATTATTATTATTATTATTATTATTATTATTATTATTTGACGTACGACGTTGCTGTTCAACACCATCGAAATCTAATACTAAGTGCTGAATTATGGAGAATTGAATGAGTTTATATTCGAGACCTTCGACGTTCATTTCCTGAGGGGAATTAAATTGAGGGGCTGGGTGCAAGAAAGACATTTTAGAGGATGTGCCCTTTTTGAGTAAAAAGCTTTATTGTGTTCTCTGATCTTTTATACATATAGTCACCAAGTTGTAGTTCAATACTGTGATTATAGAGGTCAGGAGTACTCAAAATGTAAAGGCGTACATAGCTCAAATTATTACGGTTTGAATTTTCACCATAAATTTTCTCAAAACTTGCATTTGAGAGAAGTGCCTTTCTTGCACCCAACCCCTCAATTGAGGTCTTTCTGTGTTTACTCTGTCCCACCAGATTAATGTCAGTATTTTTTTTCTTTTTATTAGTCACAGATGCCGTATTCATTAAATTTTCTTGTTCCTCAAAGATCCATAATTCTGTCATCTTAATGACACTTCATAACCAATAGTGTTAACACTGTTAAAACAAATCACATATAATTCAGTGGATTTTAGAACTATGTTGAGATTTTCTTCGATGGGACAGACGATAGGGATTTCGCAACGTGGATTGTAAACGATGAAGAGTCTCAAAAAAAAAAAAAAAAAAAAAAACATGATGCTAGATTGGCAGTGAATGAACATCCATACAGTAGGCTAATTCGAATTGATGTTGATGTTCCTCACATACAGAGTGATTCAGACTACCCGTAACAGTCATTTATTTCGGAAACTAGTGCATTAAAATTTTCGAGACAAAAATATTTATAACTAAAGCACATGTGAATTTTTACTTGAGCTTGATTTCATCAATCAGCTTTAATAAGACGTAGGGTCAGTGGCATAGTACTTCAAAATTTCAAATGAGAGTCGTGGTCAAATATGGTACCATTTGATAGAGCTCTTCAAAAGAAACAATTTTAATAGGAAACGTTTTTATTAATTTATACTCTTTCAATGAAAAAACGTACGAAAAGACAATGGGTGATTCAGATCAACCGTAGGCTAAGTCATTTATTTCGGAAACTAGTGCATTAAAATTTTCGAGACAAAAATATTTGTAACTAAAGCACATGTGAACTTTGATTTGAGCTTAATTTCATCAATCAGCCTTAACAGAAAGTTGGATCAGTGGCGTACCATTTGATAGAGCTTTTCAAAATAAACAACTTTCATATGAAACGTTTTTATCAATTCCTACTCTTTCAATGAGAAAACATACGAAAAGGTAATGTCATTAATACTGAGAAATGTTACGAGAAGAAAATGTGTACTCTAGACAAGTACATTTAATGATGACATAGTACACACGCACAATTACCTAGCTGAGTGTAGACCTGGTAGCCGGCAGCACCGTCGAGGGGTGAATACAAGTAAACTACCCCTTCCCCTTTGCTCGCTCAGCAGTGTTTCCTTTAGTCACCGCAATACAGTATCTATGGCCAGGTCTACATGTACATTGCACTTAGCCAGGTAATAAGCTCAGGTGGCCTTGCCCAACAATGTACAATAAGAAGGAAGTGTTTTGTTTCCTCTGTACCTAAATATGTATATGTTTCTAGTTTTGCAATTACTTTTGTGACTAATAAAATAAGTACCTAAAAGTGATTACAAATACCTCCTACGTACTACAAACAGATGCGGTCCTATGGCATGGCCAGTACGATCTCCTGACTTGAATCCTTTGGATTTCTATCTTTGGGGAAGGTTAAAAACATCGTCTATCAAGATCGTCCCACAACAAGAGATGACATGAAACAGCGAATCCGAGAGACCTTCCAGTCACTTGATCACGCCGAAGTGTTAGGTGTCGCTGACAGTGTTGGAAGAAGAGTACGGGTGTGTGCTGCTCAGAACGTCAGACAGTTTGAACATTTAAAAAAAAATAATGGCATTGTACAGTCTTTCAGTAACATCTGTCAACATTAATTGTCTTGCTTACATTTTCGTATTGTAACATTTCTCAATATTGATGTCATTGTCTTTTCGTACGTTTTCTCATTGAAAGAGTAGGAATTAATAAAAACGTTTTCTATGAAAGTTGTTTGTTTTGACGAGTTCTACCAAATGGTACCCTATTTGACCCCGACTCCCATTTGAAATTTTAAAGTAATACGCCACTGACCCTACTTCCTGTTAGGACTAATTGGTGAAATCAAGCTCAAGTAAAAGTTCACATGTGCTTTAGTTACAAATATTTTTGTGTCGAAAGTTTTAATGCACTAGTTTCCGAAATAAATTACTGTTATGGGTGGTCTGATTCACCCTGTATATTCTCCTTAACACCTATTCTTGTACATACACGAAACCGATCAAAGAAAAGTAAAACTATAATTTAATTTGTTTTAATACAAAGCTGTTTTCCTTGCCAGTTAGGTAAGCTATACTATTTTAGAATGTAGTATATTTTCTATTCAAGGTCTTGTGATAACTTATCTGACCTCTAAACATAATTATAATATTCCTATATCAATAACGGAACATATGAGAGTTCGCAGTAAGTTCTGTCCAGTTAGATCTTTGGTTCTCTCAAAGAAAGTAGTTTCTTGCTAGACAGTGACAGCTGTCCGGAATATTATCTGCTTACGGTTGGCGACACTGCCGCGAGCACGTGACAGTATCTACCTCGGTGCTGTCATCGCCACATCCTGACCGAACTTCCCAGACGACTTCATCTGCGCATGCGCTAAATTCATCTGCATTTGACAGGCAGGGATTCCGTACTATTATGTATCGAACTCAGCTGATTGATAAGTAAATCAAACTTAATACCAACAGAAATAAAATAAGATTACAGTATGTAATACTCTGTACCATTGCCACTGCTTAGCAGATGGATGACGCTAACGTTTTGTGTGTAGGAATTGTGATTACTGCTGGAAAACTTTTGAAGATCTGCTTGAAGTTAAATGAAATTTATATTGTAGATGGCGAAGAAAAGTCTCAATATGTTTTATTATTCCTTGTTTATTTTCAGAGATTAATTTAAGTTGTGTTAGTCTAGATCACAGGAAGTCACAATATGCTGTCTTATTGGAGTACCTTACACTCCTCAGTGTACAGCCAGCGCAGTAGATACTTTCTGAATGTAAACAGTCACCCAAAGACACATGTTCTTTACCTCCCCGTGTGGTTGGCCCGTAGGGGAAGGAAACAGGTTGTTGAGTGTTTACATTATCAAACTATCCATTGCGGTTGGCTGTACGCTATATGAACGAGTTAAAAGAATTATTGTAGGTTTGAAGGCTGTGGGAGGGGTAAAATCATGCACGGATCTAAAGACGTACGAATGTAATGAATGAGAATACGACTCGGGTAAATGGCGTCCAGGCTGTCATAACTTGAACTGTAAAACGTGTGCCTTCAAGTTAACCCAGACAGAGGACAAATAAAATTAAACTGTTTGAAGATGTGTAACGGATAACGAATTTGTAGAATAAAATTATAATAACGCTCCTTTAGAAAGAAACTGGCACACACTTTTATTACAGTAAATCTAATCATATAGGCTACATATATATATATGCGGCATATATTATTGACAGTAATACCGAAACAACAATATTTTCTTTGTAAAAACAAATAATAAAAATAAAATCATTAATCTCTTGGAGGGCCACCGGCGTGGCTCAGTCGATTAAGGCGCTTGCCTGCCGGTCTGAAGTTGCGTTCGGGCGCGGGTTCGATCCCCGCTTGGGCTGATTACCTGGTTGGGTTTTTTCTGAGGTTTTCCCCAAACGTAATGTGAATGCAAGGTAATCTATGGCGAATCCTCGGCCTCATCTCGCAATCACCAATCTCATCGACGCTAAATAATCTAGTAGTTGATACAGCGTCGTTAAATAACCAACTAAAAAGAAATTAACCTCTTGAACATCTCTGATTGAGGCACGGCTGAAGTGTTGTATGTAACTCGTGGATAATCGTATTATGACACTCTGGGTATAGAGAAACATTGCAACAGTACATCGCACAGGAAATGCGTTGAAATGAAATCTGAGGAGCCATCTACATCAGTGGTCGTCAGCATTCGCTGAAATGTGCAATGGGTACTCGGTGCCGTCCCGTGCTCACCGTCGTGCAACAGGGAGAGATAGAGAGCATACCCGCTAGCAGCTACGAGAGCACTATAGTGCACTGCGTTTTCCGCTGGTAAGAGAGCGTGCTCTGTGCTGACGACCCCTGATCATCATCATCATCATCATCATCATCATCATCATCATCATCATCATTTAGTTGTGTGGGTCTAAACGAAACATTTAGCAAAGGCAAATGCAACAAGATGCTCGTGAAAATATTCCTCTAAAGAAATTGAGTGATCCCCATTTTACAGGTTTTCTTCAGAAATTCTCTCGATATAAAAGCTGTGTAAGGGATAGGCGAAGACGATTCAGCTTCGACAACTTACGAAAATTATATCGTCGTTTACTGCAACGCTAGTAATTCCATTAATGATGACGAGGTATGTGCTACAGTAATTCATTTTTCTTTTCCTTCTGACTGTACGGAGATACAGTAGCATGTTGACGTTGTCTGTTTACGTTTAAAACCTGTTGAGCCAATGGTCTGAATGAAAAAAATGTAACATACAGTAAATGTGCACCTACGTTCAACGATAAGTCATCCCGCATCCACTGTCTAATTATTATTATTATTATTATTATTATTATTATTATTATTGAAGTACAGTAAACAGTATTATAATTTAAAATAATAAAATGTTTAGTTACTGTGAATTTAGTTTGTTTTTCTAGCTTCTGCTTATTTTATAGCTACGATTTGTTAACAACACAATGCTACTACTGACAAAAAGTAAACATGACAATCTTCCGCCGCCGCCAGTGCACAGCAGTACAATCGATTTACACATGGTAGACCTACAGTTTTCTAACCTAATGTAATGGCCTGTATTTCTGACGTTTTCCTTTTTTAATTTCTGCTTTACGTTAAGGCAGTGATGTCAAAGCAAGCGCATTTTTCTGACCTTGACTTCGTGCGCGGACAGCAAGCGCTAAGTATGGAAAGAGGAAGGGTTGTGTATATGAATAAGCAACCTGTTGGATTAAGAAAACAGTGGTGCACAAACTTCAAACGGAACGTGAAATTTTATCTCTTTATTTTTATATGGCTTTTTTCTGTTTAATATTATTAGTATTAACACTGTTTAATATTATTAGTATTAACACTGATTTCTTAATATTGCACTTGTGTTTTAAATCTTAATAACATAATAGAGAGTTAAGGAGGAATATTCACTTAAATTCCATAGTAGTATAATATTATACTGCGTTAAGTGGATGAAACACATCATTCATAAAGAAAGTGATATTCCAAAGAAAGAGACTGTGTATGACATGATAAGTTGGAATTTATATTGATGGTATCTTTAGCCTTACAAAAGTAATCAATAAACTAATCAAAGCAATATTACAGTACAAAGCAAAGTTACCTATGTACTGTATCTGTTTTAAGTGTAACTAATATTACATAACAAAACTCTTATCGCATTATGCTCTTAAGGTGATATTTGTGAGCAACTTTCTATCATCAGAATATTAAATTATTTTCTCGAAATCTGCTGAAGCTATAGAGCTGACATTTTTACAACACATGGGCACGTATCTTTTGCTTATAATGTAACGGTAGTTGCTTTGTTAATTCATTTCCTTACAAACAATTTCCATGCGAATATTTTCAAAATTGTCAATACACTATCTTCAGTAATACGTATATACGGTATATTATATTTACGAAAACATTCTGTAAGGCTACTAAATAAATAGGCCTATACCTGAAAATTTCACTTTTCTATACGAAAAGTTGAGAAAATATTTCTTTTGAATAAAAAAATCAAACTTATGAAAAATGAGCATTAAAATTAAAACTTACATTCTTATAATGCACTTATACTTCTCAGGGAAATCTAAAAATTAACATGGATACAGTTTTAATAAGTTCTCTTCCCTTTATCTATTGAATCAGTGCTGGCCATCCCTGAATATAGCTCGACCAAGCGGCATATACCACCTCTTTCGTCTGTTCTCTTTCCTTTCCTCTGTAAAGCGCTCAGGCTCTCCTGGGCTCTAAAGCGCGCGCTTGCTCCTGTGGGCATCAATTGACATGCCTGCGTTAAGGCAATAAAGACATTGTGTAGCACGTATCTAGACTGACTTTAGGGGTATTTCACTT
Organism: Periplaneta americana; assembly: GCF_040183065.1. NCBI lineage: Eukaryota > Metazoa > Arthropoda > Insecta > Blattodea > Blattidae > Periplaneta > Periplaneta americana. The sequence continues at coordinate 76,564,503 of NC_091132.1, forward strand.
TAGACGTCAGTTACAAAAATTACTTTGGCGTCCGAGATCTTTAACTTTGTTTTCTTTAAGAATTTATATTGCTCTGAATACTCTTTACTGTTTATTCAGTTACAATACAGAACCTGAGAACCAAGCGTAAGGTCATGAATGTTCAGTGTAATTCCTTAAGCATTACAACGTTGACTTAGTTTCTATATTTAAAACAAGATAAGGAAAACACACCTCCTTGAAAGACGTCATCACCATTGTCAGTTACAAGAGTTATGTATTCTAATTACATATTTGGCTCCGGGATTAATAAAAGAATGAGTGTGTAACTTCTACGCACGGCAGAAGTGAGACTTCTTAAACTGTAAATGCGTAGTAAACATCAACTTTATTTACGCAATAACATATCAATGTACACAACCCCGTAGCAAAGGCCACTTAAAACGTCCGTCACAGAATTTTGTTTCACAGCGTCGGACTCATACCACAGTCTAGTATATACAGTCGCGAAGCTCAATACATCGTAAATATGCCAACATTAGGTAGTTGCTCACCACTAGGATCGCTAATATCGCCTCATTACAGGCAATGCAAAATAGTACCGTCACAGTCTATTGTTTCTAGCACCCTCAAAACTCAAGCTTCGTGACTGTATATAGTAGACTGTGCTCATACCCTGCCTGAAGAAGTTTCTCTTCAGCAGTGTTATGTAATACAGTGTGATCATTAAATATCTCCACAGTACTGCAGGTATAGTCCCGTCGCTATTATTTCCGACAGCCAATTACGTTGCAGATCGCCTACATTTAAACGTGTGCGTCTTGTCATTTGCTGCTGATGATGTTATGCATTTCCTAAGGTTCGGTAAATACTTAATATAATCGCCCGCCATTTTGGTTCTTTCGTTAGCGTTCGCAGAAAGCACACGAGGACGTTATTTGCTGCTCAATTATTTGCTGAATTACAGTGCGTTTGATTTATTATCATAGGTGCTACGACATGATAATGTTTAACGGTGTGGCAAATAGATTCCTCGTCTGGTAACTCGGTAACGAAAGAACAAAAATGGCGAACGATACTACCTACCTAGACTTTATAGAGCCTTCACTTCCTATGACGTAAGTAAAGAGGACGTGTCACTCCGGAAATAACAGCGACAGTATGGCGGTCAGCAGAGAAGTTCGTAGTCCTGTCAAGGGCAAGAAAATGTTATCCTCCCCTATTGTAATAAGGATTGCAGATAACGGTCAGTGTTGGACTGTCTCTTCCAGTACGCAAGTGTGTTGTGACAGAGTTGAAAATGTTAATGACAGAACAACAAATTCTGCGTACACGACAAGCATATCGTCGTTCATGCAATAACTCCTATGTGCAAAATATAAAATTTTTCAGTAGGAAGAAAAAACACATATTTTTTCATCTTATGGCAGCCGTACATAGGAGACTGTGAATTCTTACATTTTCGAAACGAAGAAATATAATTACATATAGGAGAGTTTATTATTTACTGTATCATTATTTAAGTTATTTAATAGAGCAAAAATCTGAAAATCGATGAATATGTCACATAGGAGTTATTGCAGGAACAACGACGATATTCATTACTGTGATTGGTTGCAGATTCGGCGCCATGGTGTTGATGTGTTGGATAGAATATATTTTATACTCTTTTACTGATGAAGCCTGGTTTCAACTGTCGTGTTACGCTAATTCTCAAAATATCAGAATTTGAAAACCCACATGCAGTGACAGTAACAAAACTGGATCGAGAGAAAATAGGCATGTGGTGTGAATCCTGAATTATTGGCCCATTTTTTATCAGACTGTTGTTATAAAGTTTACAGTTCCGATATTCTGTTCCATTTATTGGACAGTTAAATTTATCGAAAAATAGCTGCTAAATGTTTTTTAACAGGATAATGCTACGGTTCATACAGAGCATGAGTCAATGGATTTGTTACGAGACATTTTCGAAGAGAGGATAATGAAATTTCGCAAGGACTATGGCCTCCGACATACCCTAATCTTACTCCACCTAATTATTTATTTTCTTGAATGCTAGTAAGTCGGCAGTAGGTTAATAGCAGGACAGTCCTAAAGAATTGATTACCTAAAATTGACAGAATAAAATTACACAAATTCAGTGACAAAATAAACTTGATTAAAGTATCCCTTAATAAAATAAGTTAGTATTTCAGGATGTAACAAACGGTTTATCATCATTCATGAATTATTTTGTCTGTAATAATGATAATTTAAATACTTCATCATGTATTTGTCAATATTTAAACACGATCTTCCAATTTAACATAGCAGTCGTAATTTTCCGTGCGTAGTTGCAGTCGACAGATGGTGCAAGTATCGATCTTCCCATATACGCGCGTTAATTTGTTTGTTATTGTTTCACAAACAAGAAAAATTCATGAAAATGGTGTTAAAAGGAACTAAATTATTTATTTAAAAAAAGCTAGAGTCAAGGAAAGACATTCTGTTCCGTACATTTAGCGAAAGTCTTAAAAAAACCGCAATAAGGAGTAGTAGTAAAATTATATGTCATTCATAGCTGCTATCACAGCGTGAATTTATCTAGGCTACACACTGAAAATTGTGAAATTCTATGCATATCTGCTATGCCTTGATGTTGATTACCATTAACCAACCAATGAAATGTAATCAATAACTGATGCTTAGCGAATAATGATTTAGTGTGCTTCGATTCGTTAAATGTTTTAATTTTGCCTAATGTTAGTGAAAAGTCCTTCTGCTTCAAGTGCACTTAACCTAAAACATACTAAGTACAGAATTTAAACGGAAATTTATTCTTCCTTTATATACACGGATATTCTCACTTTTACTACTATTACCTAGACTATATATTTCAGTCAACTATTTTCTTGAAATACACAAGAAGTTCACCGGTATTTAAAGCTATTAGCATTCCTTCAGTTGTAGGGAAATCTGTATAAATTACAACAGATTGACTAATACTAACAGGGCTCCTACAAAAGATCTTTTCGGTTTCGAACACATGTATTTACGTTCTATGAATCTGAGGTGCATGAAAATAGTACAAATGAAAAGAGAAACTCAAAAAGTTTAGTTCTTTACCTTAAGGATGTTCAATGTGTCCCCCCTTAGTAACACGGCACACATTAAGCCTATAGTTCAAGTTCCACGTAGGTACGCGGATTTTCCGACCTCCATATTCTGAGGTTATGTCTGTTCATCTTACCAGAAAGATGAAAAGTGGTTTCGTCAGAAAATATCATGGAATGAATATTCATCTTCATTTCAGTTAAAATTTGCATACTTATGCAGAAATTTCTTCGTAGCACTTTGTCCTCTGGTTTTAGGGCTTGCAGCAACTGTAGTCGGTAAGGATGAAATCGCAACCGCTTGCGAAGAGTCTTGCCTTAAAATCAGTCTACCATTTACGGATTGTAGGCCCACTGGGTGGATCTGCACCAAACTTCGTTCAGTAATGCCGTTGCAATTAATAACCGATTGGTTCACATGAAAATCAAGTTTTTTATCCTCTATAGCAGCCATTTCGCCTCAACAATTAAATTTATTTATATGCGCCATTATGAGGCAGTGTTACCAACTAGGAAAACAATGTTGATACAACTAAACTTTTTGAGTTTCTCTTTCCATTGGTTCTATTTCTATGCACCTTATATTCTTAGAACTTAAATTACATGTGTTCGAAACCGAAAAGTTCTTTTGTAGGAGCCCTGTACTTGACTGGAACAGAACAATGAAAAATCGCTTGTACTGTTATAAGTATGGAGTGATATAGTACAAATGTACAACAAACCTTTGTGGAATACAGCTCAGTATACTTGTAATGTATTAGACCATAGTTTTGTGGACTAGGGCCCAAGATTAAAAGCAAATCTTCTATGAATAAGCTAATCTTATTTAGGAAGAAAGCATTAATTTTAATAAATCTCGTACATAATCATATTTAGAGTAGCGAAAGTTTCTTCTAAGACAGATGACCAATAATTCTATAAGTATAAAAATTCTAATCTTGTTTCCAACTTAATTGCCTGTAAAAGTTGCTGTGTTCAGTAGCTGGGTTATGATTATTCCAACCTGCATTTCCATGTCATTAAATTAAATCGGCTTACGGCCGCAACGCGACGCTGAGGCGCGTGGCATGCCTCCCCTCCCCCTCCCCCTAGCCTCCGCTTAATCCTGTTGCAATTACGCTATTGAGATGGAAGCAGCCCGTGGGTCGATAGCATTTGTTTCATAATTTGAAGAGCATTCAAGAATCTCGAGCTGTACAGAGCTAATAACTGGGATAAAACAGCGACACTTGATCTGCTGCCAGAGGTAAAAGTAGCTCTGTTTGCTTAGAGTTTTGGCGTCTCTGAATTTAGATGAATTCATCAAGTTTTTCATATTGCAAATGTCTCTCATGTTTAGCAGATTCATTTTTAAGAGGATTCCTCTGCTAACGAACGAAAGCGAGTAATTAATTTTACTTATTTTTAACTTCTACTTTTAAGGCAGCGAGTTAGAAAATAATTATACATTTTTGACCTACTTTCCTTCCAGAACGGTGAAGGTTTTGGATTAGTACGGAGTTTGTATAGTTACAGAGATCATTTTGTAATTTTTTACAATCCTTCACACATATAACAGATCATGTCATTTGAGAACGTTATCACACTTTTTCTAAATATCACGTTACGTTGCACTTCCACATAGGGTGACCAGACGTCCTCTTTTGTCCGGACATGTTCTCCTTTTTAGGCATCTGTCCGAGGTTCGGGAGGATTTTTAAAAAATTAAGAAATATCCTCCTTTTTATAACTCGTATGCCTGATATTTTGAAATTATCTGATTTGACGCCTTTTTCAAATAATTTACCTGTAGGTGGCAGAAACATCGACGGAATATACTCTTTGCCAACGGTCATAAAACTCTATGCTCCTCCTCGTTATGGTCATTGCTCAGTGGTAGCTAGAGATCGAGGTGCGAATGTAAATCTAAATAGATATTATTTTCTGTCTTTAATCCTTGACTTTCATACGTAGCTAACTAAAATTATTATTATTATTATTATTATTATTATTATTATTATTATTATTAAGTTTTTCATAATTATTTTCTAATATAATATGTAGTAACATACTTTTAAGTATAATATAAGCCTAAAACCGTAGTACTGTAAATATTCTGTAATAAAATATATTTTGACGTAATTTAAAGTATAATATAGGCGTAAGCCTAAATGTAAGTATATATTTTCTGTCCTCTTTCTCCGAACAATGTCCTCCTTTTTCAAACTTTGTTTCCCCTTTTTTATCGATATGAATCTGTTCACACTATTTCCAAAGTACTTATTCCTGTAAACCGTTCGATACTAATACAATGGGTCTTTTTTACACACTCTCCAGTTATTGTTTAGTCAACTGTCCGAAGACAAGTCAGAACCTCAAAAAATAATAATAAGAATAATAACAATAATAATGATAATAGTGATACTGGTGGTGATGATGATGATGATGATGATGATGATGATGATATAGTCACGTGCGCGTCCGTGAGTGAATAGTTGTTGAAAACTCCCAACTTTTATAAATATTATGCATCTGATATTATATTAATAATGTGTCCAATGTCTGTTATGTTTTTGCAGTTTAATTTTGTGACGTTATTTGATACAATGGAGTAGGCCTATACTTTTTTTCCTTTTAATGCAGGAAATTTCATACTTGATTATTTCTCGTAACGTATCATTGGTGACTTTCGTATGTATTCCTCACTACGTCAGTTCTGTAATGCCACTATAATTCACACTATAAACCACATAGCTCGTGCACATGACACTTGAATCTCGAGCAAAGTAGAGCGCTTTCAACGAACTTCTTATGCTTACTAGGGAGCTAAATGCTCCCTTTATAAGAGGATGGTTTTATTCCGAGAAATATTAATTCGTTTGTGCTGATAATTAGCAGTCAATTAGGCCGTAAACATTCCAGAGCCGGATTAAGTGCCTTCTGTGCGTTATGATTTTCAGAAACAAAAACTCAGGAATTAATTCACAGTGGTAATGAGGGAGTGGGCAAAGAGGCGGAGCTGTGTTTGTGAAGGAAGAGAGGCACGTGATTAATATGTTTCCCTGTGTCAGGAGATGTAATACCTGATACCAATTGCAATACTTCTTACATCTTTGATTTTTTCTAGGAAACGTGGCAGCTTAGATATTAAAATGAGTTTACTCCAGCATGGGACATTGATGGCTTTATTTTACACGACAAGGAGAGGACACGCTCTGTATATCACCGAATTAAATAAGATTTTATGACATGAAAGTATAAAACATACTGTTTAAAGTCATACTTGGTATGGGTGGCCAATGACCCCTCGTTTTGAAAATATTGGCTATTGTTTGTGACATATTAGGTGCCTAATAGGAAAGCATTAGACTGTGTAACGGCGTAACTCGTATGGTTGGATACTGAGTTGTCATGCAAGTAACCCGAATTCGAATCCTAATGCCTTCTCATTTTTTAAAGCTTGATATTATTATTATTATTATTATTATTATTATTATTATTATTATTATTATTATTATTATTATTATTATTATTATATTTTTTTTAAATTTTTCAGTTGACAGCTCCTATATTCAAAGCCATGTTGAAATATGCGTGGTATGCATCAAAATTAATAAACGAATGAGAAGTGTTTACGAATGAGAATGATATCTGTTTCGCAGTAGAAGTGCGGAAAAATGTGTGTGACTGTGAACAGCCTTCTTTCATTTGCTGTGCATGGTGCAGGAAATATGTATGTTTTGTGTGCTTTTATGACACTTGTCATAATTAATCGGGTACAAAATGAAGTGGAATAGCTGCTACAAAAACAGAACAGACACCAGTGACACATCTTACATGCCTACATGAGCAATATTTCATTGTTTATTATTTACAATACAATGTTAGTTAATTATAATTTGTTTAAAACATTGAGAAATATGGTATATGTAAATAGATAACTGCGATCACAATATTAATCATTATTAAAAGAAAAAAATATAGGACCAGTTAAGGTTAGAACTTACTTGTCTGGATAACAACTCAGCACCCAAACATATGGGCTACGCTGTTACGCAGTCTAATGCTTCCCTATTAAACACCTAACGGAAGTATGTCACAAACAATAGCCAATATTTCCAAAACGAGGGGTCATTGGTCACCCATACCAGGTATGACTTTAAACAGCACGTCTTATACTTTCATCTCACACAATCTTATTCCATTCTGTGATATACAGAGCGTGTCCTCTCCTTGTAAGCATTACTTTCATAAAGAGTTTGGTTGGCTTAAGCACTTTGGCAAGTTTCTTTTTCATTTTTGAACCAACATGAAATATTACAGTAGCTGGATTCCATGACCTCTTGGTCAGCATGGTGCGAGGAAAAACAGGTCAAAATCAAGACAAGGAACACATACACAGTTTATTTCGGATAGAAGGTCCGGACTTGATCTACAAAATGTTGTAAATAATTATTTTCATTTTTGGTTTTCCCTCCGAATATTAAATACTTGCGCATTTCATCTTCATTTTTAACAAGCATTAAACTTTCACAAATAGACGAGCTTTTTCGTGATATTATCATAGCGACGTGCCACTGCTTAAGACACCATAGAACAAATAAAATATAAGCGATACTAGTCAGAATAAAAGAAAAAATATATTTTCACTGTCGGGAATGGACCGGCTGCACTACCACTCAGAACATGCTGTTATCTTTTATGAATTTAGATTATATTTAATATCGATGAGTATTAATAGGCCTACATGTTTCAACATTGTCCCTTTAATTTCAGAATTTCTTTTTGTAGTCCCTCAAATAAGTAGATTAATGCTACATAATGAGTTTTAAAAACTTGTGATTGATTTAGATGAAAATACGTGGAACAAATTCAAGGTTGTACCTAATAAATAATTTCCTGGATAATTATAATAACCCCTAATATTCCATGTTTCAAAATGCGAGACGGTGAAAGTTTATGATGTTCGTCATTGATTTGTAGTGAAACACAAAAATTTGCGTCTCTTCTAAATATCTAACGCAGCCATAAAAAGGAAACAATTGCTAATCATCGGCAACAAGACCAATGCAACAATATGAAATTAACAATATTGCAGTGCTTCCCAATACTAAGTCAAAATCTCAGGACAATTACGAGAAAATTTTAATGTTAACACTGATGAACGACAAGATAATGGATTATCACCATTTCTTTTTAATTGTTTCATGGAAATAAAATCTTAAACTAGTTAGTTAATCCATTATCTTGTCGTTCATCAGTGTTAACATTTTCCAATTCACTGCGGGTTAAAGCAGGGAGATGCACTATCACCTTTACTTTTTAACTTCGCTCTAGAATATGCCATTAGGAAAGTTCAGGATAACAGGCAGGGTTTGGAATTGAACGGGTTACATCAGCTTCTTGTCTATGCAGATGACGTGAATATGTTAGGAAAAAATACACAAACGATTAGGGAAAACACGGAAATTTTACTTGAAGCAAGTAAAGCGATCGGTTTGGAAGTAAATCCCGAAAAGACAAAGTATATGATTATGTCTCGTGACCAGAATATTGTACGAAATGGAAATATAAAAATTGGAGATTTATCCTTCGAAGAGGTGGAAAAATTCAAATATCTTGGAGCAACAGTAACAAATATAAATGACACTCGGGAGGAAATTAAACGCAGAATAAATATGGGAAATGCGTGTTATTATTCGGTTGAGAAGCTCTTATCATCCAGTCTGCTGTCCAAAAATCTGAAAGTTAGAATTTATAAAACAGTTATACTACCGGTTGTTCTGTATGGTTGTGAAACGTGGACTCTCACTCTGAGAGAGGAACATAGTTTAAGGGTGTTTGAGAATAAGGTGCTTAGGAAAATATTTGGGGCTAAGCGGGATGAAGTTACAGGAGAATGGAGAAAGTTACACAACACAGAACTGCACGCATTGTATTCTTCATCTGACCTAATTAGGAACTTAAAATCCAGACGTTTGAGATGGGCAGGGCATGTAGCACGTATGGGCGAATCCAGAAATGCATATAGAGTGTTAGTTGGGAGACCGGAGGGAAAAAGACCTTTAGGGAGGCCGAGACGTAGATGGGAGGATAATATTAAAATGGATTTGAGGGAGGTGGGATATGATGATAGAGATTGGATTAATCTTGCACAGGATAGGGACCAATGGCGGGCTTATGTGAGGGCGGCAATGAACCTTCGGGTTTCTTAAAAGCCATTTGTAAGTAAGTAAGTAAACTAGTTAGTTATAGCACACGTGGAGTATAATTGGTTCATTTTTTTTTAATCTACGGCGTTGACATATTACTAATAAGCAGAATAAAGAAGGGTTCCAAAGTTTAAAAAAAATAATAGAAGAAGGCTACAAAGTTGGTTTATTCATAAATCTAGGAAAAACCAAATACATGAAAATATCTAGAAGCGACAACAGCAAAGATGCACTTACGATAGCTGATAGAATTATTAGAGAAATTCAACGAATTCCAATATCCAGGACATAAAATCGCAAATGAAAACGTAATAGAAATACAAATATTTAATTTCGTCTCAAAAGGAAACATGTTTCTTTGCTCTCAAATCATCAATGATATCAAAAACTCTTACCACAGGCCCAAAATTAAGATGTTACAAAAGATAATTTTCTCTTTTTTCATATACACAGCAGAAACGTGAATTTTAACAAACAGAACAGCTTAGACACAAAAAAAGACCGTTCTCGTGCAGCGTGAATTTGTGCACTTCGGGCAGCACCTGGTTTATACGAATAGGGAAAGGATATTTATTTTGCACCCAATTTAGTCCTTGAATATATCTTTATTATGTATTATTTATAACAATTTGATCTGTAAATAGGCGGAAAAAACAACAAAACAAACAAAATAAAGGAAAAACAGAGCGGAGTCTTCTATAACAAATTCGTTAACGTGTAAATCTAAGCTCTCACGAAATTACCCGAAGTCTTCCGAAGGAGACTTAGAACTTAACGTATGGTAGCCGACCATTTCTTTTCTCTAAGACTTACATATTATCCAGAACCCCAGTCAGAGATACAGTAGTGGCAAAAAAAAAACCGGTCCGATCCTTGTAGCTGATTTCAGAGCCTTGTTCACTCCAGAGACTGGTAACTAAGACTTTCGTGGTTCGAATCCTGCCCGGGAAGGAAACTTTTTTTTTTGTTCCTTATTAAAATTTATTCCCAATACTTTTCGATTGCTGGTAAATTTCATGTTCTGGGGATAATGAGTTAATTAAGTAGTAAAATATCGCTGCATTCGAAAAGTATTGGGAATAAATTTGAATAAGGAACAAAAAAACGTTTCCCTTCCAGGCAGGATTCGAACCACGAAACTCTTAGTTACCAGTCAGTCTATCGTGCTCTGAAGTGAACAAGGCTCTGAAGTCAGCTACAAGGATCGGTCTGGTTTTTTTTTTGCGACTACTGTACATTAATTAACATTCGAATTAATGTCATTTAGGCTAAATCCGTATAGAGAAAGGGAGGCAAAAAAGACGTTAGTTGCTATTTGAATTACCGTGAATGAATTCATTAACTGTTGGTGCAATTTATACAATATGGGAGGTGTGCTCAGCGAGACGGGTTGATTGGGAAAGTTTCCGTCGTTATGGAGTGGGAGATAGATAAGTCGGAGTGGGCGGAAGTGAAACGTCAGTTAGCATTAAACAAATGAAACGAATGCAGAGATTATATGAGATTTTCAGGCGGAAGAAAGCAGCAATATATAAAGGTAGTTTTACGCGGCGGAGAGCGCAAGATTTATAGCGAATTAGGACGGTACACACATAAACAACCGCCTCACCTGTATTATTAGAGCAATAGCATAAAAGCAAGAATAACGCACTGCTGAATGGAATGAAAATTAACTGTAGTGTATGAGTTCTCTACAAATGCAGAGAAATCCGATCCTTTGTGGAAACTACTACTTGTGCTTGTTCTTACTCTTCTACGTTCACGCATAAGTGGATATTTAACAGTAGAAAGGTGTGAAGTGCCAAATTTATGAACAGTATTTTATTAATAAACAATTTTCGCTCTTGAACAATAGAATAATATATTTTTTAGAATTGAATTGATAGTATTTACGACAACTTTTTACCAATCTTAATTATGAATAGTTTGATGATACTACTGAAATTAACACACTGAGAGACAAACAGATTTCACAATTTATTAACGTTGTTAAGTCCCATAAACTTTTCATAGGTATTATGGTCCATTTATTATCCACAGATCAGTTAATTGCTGCAAATACGTCCATTAAAGTGATTTTGCATACTGGAAGCATATCACACTCGCCACTTGGAACTGAATATTGCCCGACTTTTTTCAAGTAATTTGCCTGTAGATGGCAGCAGTATTGGCGGAATATACTCTTTCTGTCATCTATACTAATAATAAATCTGTAGCCGTAATTTTTCTGGTAATTTTCGATTTTCCAAAAATAATTGGTCCTAACATATATAATTAACCACCCTGAAACCGAAAATCGCTTTTTTGAAATTTTTGTTTGTATGTCTGTCTGTCTGTATGTTTGTTACCTTTTCATGCGATAATGGCTGAACGGATTTCGATGAAAATTGGAATATAAATTAAGTTCGTTGTAACTTAGATTTTAGGCTATATGGCATTCAAAATACATTATTTAAAATGGGGGTTATAAGGGGGTCTGAATTAAATAAATAGAAATATGTCGCTTATTATTGATTTTTGTGAAAAATGTTACATAACAAAAGTTTCTTTAAACATAATTTGCGATAAGTTTTATTCCTTGAAACATTTTGATAAGACTGATATTTAATGAGATAAATGAGTTTTAAAATTAAAATAACTGCCATCTAAGGCCGTGTAATGAATTAAAAAACAAATGACTTCGTCTATAAGGGGCCTTGGACAGCAACAATCGAAAACTATGAAAGATAGCCTACAGAGAATGTTTCTGTGTTTGTATGAAGTAATATCGGAAGCTAAATTAACCGATTTGTATAATTAATTATTATTTCACCATTGGAAAGTGTAGTTTCTCTAGATGGACATAATGCTATAATGTTATTACTATATAATATAATTTAAGTTATTTGAAGGGTTCAGAATCATAGTGGGCCGAGCGCCATTTATTGAATACGTAGAAAACAAGCGTTAAAATTAAGTTATTACCATAATTCAATGGAAACCTATAACAAGTAAAATAAAATACACACATTAAATCTAAATGATGTCAATCTTCATTAAACTATGGTTGCATGTAATAAAAATTAAGAAACATGTTAAAGGAATTGTCATTGCACCAAATGAGTGTCTCTGGACCAAAATGATCGCATTTTAATTATTTGTATGCAATTTAAATTAAGTAACATATTAAACGATTTATCCTTCTATCAAACGCGAATGTTCCCTGGATCAAATGAAATGATGAAATGATTAGCCTAAAAATGTCCCGTTAAGGGCAAAGGCCTCCTCCTATAGAGGGAGAGCTCTATTTGTCTCACGCGGTGAGCTACTCCGCGTAAGAGTGGAATTGTTCACTTGGTTCACATTCTGCACAGTTTGGTATTGTTCGCTTGTTTCTGTCGCACTGGTTTTAGTCGCTGATCACTTGTCTTTTATGTTTTTCCAGTCTTCCCTATGTCTTGCTCTGCTTGACCAATGGCTTCCTACTGGTTCACTGAGGAGGTCGGCCCATCTTCGTCTTGGTCTTCCGGGTGATCTCTTGCCAATGCGGGGATCCCATAGTGTGACTTTCTGCGTCCATCTTCCGTCTCTAAGTCGTGCAACATGGCTTCCCCACTTCCATTTGGTGTTGGTGGCTTGCAGTGCTGGATCTTTAATTGCTGCCATCTTTTGTAGCACTTCGTTTGGAACTCTGTCCCTCAGTGATAAGCCTAGTATCTTTCTCAGCATCTTTCTTTGGCATATTTGGAGACTGTTACGAAGTTTGGCAGTAAGAGACCACGTCTGGCACCCATATAACAATATAGGAGTTACGCAGGTCTCCAATATTTCTACTCTGAGTTTCTTGCTGAGTGTTCCCTCCAGTACGATGAACTTGAGACTCCAGAATGCCTTCCATGCGAGAGAAATCCTTCGTTTTATTTCCTTCTCTGTCTTCTGATGAAAGGAGACTAGTTGTCCTAGGTATACGTATTCAGATACGTATTGTAGTTCTGCACCATCAATTATTATGGGTGACTCCGGCCCGTCCGACATTACTTGTGTCTTGGTCATATTCATCACGAGGCCTGCTGATCTGCTGGTGTCTCATAAATCTTGGAGCATTGACTGCAGTTCCCTGGGTGATTTAGCGAACAATACGACGTCATCAGCAAACCTTAGATTATTTAGTCTGCTGCCGTTGATGTTTATTCTACAATTTCTGTTCCAGTTCAGTTTGCGAAAAATGTTTTCTAATACACTTGTGACTAATTTTGGGGAAATTGGGTCTCCTTGTCGCACTCCTCTTTTGAGCCCGAATGGTCGTCCTTCGATCTCGGTTTTCACTTTGGCACAGCTTTGATTATACAGTTTATTTAGTATCGTGATGTATTTGTTGTCGACTCCCTGCGTCTGTAGTGCTTGCATTACACTCGAGTGTTCAACCAAGTCGAAAGCTTTGCTATAATCTACAAAGGCCAGGTATACTCTGGATCAAATATCCTATTTTAATTATGTAATTACTTTATATTTATTTCTAACGGGTGCAGCGGAGCGCACGGGTACGGCTAGTCTTTAATAATTATGTAGAGCATTCCACGTTAAGAAAAAAGGATTTGTTTTATGGGCCTTGCCTTAATTCATTGTACAAGCTGTGTGGTAGGTAGCTTTTTCTATGGCAACAAGTCATTTGATGGAACAACCCCATATGTTCAGTGCTTTTTTCTTAACGTGGAATACTCTACCTTGACTTTCATGTGTAGCTAACTGTAAAACCATTATTATTAAGTATATTAACATACTTTTAAGTATAAGCCTAAATCTGTGCTGTAAATATTTTATAATAAAATAGATATTGACGTAATTTAAACTATAATATAGGCCTAAGCCTAAATCTAAGTAGCTACCGGCGTAGCTCAGTCGGCTAAGGCTCCGATTCGGAACTGCGCTCGGGCCCTGGTTCGATCCCCGCTTGGATTGATTATCTGATTGCGCTTTTCTGAGGTTTTCTCCAACCGTAAGGCAACTGTCAGGTATTCTATGGCGAATCCTCGGCCTCATCTCGCCATTACCAATCTCATCGATGCTAAATAACCTAGTAGTTAAATAACCAAGTAAAAATAAATAAATAAATAAATCTAAGTACATCATATTTTCTGTCCTCTTTTTCCGAACAATGTTCCCCTTTTAGAAGCTTCGTGTCCTCTCTTTTATCGATGTGAATCTGGTCACCCTATTAGGAATGAATTTATGTGAGAGAAATGCAATGAGTGTTTTCCATTAAAGTGAAAAATGCTTATTGGAGTAATAAACTTACTTCTTTGCGTCAAATAGATTTATTTATATCTTACATTTTGGAGGAACAAGCTTTTTCGTAGAAAGCTGACAATGCGTTCTCGGCATAACAAGTTCATGAATGTTTGCGTTAATTTTCTTAGCCGTTATTAACCGAAGATAATTAGACAAGTGTTTATCCGACATTCTGCTAAGAATGTGAGACTTCATTAATTTAATTAATAAAAATGCAACTTTACAAATATAAGTCGTCGCTAACAGTTAAAACACATTTGCAACAAAAGCACCTAACGTAGGAAACAGTCCTTGCCTGAAAATTGAGTCTTGCCTCTTTGTTCGCCTGCCTCTTTTACGGGGAGGATGATCGTTATTAGGGTCTACGCTCTTCACTCATAATTTATTAGATTTCAGATGTTAAACGTAAAGAATACAGTATTAATCGCGGTTCAACTTAATGACATTCACCTGACACTACTAGACTTCAGTGACACTACTAGAATTCGACTTACTGACGAGAAAATTACGATTACTCCAACTATCAGAAAGCACAGTTTCTTGGTTCTCTTCTTATCTCAGCGAACATCAGCAGTGTGTTTGCATTGGAAGTCGAACTTCCTCATGGCGTATCGTTGATTCTGGAATCCCACAGGGATCTGTTCTATCACCACTACTATTCACTATTTACATAAATTGCATCCCCTCGACTCTACAGCACTGTAAGCATCACCTTTACGCAGACGATTTACAAATCTATATCCATACAACCCCTGACTCACTCAATGACGCAATACACAATCTTAACGAGAACCTTGAATCTATATCTGCATGGGCCAGAAAGTTTGGTTTGACTCTCAATGTAAGAAGATCACAAGCAATCCTAGTGGGACATCAACGTCTATTATGCAACATTACTCCTGCTCTTCCAGTCAAGTTAAACGACACAATAATCCCTTTTGCTTCCTGTGTTAAAAACCTTGGAGTTTACTTTGATACGCATTTAAACTGAAATAACCAAGTAACCCATATTACTAAAAAAAGTGCTTTTCATTCTGCATTCCTTAAACAGCATTCGAAAATTCCTCCCGCTATCACTCAAGAAAATACTAATGGAAACACTAGGAATGCCCCACTTCGATTGTGATTTTCTACTAACTGACCTCAATGTCAGCCAGTCGCAAAAATTACATCGTGTTCATAATTCTTATGTTCGCTTCGTCTGCGATGTCCGTCGCGCTGACCACATTACCCCATCCTTCCAAACTCTAAACTAGCTACGGCTTGACGAACGTAGAAATTTTCATTCTCTTGTTCTCCTTTTCCAAGTCCTTCACACCTCTACACCTACCTACCCTGCCTCCCGTTTCAGTTACCTGTCATCATATCATAATCTCTTCACACGCACGCAAAATAGGCGCATACGTGCCATACCAACACATAAGACATCATCGTATTCATCATCATACACAATCTCACTCTCGCGCTTGTGGAATACGCTACCCAGTGACATCAGAGACTGTCGGAATTTAGTAACGTTCAAAAGCAAACTTATTAAGCATTTTCTTACTGCGTAGAGTAGGTTTAATTTTTACTTAATTAATAAAGAAAATGTTTCTCTCTTCGTAACTTTTACAGTAAACTGTCTAGCTTTTATTAATCAGTTAATCATTTAGTACTTTGATTTTTATTGTATTTGTAAATATAATATTAATTGTAATTATAATATTGTAATTGTATTCTTAATATTGTAGTTGTAATCCCCTGATAGAGGGGAAGAGAAGGCCTGATGGCCTTATCTCTATCAGGTTAAATAAATAAATAAAATGTACACAAGAGTAGTAGCATACAATAAGCACTGTATTGTTATATCAACTCTACTCCGTTGAACACAATGAATGCGCTTTGTTTATATTTCTCTGCTTATTTATTGCATTCTAGGCAATAGAGGGGGTTGCGTTTAGTTTGTAATCTGCACCACTATTTTTCGTAACCATGAATCCCATGCTTTCGCGTAATCTTCTGTGTGAACCCTGTAGCTTGTTTTTAGATTCGTCTCCGCAGAGCAGCGCAACTCCGTTTTACATGATCCGCGTTCTGTTCGCTACAAGAACCGAAGACACCTCACTTTTCTGTACGCGTCTGCCGGGAGAGCCTCGAATTTGATTGTCGGAGCCTCGAGCACCGAAAAAGCCTCAGTCCGGCACTCATGCTCTACACCACGATGCTACGGCGCTGGTCAAATTTATTTTACGTGCCGTAAATCTAAGGCGCATATCTCTCAGATTTGCTTCCCCTCCTACCAAGGTGAAGACCTTTTCTCTACTCTTATACAGAGTGTTAAAAAAAGTATCCAATATTTTAGGAGGTGATAGTATGCATCAAAACAAGAAAAAAGTCTAATAAACATGGGTCCTACAACACACACTTTCTGACATCTTAACACTTGTTTATAGGAGGTGCTCTATGTGACGTCCATTTATGGCAATGCATTTTTCTGCCCTACAATACAGTACGCTACCAGATAACCATACCGTAGTTCACACCCCTGGCATGGAATACTGATACGTCGCAAAGAATACTGAAAAGAAAATTTTGGTTGCGGATATGAGCAGGGTTCAGCAGAGGTGATGTTATATATTTTCCTAATCAGCATGTGAGGGCTGATGAAGTTAAAGAAACAAGGCATCAGCACTGATTCTCAATCAACGTATGGGCAGGCGTTCTTGGTGATAGATTAATAGGGTCATACGTGCTACCACAGAGATTAACTGGGGCTCGTTATCAGGACTTTCTTATTAACGTATTGCCTACCTTGCTGGAATATGTGCCATGTCAGCAAAGACTACAGATGTGGTTCATGCATGATGGCACATCAGGATGTTTTTTCCGCAATGAGCGTGAACACCTGACGCTGACACTTCCGGATCGCTGGATTGATTGGGGAGGCCCCAGACCTTGGCCTGCTCGTTCCTCAAATCTAAATCCCCTAGACATTTTGTTATCAACAGTGCTGTCATGGTAATTTATCTCTTGGCCATACGCCCCACCCCTTGTTTTCTCCCTTGAAATATATTTTATTCTCTTCTCTCTATCTGTCTGACAGTCATTTAATGATTTTTTTAAATATTGAAAAACAAGTAAGAAATTATTTTTCTTTACATTTTAATTGTACAATAAGCTCGATTTAAAGAATACACTATGTAGCTCCACCGTAGATGCTCACTTGTCTCGATGAATCTTGGAGTGTGTGTTGCAGCACTTCTTGTTTTTCAACCATTATTTTATACAATTGTGGATTCCATTGCTGCAGAGGTGGACAATTTTTGTTTATGAACAACAAACAAAATACATTAGGAACAGCAAGAGATGATCTAAGATCTGTACATATCTCCGCATACAAAACTTAGGCACCCATATGCCGTATGGCTTCGTACAGACAAAATGCTATTTTCCCCATACGATTAATTAAAACAAATTGTAGGTTCCCATACGATGTATGGCCTCCATGACAGCACTGGTTATCAAGAACAACCAGGTCAATTTCAAAGAGTGCGTGATTCCATATGCTGAAGGGCAGAGGAATGCATTGCCATGAATGGACGTCATATTCAGCATTTCCTATGAATAAGTGTTCTGATCTCAGAAAGTATGTGTTGTAGGACCCATGTTTATCATACATTTTTCTTATTTTGATGTGTCGTCTTATGACAAGCAAATTTCATATAATCAGATACTTTTCGAATTTAATTATAAAACTTTAAAATCTCGACGATTAATAAATAGTCTAATTTTACTCTATAAGACTGTTGAATAACTGGGATTTTCTTAAATTCTTTCAGTTCAATGCAAAAAAAAAAAAACAGAATTACGTCATAGGCAACCTTTTGTTATTCCCATTCCTAGGACTGTTTTCTTCAAGAACTCTCCATTGTTTGTTATGTGTAATACTTACAACTCTCTGTCTTTATACTGTGATTGTCAATTAGATTTCAGTTTAACAGTTGAACAATTTCATACAATATTAAAAAGAATTGTATTTCCTTAGATATTTAAATTATGAAGAAGTGTATTATAATGTTTTTATTCTAGTTTTTAAATAATTTTGCATCATTATATTGACATTTGGCACTATATTAACTGCAATATTATATTCCAGCATCTATTACCGTTATGTATTTTCTTTCTTTTGTTCGTGTTGTTTGTTTTGTTTTTTTTATTATGTATTTTGTGCATGTATCTGTGTAAGCCACCTGTAATTGGAAGCCTGCTTCTGTTGGTGGTGGGTTTAAATAAAATAAAAATAAAATATTGTCATCTCCTAAAATATTGAATACTCTTTTTTAACACCCTGTATAGCTCTCGGCCTGGTTTGAACTTAGTCACGGATTTAATGTCAATCACCTTACAGCCGGTTACAATAAAATAACAAATTTAAAGCAATGGCAGTCATTCAGTTCGTAGATCGGGAATCTTAGTCTAAAACATTGTTCTCCATAGAGTCTTATTCCTTTATCCTGCCTTCTGTTGTGTGCAACAGAGAAGCTGTGTCAAGAGCTTAAAGTCTCCTCCATTAGGACAGATTGTTTCTGGGAAAAGGCATTTGGCATTCTCAGAGTGTGACATCTGCCTTGAAGTTCCCATGGTTACTGAGAGACACTGTCAGCAGTGAAGTGTTTTTTTTTTTAATGTTGCTTTAACTCGGCACATTTCCATCTCCTGTAATGGTAATATAACACCAAACATGTATGTAGCTACAGCGAGTCTGTCTTTATTAATTCGCAGTGGTAATTTAGCACTATTCACAGCATTCGTGCGTATACTAATAAATTAGTATACAGACCTCACAAGTGAAATGCTTACCTGCAGTGAAAACATATAAATAAATTTGTTACTACTAGGGACTGTACTTTGTCTCAGAGGCTATACGATTAAGTAAAAAAAAAAAGAAAGTAAATCCATGGCGCTACAGCCCATGAAGGGCCAAGACCGACCAGCCGGCTGCTGGCCTCACGTCCACATGCCGAAGCAGAGGTGGACGATCATCTAACCAGAATGGAGGTATCATGTGGTTAGAACGATGATCCCTCCAGCTGTTATAGCTGGTTTGCGAAACCGGTTTTTCGCTACCTATCGTAGCTCCCCATGTGCATCATGATGCTGGGTGGGCACCGGTCCCATAAACTGGCCGAAATTTCATGAGAAAAAATCTTCCCCCATGAGGACTCGAACCAGCACGCATTCCGTTACGCGAGTCCTAGGCGGGATGCCTTAGACTTCGACGCCACGGCGCGGGACATAATATTAAGTATTGGAATGGAATTTACAAGAGGGGGGACTATGGTCCAGCACTGCAACCTATTCCAGCCTCATTCCCAAACCCACACCAGCTGACTACACTAAGGTTCGCTGCGGACCCAGATTTCGAGCAGGCAACCTATCCCCCCGTCGTTCCTAGGCCAGCCCCCCTCCCCATGCGTCGCCAGACGGCGATCGGGGAATGCTATGGAATGATGACGGAATGTTATAGATGTCTATTATAAAAAAAACGCTAGAACTTCGAGAAAAACCGCAACTGCGACCTTGTGTCGCTATGGACTTGAAAAATCCCGGGACTCCAACCCGGACGGCTTGCGTGACAGGCCGGAAATCTGACCACTCAGTCACCGCAGGGCAGGGGTAATATTAAGTATTACTGAAGTTTTTAAGTACAGTACGATCATCTAGTCCTGATTGTCCCCGGCAATGTGCGCCTTGATCAGGCGAGTCCATTAAGTTACGCCAAGGGATGTTCAGGTTAGTCTGTTGCCTGCAGTCAGAGCGATCGGATGTCACGCATGCGGTATAACGTTGTGTTTCCAGTACTGTTAAGCTATACTGCATTCCTTTACCGACTGCTAGCCCTTATCTCTACTCCGGAACTCTCCCCACTACTCCTATTACTTCCCCTCTTTTGCGTCGCTGAGCTGTCAGGACTAAATAATCGGTCTGTAGACGGCGCATGTGCTCTAGCAAGTGAAGTATTTGACGGACCGGGATTCGAACACGCTACTCTTGTTTCGTCAAGTGGGGTAAAACAAAACATAGATCACTTTAAGAATTACACTAATATTTACCATTTAAATTAGTTACACTATGTAGAATAGAATACGCCAATTTTACTAGTTACACTATAATAAATAATGTAGGCATACATGATCAGGTGATCACACATTATTTACACCAGCGTTTCTCAAAATTTTTTGAAGTGGGGACCACTTTTTTAAGTGAGAACAGTTCCGCGGACCACCTTACTCTTCTTCCCTTCGAAAGCGAATTTATCATTTTTGTAGTATATTTTAATATCAATATACATATATATTAAAGTAGAATTAATTAAAATTAATTAAATTAATTTTATATTAGTATTAAGTAATTAAGGTAATGTTAATAGAAGGAAATTCATTTTCGTTTCTTTAATATTGGGATAACCTTTAACTTATTAACTAAAAAAAAAATGTTGGTACTCACATTAATGAGATGGATGAACCTGTCGATTCTTGCACAGTTGTTTTATAATTGGACGTATGCTGATAAGCTTAAGTTGGAGATAGTCACATACATCGAGTCGATTTCGGTAGCCTACTTTGTTTTTATTAGAGTTAGTGAAGAAAATCCTTTCTCACACAGATACGTAGAAGCAAACTGACTTATAATCTCTAAAGCACCATTGTACAGTTCACTGTATTCTCTTTCCATTTGTGATGCTGTCCAGAAATTAACCATACCTTCTGCTTGGAATTTCATTTTAAGTCTGGTTTCATTCGAGAATTCAATTAACTGTTCTCTTTCATTCAATGAAAGTTTGTTAGTTTCAATATCGCAATGAGAGTGATCACGAAACCATGAAAATTCGTCATATTTACTTAGAAAATAAGTTTCTAATTGTGACCTCAGAGTAGTATTATTGGTGTACGAGGTACAGTACGGTACGTGACCATTTCAATGTGCAGACTGGGTGTCGGCAAAACTATAAAGAAAGTCATAAATACATGAAAAGATTCGATCCTCTGTTATGAATTTGGTGGTCCCTGGCTGGGTTACAGGGTTAGCGCCAGATGTGCAGGGAAAAGATGGCGATAAACACCGCATTCATAGTGCTTTAAATCCCTCTTTTGTTGTGGGGAGTAGAGTGGGAATCAGTAGACGGACTGGGTAAAAAATTTCATAAAATGTCAGTACTGAGAGAAAAACGATTGCCATGTGTCATTTCCAAACTCTGAGATTTTCAGCTATAGAGTGATACGCAATTCGTTAGAACTTTTATTTTTTCTTTTACCTTTATTTGAAGGACCACAAGGGCAGACCTTGAGGACCACAGGTGGTCCGCGGACCACAGTTTGAGAAATGCTGATTTACAATGTTAAGCTTTTACACATTGTTGGGTATTGCAATGCAATGTGGTCGCCTCTGCCGTCCACCCACAAAGAATGAGCAACAACTCGAATATTCGTTAAACCGAACACGAAACACTCCGCGAGACGAAAGAGCTTTGCATATTGACTATAGCACCAGGCGTTCAATAGCAATTGTATACTTTCTATTTATCGTAACTGGTTGTGCACGACTCTAATCGAGAAATATTAGATTTTTCAGATACGTATTGGGCTTACCATATTTCTTTCATGAGCTCATTCACGCTGCATGAAGACGTATTCTTCAACTGCATAAGGCTGCAATATGTATTGTGACATCCCCGTCGAGACTCGATCACGCATCCCACAGAGGGCAGGACGCGCGTGGAAGGATGGCGACGCGGCAAATGAAGTTGCGCATGCATGTACTTCCTAGGGCATGTGCTGTGCGAGGAAAAGGGGGGAGCTGGAAGCCAGGCGAACTGATTGTTGTAAAGAAAATGATCGCGAAATCGTAGTTTCTGGAAAGTATGGCTTAATTTATAAAAGCGAGCAGCCTTCGAAGAGAGTTAGTTGCAGTCGTTGCCAGTTTTTGGTCAGCAAGCCAGCCAGTCTTGTGTAGCAGTGAAGCCAGCTTCGAGACCGGAGTTCGACTTGAGTGTGTGTCCGCAACTGTCCGAGGGTCCAGGCGTAAGCAACACAGTTGAAAGACTTGAGTTCGAGTGCAGTGGACTGTCTCTGAAGGTCTTGGGTTCGAGATACTGTGAACTTGAGTGACTGAGCTAGAAGAACTAGCCAAGGCAAACGAACTGTGATCTGAGAACTGACAGATGTGTGCTGTAAATAGTGCTTTGTGAACATTAGTTGAGATTAGGAGTACATTGTTGTTCGCAATAATCCAAGTGATTTGTCACTGTCGTCTGTGGAGTGCAATAACGAATACTGTGTTGTTGTGTGGAGTGGAAATCCCATTGTTGACGGGAATGTTTAAATTAAATTGTAGAAAGTGATTATTGTTGTTTTGAATAAAAGTTACATTCTTGTTTGAAATAAAAAGTTACAGTATGATAACATTCTCAAGTACTTCCTGGCTTCTGCAAGGAAGCCCTAACTTTCCAAGGAACTGCCTTGAAGTTCGTTGGTAGTATTGGAATATTTGAAAATGCTTTCACTTTATGTGCTTTAAAGTAATTACCATAAGAATTTTACTGGAATTATTTACTTTCTGTTTTCTCACATTAAGAGCACAAACTCTGATAAACTAGCTTTGTACTAGATACCAAAGTTTGTATCTAGATAATAACATAGAGGGATAAGTTGTGGTCGCTGGGAACACCACCTCTTTTCCTCACTCCTGCTCCCCAAGCTATATCCTCATGGGTATGACCTTAACGACATTGCGGGTTGTAGCGAGCTAAGGGTATTTTGGGTCAATTACCTCGCCTTAGGTTCTCAGCATATAGTCTATTCATCTGTTGACTATAGCGAGCACCTTGGACACATGCGTTTTTTAAGTGTAAATAAATGTATTTTGATTTCAATATTCTTACACATGAATTTTTCATTCATCTTCATTTCCTGGAATTTTCTTTCTGTCGCACAGCCACAGGCATTGCCACATGGAAAACGTTTAGATCTGGAGCAGGGTTTCTCAAACTGGGGGTCATGGTGTCATGCCAAGGGGGTTGCGAAATGTAAATAACTTAACTTTTATTATTGTATTTCCAAGGGGGGAAGCCCAATTTAACAAATGTATGCTAGGGCTATAGTTTTACACAAAAGGGCTACATTGACAGTTACCATGAAGACAAATGGAAAAGAAAAATAAACTTTTATTATTGATTCTCCAAGGGGGGAAGAGCCCTATTTTACAAATGTATGCTAGGGCTATAGTTTTACACAAAAGGGATACATTGACAGTTACCATGAAGACAAATGGAAAAGAAAAATAAAGTAGCCTACATAATGCAAACAAAACAAACATTAACAAATGTATTTTTTTTACCTTTTATTTCTGTCGACTATATTAATGTTTTTATTGAATATCACTGGCTTCTGTCGGATTGTCAATTTATATTAAATGTGTATTTTTCTCTCTTTTTCTCTTTCTTCTTTATTCTTGCTCTTGTGTTGTATTTTTTGGTTTGAATTAAATTACTTACTGTATTTAGTAAACTGTCCTTGTAAATTTTATGTTATATTATTGACTAAGACCACACCGTACACGAGCCTGGCTCTTATAGTAGAGGCTAGAAACATTTTTGTTTTATAAATTTAATTTTTACTCACTAGCTAGCTAGTTAAATAAATAAATAAAACACAAGCAATCCGTAATTTAGACATTGCGATTGCAAAGCAAACACCAGGCATCAATTTGTACAAAAAGGAATAAAATTAATTTTCTCAGAAAAGGGACTGCATTATTCAAAACATATTTATTACACACAAAATTTTTGTTAAAACGCTTTTATTAAAAAGTACAGTCCAAAGTCAATTTCTTAATGTGCTGGACGCGTTTATTTTTGTATTTAAAAAGTTTGACCGTTCATGTACCTGCATTAGAAGCTCACAAAAGCAAATTAATTTCAAGGGATTAAAAAAAATGCTGTGTTTAGTTCCCAATGCTGCCATAGAATAAAAGCCAATTTCACTCTATGTAAGATGTGCTGAAAAGGATGTCTCCTTTTATTTGCAGATTCACCGAGTGCAGAATTAAAAGCACTAGCTACAATCTTGAAAATTATTGTCTTCTATTCCGCCTCATTTCTAACAAACACTGGTAAACGGGGAGTATTTTATGTTTGAACATATTCATAGACATTTCGATAGCTCGCGCTACGATCGTGCTAAACTAGCCCCGGCTATCGACTGGTTACTTGTACGGGATTCATATCATATCATATATCATATCGTATCGCATCGCATCGCATCATATATCATATATCATATCATATCGCTAACACTGGTTTATGAATACGAAAAAGTTAGTTCGCTGATCATCCACCGAAAGCCCGCGCTAAGAATGTCTATGAATACGGTCCTAGACTTGTGCGGGCACAGTGTACGCGGCATACACTGGAATATAAATCGAACACAGAAGAAAACGGTGTAATCCTTTCACATTCTTGCTTCCTTTTTCATACAGGGCAGTTTATCTTTGTATCATCCAGATCCCTTTTTAAACTAATCTTGATCTGTCTCTCTTCTAGTCGCGCCCACTTTTTTAGTCGACTGTCTCCAGTTGGTCTCTCTACACCACATCTTTGATATCGTATGAGTAAGAATCGCTTCGTTTGTCCGGTTCTGACTCTTTCAGTACTATGTGATCGTAAGTTATTTCTAAACCTATATTTTTCATGCTCAGAGTGTCGATAGCATGATCTGTAATTTGTTATTTTTTAAATTTGTTCTGTTTTAGGCAGACACAGTAAAACTTCGATATAGCGTTTCCGCTTAAAAATTTCTGCGCACCTCGCAGTTATAGAAACCACTCACTATGTCTCGTGTAATCCGGATTTGTGCGAGGCGGGCCTCGCACGTCGCATGAGCCGTTCAGAGCAGAAGTGGTGTAAGTCAAGAATGATTAATGAGGGTTAAAGTAAACATTCTGTAAAATACAGCGCAAAGTAGCAATTAATATTCCATTTATTTAAACTATTTCTTAGTCAGTGGATAGCAAAAAGGACATATGAATTGCTACTTTGCGCTGTATTTTCCAGAATTTTTACTTTAAAACTCATTACCCAATTTTGACTTACACCACTTTTGCTCTGAACGGCTCATATAGTACGTTATTTAGTTCGCCTGCAGGAGCAATGTCTTATTTTTAAAATTCTCAAAATATTATCACAAGACAAGTCTGTGCATATGAGCAGTAATTTATTTCCATTTCGACCACTGGCCTGTTGTATTTGTTACTTTTGTGTTATATTAATTTTCTTAATATATTTTAACTTTGAATTCTATTTTGTACTGAATATTTAGCTGAATTGCACCCTAGCACGAGCAATTTGCTCCTTTGCGTGTTATTACCATATACATGAATAATATGATCAATAAATCAGAAGGGAATAAATTTAATTCAATGAAGGAAATGTAAATTATATTTTATTTTATGCTCGACCATGCCGAAATGTAGTAATTATACACCTGGTAGTAGCCCTTTAATGCACCTCATTAAAGTACACCTATTCATTATAGTTAAATTGTTCAGCCAATGAGAAATCACCATTGTAGCATTATAAAAGCGCAAGTATCGATTATTCTCGGATATGCAATCGAAAGACAACTAGCGAAAAGGCACGGAGGCTGGAAATCCAATACTGTCGTAGAAGGTTATGTTCTGTTACTATAATAATTAGCGTTAATTGTAAATAATATTGAAATAAATTCAATTTGTCATCTCGTTTTTCAATTCTAAATCAATTTCCAGGTTATATCAAGATTAATGTTCATGTTATTCTCTAGATTATATCAAGGTCAATGACATTCGTTCCTCGGAAAAAATCAATACTTTCGCGTCTGCGCACATCTCACAATTTAGAAGGTCAGTTCCGCTCCTCACATAACCATAACATGAATACTTCTGAATAATTTCAAGTTAGAAATATGGTCGAGCATAAAAAGTCGTACCGGTATGAAACTTGCCTATAATGGTAATTAAGACGCTCGTATGAAAATTATGAAACTCGCTTGCGCTCGTTTCATAAAGAAACATACTCGCGTCTTAATTACTAACATTATAGGCTCGTTGCATAATGTACTATTGTTGTTAATTTGTGACTATTTAATACAATTTTGTTTTTGTTCCTTTGGACTAATACGTCGCCGTGCCTCAATTTAAGACAGTGACAGCTGAGACACATTTATAGGCCTATCTTCAGTGGTTTCCGACCCACTATCGTGGAATAACGTTAATGCATTTATCATAGACAGCACTATAATAATTATAGTAATAACTAGAGATGGGATAAACTGTTCTTTTAAAGAAACTGTTTCGATTGTAACTGTTTCATGAACGAAACTGGTCCAAAATAACAGTTTCAAAGAAACAGTTTCATAAGAATATGTTTACAACGTCAGTGCCAACTATTTAAACCTCTCATCTGCTTCAGGAACATGTTTCAAAGCCCTTGAATCGTCTTAGATCAGCTGTTCAGTGTATTATGACGACGAAAGTCAGTCATTTTTTGTAGGTTACTGTTAAAGAGTACAATTAAAAGTGAATCGATTTTGGTAAAATTAACGCATATCACCTAGGAGAGTTTAATAACGATAAGACATTACCAGATAATATTTTTTGCGGTATATTAGTTAACACCATGTCAGGGCACCATAAACATATTCTCCATCAATAGTTATTAATATCGGATTTATTAGGGAATTTTATTCGTACAAACAAATTGAGCGGTACTACATACTGTTGCACGAAGGCCGTGTGCATAGGCGGAGTTATGGGGGGGGGGCACTGCCCCCCAAAACTTGTCTGAACTCTTTTTTTTATTATTAATGTTAGAAAATATTGAATTCAAAAGATCTATTTTTCTTTTGTCTATGATTAAGTTTCTGTGCTTAAATTGACGAATTAATGTCTTCAAATCATGGGTCTGGGCTGTAATATTCGTTTTATTTCAATTTATAAGACTTTCTATATCTCATTTGAGGAATAGAAGCACTGTAATGTTTCTTTTGTAACAGCCTGTACTCATGTGTTAGAAGTCTGCAGGTGTTCAGGCCACCACTTGGAGAAATATGAATAACATACTGCACAATAATGCAGAGAAAATAAAAGTGATCCCAGTATAATGTGTATACTTAAGGACGAGATTAAATAAAATAATTATTAGAGTTTACATTTCATATGACATCTTCAGGAAAGTTCAATAAAAAAAAGTTTCTGTTAGCATTGTTACGTAGTTTTATTAATATATATGTGTTTCTGTACGAGAGACATTGTTTTAAATTATGTCCTATTATAATTTGTAGTAGACCTACAGTTCAAGCCCTATACAACTCGGTTCGAAACATCGCGGATATGGATGTAACAGTGTAAGAAACATGCCCCCCAAAAATACCTTTATTAAATGATCATATTCCAATATACTGTACTGTACCATAGTCAAGTTCTAACAGGTCGAGGAGGTACATGATGTCCCCCATAACCCCGTTATATGGGGATTCTAAGGTTTTGCTTCCCCCCCCCCCCAAGGAAACAGTTCTCTCTCCGCCTATGGCCGTGTGGAAACTCTATAAGGTAACCGGGGGTAATAAGGCCCACCTAAGGAATAAAACGTTCTTTCTTTGAAATGGAGACGTTTAGCAATTTTTAAATAATGGAGTAGCATACTTTCATAGTTATCCTATAATATTTTATTTCAAATAAATATTCAGACACACAAATGCTGTGAGTAATGATAATTAACATCATGTCACTGGGCCTTATATCCTGCTGTGACAGATAATAAGGTCCGCAATAAAGAATGTAGGTATTGAACACAATTTGGACATACAAAGTCTTCAGTTTTTTCCTCAGCGAGACCTACACATTCATCGTGCACCCAACATTCACAAGAGACATACACATGCATATCTACAACAATTCGCAGACAAAACACATCCGCGTCCCCTGGATCTTTACAAATCCTGAAGTTGATGGTTCATCCAATGCTCTTTCTGCATTAGGAATTGTCAATGTTTCGTTTGTTTCATTTCTTGCAAAAAAAAATTGTGCTTCAGAGTTTGAACTTTATAGTTCGGGGACTTCTATGAACTTGTGGGCGTTTCCACGTATTTGTTTCATGGGCCTTATTTCCTGCTCTGTTACTTCGCGCCAATTTTAATTTATGGAGTGCTCATATGATCATTAGCGAAAGTTTCACGGTAGCCCCGAACTTCTTAATGTTTACACAATAACGTGCATTTAGTATTATATTATTAACACATAGTAAAACGATTAAATGTCAACTTAAATTTTGCAAAATTTTATGAAGAAAGCAGAAATAATCACACATAATTTGTTGCCACCAGTCAGCTACAAACAAGAACGAGAATCTAATTTCTTTATACCTCACTCGAATGCAAGAAGAAATAGGTCTTAAGAGCTGTTGCTCTCTTTTGCTACACTGGCCTTTGCAGACATCAAAGAGTAAGGAAACTGTTTAGAAATTGAACTTTGTATCTCTTGGAACCATGTGGAAAGTTGAAGTGATCATTGGAGCAGTGTAACACTCTTTGGAACAGTTGGAACAGGTTATTTCACGAAACTGTTTCGTACTGAAACCGTTTCAATTGTGAAACAGTTAAAAAAGAACTATTCCAGCTATTTTTACCCATCTCTAGTAATAACGTAAATTAACATTACAACGATATTAATTTTTAATTTTGAAACCAAGACGCTAAATTAAATTTCCATTTCATTCACTAAACGAATGGAAATTCTTCACATGGCTCTTATTATGCGAGAGAGCTTTCCTTTCTTGGACATAACTTATTTTACTCCTAGGTAGAAGGGAATATGTGATGCTTTAAGGCACGCCCGGAATGTGTAACATTCTATCTTGTCCCCATGGAAACTACGACGAGAATGGAAGTCCCGATATATGAATCCACTTGCTATGGCGCGATTGTGCCACTGAACTGACTAAGGTAGTATTTCATAACCGTAGTGAACGCTGGCAATATAAAATGGCATTGCCATGGTCGATGATTGCACTCGCGCGTGTGTGTATTACGTAATAAATTGAAACAAAACTGTGAAAAGAGGTCAGCTTGAAGCCACGTTTTAATATCCTGCCCTTTGACGTACTTTCCACATTGCCTATGTGTTGGTTTCGTTTGTGGATATTGGCTTTCGTGTGCAATGAGAGAAAATTATATTCTGTTTTCACCGAAAATATAACAAATTTTGACGTGAATACGTCTTTGAAATCAGAAACATGAGTTATCAGGACGGAAACGGCGATATTAACGTTTGCAGGGTGGTCCATTCAGATACTGTAAATTTGTGGCTAATAACACGATAGAAATAAACGTGGTCTTGTTCAGTCAGGTATACGACTACGATGCGATCATGATCATGAGTTGACAACGCACATGCGCGAGGCGCGTGTGGAAACCCGCAGCGACTGATGGCCGTTTTGGGCGTGGCGAGCATTTCCGGGCAGTATAGATTCCGACTCCGAAGCGTTAGCGCGCTTATTTTGGTGTCAGGCAAAAGATCTCGTCTAGATCTGTCGATTTAAGCCAGACGTATTCACGTAAAATAAAACCCTCTGCCGTGTCTTCGATACAGACGCCACGATTTTTTTGTTTCGAATTTAGTTTCTTTTTGTAGTTCTCATGGAGTGTCCGTTTTCTGCTCGAATATTAATTTTTATTTACGTGTATAAAATACAGTGGCGAAGCTCTTAAGAGGCTTTTGATGCTTTGCCTACCCCCCCCCCCAAAGTTATTGTTCCTAGTAATAGTAGGCCGATACGGTAATCACCAATTAGGAACAGGATTCTTTTTTCATGGAAGAATAAAATCAGCAGTAAAAAAAGTCGAATTTATCAGTGATCGGTTATCTATTTAGTATACTTAAGGGTAGATGGTGCGATATCGTAGTTATAAATGCTCATGCAGAAGAGAAATAAATTTATAAAACAGTTATATTACCGGTTGTTCTTTATGGTTGTGAAACTTGGACTCTCACTTTGAGAGAGGAACATAGGTTAAGGGTATTTGAGAATAAGGTGCTTACGACAATTTTTGGGGCTAAGAGGGATGAAGTTACAGGAGAATGGAGAAAGTTACATAACACAGAACTGCACGCATTGTATTCTTCACCTGACATAATTAGGAACACTAAATCCAGACGTTTGAGATGAGCAGGGCATGTAGCACGTATGGGCGAATCCAGAAATGCATATAGAGTGCTAGTTGGGAGGCCGGTGGGAAAAAGACCTTTAGGGAGGCCGAGACGTAGATGGGAAGATAATATTAAAATGGATTTGAGGGAGGTGGGATATGATGATAGAGATTAGATTAATCTTGCCCAGGATAGGGACTGATGGCGGGCTTATGTGAGGGCGGCAATGAACCTCCGGGTTCCTTAAAAGCCAGTAAGTAAGTAAGTAATAGTAGGCCGATAAGTTCGTAATAACGATGCATCGTAACACACTTGGTTGCACTCCGATCCTTCCATATATTAAGTTCACTGTTGGCAGTCATTCCAGTATGGAGAGAGGAGTGCGAGCCGCGAAGCTTGTGGTTTAAAACTTCTAGAGTGCTATTCATAGACATTTCGCAGCACGCGCTACGAGCGTACTAAGCTAGCCCCGGCTATTCACTGGTTACTAGTACAGAATTCAAATCATATCCTATCGCTAACACTGGTTTATGAATACGAAAAACGCTGATCATCCACCGGAAGTCCGCGCTAAAAATGTCTATGAATATGGCCCCCAAAGACATGGCTATGACCTTGACTCGGAAGCTTGAGGGGGGACCGGGAGAAGATGTATCGATTTGCTACATGTCCGTACTAAAGGAGGCTAGACTTCCGTCACAATATTACGTCGCGCTATATTGGTGTTCTCTGGTAGCGCTGCGTTGTTGAGTTTAGTTTAATGAAAAATGCATTTGTGTGTTGTGTTACATATTAATTTTGCGTAAACACTTAAGGAACACTGAGGTCATTATTTGTATAATTAAAAGAGAAGCCGTTTTCATGTGGGACGTATGAAACAAAATTTGCTTAAAAAGATAGGAGATCGACACCACAATTAGGCCTACTTATCACTACCTTA
The DNA here is from genome assembly GCF_040183065.1 of Periplaneta americana. NCBI lineage: Eukaryota > Metazoa > Arthropoda > Insecta > Blattodea > Blattidae > Periplaneta > Periplaneta americana. The sequence continues at coordinate 76,596,197 of NC_091132.1, forward strand.
ACACTACAACTATAAACGACATTTCATACAATTTGAGAGGATGCGAAAGCATTTATTTCACTTTATGTTGTCGCTGACGAACTCAGAGAAAGTAGAAGGGGAAAGAAATGCTTTCAAATCCTCTCAACTTGTATGAAATGGAATTTAGGTAACTGCACTTTTGCATGAAAATGAGTTATCTGTATTTGCGGAATGTTTGAGTGAGATTTTGTTTCATATTCTTAATATTCTGGTTGTAAGAAATAGGTATTATCAAAACAGCTGTAATCCTACAATTAGGTATCGTGACTTAGCTAGTTGTAGCTTCCTGTAAAATTATGAAATTTGCAGTTACCTTGTTGTAGTATTAAGGCAGCGATATTATAATAGTGGATGGAGAAAGACAAAATATAAATTTTATATTTTCATGGTATAAGAAATATCCTTGGCTAACAGTGTGCTTTGAGACAAAATAATAAGTTATATTGTTATATCTGTATTGTGTTTGAGGGTGAAAATGAGTGGTCATCATCTCCTTGTGGGGTCTGAGTTACAAAAAAATTTTGATAGAAAAGCTGATAAACAACTGCTCTATAAAAGGATACATGGTAAACAGATTCTTTCAGTCTGAAAATAATTAATTAATTAATTTATATAAACAAAATATTTATATTAGAGAAACTTGTCGACTTAACTAGGTCGAACAAATTTAAAACTTCACCTATTAAAGAACTTCTCGATTTTTGTTTTTGGCTCTATCGTATGAAGGATAAGAATAGCACATACATTATTTGTACAAAATATTATTTCAATTCCATATAGGCCTATTCAGTTTTAGCATATATCTATAGCAGGTAATACAAATGACAGAGGATTTATACAATCCCTTGGATTGAATGCAACGTCTTTATTTTTGGTATGTAGTCTTAAGATTAGGTAAGGATGAAATTGAGGGTTAAATAAATACTATCGCAGGCAGAATGGGTATATCCTATCCAGTAGTTAGATAATGAAGCGAGACGCACCGTGTGGAATGACGTAGTAAAAGAATGGAAAATGGGAAGATAAATAAATGGTACGCGATCACGCGTTCTTGTAGCCTAAGGGAATTTGGGACTATAAGGAATAATCTGTGTGAGCCCCAAACCTGTTAGTCAATTGTCTCACTCAGTTTTCCCCTTTCCGGAAAAGGAAATGAAGATAATTTTGAAGTAGAAAAGCCCAAAATGGACCTAACTTCATAACTTCCATATGAAGGAAGGAGTGTTGCAAGCAGAATCCGTGCTGCAGGGCGAGTGTGAGCGGTAGCGTCGCCATCCTCTCTAGACAAGAATCCGAGTACGTACTCTTGTAACGATCGAGTAAACTAGCCCAAAAATATCCAAAGAGACAAACGATAACCAACGTTCCGATTCGTAAAAGCTTTAGTTTGGAAAATGACCAAATTTATGACCGGAAGTATGTACTAGCCTGTGGACCTTTTCTTTTAGAGCTCATCCTGTCATTTGCCTTAGCGTTTTAGGAAAACTAAAAGCACAAGCAGGATGAGTTGTGTCAGTTTAGGACAGTAGACAATTGCCTATAACGTAATTCTAATAAAATATGGTCCTATCAGCCCTGAGGGCATAATGTAGAGAAGGGTGGATATTCTTACCAAGGTCGAAAAGGAATATGTGTTCCTGGCTTAGCGAAAGGGAATATGTGTTCCTGGCTTAGTGCGTAGAAGTGGGACATAATCATTTGGCATGATAGAAATGTTCGCAATGAAAGAGAAGCAAATAGGTGGTTAAACAATTATTGAAATATACGAAATAAGACGTCCTTGCAAGGAAACTTGGGTCTGTAAGAAAAATCGATGTGAGCTCCAAGCCAGTTGGCCACTTGTCTCATTCCATTTTTACCGTTTCGTAGAAGGATGTTGAGAGAATTTTGAACGGGAAAAGTCGACAATGGACGTAATGAGGGAGATGACAGTTTGTAAAACATCGAGGTACATTAAGTAGAAAATGAAACGAGAAGAACCTCGTGCAAAACCACAAGGTACGAAGTTCATCTTACACTTGTTTCATAGTACCACGAGTGACGTCGGAGTAAACCTTTCATGTCAAAACGTTACAACTTTTCTCTCCCTGTACGTCGAATATGGACATTCCACGTTCAAACAAGTCACAAACTCGACATGGAGCCGTCCTCATTGATCTAGTGTTGCAGTCAATAAATCCCAAGTTCACGGATTTAGATCCGGACTATAACAATGGGTTTCTTAGGTATACAGATTTCATTAGGCGGGAAGTAAGCATAAAGATTCCGTGTCAAATCCACGATACTTTGAATATCTTAACTACGGCAGGATGATCGGTTATATCTTTCCTGCTACAGTACATCATGTCACCTGTTTTGCGTAACAATTTATCTTTGAGGACTAGAGTCTCGATAGGTATTGCAATTGTTTCTACGCGACATTTAGGAGACCTCTGCCGGTTAAAGCAAGAACAAAGCAAAGAGAATAGGACATAATGTGCTTTGAAAGGCCGCAGCGTTTATGTGACCTAAAGAGGAACTACCATTATAAATAGTTTAGATTTATACAGTAAACTTAAAAGTCATCAGCTTTTCTCAGAAACTAAACATGTTTGCTTTCCGATCCGGTGATCCGGGTTTGCGTTCGGGCGTGGGTTCAATTTCCGTTTGGGCTGATTATCTGGTTTTTACCCAATTATAACGCGAATGTCAATTAATCTGTGGCGAATCCTCGGCTTCATCTTGTCAAATACCAGCTCACTCTCACCAAATTATTACATCAATGCTAAATAACCTAGTAGTTGATAGGGCGTCGTTAAGTAACAGACTATTAAAATATATATAAGGAGTGGACTTTCAAACGCAGTTTTAAACACGTTTTATTTTGAAGAGAAATGAAAACAAAAAACGCTATGAAAATGAACGAATGTCCAAACTAACTTAATTCTTATATAACTATCGATATTACAGTATTTTGACGCAAAAACATGGGTATAATATGAAGGTTTACGTAATAGTTATAGTGAAGAAGTTTTTTTTTTTAATTTTGGACAAACTATGTTGTGGATTCCCCATATTTGAATGTTAAAATTCCGGTAAGCATAACCGGGGATTTATTGGAGGCAAAAACGATATTGGATCTGGTTCTAGAGAAGCATTCATTTTGTCTGTAATTTTATTATTAATTTATCATTTATCCATATGGATTCATTCCCATTAATTCACTCTAGTAGGTACATGATTTTATAATTTGAAATGCATGTATAAGAATATAATAGGCCTGTATGGAAGTTTTTTAAATTTTAATCCAACTTCTGGTTCCACGTACCTTACACTGAATGCTTAGGTGCTGCCTTGCATGAAATGAAATTTGAAGTCATTAATGACCCTACAAATTTGGTCCTTGAGGTTTTTCTGTATCAATAAGGTAATGATCATTATCCGAATTAATTATTAAAATGGCTGCGTCCGGATTGATTCCAAAAGCTGCATGAATGACGTCGTGTTGATTCCTGTTATGTTTCCTACATGTTTACATCAGGTTCGGTTGATTCCTCTGCTTCCTCATCCGGAAATTTTATAATTGAAATTATAAACGAAATGCAATGTAGCTTACATAAAGCTTCGAAGCAATGAAAATACCAACAGAAAAAAGAGAAACAGTAGTAGCAATATTGAACTACAAATAATAAATTGCTCGAAGCGAAGCAATTAGCCGTTGTCCGTGTGTTGAAAGTTCCTCCCAAACATTAAGTGAAGATTTTTAATAAATGCTAAGTTATATTTTTTGACAAATTCAACATATTTTTAAACACAGGTACAGTATGTTGGAAATTTTTCAATTTTATATCATGATTTTATTGACAAATTTCATACATTTTTAACCATATCTACGTATTTTTAAACACAGGTAGCCTATGTTGGGAGTTTTTTCAATTTTAGATCATGATTTTATTGACAAATTTCACACATTTTAACCGCATGTCTATTTACAAAAAACTGCGTGAAATAGTTGTTACCTTGTAAGTAGACAGTCTTAAGTCTACAAAATGGGAAGGAAAATTCCGGAATCAACTTGGATACAAACTGACATAAATCCATTTAATGACTGGGAATCAATCCGAATATCACGCATCCAGGACCCCTTCGATAAATGGGAATCAATACGGAAGTTTTGGAATCAAATTGGCTGCAGTGATGAAAATCTAGAACTCAGAATTTTATAAAAGCAAAAAAGACTCATATGACAACATTCCTCAGACTTGGAACATAAGGAATATTCCCGGTACAAACATGATTACAAATTATAGAAATCCAATTGTTTGTAAATTCTTCAAATTGTGTTTTCCTGAAAAGATAAAGTGACAAGAATCTTACAAAAACGATGAATCTAGAAAATATATGAAGCTATAGAATAACAAAATGATAAACAGATATGAATAAAATGGAGAAAGTATTTTACGTGAGAGAGTAACATGATGTAATTTAACAAGCAAGAGAGGACATTGCTGAAATTAGTGAGGACTGAGACATGATACGGAAGAAGGAGGCGGACAGCAACGTAATTTCATTTCCAGTAGAAATCGAAGTGGAGTAAATTTATTGCCTTGCAGCATTGCAACTGTATAGTCACTTTGAATCCCGCTAGCATAAATCTATTCCCGATGAAAGTGAATCTTAACACCGCCCCTCATAAATTAACGCAATGCTGGAGTGCCAGTTTATCACATCGCGAAATGTGGATCGATCCCCGGCATTAACTAGAGCGACACTTATTTTGAACAACATGGAGGGAGGGGTAAAGGTTATCCCCGGGCCACTCTCTTCTTTAACATGACAGAATTCATTCACTAATTATTTTAATTCGTAATACAGCGTGATATACAAGCTTCGTCGAATCGGATGGAGATGAACATCCTGATTGAATTTCTGTGAAACGGGTGCCAGTCGGGGACACTCAGTTGACGTGATCCGCTGCTATTAGGAATGGAGTGTAGAGTGTAGTGACATTTAGGAAACTGACTACAAATCCAACAGTAGAGATATCATTTCTGGGGTAATACTCCTAAATAATTTAACTATGATTTGAGTTGCGATGGATTTCTCTTCACACCTCCAGAATTACAAAATAAAAGTTTATACGCCAGATTTCACTACTAGTTTGAGCATTAATACGTTTGGCTATTACCGTGCTAAGCGTTGGATCCCAGGTTCGCGGGCTCAAATCCGGTAAAAGTGATGCATCTTAAAGGAAAATAGGAAGTTACACGATTTACTTTGTAATATTAACTAGTGTTGTGGGATTTAATCTATTAATCGATGCATTTCTGTTGTAAGATTAATCGATCAAAAATATTTAATGGAATAATCGAGACGATTAAAATTAATCGGTTGTAGTTTATATTAATTATTATTTTGTTAATACAAACTCATATTAAAAATTCCGACAATATTTCTCTCTCGGAAATTGCTTACTTAAAAGCACAATAGTACTGTTATTTTCTAACTGTAAACCAGGTAGCGTAGGGATAATCTGTGCACAAACGCTTCAGAAAGAGATGGAGACACGAGGACAGTGACCTAGTCTACCTCTATTGAAAGTTGAAACAATGCGAAACCCTTATTAAGTTTTATGACTTTCCAAGAAAACTTCCACTTTGTTGTCAGCTCATCTTCCTAGCATATGAAATACATCCGTAGTTTCCCCTAACTATGGTCCACATTTTTAACATTTTTTCTTTGTATATTCAGTACTATTCATCCAGATTAAGTGAAATTTTGGTTTCGGACTCTTGTAAGTGTATATTAAATAAATATTGACATTATGTGTTTGAAACTATTTATTTACAAGTGTTAAAAAATAATGAGCATTGGTACATAGTTGTATTCTGAGTTGCCCAACTATGGTCCACTCATATATTCATGCTTGAAAGCATGACTGGACTATAGCTGGAGCTGTAATTATTCGTAAATCAATACATTGAGTTTCTACGAGTAATTTAAGGGTAGAAACATAATCTAGCACAGAAATATCTACCAATAATAAACCTGTAGCCGAAATTTTTCTGGTAATTTTCGATTTACCAAAAATAATTGGTCCTAACATATATAATTAACCACCCTGAAACCGAAAATCGCTTTTTTGAAATTTTTGTTTGTATGTCTGTCTGTCTGCCTGTCTGTCTGTCTATCTGTCTGTATGTTTGTTACCTTTTCACGCGATAATGGCTGAACGGATTTCGATGAAAATTGAAATATAAATTGAGTTCGTTGTAACTTAGATTTTAGGCTATATGGCATTCAAAATACATTGTTTAAAAGGTGGGTTATAAGGGGACCTGAATTAAATAAATCGAAATATCTCGCGTATTATTGATTTTTGTGAAAAATATTACATAAACAAAGTTTCTTTAAAAATAATTTTCGATAAGTTGTATTCTTTCAAAAATTTTGATAGGACTGATATTTAATGAGATAAATGAGTTTTAAAATTAAAATAACTGCCATCTAAGGCCGTGTACTTACTGGCTTTTAAGGAACCCGGAGGTTCATTGCCGCCCTCACATAAGCCCGCCATTGGTCCCTATCCTGAGCAAAATGAATCCATTCTCTATCATCATATCCCACCTCCCTTAAATCCAAATGGCAAACACCGAACTCTTGGGGGACTAAGTAGAACATAATGCTTTTTGGACCATAGTTGGGTGCTTGGACCATAGTTATGGGAAATGACAGTACTTTTCTGGAATTAGTCCCCCTCATCCCTTATAAAATAGCCATGTCTACACTGTGTGCAAGTGAGAGCGTAACTATCTTCTTCTCTTTAAAATCTGGTAATTCGATTACAATAGAGGCCAGTCTTCTGTTTCGACCGCTTTAGTTTTGCAGTTGCAGTTTCTGTACTGAGTTTGTATATGGAGGTTATGTGGTTTGTGAAAAGTGTAGCCTAAACTTCATTATATCCTAGGCCTATGAGAATCTGAGAGGTAAACTCGGTGAAACGTTTGGATTTAAATTGAACGATCGTGGAGAAGTGCTAACAGAAAAAAAGTTTTTTTTTTGTGTTGGTGATGCAGGAATCATTGTCACTAAACGTAGAGCGACACTTAATTCGGAGCATGTGAATGCACTCACATGTTTGAAATCATGGATGAAGCAGTATTAACTAGGTGAGTCTTCATACTTTTCGTTATTTATGTTTGTTTAAAAAATTTCCGGAGAAATTGACACAATAAATTATAAGCCTCATATTAAATATGTTACTGTAGTAAGTAGTTAAAATAGTTGTTTTTTAATATAACGATACAATACAGTATATACAGATATATAACATTTAATGCTTATGCTTATTACTGAACACAAGTTAAATTTAACAATAATTGTATATTACAGTATATTAAAACATTTTTCAACTCGATTAAATATTTTGATCGATCAACAGCACTAATATTAACGTGACTCTGGCCAAGGAGTTCGACAAAGATATAATTTATCCACAGGTTTATTTAATTTACATTTTAACCATATAGGCCTACTTCACGAATGGAATGAACGTAAAGCAACAGTGATAGAGTTTCAAGGGATGTTACAACAATTTTATTTGCCATGTCCAGGCAGTAATCAGAGAATCAGAAAATGAATGGCAATATAATATGCATAAACTAAGCCAAGTACGACAGTAATTCAATTTTAAAACTTAGTATCTACGTGACGTACGCTGTGAAACAAAATTCTATGACGAACGTTTCAAGGGACTTTGCATATTGTTGCTACGGGACTGTGAACTGTACGTTGCTTTGTTCTATATGTTTGCATAAGTTATTGCTAAAGGTGCTGCTCCCGGACAGTGCGCCTTCTGAGTAGTGTTTTGGAGTTATACAGTGTAAACCAGTGAGTGAAATTACAAGATGAAAATCTTTTTCCTAGAAAATATTACGAAATCATGAACTGAACTAAGAAGAGCATGGCGTGAACTGAGGCGTGAAAATGAACCGCCGAAAATTGAGTCAAATTGGCAGAGGAACGAGTGAAAGAGTACAGGGCAAGGAAAAATGCATTTTCTAACCTCTCCTCTGCAGTTCATTTACAAATTATTAACGATTTAATTAATGTTCTTACATCGCCAACTATCAACGAGTGTAATGCCTGTTCCAACTGATATCAGTAATAGAATTAAATAGTAGTTAACAGCATAAAGAATTTAAATCAAATAAAATTATTGACCAAATATATGAAGGGCACTTATAAACAATAAGTTTTGTTTTGTGTGCTTCATTTTTCCTATCTTATTGTAGCTGTTATAAAGTATTGTTTCCTTTTTAAGTTGTGAAGAGTATAGGGTCCAGAAATATTTTATTTAACCCTAGTTTATCGGTTCTCACTGCACGAACATTTAAGAAGTTTACTAAACATTTATAGCTTAAGAAGTTTTTTTTTTTTTATCTTTTGAACGCCTTGTGGAGAAAATACTTAAAGTCGTCTACCTGGCAACCCAGGTGACCATAAAAGATGCAGAAAAAATGCACAACAGAAAAATATCACTTTAAAGAAGGAAACATAATACCTAGATAATTACATTTGAAAGATGTTATTTAAAAAATAACAATAAAAGAAAATCTATAAGATTGGAGAATACAACTAAAAACTCTGAGTACAATATAAATGATTATTATGTAACATACAAAGAATCATGGAAGATATTTTTACAAATTTTGACAATAATTTCGTTTGAAATGTCGAAAAAACGTAAAAAAATAGTTTGCGAATTTGAAACTCGTACCTCGGACGCCGAAAAGGAGACCCCTTACCTCCCGTACAATTTCAAGTAAATTATAACTCGCACTAACACGATACCGTAAATAGTATACCGCAAAAGAAATTGTTGTGCGTAACTTTCCGATCCTTTCTAGTATTATTCACCAACGGGAACCACATGGAACATTTCTTGAAATGGCTTACGATATGAAACTTGTGGTGGAAATTGTCAACGAAGAGAGAGAGAGAGCACAAGTTATACAAAGGTATTCTTTAAAGCAGCTGTATCAGTTCGAGGATCCCTTTCATATAATGTAGGCCTATATTTTGCCAGACCCCTTAACACATTAACTATATACCTATGCTTAGTATCTGGTAAGAAAATCTTTTTATGTATATAACCTACTCATTTTCCACGTTACAAAATTACTATAAAGTCAAGTTCAGTTTACAATTTTTAAAAAATTAGCTTTGTTAATAATGAGTTACAATTACAAAAATGTTATACAAATTAAGATATATTTGTTGCTGGGATTGCATGGTATTTTTATTATATTTTTTTTATAATGAAATAACAAATCAAATTTTAGTTTGAAAACTCACTTGTGATTCCTTGACTAATACCTCTCGATCCCCAAAGGGGTCCGCGAACCACAGTTTAAGTATTACTGGTTTAAGGCATTGACTGACGAATTGGATTGTTAATATTGAAACATAGTGTTTCACAGTGAAGTACAGTGGTTAAGTGGAGGATGAGGAGTTTTCATCCCATGGAGTAGGCCTACAGTACGCTACGGTGAACATCAGAAATACTTGTAAGCTGTGCGATTTCAATCTATTCAGAAAAGTCCTTCGGAGAATACGATGCATAGTTATTAAGTGTAGGTAAGGCGCGCACTTACGTGCTGAAAAAAACGACGCAGACACCATTATTGTGAGCGACCGAGTTCAAGACAAAGAAAGGACAATTTTACAAGTTATTATTGACTATTCAAAGACTTAAATTGTGGTCACTATACGCATAATAAATATTGTTAACTACGAATAGCTGTTTTTTCTCTACCTCTATTATCATTCTGTCAGTGTCAAGCACACTATTGTACGAGACCATCGTCCCATTTGATTCGTGGTCAGACACTATTCAAAACAATACCGTCAAACAATGTACACATTACAATAGATTGCAGCTACCCTGCGACATGATTGTCGCTAATGCGTGCAGATCCGTGTCTGTCCATGTGACTCATTCGACCTAGCGATAGTCACGTCGTCATAAAAATAGGTCTGGTTTGCTCACTTTAACCGCTGCGATTATATAGTCGCGTATGTGTGTAGGTCCTATTTGTATTCAAAAGCTCACATTTATTTTTGCGACCAACAATCGCGCGATTACAAATCGCAAGTGTGCATCTACACTAAGGGAAAGCTGTATTTAACTTTTGCCGTAATAATAACACAGATATTCGCAGGAAAGCAGTTCAGTTTTTCGCTAATGGAAGACTAAAGGCTTTGTGCCTTCCTGACCACACGATCCGGTACTCTCGCTACTTGTGATGGTCTAAGTTTTGTTCAAAATGCTCATAATATTGAGGACGAAACGTCCAACAGAGTGTTATTCTTTTAGAATTTTGCATATTGCAATGATTATGATAGTGTAATTAGAGCCCGGATGTTTAGGCAAAAAAAGCACAATAATCTTTGAAAAAGCATTATAAATTTTAAAAAGGCATAATATATTTTAGCAATAAATTGAAATGATATCAACATAACTCACATATTTATTTCGTGTCCACACCTGTGGAGTAACGGTCAGCGCGTCTGGCCGCGAAACCAAGTGGCCCGAGTTCGAATCACGGTCGCGGCAAGTTACCTGGTTGAGGTTTTTTCCGGGGTTTTCCCTAAACCCAATACGAGCAAATGCTGGGTAACTTTCGGTGCTGGACCCCGGACTCATTTCACCGGCATTATCACCTTCATTTAATTCAGATGCTAAATAACCTAGATGTTGATACAGCGTCGTAAAATAACCCAATAAAATAAATATTTATTTCGTAGGTGACACAAGTTGACGTATAACATACTTATTTTTTCGTGATTTTCTTTTCACAAACCTTACATAACAAAACTGTTCCATCGGTTGAAAACACATGAAGTTTACTTTGGAATGGTTTACTGAATTTATAGCTAACCGATCTTATTATACCTTCTGTCACCCGACAATAACTGACTGTTCCTCACTCAAATTTCTTTCTCCTACAATAATAAACACGTGTAGCACAAAATTTTAACAGTAAGATTTGAAAATATGAAAGCAAACAATTGAAAGTGTTACGTGACAATTCTATGAGAACGAACTTAACATTTAAAATTATAAAGCTGATTGTTGGTATCGTGAAGACATGACAGTATTATATTTGTAACTGTGGATTGTCGATCATTATTCATATTATATCAATAGTATTAAAGCACGATTATTAGCAGATTAAGCACCGAAATAAATTACATTTACTTACTATTGTTAGTAAAGATAGTGATCTTGCGTCATATTGTAGATATGACATGCATAAATACACACAAAAAATTTCATCACAGAATGTTGGATAGTATTTGAGTTGTGTGGGAAACGCTTTATCACTACACAATGAAATGAATTTTGAAAAAAAAATGGAAACATTTTTTTAATCGTAAAATTATTTTTTTTCATATAGCGGAAGGACAGTGTTTTTGCACATACCAATAAATTTTCAGTTGATAAAAAAATGTTAAATATTTCCAAAATTTTACAGCTGTAAGCTCTACCTAACCTCTTAAATATTTGTCTATTTATGCTATTAAGTATGCATTTCGAACTGGCGGCTCAAAGTCACGTACAAACGAACGAAAGTACAAAACACGCACGAGTCACTGAACTTAAAACTGTGAAATGAAGCACTAGTAATATCGGCTGTCCAAGCTGACTTTAGTTGAGGAGAATGGTCCAGGGATGGGGTAAGTACACGTGGCAAATGCAGTCCATTGCTTGACCCTGAGCCGCCAGTTCGAAATGCACAGATAATAATGTCTTGGCAACAAACCTGATGACGTGAACGAAAGCGCGTTTTAACGTTTTCAGAAAATATTTTCAATAGTAATTAATTACATTTAATTATAATATTTTCTTAGAAAAAAATAGCGTGTAACTTCTTTACGCTCGAGCTTCAAATTTCATACTCGTTTTCCAATGAAGCCCTTCCTGCACTATTATTACAATACAATATTTTTGCACTCGCTCTGCTCGTTTTTAAAACTTTTCCTCGATTTTGTAACAAGTACTTCCCAACCTTATATCGTAATACTGTTATAGTATTTCTAATGTTTTTGTCTTCGTACTTTAGATGTGAGTTAACCGCCAAATGCAGGAATACGAGGTACTAGGTCAAATGTCACTCTGAGCCGCAATGCTTCATAAAGTGGCGATATAGCGATGACGGGACTTCTGAATTCAAGTAATTATGCCGCGAAACTAGGACAAAGATTGTTGACAGAATGGCAGAGAATAGGCTACCAAAGAAGATAATGAATTATCGCCCGATCGGGAAAAGGGATCTGGGTAGACCTCGCAAGAGGTGGCTGGACGATAGAGACCGGAACAGGTGATATCACCTAAACCTTGAAGGGAGAAGAAGAAGAAGAACTAGGACAAAGATATTGCTCAAACTAGTAGCTGAGACAACTTCGGTTTGTGGATCAGTGTTTCATTAGTGTGGCCCATTAGTAACAGCCTCCGTGTTCCACTTCATATGTCCTGGTGGATTACAATCCATTTATGGTCTTTTCTCTTCCTAAGCTCTCTATGTCCTTTTATTAGAACGGTGCATCCGGCAGTGAGATAGATAAATAGCTACTAGATTGAAGCTTATATACCTATCTCCATGTCCTGTAACCCATACAAGGATGCGAGAAATATTGTTACCATTAGACAAGTAGATCTATTATTTTCTCTTTAACAACCGCCTTAATTAATTCATTCTTCTATAGCCTACATATGCGGTCTTACTAATCAACCGTGTATAGTTTTATACGAGATTTGTGCAGAGTTGGGACAGAAAACGTCACTAATAAATCCTGAATAAGCGATTGATGTATAAACAGCCTGTATCTACAGGGTCAGTCAGGAGGAAAGGTACATTGTGTGAGGGGTGATAATATTGGTGATTCTGAACAAAAAAGCTTCTCTGAACATATGTCCCGTTCATAACAAAATCTGACATACAAGTGTTTGAAAATAATGGGCACCAGTCTCATGTCCTTCATCAACATTTATATGCGACATTAGGTTGTAGTAGGATCAATTAAACGTATCCTGGGGATTGCATCGGTCGTAGTGGAGTCATTTCTTGGTCACCGAGGTCACCCGACATTACTACATTGGATTACTGTGCGTGGAGTTGGCTTAAGACCGAAGTCTACAAGCGCAAAGTGGAAACTGCTCGCTCGCATTTTGTACATGCTTTAGCTCAAGTTTCCTGTAATTCTCAATAAGCTGACTAACAAGTTCTTTGTAGTGATCAACCTTATCGTTTCCCAGGAAATTCTTTACAACGCTTTGGAAGGATCTCCATGCAGCTGCCTCAGCTTTATTCAAACTTTCATCGAATGCTGGATCACTAATTAGTTCTCGTATTTGTGGACCAATAAATATTCCCACTTTGATCTTGACGTCACTAATCCTAGGTAACTTCGTTTTGCGGAACTCAAAATCTTTACCAGTACGATCCATCGCTTTGACAAAATTCTTGATCAAGCCCAGTTTGATGTCTAGTGGTGGAAAATAAACGTTCCTCGAATGTACAAGTGGTTGATTAATAACATTTTTCGTCCCAACAGTGAGTTTCTGTCTGTGGCCATTGCTTCCTAAGGTAGTGGTGTCCCTGCTGTCCCACTCACAAAGGAAGCAACAGAATTTCGCATATCTCAGTTGTAATCCAAGCAATAGAGGTATTACCTTCAGGTCACCACATAGATGTCATTCATAGGTATCATTATTTATACTGTTCAGCACAAGCTTTATGTTATCATATTATGATTCCTTCATATATGCAGCATAAGCAAGGATCGATGGATATTCGTTACCATTGTGAAGAAGGACGGCTTTCAAACTGATCTTAGAGGAATCAATGAAAAGTCGACATTCCTTGGGATTGTGCGGCTTCCCCATGACTTCAAGTAAACCGTCCACATCATTGCAATACACCAAGTTATCATAATGGGAGAATAAATGTTTAAACTCATGTTGTCTTTCAAGGAAAAACATATTATTACATTTTTAACCAGAATGATCCACCCTTTCAATGGTGAAACCACAATCTCAGCTTATTTTCTTTGATAAGTCAGCAGCACGAACCAAATCATTTATAATTCAGACTGAGTAATCAAATAAGGTTCAGTTGAAACGTTTGTGTCGAAAACACACTGCATCTTGTTCTTTACTACCAGACTCTAGTTCAGCCTCGGAAGCTTCATCACTAGTCTCATCAATATCTGTACTCCTTGTTTCTGGTCTTTGAGGAATGGAAATACTTGAACTGTAAGACATAGGTCTTCTAGCTAAAGCAAGACCAGGATACTGGACAGTGTTAGTCTTCCCTGTTACTCCAGAGGTTTGTGTAATGCAGAAGTAGCAGTCCGTTGTGTGGTCCTGTGGTTCTCTCCAAACCATGGGAACGCCGAATCGCATGTGGCGAGACCCTTTCAGCCACCCATTTAACAGTGTCACATATGAAGCACAGCATATATGTGGGGCCCAGGATTTATTCTAATCGCCTATTTTGCAGCCAAAATTAAGTTTATATGATTTTCTTATCAGTGGAATTATGTTTCTCTTTCGAGATTTCAAAGTTAACTCGCCACAGATGTAACAACAATTATTTGGGTGGTTAACACACCAACGAGGCATTTTGAACACACTATATATGATCACAAAACATAATATACATTTGTAAAGTTCTAAATCACACTAGTTAACAAACTTTGTAACATCACAAATATCAGAGACGTTCATTTCTCTGATATACGACTCTGGTTGTATATTCTGACGATAGGAAAATATCATTTCATTATGATGATACCTGTAAATAACAATAAGAAATATTAGTATGCAGTAATTTAATTTCAAATGTATTCAAATGATGATAATAATGCAGTATAAGGGGAAAAGCAATGTACATACGTTACAATAAAATGGAGGCCAATAAAGCAATTTTATTCTGACTTCATATTCAGAATTAGCAGAACAAACAACATAGGAGTCATTGAAAATTATTCATTTAAAAATCACTGTTTCCCAGTGTAATAGATGTACATATCAGCCACAACGTCAATCAAAAAATATATATAATATACAGGGTGGAAGGTAACCTTTTACAATTCTTCTGGAATATGATATCTGGAATTATGACAAACAAGAAAGTCTAATAATATTTTGTTCCCAGAAGGGCAGTTTCTGAAAAAGAAAAGTTCTTGTAACTTGAAATTATGATTACGTTTTTCATGAAACTGCTCAAAATTAGATTTTTATCTCATGTAGGATGATAGAGTAAGCTATGTATGGCTATATTACAGTAGTATTTGCATGGAAAATAACAGAAATTTCGAATAAATCGCTTTAATAGTCGTGTACACATTGCATGGAAACAGGGCTGTGACTGTTTCTTACGTGCCCAAACATGCGCTTACATTCACTTCGTCATTAGTTGCAGGCTACGTGCAGTTCGAAGCAGTTGAAACACAACGAGATGCCACAGTTTTCTAATCGTGAGTACCTGGACATGTTATTAATTTATGGCGAAACTGATGACAATTCCGCTGCAGCTGCTCGCTTATACCGTGACATATAACTGAATCAGAAGTGTGAAAGTTGTAGACACGCAACTGGTGGACACTTTGAATAATACTTTTGAAAGACATTGTAGAGAATGGTGTACAAAATTTAACAGTGTATCTCACATTAAAGTGTATCATTTTCATTTAGTTTCAAAGTTGTTTATTTCTTCCAAACATTGTATTGTAATTGAGTTGGAGTGACATCAACTTTGTGATCCTCAATGTAAAATCATACTGTATTTAAAGGAATAATTTTGTTTTATACACAATTTGTCATTCTACTGTATTATTGATGAAATTGCTTTAAAATTTAACGAAAACTACGTGTTTGTTCGTAGTAAATTTAGTTCTGAAACGATACAAAAACGAATGTTTCATCATAGATAATGAATAACATAGTTCATGGAATTAACATGTTACTTTTACATAAATTTTGATTTGATTGCATTCTAAACAGATATTTTTGTTTACAAAACGGTATGTGTGTACATCCTCTCAAAACCCCTGCCAAGTAGATGATTGGAGCGGCATTCAGCAGGCTATGCTGGGATGCAATGATCTCGCGAAGTAAACACTGCTACTGTCTACAACGTTGCAACATTGCAGCATTCGTTTTCTCGAAATATTACAAAAATTATTGGTCGTATGAAAAAATATTATTTGACAAAACGTTCCCAAATGACATGATCTTTTATGAGTGTGAAGCATTGTTAAAAGTTACCTTCCACCCTGTATATATTTATTATTATTATTATTATTATTATTATTATTATTATTATTATTGAGCGTATCGGCTTAGAGATAAGCGACGAATATACTTTTGTTCTTCCTTCTGAACTTACGTAGGTTCGTATGGTCTTCATAAAGCACAAGACGGAGTTGTGTGAAGTTTCTACGCAGTCAGTTGTCTCTGGCGTTTAATTTGGGGGGTTTCGTCAATGAAAGCCGTAGTGTGGGACGTAGTCACTCAGCCAGAATGAGCTTTACATCTTTTCATGCCTCGTTCATTAGCCCGGCTTATGTTTTGGTGTCGTCTGAACATTTCTTTGAACTGAAATGTGAACTGCTGGTGCATGAAAGTCACGTAGTGTTATACGATTCCTGCATGAGTTTAGTTTTTGTGCCATAATGGAGATGGGAAGTGTGTCTTCATAATCCATTCAAAGCGGGACCGACAGAGAAGGTGGAGTGAAATGCTCAAAAGAGCCAATTCTATGAACGTCAGGGTCTATGCAGTGTCGTTTCAGTCTGGTTTACGAAAGTGAAAACAAACCTTGCAAGATTTAGCGGTGTGAGAGGTATTATAATAAATTATAGTTTGCGAATTGGATTTATCAAAATTTAATATGTGCATAACACCATGTCCAAGCCGTTGTAACTATGCACTTGACGGATGTTATTTGTGTTGGCAACCTTCCCATGGAAAAACTGAAGAACGCTGCGCAGTAGCCTTCCGAACCAATTAGAACGTAGCATTCAGCGTATTCCGAATCTCACCGGACCGGTGGACAACAATGACGTCACGCTGCAGCGAAATAGGAACAAAACTGCGGGAAGGATCGGTGGCTGTCATGGCGACTATATAAGTTGTTGTCTGTGCTAAGTTAGCAAAATTTTGCGAAATTTCCGTACTGCCATCTCGTTCAAAGAAAAGAGAGCATAAACAATTTATTTCTTGAACCGGTAGTAATAATGGGTCCGTTGACATGTTCGCTCATAAGCCATTAACATATTGTTTTTACGTTGTGCTCATTACAAACAATACAGCAGAACCAAAGCAGAACACACCGCCATGACACAACAGTGCACGATGTCATTCGTCTGCTAATTCCCGCCCTATACAAGAACCAATCAGATTCACTGATGGCAGCTAATGGAGACTGCCACCACCTCTGCAAGCTGATGGCACCGGTGCGACACCGGTGGAGCATCAGTCACGCCACACCGTGATGCCATCAGATTGCTCAGCGCTGAGATTCGGAATACGCTCATTTTGTATCAGCTGCTGCGTGAAGTGTTGCTATGTTGTAGGTTTGCTGCACAATAAACCTGGAACGGAAACGAGAACGGAAAAATAGTTAAAATATATATTTAAATGTGAGAATTCACAATTAACGAGCAACTTGCCAGGAACGAAAACGTGAAGATTGGCGAATTTTTAACTTTGCCGTCCTCGTTTCTGATCAGAGCCTACTAGATTCATTCTATTGTTATCAAAAAACTATATTTGAGCCGTTCAGAGCAGAAGTGCTGTAAATCAAAATTGGGTAATGCGATTTAAAGTAAAAATACTGTAAAATTCAGCGCAAAGTAGCAATTAAATATGTCCTTCGTGCTATCCACTGACTACTAATAATTTAAATAAATTGAATATTAATTGCTACTTTGCGATGTATTTTATAGAATGTTTACTTTAACCCTCATTACCCATTTTTGACTTACACTACTTCTGCTCTCAACAGCTCATTAGGTCATTATATATTTATAGCAAGAAGGCCGTTACCTAATTTCTTCTTTATCCATTGCTTGCAACTAACCCAGAAATTCAGTACAATCACTTTCAATATAATGCTACGTGCATATGTGGTCAGACTATCATGTGAATTGAATTCTTAAAATTCCGTGTCATCAATTTTGAAGTTGGTTAACCTGTGTTTACGTTGTCTGGTCGTACTTAGAGAACGCCATTGGTCAATTATAGACAATAACACCAGAATGCGTAATATCAACTTCACTTCTTGTTATTGACATATTTACATATGGACATGCATAGTACAAGTAATTCCGTTTTCGGTTTATTGTGAATAACGAACCTTCACGTTCACGTTCTCCGCTTGCCGTTCTCGTTCTGATTGTCGTTCCCGGTTTATTGTGGACCAGCCTTTACTCTCCATCTCAATAGTCACTATCATTTCAATAGTATTCACCCAAAACGGCGCAGCGTGATGTATGCTAGTATTGTGACTGGCGTACAGATGGCATTAGTTTTAGATGACGTAGTACTTTTTCGCGGGGTTGAAGGGTACTTTAATTAGACTTCCTCTGAATATTAAGACGTGCAGGCTGAACTGAGAGATGGCACCACATAGTGGAGTCACGATATGTGCAAAAGCCCGACTGTTCGGATATCAAAAATGATTCTCGTTATAGGAGCGATGGGGCACCGTATGTCTACTAGAGATTGCCGTGCTGGCCTTTGGCCCCGCCTTTGTTATTGGTGGTATGTTGTTAAATATAATTTAATTACATGTTTAATTTGGATTTTTTTATCTTCCTCGCTCAGTTTTATTCATAGTTCCATCCTCTTATTTGTTGTATCTTTCTTTTCTTTTTCATTTTCTTTCAATTTGTATTATTTCCTTCTTTCAGGTCGGTTGTTCTTTTTTTTAACCTTACTTTTCTCGTTCTTTCTCCATTTTATTTTTATTTATTATTATTATTATTATTATTATTATTATTATTATTGCGTTCTTCTTGCCTTGTTTTGTAAGACTTTGTTTAATTTTTCATTCCTTTATTTATGCAATAGAGAATATCGTTATATCGGGAGAATTTTTACATTGAAGGAATACAGTTTATGCCGGGAACTATATATTATTTTTAAGTCCACAGCTGTGGAGTAACGGTTAGCGCGTTTGGCCGAGAACCCAGGTGGCCCGGGTTCGATTCCCGGTCGGGACTAGTTACCTGCTTGAGGTTTTTTTCCGGAGTTTTCCTTCAACCCAATATGAGCAAATGTTGAGTAAATATCGGTTTTGGACCCCGGACTCATTTTCACTTATATTACCACCTTTATCACATTCAAACGCTAAATAACCTAAGCAGTTGATAAAGTGTCGTAAAATAACCTAAAAAAACTATGTTTTTAATCGCAATAGAGGAGTTTATCGTTATAACGGTAATCATTATAAGGAGTTTGACTGTATAGCGAAATCTACACATCTAAATTTTCTTCGCGATCATTTCTATTTTATATTGTTGAAATATTGTTTTGCGAACTTTAATAATCCATTTTATGAATAAAATATAAACATGTATGTACATTCCATAGTAGCAAAAATGTGATACTTTAGCTCTGTCTTTAGCGATTTTACGTAAATTATCATTGGCGACATTGCGTGACGAATAATTGCGTTTACCTATAAATTTATTCAACTGATTTTGTAAAGCTTTGTAAATTAATATTATTGTTTTGCGTAACAGAATTTACAAGCATTTGTTATCATTTAGGATACTTGTGATTTTTACATTTCTAAATTGCAAAACGGTTTGTAATTCTCATTGTAATTGGGTTTGTGTAGCAGCATTATATGTTATTAAGGAATTTAGGTTCTCTTTAACTCATTATCAACAGTAATCTCACTAGAGGTTTTGATTTATCTAGAGAAAATCAAAACTCGAGTGGGATTTAATTGACTATTACACGATTGGAAGAAAGTATATAAAGATTATAAAAAATAAAATACCCTAATACAATAAAACATTAATTTACTTTACTGACATTCTACTTCACTAATGTTAGCTTTACCAAAACCTTTGAACGGAGCCAGCATTTTCAGTTGACTGTCTATGCTGTAAACAAATGACGATCGCGAAACATGTTTTACAGTACCGTAAAGAATTTGCAGTTTGAAATATTGGCAATCAAAGAAACAAATGATAGGGAGGTGATAAAACAGAAGAAAGTATATAAAGATTAGAATAAATAAAGTATTCTAATACAATAAAATGCATATTAATTCACTTACTAAAATTCTATTTTACTAATGTTATCTTCACCAAAATGTTTGAACGGAGCCGCCATTTTCAGTGAACTATCTATGCGGGAATCAAATTACGATCGCAAAGCATGTTTTATAATACCGTAAAGAATTTGCAGTTTGAAACGTTGGCAAACAAGAAACAAATGCTAGGGTATGATAAAAACAAACAAATGCTAGGGAAGCGATAAAATCAAATAAATGCTAGGGAAGCGATAAAATTAAACAAATTCTAGGGAAGCGATGAAATTGTACGATAAGCAGCCATGATTGGTTGAAAGACGTCCTTTCAGACCGTTTTATTGGTCAAAAGTAGTATGACGTAGTAAAAGTGTAACAGTCAGTGCAATTCAATATCTTGGAAAGAAAATACAAACTCGACCCCCTTTGTAGACGAATAAGATAAATTTTTGCATGGAAATTGATTAATTTAAAAATGTTACATAACGTTATCCTTAGCTCTACCGTGACCGTTGCTTGCATTACACAGCGCTGATTGGACCTCTCCATCACGCACAATCGGTTTCATCTGTTCGTGTCCGCCTGCAGTACTTCCCCTTGGACATGTTCCAGCGATGGTTCAAGTCCGTGTTAGGATCGTATCGGCAGAGAAATGAGACAGGAACGTATTACGATAAAATTTATTCCGGTAGATTCTCGTACGTCTGGCGTTTTTCGATCCAGGCATTGCTCCAAGCTGCCGTGTCTGTGTATATTTCACTTGTTTCGTCCGATCCGGCGCCTGACAACGTTGTGAAACAGGTTTGATCTTCTCATATATTCAGAGTTCAGTTTCTTAATGAACGTGATCACTGATCACATATTAAGGCATTAGATAAAGCGTCTTCTACGTGTGTCTAACGCTTTTTGACATATCTTGACGATTTCCTTAGAGAGTGAAAAAGTTCTATAAATACAGAGATACGATTAGATATAGTCACTACTTTATATACAGGGACATCATTTTATTTTTAATAACATTTTAATATTAACCTGTCTATATCTTAGAGAACCGGAAACACCGCTTGCTCTCCCCTCCAAGACTGGAGTTCGATGATACTGGCGTAAAACACAAATCACTCTACTAGGTATAGGATGGAAGAAAAGTAGTTCATCCATTTACTTAAACTAGGAAATATCGCGATTTTGAGTTTGATAATTTTCATTAGGTTTTTCTTTAATCAAAGTACAGTACTGTATTAAGAATAAGTGTTTTTACTCACAGAGTGAGTTATCCATGCGAACGTATTCATTATGCAGTCTATATTATACTGTCTACAGCACATTAGCGTACAATATAGAGAAAGAAGTTAAATTGAAAAATAATCATAATATGAATATTTAAACACAATTTTGAAAATGGTGGCCGTTCATTTCGATACAGGCTTCAGTTCTTTTGTGCATATTATCGCACTATAGACTATTGCATCTAATTCCAATTGCCAGTTTCGTCCTTCGTACTAGTAACTCATGTTGAAATAATTCTGTACCTACTCTATGTACTGTAAATTCAATCTTCACTTCTGCCCGACCCGAAAATATAAAATTACTCAGACATGCTATCTACTGTCCGTCCAAGTGGTTATGCCGCAGGATTGTAGAAAGGGAGGAAATCACGTGACAGTTAATTACTTAACGAGGCCCTTTTATTTAAGTTAAATTAAACAGCTGTATAATATTACGTAAACGTCCAATTCCTAAGAGAAATTAATGTTTTCAGAAAAGAGCTAAGACAGCCCAGCTTTTACAGAGGGGCGAGCAGAAGCAGGTGGGGGAAATCGGGATGCGACGTAGGCAAACGGACAGTACCTGTGCGAAAATATGATTCAATATTGAAAGCTCTTTCGTCACTGGAAAACGCTAACATATTTCTGGAACGTACTATACTCAGTAACTCAGTACTGCTTACTATCTGCGGTCTTGGTTCTGTGTGGAGTTGGAACTTCCTTAGTAGAAGGGGTGGGAGTGAAGTACATTTAAAAACTCAGGTACAATAAAAATTGAAGTAAAAATAAAATGATGTCCCTGTACTATCTTGTTTAGTACACTAATCACAACGTCATAATACAAGTTACTACAGACAGCGACAAAAATACTCCTTCTGTGTCGGAAATATGAATTATCAGTCCCTACTGACGGAAGCAATAGGCTATAAAGGTAGATCTGTTTCATGGAAAAATATCTATCAGTTAAAATAGTGATGAAAATTTTTCGGGATATTTCAAGTCGGATTTTTCTTTCTTTATTATTTTGTTAAGTTCAATATTGTCCGCCTCCTTGGTCTTGAGGCAGCGTGCTGGACTCCTGATCAAGATGGCCCGGGTTCGATTCCCTGTCGTGAAGTCGGTGGTTTTTAATTCGGACCTCTTCATGGGGACTGGTTGTCTGTCCATTGCCCCAGTGTGTGTGGTGTCTCGCAGTGGCACCCGGGTACCCTGACCCAGTAAACGGGGGAGTCCTGCAGTGTGTGTGTGTGTGTGTGTGTGTGTGTGTGTGTGTGTGTGTGTTCAGTAGAGTTGTGGGTCTAGGCACAGTAAGCCTCAGGCTGTGGTGCCGAAATTAGTAAAAAAAAAAAGAAGCTCTATATTATTGTATTGGTATAATGATCACTCATTTTTTTTTTTCCTGATCGATCGACGAATTAATTGCAGTTCAAATTGCCACCATTTACACAATATATTGTATTAGATATTCACACTAAAACTGTACGCTTGCAATATTCAAAACTGATCAAGTTTTTTAAATAATTTTATCTGAAAATTAACTATACGAAGCTATTTCTTCAGACAATCATAGAGCACATTAAAACTTATTGTGCGTTTGAGGAAATGTTGTGAATACATTGTAAAAACTAAAATGGGGAGTCCAATAATTATAAGTCGAAGAATCGCGAACCACACCCCATATTTATGTTTTCTTTAGCTTGCAATAACTAATTATTTTAAAATAATAGGCATATATTAGCCCCATTTGGAGTAAACAGTTTTGTGACAATTTAGGTTAAAACAGATAAGTTATCAGAAAATTATACTCGTTAACGCTTATTTCTTAATCTGTATGAACGTTATGGTAAAGCAAACGCGACAGTAACGCTTGTTTTGTAGTAACTTAAGTATTGACAGAACCATAAAAGATTAAACGACGTAAGACTTCTACTTGGTAAATTAATAGCTAATATAAATAGTGAGCAATACGCTTGGAGCTCTTGAGTCTGTAAGCAAGGGAGCGAAGGAAACAGGGATTTGGTTGGATTGAATACTTTCCGAAAATATATTGTGAGAAATTTTCTTTACATTACTGGTTACAAATAATTGTGCGAGTATGTAGATTTTTTCAATGTGTTTTAATTATATTGATTGTATATATATGTATATATATATATATATTAAGTTTTAGACAAAACGTTGATGAAGTAATGAAAGAAAATGAATACAGCTGAATATGTGACACCTACACTATCAAATACATAGCACAGGAAGATGGATATAATCCCAAAATAATAGGAAAAATCATAAGAAAAACTAAACGCACACAAGAAAACGGAACACAAACACAATAAGAAACAAATAAATCACACTAACACATGAAAACAATAACACATACAAGATTACATCATTTTTCAAGAAACCAAAATACAACATTTCATACAGAATACTAACACATTACAAAAACATCTTAACAAACAGGCTGTACATAAACTATCGTGCAATAGTTGTAACGACTTCTACATTGAACAGACTAGAAGGTCATTTCAAACACATTACAAGGAACATATCATAGCCATAACAAAGCTACACAACAATTCAACCTTCGAAGAACACATCAGAAATTCCAATCACAATTACAGCAACATAGACACCGACACGAAAATACTTAACATCCAGCCAAAAAACTGCAAACTTGACTTAGGTGACCAGAGTCACATCGATAAAAAAGAGGATACAAAGCTTAAAAAACGAGAACATTGTTCGAAAAAAAGAGGACAAAAATACGTACTTAGATTTAGGTTTAGGCTTATATTGTTATAGCCTATATTTAAATTACGTCAATATCTATTTTATTACAAAATATTTACAGTACAGATTTAGGCTCATATCATATTAAAAGTATATTAATATCTATTTTATTTCGCGAACCCAGATGGCCGGGTTCGAATCCAGGTCGGGGCAAGTTACCTGGTTGAGGTTTTTTCCGGGGTTTTCCCTGAACCCAATACGAACAAATGCTGGGTAACTTTCGGTGCTGGATCCCGGACTCATTTCACCGGCATTATCACCTTCATTCAGACGCTAAATAACCTAGATGTTGATACAGCGTCGTAAAATAACCCAATAAAATAAATAAATCTATTTTATTATAAAATAATTATGTAAATCTTAATAATAATAATGATTTTACAGTTAGCTACATTTGAAAGTTATGGGAACTGCAATAAAATTATTAAAGAGAACAGAAAATATCTATTCACATTTACATTCGCACCTAGATTTACTAGCTACCTCTGGGCAACGAGCATAACAAGAAGGAGCAGAGGGAGTTATGATCGTTGGAAAAGAGTATGTTCCGTCGATGCTGCTGCCACCTACAGACAAATTACTTAAAAAGGCGTCAAAGCAGGTAATTTCAAAATATCAGGCATACAAGTTTTAAAATGAGGACATTTCTTGATTTTTTAAAAATCCTCCCTGACCCCGGACAAAGGCCTAAAAAGGAGGACATGTGCGGACAAAAGAAGACGTCTGGTCACCCTAAACTTGACACACTAGAAAAAAACGAAATTTACGAATACAAACGTACAAGAACACACCTGGAATACATCCTGATTACTTAACTCAAGTTCAAAACACATCCTTTTCGACACAATCTTGAACACACCCCATCACAACAGGAAACCAGAAGATAACGAGGGATCTTCACTAGGCTTCGGACAATGAAGAATACCACTTCGAAACTAGTTAGATAGGTAAAATTCTTCATATTAACACAGTAATCTTAGATATCTAAAAGAATAAAATAAATATATCCGATTAACAGTAGCACTTCCAATATTGATTAGTAGTATTAAAACTTAGGCTCTAAATTGAAGAGTTCAGAGCCATAGTGGGCCAAGCGCCATTCATTAAAAACGGAGAAAGCAAGGGTTAAAGTTAAGTGAATACCATAGTTTAATGAAGATTGACATATCTTTTAGTTTTAATGTGTACACTTTACTGTATATTACTTGCTTTATGTTTTATTGAATTACGGTAATCACATAATTTTAACGCTTGTTTTCTCGTTTTTAATATATGGCGCTTGGTCCACTATGGTTCTGAACTCTTCAATTAATAAGACATTTCAAAATAACGTTTCTTACAGATGAAGTAGGTAGGTTAAGGGGAGAGGATGGTATTTTTTTTAAACTTTTATCCTATTCGGTGTCAAATATTAATTTTTTGTATGTAGAGGAAATCAACCAAATATAAATATTTTGAAAAAAAAAATTATTGGGGGGCCCAAATTTGAAAAAAGTATATCCAATGCAGGATTGTACTAAGATCGATATATCTAAACCGTTTTTAAAGATAGATTCAAAATTTGTTGCAATATATTTGCAAAAGCATGTTCTACAAACTGTCTGTAACAGAATTTTGATATTAGTCCTTACGTTTGTAAAATAAACAATTAAAATTTAATAACAATTTTCTGATTTCCTTTCTTGCAAACAAACGGACGTATTTTTAAAATGAAATCAATTAACAAAATTCTGTTACAGAGAAACGTTTCCTAATAGTCTAAAGAGTGTGTGTTCTAAATTTCATGCATGTATCTTTAATAGTTCAGAAATTATGTCCATTTTTGTCGGGCAATGTAGCAAAAAAATGAAGGTACTGGAAACCGATAAAAGTGGGCGTGTGATTTAAAAATCCATAGCGCAGGAAGTTTAAAAATGTCGTCTCAACATTCGATAAGGGCACAAATACCCACAAAATGTTATGCAATGCATTCCACACATATCAAAGAGTATTTTAAAGAATTTTTTTTTTTGTTTTTTGAAAATTTAATTTACCGGAAACAACAATTAAAGTGTGAGAGTGATTTAAAAATCCATAACGCAGGAAGCTTAAAAATGGCGACTCAACATCCGATAAGGGCACAAATACCCACAAAATGTTATGCTATGCATTCCACACATATCGCAGAGTATTTTAAAGATTTTTTTTTTGGAAATTTACTCATTTTTCACCAAAAGTACCATCCTCTTCCCTTAAGAAACCAAAATATAAATAAAACAAGACCCAAAAAATTTTATACAATATGCGAAAAATATCGACTGAGAAGTTTTAAAAATTATTGAGAGACCTAAATGAACATCTTTTTCTTAATGGATAATGAATATTGAGTCATCGCAAAGTAAACGAAGTAACTGCAGCGTTACAGAGTTTTCAAATGTCAGTAAACCGTCTAATGTTTAAGCAGCCCAAACAACTATTGTTCTCCTGCTGTGGGCTGTGCTGGCTGCCGGGAGTTGGAGGGTTGTTTGACCGCAGCTGACGCAATCAGCGCCCAGCTCCAGATCTTCGCTCATGTCAATCAATGCTGTGACGTTGTTATGTATTGAACAAGGAGCTGAGAACTTTAAGTAACTACTTTGATTTATATTGCTTGTTTTTATGAAAATGATGCGAATCACTAAAAAAAATCATGCTATTTAGAGAGTTTAATTCATTTTTAATGGGTTATTGTAAGTGTATTCGATCAGTTTGAATGAAAATATAACTATTAGTCTTTGCTGTAACGCATAAACCAGGCATATAGAGAGTATTTCAGGAGGAGTTACCGCCATTTACAGAGCTCAATTCCGAAGACATTTTGAGCAAAAAGTGTAATATAAACATGAATCATATTCTCAATATTTTCAGAGTTACACTAATTTTAAGTTGTTTGTAAAGTACAATTTTTCTTCTGTTTTAAAGGCAAAAGAATATTGCAAATAGAGAATAAACTATTCAGAAGTATCATTTCTTTAGTTGGCCAGTATTCCGAAGCAAAAAATTCGTTTTTTAATTTTAATTACAAAATTACATTAATCTTAGGCACTTATCGCAACAATTTTTACAAATCACACCACTTCTAGCGATCTGATTCTTTACAGTTCAATTTTGCATCCTAATATACAGGCTTAAAGAGTTTACAAGAGTGGCGTGATTTGTAACAATTGCTATGGTAAGTGAGTAATAATAATGTAATTTTGTAATAAAACGAAAAAAAAAAAATTCTGTACGAAGTATCTTTCGAATTCACATCAAATTTTAGCTTCAGATTACAAGCCAATCAATGAAATGATACTTCTCAATACTCCACTTTCCATTAGTAATATTATTTTATCCTTAAAACTGAATAAAGAAAGCTATTTTACAAACAGCTTCAAATTAATGTGACTATGAAAATATTTAGAATAGAACCCATAATTAAGGGGCTCACAACCAGAGTGGACCAAGTCCACCAATGGTCAGTTTGTGGATTAATACAATCTCGGATGAAGAAAACTTAGATTTATTCATTGCCATAACAAACCAAGTCCATAATTCATTTGTTACTCCATAGAGGGCAACATTTCCTATGGAAAGTAAAGGTTGTTAAGCATGAGCCAGGAACTTTAAGACTCTGTTTCTCAAAATTATTCCAGAAGGACTTGGTCCACTCTGGTTGTGATCCGCTCAATTATATGACATATTTTACTCAACATGTGTTCAGAAATAAGCTCCGTAAGTGGCGATACTTCTCCTGGATCACCCTGTATAATATTTATATGGCTTTTTTTGTTTTGGTGTGAAGAACTCGCTGCCAAAGTTTGTCCCAATTTTTGTTACACCCTGTATATTATGTCTTTCTTTCTCTTCTGTCCTGATCATTTATGCACTTCAATTGTTCCAGGCAATTTTAGTTTTACACAACAAAATGACTCATGTCGGGACTCATGTAACGTCGTATTCATTACATCACATTGACGATTGAGAACATCATGCTCTAGAAGCAATCCGAATGTGTAACAACGCGATGGCTTCCATTTAGCATCTAAGATGTGCAATAAACTCCTGCGTCAATTAAATTGTAGCTTGAATCATCCAAATGAACGTTTATGAAAGGAATGTAACTTAATAATGTAATGTAACTATGAAAATATTGAGAATAGGACCCATTTTACTCAATATGTCTTCAGAAATAAGCTCCGTAAGTGGCGATAACTTCTCCTGGATCACCCTGTATAATATTTGTATGGCCTTTTTTGTTTTGGTGTGAAGAACTCGCTCCCAAAGTGTGTCCCAATTTTTGTTACACCTTGTATATTATATATTTCTTTCTCTTCTGTCCTGATCATTTATGCATTTCAATTATTCCACACAATTTTAGTTTTACACTACAAAATGATTCATGCCGGGACTCATGTAACGTCGTCACACATTACATCACATTGACAATTGAGAACATCATGCTCTAGAAGCGATCAGAATGTTTAACAACGCGATGGCTTCCATTTAGCATCTAAGATGTGCCATTAAACTCCTGCGTCAATTACATTGTAGCTCGAATCATCAAAATGAACGTTTATGAACGGAATGTAACTTAAACTGATTTTGCTCCCATCTGTCATGTAATTTCGTGCGTTACAAATGAGTGGGCGATTAGATTGGTTGAGCCACAACCATCACGAACGTTATTACGATCAACATCGCCATCAATCATCATCATTGTTTGCGCCACATTCCGGCGCCCTTTCCATCGCCATTAGAATGTGCCACATTTCCCTCAGAAATGCGATAGGCTACCATTAAATGTGAAAACATCCCTTTGACGGGGATTTCTGCCTACGTGATTTCGCAAAACAAAACGCAAACACAACTGGAATAATCTGAGCACAGCGTAATCGCCTTTCACTTAAATCCGACCATTAAAACAAGTCAGAGGCGCAGTGCGCTGGACTTTATCGTCATGGCAACGTGTTGATTCCTTCGTCCGTATTCATTTGTACTTCCATTCAGCACCTGTCTATCAATCGCGGCCTCTGACACTCACAGCACTTTGTTAATGCATCGTTAAACTTGCAGAATGCCACTTAATCGACTCTAGGATAGAGATTTTCTATCAACGGAATGCCTTACTTCACGGGTGATTGCATTTTAATCAGAGGGATACTTGTATTGTATCTAGACTCAGTGCTGGAATGCGTGAAACTCTATTTGCGTCACCTATACAGCCAGATTTTCCTCTCTGGAAGGACAGAAATTT
Organism: Periplaneta americana; assembly: GCF_040183065.1. Classification (NCBI taxonomy): domain Eukaryota; kingdom Metazoa; phylum Arthropoda; class Insecta; order Blattodea; family Blattidae; genus Periplaneta; species Periplaneta americana. Next base: position 76,625,842 of record NC_091132.1, read on the forward strand.
GCTGTACTAAAAGTATAAGATTACTAAACACACGAACGCTAACATAGTAGCCTACATACATACATACATACATACATACATACATACATACATACTAGTAGTAGTAGTAGTAGTAGTAGTAGTAGTAGTGTTATGGGAACAATAGTTATTAGAGGAGAAAAATTTGCTCCGGGGCTGGGATCGAACCCGGGTCCTTGGTTCTACGTACCAAGCGCTCTAACTACTGAGCTACTCCGAAGTTGAATTCACAGCACCGGATCGACTCCCCCTCTTCTACTGTTTTTCCCTTTGCGCCTTACTCCATGTTCGACACTTACTATATGTTGACATATATTAAATCAACTGCCATTATGCAAGGATCGCACTCAATTGAGTGACTTTCGTGGCCGGGATTCTACAGTATATGCACTGTTGGGCGAAGAATCTACGTAAAGATTAATTTTTGGTCCTACAGAATGTATCTGTTATGGTAACAATAGTTATTAGAGGAGAAAAATTCGCTTCGACGCCGGGGATCGAGCCCCTGTCCTTGGTGCTACGTACTAAGCGCTCTAACCACTGAGCTACGCCGAAATTCAATCCACACCACCGGATCAACTCCCCCTCCTCTAGTGTGTTTCCCTTTGTGGCCTTACTCCATGTTCGACACATATGTTGACATATATTAAGTTAACTGTCATTATACAAGAAGCACACTCAATTGAGTAACTTTGGTGGCCGGGATTCCACAGTATATGCACTGTTGGGAGAGGAAAAATAGGAAGCATGTGTAGAAGCGAAGGGGGGCATTGAACATTACCTCTGAAACGTTCGTGTTAGGCTTCAGGTGAGTTTACCAATGTTGTTATTGTGGTTTGATGTCTAATGACTCTAACGTTAAACATTGTTTTTAAGTATCATTAAATTATGAATAACTTTTAATAAGCTAATGGAAATGGACAAGTACTTAATGTTTTGTTTACATTGAAGTTCAAAGACAGGTTATGGGTGACGGGTAGGCTACATAATGTTTTGTTTACATTTAAGTTCCAACACAGATGGGTCAGTGTAAGTCCAAGAGGTTATGCCCGGCGGGTAGCCTATGTAATGGTTTGTTTGCATTGAAGTTCATTCACTGCCACGATAGGCCAAGCTGTTGGCGGCTGATGAAGAGGGGTTTTTGTTAATATTTAAAACGTCGATAACGTAAACTGTAAAGAATTTAAAAAATAATCTCTACTTGGCAAAATTCTGTGTACGCCACTGCTTCCACTCCACATCCGTGAGTGTAGAAAGATAAATTGTATGCACTATAAAAACACAACTCCATTGTTATCACTACTTATAAACAGAAGGTATTCGAATGTTTCGTAACTATCGGAGAATTCAACTTTTCGAATTCCATAGTGTTTATTACATAGGTTATGAACTTCCTTCCACGCAAGAATAGTGGAATCTACATAAAGATTAATTTTTGGTCCTACAAATAAAATAAAAAAAAATAGGTTACGCGATGTTGCTGCTGTGCTGAACGTTTAAACTTAATTATCAAATTAACCATGCATTTCACAACAAAATATAATACAGGTTTGTTTCATTGTTTCAGGGCCCTCTTATCGTCCCTTGAATATGCCTGGCCATTTCATTTCCACTCTGTATATAATTTCTGCAAAAATATAACTTTGAGATGTTTATTAAGTAATTATTATAATTCTATACAATGTAAGGTTAAAAAATTGATAATGGATGTGAATAAAAAATGCAAATAGAGAAACTATTGAAATTTTCCCATTCTTCCCCTACGTTTTGTATGGCTTCATATCCGTAGCCGGATTTATACAAAGTCTACCTTTTGCCTTTTTCAATCTTCAAAATGTGACTCCCACGACGCAAGTCATCATCATAATATATACGACAAAGGACATCAGGCCAAGGGACAAACAAACCTTGGCAGGATTCGATCCCATGTCACTCTTCTTGTAACGTTATAATTGTGTTACTTAGCCTACGAATAGAATGCAAACGGCATAGTAAAGACATAGGTAAATTAATTATTTAAAATCTAAATTTATTCGTATAAAGATATAAAACTTAAGAAAATGTTTCTCCATAGACCTATTACGCAAGTTACGGAATTCAAGTTCCGTGTTTGGTTATTTAAGCACATTTTTCTTAAGAACGAGGTCGAAGCTTATCCTGCGACGTATACTGCTGCTATGTTAGAACAGTTGAAGAATTGATCGCCCATCTGTGTACCAAACAATATCCAATATCGTAGCAGACGTAATAAATTGACGCGGTCATAAAGAAGGGAACAAAACCTCACGCCGAGAGGGGCAATAAGGTGTTAAACAGAAACCATTCCTCAATGTTTGGTCGTCATGCCAAACATTACTATATAGTAATAATACTTATTTTTATCTCCATATGTAACCTGTTTGTCTATTTCCCAGGATGTCAGTTGTCAGTGACAGGAAAACAAATTTAGCTGCAAGTCACTGGTATATATCTCAATAACATATTTCTAATTTTAAAAACGGTCCGAAACTGCATTACGAAAACAGGATAGGTTCATAATAATTAGTAAACATTAGATGAAGGCAGAAAAATGAAGATTGCTATTTCCTCTATTTAGCTTTCTTATTCTTCTACTTAGTGCTACTCTGTCTGAAGTCTAAACATATTTCCAGCTTTGCAGAGATTTATGGATCATTATAATTGTTTCACATTACTGTTACGCTATTCGATCCGTTTGTTCTTCTCTCGTGAAAGTCTTGCTCAAAAGTGTAATTCGAGATGTTCGTGGGAATATGAATTTACAGAGTAGTTGACACAAAGAAAGTGGTTACACGCACGCCGCCTGATGTACAGCGCATGCATTTTGTCAAGACACTCCCCCACTCTTCCTACAGAGCTGCGCACGAGATCGGATGAGTCTACTTACGAATTATAGGGGAATGGGTTACTCTTTGCCTTGAACTCGGTAGACACACTCCCGACCTTCCCTTCTACTCCTACCCCCTCCACTGAAACGTTGTTCCCGTACTGCACATCGCGAGTGTCTTGAAAAAATGCTGTACAGCGATTTCTTATTAACTATTGTTGGGCCTAACGTCATGAACAAACAGATGGTGCGTTGCTCCACAAGGTCATCTGTGATGATGGTTGGCCTCTCACTGCGCTCCTCGTCATGCACATTTTGGCGTCCTGCTGAAAATTGTCTACAGCAGCAACGCACCATCTGCTTGCCCATAGATCTGGCACAGCTGACGATTAATATCAATCGGCGCTATGCCCTGTGCAATCAAAAACTTCATCACTGACCGCACTTCATACGCGGCGGGAGCTGGAATAGGAACGTTCGTCTTCAACCAATGCAACGAAGCTACTGAGAGCACTCGGGAATTTCCACTAGCGCATGCGCCATGCCAGGACATTACTCTATCACGTACACGCAGTCGCTTCGCGCAACATATGGTTTGCTAGCTGTGGGACGAGTGGGAAAGTTACTTTATGGACGCGCCTCATACATACATACATACATACATTACATGCTTTACTACATGGTTATTTATTACATGGTTTATTTAACGACGCTTGCAACTGCCGAGGTTATATTAGCGTCGCCGGTGTGCCGGAATTTTGTCCCGCAGTTCTTTTACATTCCAGTAAATCTACTGACATGAGCCTGTATATTTAAGTACACTTAAATGTCATCAACCTCAGCCGGGATCTAGCCCGCAACCTCTACATACATACGCACGGACGGACGCACGCACACACATATACATACATATATACATAGGATCTGTAGTATAACTGACATAACATATACAATTAACCGAGGTCCAGGGATGCAAAGCTCTGAGTTTGGTTGTTCTGGACGCTTTACTGTCTGGCGAATTCCTCGATAGCGAATTCCATATCAAGAAATTCCATAGCGACATTGCTGTGCTCCATTCCGAGGAAGAATGACAAACTTCATAAAAAGGGCGGCAAAAAATTGAATGGCGTTATGTAATTTATGACCATATCCCTTCCCTCACACACACACACACACACACATACACACATGCACTGGAATATCTCAGTGCTATTTTATTGTCATTTTAGTTTCTCTTGAAGCCGGGTTCAAAATCTACAGTTTTGTATAATGCAGGAACGCTAACAGCAGAATAATTTTTAACTTGTTAAAATAGTTTTAGTAAGAAATGTGTTTAAGTCATGCATATTTAAGAATATCATATTTACTCCTGGGGAAAAGGAACTGGCCACCCTACCCCATTATCTTCTGAGTTAGTTGACTCATAAGTGGTGCCTTGTTGGTATCACGTGTGACGTTCAGACCTATCTTCGGACAGTTGAATAAACAACAACAATGTTTACTTCTAATATGACAGAATTTTAGTTATTTCTGAGATTGAACGAAACTCGGACACGTACCTTAATTATGACTGCGATTGTAATGATGTTGATGATGATAATAGTGATGGTAGTGAGGTGGTGAAGATGACTGTGATGATTCAACTTTATGAACAATGAATTAAAGTACGGTTTTATTTATATTTCACAAATGTTCGCGTCTAAAATTGTAATTACTACTACAATTTACCCAGTTCCAAATCTAAATAATCTTCAATTATTTTGTATCTATTTCATAATTACATTTACAGTAGAAAATTTAATATCTCATACAAATTTTTCTTTCTATTTCTAAATAGTCATTTTCTTTATGGAGGGCGAGCCAGAAAGTTGAAAAAAATACTCATCATCATTGCAATAGCATTACCGAAAACGGTACGGTGTGGTGTATTGTGATTGCTATTCAGACGATATCAGACTGAGAAGGCTGCATTGCGCTTTCTGGGTTCGAAAAATGAAGTGGACTCCTTAGGATAAGTAAAGACGTGCAGACTGAAGCGACAGATGGCGCCACATAGCTGAGTCACGTTGTCTAAAAGAGCGCTATTGCTCGGACTTGAAACATCATTTTTGCGATAGGAACAGTAAGACTGACAAGTTCATTATAGAGTGTCAATTTTAAATAGGGTCTTTCGTAAATTCATTCATTCATAGTATTCTGCCCAAGGCAGGTCTTTCACTGCAAACCTAGCATTATCCAATCTTTCCTATTTTCTGCCTTCCTTTTAGTCTCCGAATATGATCTATGTATCTTAACGTTGTCTATCGTCAGATATCTTCTTCTGACCCGAAATTTTGTTTCGTTCCCTATTCCTTTCAGTGCATCCTTCATTAGTCAGTTTCATCTGAGCCAGTGGCCCAGACAATTTCTTTTCTGTTCCTGATCAGTTTCAGCATTATCCTTTCTTCGCCCTGTCTTTCTAGCACATTTTCATTTCTTATTCTGTCTGTCCATTTCACACGCTTCATTTTTCTCCATTTTTTCGATGAAAATAATACTGTAATATTAGAAGACACGTAAAATATAATATGGATAACTATAACTTGCGAATTTTTACGGTATGAATTACATAGTATCTACTGAAACCATGCCTTTTTTTGATCAAATCATTTATGATATTTTTTGAATTATACAAGCAGTTAAATGTGTCTATATTTAAGATCACAATAATTTTTCATTTATATATTTTAATTACCTACAGCTAAAGAAAATGAACTGTAATTTGGAATAATAATTATACGTGACAGTTTCTGTGACAAGCGTAAAACTTTTAATAAGAAAGTCTGTGTCGTCTTTGTGACTCCGATTATTCTCACAAACAAGAATATTTCATCGCCACATTATTTCATAAATTTGGGTCTTAGCACATCAAAATATTATCTACAGTAATCTCACTAGAGATTTTGATTTATCTAGAGAAAATCAAAAGTCTAGTGGAATTGAATTGACTAATACACAATTAGAAGAAAGTATATAAGATTAGAAGAAATGAAGTACTCTAATACAATAAAATATTAATTGACTTACTAGAATACTAAACTGTCTTGAAAATGTATTATTGTACCATCTCATCATTACAAATATTCCGCTAGATGGCAGTAGTGTGTCATAATAAGTTATTATCTTATTACCAGTTGTGACATCTATACAATCTTCTTGAATTCTATGGACGATTACTAGTCAAGAAGGTTTTGCTGATTCTGTTTCATTTTATTAAAACAGTTGCATTCCACTTCAATATTTATTAAACAATCTCTGATACGTGACTATCCATAATCTCATACAGCAGAATCTATAACATAACCTAAATAATACGAAAGATAAATGATAGAAACGTTTTAATTAAGAATGATGAAATAAACATGAGTGATTTAAAAGGTACAATTATTGAAAGTACAATGTTGGCAAACAAAGAAACAAATGCTAGGCAGGAGATAAAAACAATCAAATGGTAGGAAGTGATAAAAATAAATGCTAGGGAGGTGATAAAAATTGTGGGATAAGCAGTCATGATTGATTGAAACACGTCGTTGCGTACCGTTTTATTGATCAAAAGTAGTGTGACGTAGTAAAAATGTAATAGTCATCGTAAAATGTTATATTTTCTGACTTTTGAACTTTGCTGATGGTCATCTTAACTTTCTCACTCCCTAGAGTTGTAATGAAATGTCATTTTTACGATTATAGCATATAGTAGCGAACTTCTTCTATAATAAAGTAAAGCTACCGAACAATAAAGTTACAACATTTATTTTCGATAGATTATTTTTTTTTCCCTGAGTATTTGTTTTCACATATGTAATCTTTCACTAACTTTTTTATTCTTTGTTATGCAGGAGAGATCCGCGCTGCAGCCTCTAGTGGGCTAAATGTGCCTCACCAATCCTAATGTGGAAATAAATTTTAAGTCTCAACGATTCCGATTTTGCACATATCGTGATTCAGCTGTGTGGTGCCATCTCTCGATTCAGCCTGCCTGTATTAGGCCTAAAGTCCCAGTGACGTTCAACTAAAATGCCCTCGAAAGCGTACTACGCCTGCTCAGACTGATGTCTTTTGTACACCAGTCACAATATCATATCACGTCGCACTGTTTTGGGTGAATACTATTGAAATTATTGTAATTAATATTAAAATGGAGAGTGATGGTGCAATGACGTAGAAAAACAGGACAACTCCAAAAAAAAAAAAAACTTCAGGAATCATGGTTTTGTCAACTAAAAGTGTGATTCTGCTATTGCTGGGATTCAAACCTGGTTCTGCAATCATTTAAAACCAATACTCTGTAAAATAAGCTACAAAAATGTCTAGTGACCTTGAAAACTTATTTGTGTATGATTTTATTTGATATAGGCCTATTAATTTAGTAACCGTACTCGTTTATTTACAAATTAATATTTTCTTGTAAGAATGTTTGAATGTTTAAGCATAACTCGAATCCTCAACTTAAGAAAATGCCGAATAAAACAACATAAAATTGAAATAAGAAGGAAATACGATGGAGAGTCAGTAAGTGAGTTACAAATTTAAGTAGTAACCTACAGTTTTTAACGACGCACCTGAAACTATCACTAGATGACAATATTGTCGATATGCGCACAAGCGAAACAAAGAAGTAGCAGTAGGAAGACGGTGGCACTCTGCACTAGTTGTACAATTGGAGATTTGATCCATGGTCTCAGGCTGGTAATAATGCACCCAATACTCATCCAATGACTATCCGGGGTAACACATCATTCTATTCTTTCTGTCAGCTCGGATCAAGTCGCCAACCTCCGTGATAATTTCCATTGATCAACCGACTCAGTTCGATACTTGTCCGCCTTTTAGAGAACTTCTTCGCCAAATTGTAGACAATAAGTTTCTTATTGCTGCTAGATATTTTTCTTAGAAAAATCGAACAAAGAATCTCTGCTCGATAATGATAAACTCGTCCAGAAGTTTAGCCATCTACAGCTGGTTCTTCTTCGTTTCGTTTGTGCGCATATCAATCACTTTGACGCCTGGATAATATTGCCATCTAGCGGTGATAGCTTCAGGCGCCTCATTAAAATGTATTGGGTTAATGCAAAATTTCTTAGCCTTTTTCGCGGTGGCAAAGTTTTTCAGATGACTAGAGGACAAATTAATCGGTGATATATTCTCTTACATTATCTATTACTCTCTGGCAACGCTGGGGGTAGTTTTTCTATTGTGTATCTGAAGAAATCTACTGGTTTGGAGTCAAAGAAGTCGCCAAGTCAAGTTTGTAAAGCAACTTCGTCATCAGAGGAGTTCCCTTGAAGAATGTTAGATAGAGAATGGAAAACGTGGAAATCTAAGAAAGCAAGATTGGGAGAATATGGAATCACCTCCCAACCAAGTTCCTGGCTATCTGCTTTTGTCATGTTAGCGGTGTGCGAGCGTGCATTAGCGTGTTGCATTAGCGCTTGATGTAATCTTCCCGGTCGTTTTTCTTCAATTGCGATCGCAATACGTTTGAGTTGTTGGCAGTAGTTACGGTTATATTCCTAGGAAGCAATTCTTAGTACACGACTCCTTCTTTGTGTCACCAGACGCATAAAATCATCTTCTGTGTATGGACACTAACTTTTATACGGTGTATTGTTTGTTGAAGCGACAGAACCATTTTCTTGCAGTGCTTTCTCCGATGGCATTCTCCTCGTACACGACACAATATTTCGAACCACCTTCTCTGCCTTTGCTCTTCCATTGAACTCGAACAGGAGAATATATTGGAAGTGTCAGTTTTTTTCCATTTGACAATCTCTATATTCATTCTCTGATAGAGGTTCTGGCTGATATTAACAGGCAGTACATCTCAATTGACGATATGTATCAGAGGAAGAACATTTATTTGTATGGTTTGCGGGCCTTTCGTCCACTACCTTTTGTCCACAATTTTTTTCTTCCATTACCTTTCGTCCACTCACTTTCGTCCACGTTCTCTTGTCCGCAACCGATTGGTCCATACAATTTACGTCCATCCATACATTTTGTCCACACCTTTTAAGTCCATAACTTTTCGTCTGTCTTAGAATACATATTTGTGTTTCCCACTTACAATTATAACAGTAGGTATTGTCACCATTGTCTTCAGTTTCTTAGATACTTTTTATTTTTATTTGGATATTAAAAAGTATGAATATATATGTTTTCCATTTTGGATATTACAAATTATAGCAGAGGTTGTAACACGTCGGAGGCAACCAATATTACATTATAATGGGTACTCAATTGTTGGTAGGACACACTCGAGTCCGTGCACCATTAAGTCAGACATGTGTCAATAATCATAAACGCATCAGGAGAATGGTTACACGGTATGAAGACTACAAGAACGACGGTCGGCTGGAAGCATATCTGAGAAGAATTTAATATAGATTAAAAATTAATTAATTCTTCAGGAAGAAGAAAAGATGACTAATCATGTTTATAATACAAGCAACATGTACAGTAACGGCAAAAAAACCGGACCGAACCTTGTAGCTGATTTCAGAGCCTTGTTCACTCAGAGCACGATAGACTGGTAACTAAGATTTTCGTGGTTCGAATCCTGCCTGGGAAGGAAACTTTTTTTTTGTTCCTTATTCAAATGTATTCCCAATACTTTTCGATTGCAGCGATATTTTACTACTTAATTAACTTATTATTCCCAGAACATGAATTTTACCAGCAATCGAAAAGTATTGGGAATAAATTTGAATAAGGAACAAAAAAACGTTTCCTTCCCAGGCAGGATTCGAACTACAAAAGTCTTAGTTACCAGTATATCGTGCTCTGGAGTGAACAAGGCTCTGAAATCAGCTACAAGGGTCAGTTCGGTTTTTTTCCCACTACTGTACATCAACAACACACAAATTTAAATAAATTACATTTTCACCAAATGAAATATGTTTCATGTTTTTCTTTTGCCATAATGGAAGAAAACATAATGGACGAAGCATGAAAATGAACTAAATAGTCAGTGGAGAAAATTAATGGACGAGTCGTGAACTTGACAAATATGTCAGTGGCCAAAAAAATGGACGAAACGTAGTGGACCAAATACTCTATAACGATTTGTATGCATCTGAAGTCTGACTAGTGTAATATGTAGCTAGTCGGCGATGTATGCAATGGTGGGGGAAATGAACTGACCACCCTACGTCATTATCTCCTGGCCTAGTTGACTCATAAGTGGTGACTCCTTTGTATCATTTGTGAGGTTCAGACCTGCCTTAGGACAGTTGACTAAACTACAAACAACTACGCTATATTCTTCAACCTGAAAAATAACATAAACTTTCTCCAATTCCGCAAAATTTCAGGTGCGTTTACAAATACAAAATTCGAAATAACAAATTACAAATGACAAACGATAAACTATCTCCTAACAACGCAGTGTTGTGATGAACTGAAATGCTTCGAACCTCTGCATCAACTTAATGTCACAACTTTTATTTGTACAGTGGACTCTCCTACGTTCGACTGAACAGAATTGAACGTTCAGTCCAATAAGGGTAGTGGGTGTGGCAGGTGAAATGAATAAAAATTCTTATTGGTCATCTAACAACGAATACAGTACTGTACTTGTATTTCCTGCCCACCCCGAGACTTGTGTATGCTCTTCTAGTACCACAATGGGTTTCGACAGTTCCGTCTCACAAACGGCACAATTCTAAAATAGAAAAAGAAGAATTCATTAATTTAAAATCAGTGACTAAATATGGATGTCCTAATCAATAAATATTCTGTTTTCCTTTAACAAAGTATCACTACAAGAAATAGAACCAATTCCCATTCAAATGGCAAACTCATTTCTTAGTGCCCGTATAGGGGCGTGTCTAATTCTCCTACGTAAGCAGTCGAACTATAGAATGTCGAACTTAAGAGCTTCCACTGTACTTATTTACTGAATCGATTGTATAGCTTTGCAGCCTTTCGTTGGGAATGAATCTGTGAACGGTGGCACAAGTTTTATCTTGAATTTATGGTGAAAGCTTTAAACCTTTGAGGAAATTTACAATTAGTTTTCAGGATAAATTATGTTGACATTTTAGACAGAAACAGATATTGTTTTATGTGGAAAATGGTAAAATAATCCAATCTTGAAACGAAGCTCGCTTAAAAGCGAAACAGTATTGGCGGTGTTTTTTGTAACAAGACAGGCGGTGATTGACAGGTTGACTGACAGGTCGACACGAGGCGCAAGTGATGTGGAGCGCACTGTAGACCCACTCAGTGTCACATTGTTGCGGTGCGGACAGGCGGCAGGCGGCAGTGAAATTCCGCAGTTGTGTCGAATTCCAACTTCTCTATGGGTGCAATTCCCCGGCGGTCGATATCACATTCAGAGTCCCCAACATAAGAATACGCACCGCAGAAACCGTCCGTCCGTCCCTCACTTTCTCTTTCTATCCTCTTACGCATGTTGCTACTGTGGAAGCAAGTAGAATTTCAAAATCCTACATTTTCTACCGTTTGACCAGAATCTCTGTTACAAGTAGGCGTACATTTTCCTCCTAGCGTCCATAAAGTTAAAATATTCTCTTTTCAAGGCATTTTTCAGATAAAATGTGTTTCTACGAGAATTAAGAAACTTTTGTAATGCAAATGATCTGTAGTAAGCACGAGGAAGAATCGATTAACAATTTATCGTATTTCCATTTTTCCTGAATTTCCCCAAGAGAAATTCATAGAGTTTTAGGAACATTATTGCAACTCTTTTGATGGATGATAGGCCTATATAAAAAGTGACAGAATATTTTAGGAAATCCTATGATTGCTTGTAATATCAACAGAGCAGCGTTTCTCAAACTTTTTTGAAGTGGGGACCACTTTTTTAAAGTCAGAACAGTTCCGCGGACCACCTTACTCTTGTTCCCTTCGAAAGCACATTTATCATTTTCATAGCATATTTTAATACCAGTGTACTTATATTTTAAAATTGAATTAAGGTTCGGTACTTTGGTCCTCTGTTATGAATTCGGGTGGTCCTTGCTGGGTTACAGGCGCGGCGCCAGATGTGCAGGGAAAAGCTGTCGAGAAACATCACGTGTATAGTGCTTTAAATCCCTCCTTTGTTGCTGAGAGTAGAGTGGGAAGTCGATAGACGGGTAGGGTAATAAATTTCATAAAATGTCTGTACTGGGAGAGAAAGTGAAATTCGATTGCCATGTGTCATTTCCAAACTTTGAGATTTTAAGCTATAGTGTGAAACGCAATTCTTTCGAATTTTAGTTTTTCTTCTGTCTTTTTTGAAGGACCAAAGGGCAGACCTCGAGGACCACAGGTGGTCCGCGGACCATAGTTTGAGAAACGCTGCTATAGAGGAATTAGGATAATGTAATTGGGGTAAATGGATACAATATTTTTTGTGTGAGATTTAGGTGCCTAATGGACGAAATTATATGTTTTGTGTAACAGTCTATCCTCCTTTATTAATAACAATAATGATAATAATAATAATAATAATAATAATAATAATAATAATAATAATACATACATACATACATACATACATACATACATACATACATACATACATACATACATACATACATACATACTGTACATACATACTGTACATACATACATACATACATACATACATACATACATACATACATACATACATACATACATACATACATACATACATACATACATACGTACACACATACTCTCAAATGGCTTCTAAGGAACCCTCAGGTTCATTGCCGCTCTCACATAAGCTTGCCATCGGTCCCTATCCTGTGCAAGATTAATCCAGTCTGTATCATCATATCCCACCTCCCTCAAATCCATTTTAATATTATTCTCCCATCTACGTCTCGGAGTCGCCCTTGGTAGCGCAGTTGGTATAGCGCTGGCCTTCTATGCTCGAGGTTGCGGGTTCGATCCCGGCCGAGGTCGATGGCATTTAAATGTGTTTAAATACGACAGGCTCATGTCAGTAGATTTACTGGTATGTAAGAGAATTCCTGCGGGACAAAATTCCCGCACACCGGCGACCTGCTAGCTTCGTAGTGGCGCCACTAATTTTCACTATGCAATGAATCACGTATTTTTTCTCATTACCAAACTTTCAGAACGGCCCCGAGGTTCACTCAGCCTCCTATATAATTGAGTACCGGGTCTTTCCCGGGGGTAAAAGGCAGTCAGAGCGTGGTGCCGACCACACCACCTCATTCTAGTGCCGAGGTCATGGAAAGCATTGGGCTCTACCTCCATCCCCCCAAGTGTCTTCATGGCATGTTACGGGGATACCTTTACCTTTTTTATTACATATATATATATATATATATATATATATATATAATTTGAACTGGTGATGGAAATTACGGGAAAACGGCTGAACGGATTTTAATAAATGGCCCCTCATTTTGAAGCTTGGAACCCAAAGTTTTTCGGAAAAATAGTAGTTTTCAGTGAAATGCCAATTTTCCTACATAATTTTCCTATTTTCAAAAATCCATTTGTTGTCAGTTTTGAGAACTAGCTAATTGCATTCAGGAGAAGCGAATCGAGCATCAACTCGACCGTATTGCATTTCAGAATAAAAAAAACACACACTACAGTAAACAATATTACACGAAGGCCATGATCTGCAAGAATGCTGACATATTTAGAGCTCAAATTAAATTGGTTATTAAAAACTTAACTTACTAAAAATAATTTAGAGGTTCGATTCTGTGGTGTGTAATTTTCTGGGTACAGCTGTGTATTGGATATTAAAAACTACAAAAATGAGGTGGTTTGATGATATTATAAATGAAATATTATTGTAGTTAATGCCGTGATGTGACTATTTTTCATTAATTATACATATTAATGCTATATTGATGATATGAAAGTGAAACGTTTTGGGGTTATGTAAGTAGATGTAGAGAATAACTTAAATTAGATTTTGATTTCTATAATTTTACTGAGTGGCGGCTATATAGTATATATAGTATATGTTACTGAAAGCTATAAAACTTACGTAAGATAATAATATTATTAAAAATCAAATATTTTTATAGTTATTAATCAAGTGGGGTTGGGTCTTTTTCATATATTTAATGGCGGTGTGGTGTAGATATTTATATGCGTGGTTCTCTTCAGTATTGGCTCGAGAGAGAGTATGTTTCATTATTATGGAAGCAAATAACTTTCAGAATGTCTGGTATTCTTCATTGAAAATAAATCTGAAAAATGTTTATTTGAACGTCTAATGAACTTAGTTTGCAGCATTTGCTGCACAAGCCACTAGTAATATTTATAAACTTCAGAAAGTTGCGTCGGCGTCAAAGTAAAGAACAATTAGGCCTACATTTTATGTATAACATTCGAGAAGCTAAATTCCATGGGCTCTGCAGAAAATGAATATTGCCTCGGGCTCCAATCCTTGTATTTACAGTTTTTAAAGAACACGGAGATTGGCCACAGAATGAATGTCTTTCGAAACGTTCATTCCCTTTGAATTATGCGTTAAATCCCGCTCTTTCAACCCCTCGGAACCCGGCTCTCAGAACCACTTCGCCTCATTTCCGTTGCCATCAAATTTCGTCAGAAAGCTGGTCGATTACTTACTGTGGGTGGTAGCATCCCTAAAATAGGGATTATATCTGCCCTCCGTTGTAACGCCAGAAGTTATTATAGAACCGTTATGACGTCACAGGGATGGAATGATTTGCCGAACAATGTGTGTCCAAATACTGGATAGGGGAAAAGTACACTTTTGGCTCTTTATAAGGCTCCCGAAACTTGGAAAATTCATTTCATATTTCTGTGTAGATCTAAAATAAGACATGAGCTTCTGTTACAAAAGAATGTAACAATACAACGTATACTAATTCAACATTAATCGGAAGTATAAAGTATTGGCTTTCCATACCGAAGAGTGGAATTGAAATATATGTTTATTCAGTTGAAATTTATAGCAAACAAAGACTGTGTTGGACTAGGTTTTCTTTGTCCTTATTTTTTCACCCTGTCATCACTTCATGTTTTCTATATTCAGTAGGCTATATTAACTCTAAAGTCATTATGCAACTTATAGAATGAAATAGCCTATAAAATGTATTATTTCAAATGTCTTAAGTTATGTCAATAACATTTTATATTACGTGAAAATTCAACCTTATAGCTATTAATTTGAGAAAAATTTGTTCCGGCACCGGAAATCGAACCCGGGACCTCTCAGCTCTGCACGCTCTTTGCAACTGAGCTATACCGGGACACGATCCACGGTGCCGGCTGAACTCTCCTCATTATATCGTCAATGACCTACTACCTGCATTTTAGACATATGTAAGTCATAAATGCAGGAGCGCATATTTAAATGACTTCATGGCCATATTCAACAGCAGTTTCTGAATACTGTTAATATATTCATGATTGAATAATCAAGACTACTATTTAGTAGTCAACATGTATATACCTATTAATTTGATAGGATATAGGTATATACATATTGACTACTAAGTAGTAGTCTTGATTATTCAATCATGAATATAAGTATGATTCAATCTTATAGCTTTATAAATTGAGACGGGATTCATAGGATCTCAATCCTTTCTTGTACCGGTAATATTTATGTTCTCAGTTGGGTGTTAATGTTGTCCGCAGATGATCAAATGAAGATGATTTACAAAGAATGTTTTATTGTTTAAATAATAGTGCCAAAGAATTTAAATGGAAATTCTGAAAAAGAGACAAAAACTATGCCCTTTTCTGAAAAAGAGACAAAAACTATGCCCTTTAAAGGTGTATATCCTGGATAATGTGACCATAGAACATGTCTCACAGTTCAGATATTTAGGATGTAATGCCTCTTACCAAAATGAATTTGACGTAAATTATAAAATAAACAAATTTAATTATATTACGGGAACATCAAAACACACACTCAAACACAAAGCAAGGACAGATTCTGTTTGTAATACTTTACAAATCCATTGCAATACCGAACCTTACATATGGATCAGAAACTTGGACGATGATCGTAAAGGCTCATTCACAATGAAAATTAAACATAACGGAAGCGTTAACTTAAAAATGTAAACGTTACAGTAAAACCAAGAGCATTCACGATGAGAACATAAACATAACCGCAAAGATACTCGGTAACCATGGAAACATAACAACGACGCCATTTCCTCATATTCCGTCGTATACTTCAGCGCTCCACGATTGTGTTCTGTTTGCAAATCACGTAAGCATAAGCATGAAAGTTTGGAGTTTGCAAACTTTCATGTTAACGTCTTACGGTAATGTTTATGTCAATGCTTATGTGAATCATTGCGAATGAGCCCATTTGGTAGCCTGGGCGCAAACTTCTGTGTTTATGTTATGGTTATGTTTAATTTTCATTGTGAATGGGCCTTAAGACATTCCTCCAGAATACAAACTGCAGAAATGAGATTCATTAGGTCAGATCTGTAGCTGATTATAGAAAATCTGATAAGAAGAGAAATACCACAATCCGACAAGAATTAGAAACATAAGAATTGAATGAAATAATAAATAAATACAGGGAAAACTGGCAACACATAGAATGGAAAATAATAGAATCCCTAATATGGCCTTAAATGTCAATCTGAAGACAAAAGAAATCCTGGCAGACAGAATATGGAGCCGAAATGGATGTTAATGTGATAGCCTATTTAGATTTTTGAAGAATTGGTTTGTTCATTCTTGAATACACTCTTTTTAACACTTATGTAATCACTGATGAACTTGAATAAATAACGACTACATTGTGTTAACATTTTAAATCATGATATTACTTTATCTGATTGATTAGTTTCGATGTTATTTCCACCATCTTCTGAATCCTAGTGAGTTCCATCGCTATCTCCACCAAAACAGGAAGTCAGAAGATAGTGCTTGACCGTAAACGAAAATCATCTCGGCTTGATACTGGAACGAATAACGGACCATTGTGCTCCCAACTTAATTCAAATCACACAATCTGCAATACAAAAAATGTCATCAGTGCCATCTATCTTGGAAAATATCCATTTCCGGACATATTTAATATGAACTTTTTTGTTCCTTTTCATGTCAGGAATCACCTCCTGAGTTAATTGCATTGTTTGAGTATTAAACGTCAAGGATACATTAATGCCATTAACATGTAGGCTTTACATCTTCTCTGAAGTGTAGTAGGTATTTCACAAGTTACCAGTCATTTACAATTAAAAATATAACTAGGAACGTGGGAATAATTGTTCCAATTCGTCTTAAATGAAAAAATTACCTTGAAAGTATGTAAATGCAGGCTGTTTTTATATTAAGGAATATCAATCCTACATAAAATATGGATGGATTCGGTTTTTATGATCTGAAGGTTTTCCTCTATGCGAAATACGTCAGAAATGCTATAATAGGAATCAATATGTGACCTTCCAGGAAATATAATTTCATGTCTCGAGTCTGTCCCCATATGTGAGGTCAACACACGTCGTTATATTACTTTCCCCTCTTTCCGCTACCTTTTCATTCCTTTGAGAATAACTTCCCTCACTCCGAAGAATAAGACAGGACTAATAGGGTGTATAGAAATGCTTTGAACTTGCTAAAATTACCCTTACGATTCATTTTACAAAACAATTCGCGAAATATTTTATAGTGTTACATACGAAACTAAGGTTATGTGAAAACAATAGAAATTTACTCGGAAAATTATTATACACGATAAGGCTTTCAGAATTTCAGAATAAGTTTTTACATCTAATATACTAATGATAATATATTGTAAGGATAGTACGGGGATAAAAATTGTATTTACAATACAAAGAGTTTTATTGTATGAACTAGCCGTACCCGTGCGCTCCGCTGCACCCGTTAGAAATAAATATAAAGTAATTACATAATTAAAATAGGACATTTGATCCAGGGAACATTCGTGTTTGATAGAAGGATAAATCGTTTAATATGTTACTTAATTTAAATTGCATCCAAATAATTAAAATGGGATCATTTTGGTCCAGAGACCACTCGTTGGTGCAATGACAATTCCTTAAAATGTTTCTAATTTTTATTACATGCAACCATAGTTTAATGAACATTGACATCATTTAGATTTAATGTGTATACTTTATTTTACTTGTTATAGGTTTCCATTGAATTATGGTAATAACTTAATTTTAACCCTTGTTTTCTACGTATTCAGTAAATGGCGTTTGGCCCACTATGGTTCTGAACCCTTCAAATAACTTAAATTATATTATATAATATTACATATATTATATTATATTATATTATATTATATTATATTATATTATATTATATTATATCAGAAGTTACTTTAATAACATTATAGCATTATGTCCATCTAGAGAAACTACACTTTCCAAAGGTGAAATAATAATTAATTATACAAATCGGTTAATTTAGCTTCCGATATTACTTCATAAAAAACACAGAAACATTCTCTGTAGGCTATCTTTCATAGCTTTCGATTGTTGCTGTCCAAGGCCCCTTATAGACGAAGTCATTTGTTTTTTATTTCATTATACGGCCTTAGATGGCAGTTATTTTAATTTTAAAACTAATTTATCTCATTAAATATCAGTCCTATCAAAATTTTTCAAGGAATAAAACTTATCGCAAATTATTTTTAAGGAAACGTTTGTTATGTAACATTTGTCACAAAAATCAATAATAAGCGAGATATTTCGATTTATTTAATTCAGGCCCCCTTATAACCCCCTTTTTAAATAATATATTTTGAATGCCATATACCCTAAAATCTAAGTTACAACGAACATAATTTATATTCCAATTTTCATTGAAATCCGTTCATCCATTATGGCGTGAAAAGGTAACAAACATACAGACAGGCAGACAGACAGCCATACAAACAAAAATTTCAAAAAAGCGATTTTCGGTTTCAGGATGGTTAATTATATATGTTAGTACCAATTATTTTTGGAAAATCGAAAATTAGCAGAAAAATTTCGGCTACAGATTTATTATTAGTGTAGATTATATATTGTAGTTGAGGCGCTGAGAATAATAACGGCAGATCCCAATCGAAGTTCATTTTGAGAAACGTATTTTTGCTCTCGGTCATCATTTCTTCTCCTATTAATATTTTTAGTTTTACAGATCATTTGGTTATTTGAGTGGTAAAGCTTAATAATGTCTAATAAAAAAGAAAGTGACTTAAAACAAAAGTAATTGGACACGATTACTAATGGCGTCTACCACAGGTTCAGAAAAGTGAAAACCAATGCTGAAAGAGGAAGTGCGGAGATGAACGGTTATTGCTCCTACAGGCTCGCTGCCACGTCGCTCCCACTTGACGTCTGCCAGAATCCAGTTATAATCAGGCGTTACCTTCCTGGCGAAGTTATTAACTGACCTGATGCAATTAGTGTCCACTGCGCGGGAGTGCAATCATCCCCTGACACACGAGGACGACTGGATGCATGCAAATACAGTCCCGTTTCCAAGGCGAAACCATTCTGTGCCTGTACACTTGGTCAAAATGAAAGTGGCCGGCGTCTGAGAGACTAAGTTCGAATCGGGTATTTCCGTGAGCGCTCGGGACAGCCAGACTTTGTTCAAAAGATTGCGTATATTCTTCTAGTAGTTATAATGGGGAACACAACTACTAATCACTAAAATCTTCCGAGAAAATAATTCACATACGAGATTTAAAACAGACAGTTCGTTCAGAGTGTTTAAACAGTGAATATTGTAACACAAACACCATATACCAGTGGTGGGCAAAATGAACGCAACCCACAAGACAGGATTTAAATGGCAACTACATACTGTGGGAGGGGTTGCACTCTACAGTGCAATGACGGATTTACAGACAGTTGCGCCACTACACTCCTACCTACCATATGCAATTAGAATAGTCCATTCACGTGATATTTAATTAATCAATTTCTTCGAAATTGGGATTTATATCTGTGCATGCTATTTTCAGTTGAGCAAGGAGATGAGCATCGCTTAAGCGGGATCTGTGGCTGGACTTTATAAATTTCATTTTAGAAAACAGCTGTTCGCACTGGTAGGTTGATGAATACATACCGTCATTCCCAATAACTATAGTCCTGGAACACAAATATGGTCCACGATACAACCATTCAAAGATCATTATAGAAGTAACATAGACCGTTCGTAGATAGCTGCAGTGACTTGAATTCAAACTACAGTACAACAAGAATATAGATAAACGAGGTACTACGTTATGGAGTACAAAATTTGAATAGTTGTATTGTGGACAATAGTTACGTTCCAGGACCATAGTTATGGGAAATGACGGTACTCATTATGTTTGAAGCAAACTGTCTAAGCAGTGGATATGTAGTACTGGACATCTATTAAAAAATTTTAGCCCCCAGTAGACCTTCACATTCTGCTTTCAAGAAGCCATCATTCTGCAAATCCAGGTCCTCTAACTGTAATTCTGGGATAACATTTTCAATTTAAACTTGAAAAGGAGTGGCAAAAATATTGAAATCTTTCTCCATCCTTTGAAAATTACCGAATCTGTGTTCTTTTAACTCGTATAACAGGTGATCTATTTTAAGAATGTACATATTTAAGTTCGCGTCCTGAATATTTGTAACTCTTCCTAAACATGAGAAATGAAAAAACCGCCTTTCTTCTAATGTGATATCCTCTCGAATCATATGATTCTGCGAAAGACATTGTATCACTAATGAAGCTCCGAAGCAATTCAGTATAATCTGCCACGTACACGCGCAGTATTTTCATGGAGTGGGGGAAGGGGAATGTAGGAGATAAGTTTAATGCTTCGCTGAGGTCTGACGTCACTGCGGCAATGCCGCAGGAATGCCCACCGTTGCTATATACTGTATAACAGGTTCTCAAGTGGAGTACAACCATTGCTCGTTACAATGCCATTTTGATTGCAGTAAAACTTTTAGCGTAGTTGATAGAGCGTTAGCTAATAGTTCTTGAGGTTGCGAGTTCAAATTTTCGTGGGGTTGCTGAACTTTTTTTCCTTTTAAATGCATTATTGTAATATAAAAGGTGTTCGTCATTCTTTTATCCTTAGAATACTTTTCGCTTTGTTATTTTTTTTCGTGTTAATAGAAACTTTTGATGCTAGATGGAAGTAATACTAAAGACGACAATAATTAAGTCTTTCATATTAAAATTCTGTGTTAATTATTTTATTAATCCCTGCTGCTTTGCACTCTGTTGTCCAAAGAAAAATTCAGTTAATATGTTGACGGTTAAATAATTGGCAATAATTAATTTGCAAGTTGTGATAAAGGGAATATGATTACTATACTAATTTAAATTCGTGATCATCAGGGCCTAAACGTAGTAATTGTAAACAAGAAGAAAATCCATAATTCTGATGACAAAATATATCCTGATTTCTGGAATTATAACCACAAATTTTCACCAATTTTGTAATTATCTGTAACATGAATTAACATAAGCAAAATTATTTGATTATATTACACTAAAAGGAGTTAAAAAGAATAAAAGAAAAAGACAAAACGAGAAATTCACTACAGAGATTCGAAGCATGCTGTGGAGGTAGCCCAAATCAGCGCCATGTATTATGCAGTTAACTAAAGCGGCGCACGGAGGTTTACGGTAGTGAACTGCGCGCTCACCCGAAGGGACTTGGAAAATGTTAACAGCTCAAGAGACCGGCCACTTTCATTTTGACCAAGTGTACTCTAATATATATATTCCATTGAAGTGTTAACATAATTTTGATATACTCTGTATTTCCAATTTAAATTCTTCACGTTTGGTTAAGGTTCAAGTTTCAGATGGATAGCAATGAATAGGAAGAATTATGCTCTTGTATAAGCTATGTATAATTTGGATTTTCTTAAATATATCTTGCTCTTCAGTATGTTCAGTAGATCTAAATAATAATAGCTTAACTCTGTTTAAAATTAAAGTCTGGTGTTAATCTCATAAGTTACAATATATTTATCTGTTCTCATCAAAGTCCAAAGATAATAAAATTGAAGGCGTTTAATTTTTCAAAATCATGTTCATTGACTTGTAAATCATTAAATCATCATTAGATGTACCTAAACGGGCTACTTTCAAGAAAATAAATTTATAAATTGCAATAGTTTCACTTATATATATACAGTATATATATATATATATATATATATATATATATATATATATATATATATATATATATATATATATATTCTTATTGAATTTGGTATTCCCAAGAAACTAGTTCGATTAATTAAAATGTGTCTCAGTGAAACGTACAGCAGAGTTCGTATAGGTCAGTTTTTGTCAGATGTGTTTCCAATTCACTGTGGGCTAAAGCAAGGAGATGCACTATCACCTTTACTTTTTAACTTTGCTCTAAAGTATGCCATTAGGAAAGGCCAGAATAACAGAGAGGGTTTGGAATTGAACGGGTTACATCAGCTGCTTGTCTATGTGGATGACATGAATATGTTACGAGAAAATACACAAACGATTAGAGAAAACACGGGAATTTTACTGGAAGCAAGTAAAGAGATAGGTTTGGAAGTAAATCCCGAAAAGACAAAGTATATGATTATGTCTCGTGACGAGAATATTGTACGAAATGGAAATATAAAAATTGGAAATTTATTTTCTGAAAAGGTGGAGAAGTTCAAATATCTTGGAGCAACAGTAACAAATATAAATGATACTCGAGAGGAAATGAAACACAGAATAAATATGGGAAATGCGAGTTATTATTTGGTTGAGAAACTTTTATCATCCAGTCTGCTGTCAAAAAATCTGAAATTTAGAATTTATAAAACAGTTATATTACCGATTGCTCTTTATGGTTGTGAAACTTGGACTCTCACTTTGAGAGAGGAACAGAGATTAAGGGTGTTTGAGAATAAGGTGCTTAGGAAAATATTTGGGTCTAAGAGGGATGAAGTTACAGGAGAATGGAAAAAGTTACACAACACAAAACTGCACGCATTGTATTCTTCACATGACATAATTAGGAACATTAAATCCAGACGTTTGAGATGGGCAGGGCATGTAGCACGTATGGGCGAATCCAGAAATGCATATAGAGTGTTAGTTGGGAGGCCAGAGGGAAAAAGACCTTAAGGGAGGCCGAGATGTAGATGGGAGGATAATATTAAAATGGATTTGAGGGAGGTGGGATATGATTATAGAGAATGGATTAATCTTGCTCAGGATAGGGACCAATGGCGGGCTTATGTGAGGGCGGCAATGAACCCCCGGGTTCCTTAAAAGCGAGCAAGTAAGTAAGTAAGTAATATTTTCACTCGGCACAATAAGATGACACATGAAAGCAACACATAAACTATAAATGTACCATCAAAGGATATCTCTGATTTGTAACAGTCTATAGTAATCCAGTTTAACTATAACTTGCTTAATATGAAGATCATGAAAGTTGCAAATGCCAAACTCTCTAAGATCCCTCGAGGCATGGATCCCTATTCAGTACCGGGAAGCTCCACATGCAAACGAGCGGCCCACATTATGATGCAGTGAATCAGATTTTACATCCCAGTAACGATCAAGTAGCCGTGATGAAATTTCCCTTCGGTACAAGAGAAACAAAAAGACGAACGAACAAAAGAAGAACTTGTGCACCCATAATGCACACGCCATCCTCTAATTGAAGCACACCTCTCTTGTATCCGGATCATAATTAATGAACTTCTCCGCTGTCCAGAATGAAGATTAATTTCGTCCAGAGACCGTTGTGTGTCTGTCCGCGCCTCTCGTCAGTGGGAGGAAACATGTTACAGTTATCTGTAGGAATATGTATGATTTTAACAAGTCGCCAATTACTCGTCTAACGTCTACACGAATTCATCACCTGCTTTTTATGTAAATGTTGGAATAAAGGATTTATACAGGGAGTTAATGAATAAAGCCGCAATGTATTCAGCAGAGTGCTGCATTGGAGTTAAATCGCTCGCTTGAACTCGGTCGAGTGTCGCACCCTCGAGTGAAATAAGATCGGTCGTGATACGCTCGTAATAAATAGAAGCACAGTACAAGGTCATCTCACCGACATGTCTTATCTTGTATGGAAGGCGACAGATAAGATACACATATGTTTTGCTCACACGGTAAAAATAAGGCTTTATTTTCTGCGTTTATGACAAACGTTTAATGGAACAGTCAATGGAACGTACCAAAACAGGAACATGAATTTATAAATAAAATAGTATGAAAAACTTCGATATACAGTTATTATTGCTAATTAATAATTATTCAATGTTTGATTTACTACATATATAATATGTTAGATCCATACATAGTGTTTCGCCTATATACTGCGACAATGTAGAAACGTTTTACAAAATATTATTGATATAGCAGTAGCCTAGATTAATAACAATATTAGTACAGAGATAACGGCATAGAAAATACAATAAAACGAATGATCATGCTGCACAACTGTTACAGACGCAAAGATTGATTAACTAATTATTAGATATTATTATTATTATTATTATTATTATTATTATTATTATTATTATTATTATTATTATTATTATTAGAAAACTTGATACAATTCTTGCATTATCGTGATTGCGTTCTCCGTTTACAATAATTACATTTACATCCAATAACATCTATCAGATGTGGCAAAAACAAAATCATTCCTGTGTGGGAAAGAAAAAAAAATATTTACCTACAACATTTATATTACATTTTAAAGCAAGTTTTGTAATAAGTTGTACTATGGAGAGTTCAGTTAAACACTGCTAAGTTTTGAAATGATAAACATCTATGATGTTACTACACAGTTCATCACTGTAACAAGAACGAATGTCTAACGCTCAGCTTATACCTTTCGAGGATTTATCGCTCGCGAAATTTTACCCATCATGCATGTGCGCTATCTATCGGATTATGCTATGAACTACTTGGCGCTCGAGCGAAAACATCCGATGCAGACCTCTGGTATTCAATAAGTAGGTCTATGGAGGGTTCTTATACAAGCAACTTGAGGTACGGTACCTATGGTCTATAGATTTAAATTGTCATGTTATGGTATAATAGCACATTCTTTATCTGTTTTATTTAGAATATTACTCAGTTTTACTCAAAAATATCTGAGAACTCGCTTTGAATACCTCAAAACGTTATGGAATGAACATCAAGTCTTATTATACAAAATTTAACTCATTTTGTGTTTAGACTGTTTTTTTTAATGTTATCTTCTTAATTTGGCAATGCTGATCATGAATATAATATTCGTTTGAATAATTTTAAGGGAAAAATTGTTTCGTTGCCGGTTATCGATCCCGGAACCTTTGGTTGAGCTCGTCAATGCTCTGCCAACTGAGCTACCCAGGAACTTAACACGATAACGTCTCAACTTTTCACTTTATATTCACATATCTCGAGTGGGCTGACAAGACGCCAGAAACCCATATCGAGTGCACACAAATTCTGTGTGACTTGAAATTGTGGTTTTTCTGTTAACATACCTACAGTAAGTATATACAAATCAGGTAAAACTCCCTGTGAAGCAAACTTGAATAATTTTAAGGATCGATACCCGGCCCCGGAACAATTTTCCCTCAGTACTGTTCTCCAACAAGGAGATAAACCGTGAAAGGAATGTGCTTACTATTGCGACATCTATTGGAGCGAAGTAGATAGATAATATTACCGTTATAACGTCAATTTAAAAAGCATGCGCTCTCCTGCATATGTTACTTCCTTTATGGAGGTATTAAAAAGACCAGGAAATTAACCGTGATCTAATTTTGTAACTAGGGTAGTATAAAAATGCGTATGTCAGTGTTATCGTTTGTGCTTTGAGAGATAGCCAATAGAGATACGAGTACCCACGTGTGTGACCTTATGACATCTTATGACATCAACATTCATTCAAAGCATCACCCGGCTGCCTGTCATTCCCTGGAGACTTCTCGTGGTTGGAGTACAGTAGTAAGAGGAAAAGATGTAAAGAAGCACTATCTGCTCACTCTTATCTGCTAAACGTTCTAAGCACGCCCCGTGTACTCAGGCCTTTTAGAGCAGCGGTGGCCAAAGCGGGTGTCGTGATTAGATCGTGTAATCACAGACGTTCAAACAGGTACGAGGAGTTTCCTGTACATTGCTG
Organism: Periplaneta americana; assembly: GCF_040183065.1. Classification (NCBI taxonomy): domain Eukaryota; kingdom Metazoa; phylum Arthropoda; class Insecta; order Blattodea; family Blattidae; genus Periplaneta; species Periplaneta americana. Next base: position 76,651,806 of record NC_091132.1, read on the forward strand.
TGTGTTTCATTCACGTACTGAAGGCAAACAGTGGCGGTATCATGTCGCTCTACAAACTCTGTCTCTACAAGCAGTAAGAGATGGTTTCGTAAAGAATGAGGACTTTTTTGTTGTTCTGTCGGACAAAATTTAATATGTTTACTTTGCTCAACGGTTCAATTAGGAGTATATAGAAACATCAATTGTCACGCTGAATTTATTATTATTATTATTATTATTATTACTACTACTACTACTACTACTACTACTACTACTACTACTACTACTACTACTGATCACTAAGAATGTGTTTCTATAATTCTTTTGTACGTGCATGAATATTGATATTTTTAGATCTTCTCCCTAGAAGGATAAAATTTTAAGGTGCTATCCATAGACATTTCGCTAGCCCGCGCTACGAGCATGCTAAACTAGCCCCGGCTATCGAGTGATTACTTGTACAGGATTCATATCATATCATACCGCTAACACTGGTTTATGAATACGAAAAACGTTAGTTCGCTGATCATCTACCGGAAGCCCGCGCTAAGAATGTCTATGAGAATGGCCCATTAGGTTTTATCTCAATTTTAATCTTCTTAATCTTTAGATGAGGGTAACTATTTATTAGTTATTCATTTAATAATAATAATATTGTAGAAAAACTGATTCAATATCCTATTATGTGCCAACGAACTGTTAAACACCAGGAACTGACATGTCTTAAATCATACCCAGGAAGAGAAAGATGAGATAAATATAAGGAAGTGATTTCTATGGTTCAGAGAAACTATATTGACAAAATAAAGAAGCATTTGTTACAAGATTTGATACCTAAGGTATAACTACAGTTTGTAATACCTGCAAGGTCATCCATTTCTCTTTATTCAATGCCAATGCCAGGCGCAACTAATCGATACGAACATATCAACACTTATGTCAACTATGGATGCCGAATTATTTCATAATTCATTTCCTACAATTTATAATGTTAAGACGCCGTAAAGTGTTGTATCTAACTCGTGGATAATCTTATTATGACACTCGTGAAAATTGTCGCACTCACTATCGTTTGTGAGACAAACATTCACTCATGCCATAATCTCTAAGATTATCCACTTGTTGCATAAGCAACTATTAAGATTTAAGGGATGTATAAGTCGTACCGTACATTATTCTGTGAAATATGTTTTACCTTTTTTATTGATTATTGTAATTATGTTACTTTCTTTTTACCCTTGACATCGTATTCCGTGAAAGTTGGGGAAAAGGGCTTCGGGGCACGAATCCGGACCGAAGTCCGCCATTTGAAGACCTCTGAACTAGAAGTTCTCAACGGAAAGACCATTGAACGAAGAAGAAGTGGAAGGAGATATTTGTTTCAACTTAGAACACTAATGAAAAGATATTTAATAAAATGCTTGTTTCTGAATGCGTTTATAAGATAATGGATTAAAAACATCTTGTAAAATAATTATTTCTGGGAACTAAATATTATAACACGAATGCTCTACCTACTGACCTACCCCAGGAACCATACATGACACCGTCACAATTCTTCCCTTTATATCCACACAACTCAAATGGCTGACAACTTCACAGGGAGTTTCTACCTGAAAACCAGATTTGCATAATATATTCGTTACTGGAGGTACGTTAACAGAAAGCCATAATTTAAGTTACACAGAATTGTGTGTACTTAAAGTTGGGTTTCTGGCATCTTGTCAGCCCATTTGAATTTTGTGGATATAAAAGGAAGAATTGTGACGGTGTAATGTATGGTTCCTGGAGTAGCTCAGTCGGTAGAGCATTCGTGCGCTAAGCGAAGGGTCCCAGGATCGATACCCGGCCCCGGAACAATTTTTACCTTGAAATTATTCATGCCTGCTTCACAGGGAGCTTCTACCTGAAAACAAGATTTGCATAAATATTAGAGCGTTTTTCCATCCTTACTTGGCTAAGGATGTGTCCTTTAAAATGACTGGAGACTTTCTAACATGAATAGTCACTTGATCTTTGAGACAATCATAAAAGAGAAGAAGAAAAAGACTATAGAATGTGCAAAAAATTGAGTATTCTCAAATTTGTGAACAGGAAAGGACAAGAGAACTGAAGAGACGTAAGGTAAGACAAAAGGAAGCAAAAAAAGAAGGATACTTTGTTGGGTTTTGGTCTTCGATCAACGTACTGTATCTTTCTGTTACTTTAATCACTCTCAAACTCGCTAAAAGCATCAAACACCAGACAAAGAAATGCATTAGACACAATTTAATTTTCGGAAGGCTATTGTTTGATGATAGTTTCTTTGTAGCTTCGGATTGCGGCTTTGTTCGTCTTCACCGGACTCATTAAGGGCTTTGTCTTGTTATCTGAAGTATCCACTAAAGGAACGCAGTCTGCTTAGTGACGTAGAAGAAACAGCAAAGCTCGCCATGCGTCGCTATAGCGACCGACGCCCTGCCAGCTCTATAGTTGACCCTAATACCATTCTAGTTAGCCTGTAACAATGTTCCAGAGTCGATCAACCCCTCTGTTGGTCGTTATTAGAAAACCTCTCGTACCCTCTAGTAGGATGGTAGTCAGACCGTAGAGGCGGAAATATTTATCGGGTCGCAACAGCGGTCACTAGCACATCATGGCACGCAAGACATAATTTATCTTCGTTCACACGTGTAACTGACATCCAGACACACCGAATAAGCAAAATGGGTGAATCACTTCTTTCCCATATCATTTAACAGGATAATTGAATTGTTGCATTCGGTGGTCTAGCTGTTACTATCGTAAGATCCGAATTACGTAGGTTCAAAAATCGACTATAGTGTAGCTAACAGCACGTAAAGAGACACCTGTATTTGAACGATAATTTTATAAAGGGACATAATTTTATTTTTATTTCAATTTTTATTCTACCTAAGTTTTAGAATGTACTTCACTCGCACTCCTTCTACTAATGAAGTTCAACCGTCCTTCACACAGATTCCAAGTCCGCATATACAGTCATAGTAGCCTTACGGTCATAGTAAACAATACGTTCCAAAAATATGTTCGCGTTTTCCAGTGATGAAAGCGCTTTCAATATCGCATCATTTTCCATTTGCCTACGTCGCATCCCGGTTTCCCCCACCTGCTTCTATTCGCCTCTCTGTAAATGTTAGTGGCTGGGCTGTTTTAGCTCTTTTCTGAGAACATTAATTTCTGTTAGGAATTGAACGTCTACGTAATATTATACCCGTACAATTGTTTAAAATAACTTAAATAAAAGGGCCTCGTTAAGTAATTAACTGTCACGGGATTTTCTCCCTTTCTACGACGCTGCGACGTAACCATTTGGACGGATAGTACATAGCATGAGTGAGTAATTTTATCTTTTCGGATCGGCCAGAAGTGAAGATTGAATTTACAGTACGTAATGTCTCTTTTATAGAGTAGGTACAGAATTATTTCAACATGAGTTACTGATACGAAGTACGAACCTGGTAATTGGAATTACGTACAATAGTCTATAGTGCTATAATATACACATTAGAACTGAAGCCTGTATCGAAATGAACGGTCTTACTTACTTACTTACTTACTGGCTTTTAAGGAACCTGGAGGTTCATTGCTGCCCTCACATAAGCCCACCATTGGTCCCTATCCTGAGCAAAATTAATCCATTCTCTATCATCATATCCCACCTCCCTCAAATCCATTTTAATATTATCTTCCCATCTACGTCTCGGCCTCCCTAAAGGTCTTTTTCCCTCCGGCCTCCCAACTAACACTCTACAGTATATGCATTTCTGGATTCGCCCATACGTGCTACATGCCCTGCCCATCTCAAACGTCTGGATTTAATGTTCCTAATTATGTCAGGTGAAGAATACAATGCGTGCAGTTCTGTGTTGTGTAACTTTTTCCATTCTCCTGTAACTTCATCCCTCTTAGCCCCAAATATTTTCCTAAGCAACTTATTCTCAAACACCCTTAATCTCTGTTCCTCTCTCAAAGTGAGAGTCCAAGTTTCACAACCATACAGAGCAACCGGTAATATAACTGTTTTATAAATTCTAACTTTCAGATTTTTCGACAGCAGACTGGATGATAAAAGTTTCTCAACCGAATAATAACAGGCATTTCCCATACTTATTCTGTGTTTAATTTCCTCCCGAGTATCATTTATATTTATTACTGTTGATCCAAGATATTTGAACTTCTCCACCTCTTCAGAAGATAAATTTCCAATTTTTATATTTCCATTTCGTACAATATTCTCGTCACGAGACATAATCATATACTTTGTCTTTTCGGGATTTACTTCCAAACCTATCTCTTTACTTGCTTCCAGTACGGCCACCATTTTCAAAAATGTGTTAAAATATTCATATTATGATTATTTTTCAATTTAACTTCATTCTCTATAATGTACGCTAATGTGCTGTAGACAGTATAATATACACTGCATAATGAATACGTCCGCATGGACAGCTCAGTTCGCGAGTAAAAACACTCATTAGTAATACTGTACTGTAATTTGATTACACAAAAACCTAATGAAAATGATCAAACTCAAAATCGCGATATTTCCTAGTTTACGTAAATGGGTGAACTACTTTTCTTCCCTCCAATACCTAGTAAAGTGATTTGTTTGTATATTACGCCACTATCATCGAACTCCAGTCGTAGAAGGGGTGGCAAACGGTGTTTCCGGTTCTTAATCGTTGATCCAGAGGTATAGCCAGGTTAATATTAGAAATGTTAGTAACAATAAAATGATGTCCCTGTATAATATACAGTGTTAAAAAATCTCCAGTATATTAGGAGATGATAGTATGCTTTAAAACAAGAAAAAAAGTCTAATAAACATGGGTCCTACAACACATACTTTCTGAGATCTCAACACTTATTCATAGGAGGTACTCAATGTGACGTCCATTCATGGCAATGCATTTTTCTGCTCTACAATACAGCAGACTACCAGATAATCATACCGTAGTTGACACCCATGGCATGAAATACTGATACGACGCAAGGAATACTGAAAAGAAAAGTTTGGTTGCGGATATGAGTAGGGTTCAGCAGAGATGTTATATATTTTCCTAATCAGCATGTGTGGGCTGATGAAAATTCCCATGCATTGAAGAAACAAGGCATCAGCACTGATTCTCAATCAACGTATAGGCAGGCGTTCTTGGTGATAGATTAAGGGCCAGACATGCTACCACAGAGATTAACTGGGGCTCGTTATCAGGAATTTCTAATTAATGTATTGCCTACCTTGCTGGGTATGTACCATGTCAGCAAAGACTACAGCTGTGGTTCATGCATGATGGCACACCAGCACATTTTTTCCGCAATGAGCGTGAACACCTGACGCTGACATTTCAGGACCGCTGGATTGATTGGGGGGGGACCCACACCTTGGCCTGCCCGTTCCTCAAACGTAAATCCCCTAGACTCTTGGTTATCAAGAAAACCAGGTCAATTTTCGAAGAGTGCGTGATTCCTTACGCCGAAGGGCAGAGGAATGCATCACCGTGAATGGACGTCACCTCCTATGAACAAGTGTTCAGATCTCAGAAAGTATGTGTTGTAGGACTCATGTTTATTAGACGTTTTTTCTTGTTTTGATGCATACTATCACTTCCCAAAATATTGGATACGTTTTAACACTCTGTAGACTATACTTAATGATTGACGAAGGAAGGACATAACTTTATGATGCGACATTCGAAGCCGCACTCCACACAAAGCACTTCACTAGTCTATTCCTTAGTTCTTTTTCCAGAGGTCCGCTGAGGATGCTAATTTTTCTATTTAAAACTTCCTTTATGACCATGATTGTACTAGAAAGAACAAATATCTCTGAAGCTTCTCAACCAAACGCACTTTCCTTCCTTTGACAATCCAGTCCAATCGAACCTCTACTACTTTGCAACTTGTCAACTTATTGAAAATGTCATCATTTCCACTTTTTTTTTCTTCCTGTATTTTTCAGAGCCTCGGCAGTTTTACGAGACGGTGTCATGTGGAGACATGTAGTCTCAGTGGAGATGTTGGCCCGCAAAGCAGAACTTATTGGAGCGAGAAAAAGGAATAGGCGTACCTATAGCAATTTTGCTTCAATATCTTTCAATAAGGGATACTACTTTTTTACGTGCTGTGAATTTAGGACACTAGTCCACCCGGCTTTACTTTCCATCCGAAGTAAAATATACTAAAATTTCATTACCTTCAATCGTCATTGAACTTACGGACGGATACTGATAAGTGATAAGATACCAAGTAGTAGGCCTAACCAATACAGCAATAGACCGACAAAGATAACCCTGCAAGGAACAGGAAAAGCAGTGTTACGAAAATAACTGTAATAGTAATATGCGTTACAAGAGCGGTATGTTGAAGTTTTCATGTTCGAGGAAAAGTTTGAAAAAGCGAAACGTAGTTGAGCTTTTTTAATTTCCGAGAATTGAAAGAAAACATACCGCTCGTGTATCGTACATTATTTTGTGCGAAGATCGTTTATTACATACCTGAAAGAGGAATTTCTAATTAGTTGCAATGAAATATCCATCTTGGTTTCTGTTCAATGACGGCAAATTTGCAAAACAAAAATATCTATCTTCAACATTGTTGCTTTAAAATGTTTTCTGTGTTTACTATACTCCAGCAGGCCGTGATATACGTCTGTCTTTCCCCCCCCCCCCCAGTCTATGATGAGTCTGGAATCTTGTTGATTTTTTCACGGCTTCCTTAATGTTACTTGCATCACGAATTCAGTAACTTTAGTGGAGTTGTAGAGTTTACTTAATTTTTGCAAATATTTAAAAACAATAATTAACAGTGCAATTTAGGTGAAATTGCAGTGGTAAGTTTCCAATTTATAATTATTGCTACATTGAACGTCTCTAAAAATAATATGTTAAAAGCCTAAAGCAGTAAAATCAATATGTCACTTAAGCGGTAAGAAGAGGGAAATTGTTATGTATGTTAGGTTGGGAATACTGAATGTGGAATATTAGACTTTCCGCGGATTGGTTTTGTGCGGAAACCAAGCAAATACGCACGATCTCACACAAAATGTATTAAGCGTTATGCAGAAATTTGGTTCTCTTGTCATATTGCCACGGTGGCTGCTATGTCAGGGGGCCCGGGTTAAAATCCCGTTTGATCCATCCTGAATTTAAAACTTGTATTGGGTAAGCGTGGGTAAGCGCGTGGTCCATACAACACAAAGGTTTTCTCCGGTACTCCGGTTCCCTTGTGACACCCCAACAATTCTCCAACATTATCATCATTAATTCATCATGAGTGTAATGTACAGGTGCTCTCTGGATAGTACCAGTCGAATTAAGTGGTCTATGTTTCTCTTCACTAGCGATAGCTACGAATCACGCTAGTATAGTCGCAGTTGGGGCCAATAACAGCAAGTTAAAGTCACTGTCTTTGTACACAAAGAATGAAGTTCTCTTGTCTTGTTGTCAATAATGTCGTTTATAGTCCATTTTCATAAGATATCATTCAAACGACAGATAATTAAACAATGTACCATGAACCCAAAGAAACTTTTGTTTCTACAGTACACACAAATATTTTTATATAAACCCGTATAACAAGCTATATATAGTTTCACTTTAAAAAATTACGGTCTAAATAAAGAGTCTTCCAACAAGAATGTCCTACATTTAACATAGGTCTATAACAGCTTCCGTGTTTATGAAGCTATAGCAGTCATATTTTTCCCATGGCTGTTGTTGACAAATAATCATGGAACGTTACATTATTCCACAACGCGTAGAAATCATTGAAATTTATTATAAGAGAAAGTCATTCGTTCGCCAAGCATTACGTGACGCGTACGGTGTGTGTAAGATACCGGGCTATGGTAAGGGATTATTTTTGGCCTCAATTGGAAGGTATGGATCTCAGAAAGGTCTCGTTTCAGAATGATGGCACCACGTGTCATACTGCTCACGAAACAGTCTAACCTTTTGAGGGGGATGTTCAGAGGTTTCATCATTTCGCGTGGTGATGATGGTAACTGGCACCCGAGATCGTGTGATTTAACGCCGCTGGATTACTTCTTATGGGATTATATTAAATAACGGGTTTATGCCAACAAGCCAGAAACAGTTAATGATGTAAGGAACAATATCACGTGCGTTATTCGTGAAATTGAGCCTGTTTTATGTTTGTCTGTTATTGAATATTGGAAGACCCGTATACGCACAACACAATGAAGCCGTGGCGGCCATGTAACTGACGTTGTCTTCCATACGTAAAGACATTAATTGTGGCCCAAAATAATAGTAATTTAATAAATAAACCTCTTTTCTTTATACAATTCATTTCATTTTAAAAGTGTGACACTCTTATTGCAAGATCCTTTACATTACGTAAAAATTTGTCTTAAGTGTGATGTGGGAAGATGTTAGTGGATTATTATGATATTTCATACGTATTCCTTTCCTATCAACCCATAGTGCTTTAAACTTATACAGTTGGGTGGACATTTCTGAAATTAATTGCGACTATGATCATCCATCCATGAAAAACAAAGGGATTTTGGAACTAGTGACCGTTAATCAGTTTGGAAAAACGATCTTCTGATCGTGTGGAAGTCGTTCTGCTTTTTGTGATCATTGATCCATGCTGGAGGTCGTAGTACAGACACAAATCACAATCGAAAAGTATAAATAATTGTGTAGATGAGAATTCCACCGAAGAAATATTTTTTCCTTTGATATCAACTATTCTTTACATTTGTCTGTGTGATAAATATCACGAAGAAAATTGTCTACTGTTATTTACATTTAATCGCTATATTGTTTATTTAAAATAAAATGTATACGTTGAATAACGGTCATCCACAAGGATGCGCAAGACACAAAATGTAAGTCACATTGTGCATGACATAGTAAAGTGGAAATAACTCAACAGCTGTAAAAGATAGACAACACAAACGTCTGAGTCCTATACTTCCAAAACGTGTTGATGTTTTTCCACAAATCAAGAAAAACCTTTTTTCCATTTTTTATGTTCATCATCAGTTAGCGCTACAACCCGGGGTGGGTTTTGGCCTCCGTAACAACAGCCTTCCATCTTAATCTGTCCTTCACCATATTAGTCCATCCTCTCACTCCCATAATTTCAAGAACTTTGGATACCCCATCCATCTACCTTAACTTTGGTCTACCCTTTCTCCTCCTGATATATAGTCTACCCTTTAACATTTTAATAGAAGTGCGTGTTTCAGGCATCCTGTTTACATGGCCTAGCCATCTCAGTCTTTGAGCTTTCATAAATTTTACAACATCTTGACCTCCTATCAGGTTAAGAAGTTCACTGTTGGAGCATATCCTCATCCTTGATGATCATTGATTGGGCCAAAGATTCTACGCAGAATCTTCCGTTCAAAACTTCTTTAGGAGTTCTCGTCTTTCTTTGTAAATATCCATGTCTCTGAACCAAAGCCATTTTTTATGTTGCAATAAGAAATGTTTGCTTCTTTAAAATAAATATATTATAGTATATAGATCAGGAATTGTAATTAAGTAGGTTACTTTGTTCAGTAAGGTTTTGATTTAAATGTTAACATTGCAGAAGGCAAGTTTTGAAACTATACCTAGGAAAAGGAAGTTTTGGAAACAACACAGTTTGGTAAGGCATGATTTGGGAAAAGACAAAAATCTTCAATGTAAATTAAACTTTGTATTACAAGACTTCAAATCAAAAGTTATACATTGTTAATGAAGTAGTTTAAGGTCAATGATTAGTAAAAAAAATCTGACAGCTTATTAAAAATATTGAAAATATTCTCATAATGAAAAAGTTTTCAAATGTTCTTAAGCACAATGAACCGATTTAAAGTCTGGTTATCCACAACATCTGATTCAAAATTCTGGGCTTCATCAGCACGATTTTAATCCAGGAGGTTCATGTAGACAGATAATCTGATCTAATTTTTCCAGCCATCGCCGAAATGTTTGGTAGAAGGTTGTTGACGTCATTTAATTTTGTGAATAACTTGAGGTTCAATATAAAAATGCTGTACCCCTTTTTGACAACACTTCTATGAAGTATGGAGTAGGCAAGTTATGGAACACACTTTTGGAGGATAATACACATTTTGGAACATCAACCATATTCCTCCTATTAAATTAATTGAGTGGGAGAAGAATTTCTTTGGAAGATCATTTTGTGACAGTAGCCTATATTGTGTATTGATCATAGAGTGCAATAGTGTACTTATCTGAATTTTCGACTTTTTTCGGGATAAGACACTATAGGACTCGTATGTTCAAATTAAAGAGTGGATAAGAAGCTTTCTATCTTTGTCATTTCTCTACATCATGAAAATTTTACACATTGTTAAAGAATTACTGAAGACGTGCAACTATTTTCGCTCACTCTCTACCTTCAGTCGCTTGCCACGCCCAAAATGAGAGTTGGATATACTGTATACATATTGCGAATGAAATGGTAAGTAAACACGAGATTTTCAAATGTGTATTCAGATTCAGATTTTAATTGACTTTCATGTTTAAGAGTTTTGGCAAAATTTGTTGTTGAAACCTTATTGTATTGAAGAAGGCTGTTATGTAGTCCGCTGTGACGTCATTCCCGTGACGAGATAAGATATCAAATGGGCGATCAAGCAAGCGTGCCGAGTAAATACGTGGATGCACTTAATATTTAATGAAATTCAAAACATAATACAAAATTATATTACGTAACGATATTCAACGGTAACTTGGGATTCGAAGTTCCTCTATTTACTTTTTTACTAAAAGAATTATGTTTTATACCGTACATTATTCCCTAACAAATTGATTTACAGACACTGAATATGAACAAAATTCGTCCAATAGTTAACTGTAGTAGAAATCACTGTCCACAGACAGACAAATAGACATAAGGCATGCCAGAAACACATTCTAGATATATTTATACGGAAAACGTATTTTTTTTAAATTCTCAAAATAGTATTTTTTTTGCAGCATCACAAATGTTTTTCTTTGTACTTTATGAATGAGTAATTATAAAGTTAATGTAAAATGGCTACATATAAAAAACAATTTAATTACAATCGTGCATAAATTAAGCCACATGATATACGAGTCTACTTTTATAAGGAGAGAGCCAGCAGCAAGTATACAATCCCTATAAAAGAGATTTAACTGGCCATTGTCCTGTATTTTGCAGCACAATGCCTGACAGAATTGGAAATTTCAATCTGATGTTTGACACGAGGGGAATATACTGATCAGCGCGCTACGTGATGCAGCTTCCAAGTCCGTTTTAATAATTTTTGGCGACCAATCAGGACACCAATCTTTAATTAAAGAGTACAGGCTTTTCTATGTCGTTCGTTGTTTGTCAGGAAGCAATGAAAATAGCACAGGGTGGATACTAGTTCGTTCATCTGAACTTCCAATGTTTACATGAATACGTACAATTGAACAAAATATTGTGGGCAACTGTCAATGTATAGTCTACAAAGGAAAGATTTCTCTTTTTTATGGTATATTCCATTCCTTATAGCAAACACAAGTATTGTCTTACCTCATACATGTTAATCCATTTGTAAAAATTTGCACTCATCAGATGGTACCATCAATTAATATTGTGGAAAATGAATATCACAGCTAGCTATGGGGTTTATAACATTGTCTAATACTTTACTACTTTCAAGATACAAGAAATATTTGTTATTATAATAAATTAGAAATTCATAAAAATATAATTACATTCTTTTGTATTGGATATAGACCAGAGGTCTCCAAAAAGCGTATCGTCATTCGTGCTCTCGATGCTGCCCGCCGAACACAGTGTGCTGTAAGACTAGAGAAGGGGAAGAGACTCGTACCTCAACAGATAGGAGCGGTCAGTGGGGGATCACGGCAACTGTCTGGTTGTGTTTACAAATAATAACATCAAAAGAATAAGAAATATCATACGTTTGTATTATTATTTTGACATATACTATGGAGCTTGTGCCCCTTCTGCTGCTATTGACACAAGCCATTACAAATTAAACCTCTTCTGTTCTATGGTGCCTTTCAGTGCCTGGAAAAGAACTTCTCCAGTTATATTTATTAATTACATCTAGAAGACATTCAGACACAGTAAAATGTTCAGTAACTCCTCGGATGAAAATGGCTAGGTGAACTTCGTCATTTCTATCTGTGCTTTCGTCCAATGCAAGTGAGTAAGCTACAAACTGGTTAATTGTGGTTTCGACTTCAGATTCAATTACATTTACAATCTTGAAATTCCTTCTCTGAATTGTAATTGGAAACAATTTAATTTTCTTAAACTCTGACTTTGTTCTGGACACAATATTTTAGTAGCGTTCTGTATGCACAATTTTACAAATGATGCTTCTGTAAAGGGCTTCATTGATTTTCCAATATTCCAAGCTAGAACATAGCTAGCAATAAGCTTTTTTTGTTTAAGACTGAGAACACGTGTATGATTTGTGTTTGTATTTACTTGTTTTATATTTATCAAAATATTTGTAGGCCTAAGCATTTCACCTAAAATTAAACAAAAAACTACATGTTTGTCGTGCGGAACTGAGTGCAAACGTATTGTAATATACTGATTATTGTGTATAACCAACAGTTATACAGATAGCCCCAAAATAAATTATTTTCACATGTCCAACATGCCTGTAAATGTATGATATTCTTTGTCAAGAGTCGAGTATTGTCGTCGCATGCTGAATTTTAACACACCCTTAAGAATTTTCGAACAAATTAAGCATTTCAAATTCTGCCCACTAACACAAAAAAGTTTCTCTTCCTATTCATCCTTGACTGTACTACGTTCATGATTAGAAGACATTGTGAAACTGTGGAACATGCCGACCAACACAGTGATAATGACAGTCTGCCACTGCTCTTCGTTTGTGCATAAACATTGAGTGCAGTACAGGTGGGGATGGGTGAGGCGGAGCGCGTTCATTACGTACTGGCTTCGGTTCCGTTCAGGGGCTTACTCTCGAGTACGGTTTTGGAGACGTCTGATATAGACCCTCAAACTCTTCCTTAAATATCACAGTTAGAAGAACAATCACGCCACTTCGTGCTGTCTTTCTGTGTTAGTCCATATTTGATATATACGTATACAGGGTGTTAAGAAAAAAGTATCCAATATTTTAGGAGATAGTATGCATCAAAACAAGAAAATAATATCTAATAAAGATGGGTCCTACAATATATACTTTCTGATATCTGAACACTTGTTCATAGGTAGTGCTCATTGTCACTTCCATTCATGGCAATGCATTTCTCTGGCATACAATACAGCAGACTATCAGATAATCATACCGTAGTTAGCACCCCTGGCATGGAATAATGATTCGTCGCAAGGAATAATTGAAAACAAAAGTAGTCGCGGATATGAGCGGGTTCAGCAAAGATGGTGTTGTGAATTTTCGTAATCAGCATGTGTAAGCTGATGAAAATCCCCATGCAGTTGAAGAAAAAAGGCATCAGCACAGATTCTTATAGGCAGGCGTTCTTGGTAATAAATTAAGAGGGCCTTACATGCTACCACAGAGATTAACTGGGGATCGTTATCAGGACTTTCTTATTAACTTATTAAAATAATTTTCAAAGAGTGAGTGATTCCTTACGCCGAAGGGCAGAGGAATGTATTACCATGAACGGACATCACATTGAGAATCTCCTATATGATCAAGTGTTCAGATCTCAGAAAGTATGTGTTGTAGGACCCATGTTTATTAGACATTATTTCCTTGTTTTGATGCAAACTAGCACCTCCTAATACATTGGATACTGTTTTTAACACCCTGTATTTCTGTATCTATGGACACCCGACTTTCGTGAAAAAAAAAACGAGATAATCGGGCGTCTACAGTATTACATATTTAACACACGCAGGCCTATGTTCACTTCTACTAATAATGTTATAATTCAATGTAGTTTTGTGGGTGTATTTTGTTTTCATTGATACAAATCCATGTAATACATTCAATGTTGCTTCTGTGACTTCGGTAAGAGCATCCGTCAATGACAAATGAAGGCTTGTCCAGTTTCTTCGTAATAACACTCACACCAGCTGCACCGTCACTCATATTACAGTGCTACGTGTGTTTGCTTATGTTACGTTGTCGCTCCTACGGCATACCAAGCTACGCTTCATACCAACATACCGGCTGCGGTCGCCAACTGCACAAAAAATTTCCTTGGATTGCCTATTGTACGACCTCTAGTTTCACGACCGCCAACTTAACGGCTCAACAACACAATAATAATAATAATAATAACAATAATAATAATAATAATAATAATAATAATAATAATAGCAATAATAATAATGGGAAGATGGTAGGAGAAAGAAGGATAAAGTGCATAAGATTTTCTGATGATATGCCGTTGTCAGCAGAAGAGGAGATGACACTAAGGGATGTGCTATTGGAGCTAAATGACAGCTGTGAACAGTATGGAATGAAGATAAATTCCAATAAGACGAAGACCATGGTCGTAGAAAGAAAAGTAAAGAAGGTATACTTGCGAATTCTAAATGAAGCAGTAGAGCCAGTGGACAGCTTCAAATACTTGGGGTGTACTGTAAAAAGTAACATGAGCTGCTGTCAAAAGGAGAATAGCAATGGCAAAGGAAGCTTTTGATAGAAAAAGGAGCATCTTCTGCGGACCTCTGGAGAAATAACTAAAGAAGAGACTAGTGTAGTGCTTTGTGTGGAGTGTGGCATTCATTGTATGGGGCAGAAACGTGAACATTATGACTACGTGAAGAGAAGCAAATAGAAGCATTTGAAATGCTGATATGGAGAAGAATGGAGCGTGTGAAATGGACAGACAGAATAAGAAATGAAGCTGTGTTGGAAAGAGTAGATGAAGAAAGAATAATGTTGAAATTGATCAGGAAGAGGCAAAGAAATTGGTTAGGTCACTGGCTGAGAAGAAACTGCCTACTGAAGGATGCACTGTAAGGAATAGTGATCGGAAGAAAAGTTCGGGGTAGAAGAAGATATCAGGTGATAGACAACATTAAGATATATGGATCGTATGAGGAAACAAAGAGGAAGGCAGAAAACATGAAAGATTGGAGAATGCTGGGTTTGCAGTGAAAGACCTGCCCTTGGTCAGAATACTAAATGAATGAATGCAAACTCAGAGTAAAAATTCCGACAATATTCATCTCTCAGAAATTACTTACTTCAAAGCACAATAGTACCGTGATTTTGAAATTGCAAAGCAGGTAGTATAGGACAAATCTTTGCACGAACACTTCACTGACTCACGCTCTCCATGGCAACATTTGGTCGCCATTTCGAAAATTGATGGTGTTCACTGGAGGAAACAAAAACGATCAGAATTGCTGTGTCCAGCGCTCAGTGTGTCATAATTTCTAGCATATACAGGAAAATATAACTGCATTATTATCATGACAATGAATTTTTTTATTATCAAAAAGTTCCGCTTAGAACGTTTAGATGTGCACAATGTCATTTCCTTTCAAAATGAACTCTGTAATTATTGCAACGTGCCAGACTGTAGTAACGTATTTATTCCAGTTGTGTATATATCGTATAACATCAGAGGATAAGACGAATTCTCACATTAACAGAAGGCTTTAGCATCGTTCATTTTATAGAGTCGTTTAGTATGGAGTGAGCTGGTCGTTGCTATGATACGCTGGAAATAAACATATGAGTGGTACTAAAACAACCATTCTCCTCGTGATAAAATTAACGGTTTCAGGACTACAGCATCTCGTAACCTTGTGCCCTTTCACAGTGTGTTCAAATATCGCAAATACACCGTGTCCGGCTTAGAGGGATCGAGAAATAAATGCTCATCATTTAAAATCAGATGAAGATATTGTTTTGATTTACATCTCACAAGATGCAGAAACTGTCCAAGTTCATGCACCAATGGTTTAAAAACTGTTGCATGTTCATGCGCATGCGCACTAACGTTTATCGCTGAAACAAGTCTGGCGCCATTAGTAAAACATTCCGTCATTGGACCATTCTTCTTCATCGAGACGACAATCAAAGGGAATGTGTATCAGGACATGTGTAGAACTTTTGTTGTTGATCAACTCCCCCAGAATCGGTTTTTCAGCAACAAGGAGAACCCTTGCCTGGGCTCCTAGGTCATCCGACTTCACGCCCATTGACCTCTTTCTGGGACTTTATGACGAATGTTGTGTATCAATGTGATACAGTTGACACTTTGGAAAAACTGAGACAACGCATTATAAATGCAGCTGCGCTAATCACCCCACAAATGTTATGGAACACTTGGCAGAAGGTTGAGTACCTTTTGGATGTCTCCAGGGTAGCTCGAGGCGCACACATCGAGTTGCAATGCCCATTCACCGAAACTCGGAGAGTTTTTACATGAAGTTGTACAAAAGTTGTGTTATAAAACCATTATTTTGTACTTTAAATTAGCACTTATTTCTCGATCCCTCTAAGCGGGACATGATGTATTTTGTTATAAGTAAAATAGTCTTACGCAAAATGTATAATATTTCGTCATGTCAAGAGACACTCTTATTTGAGATTCAATGTTTCATTCCATACTATTATAAATTCGTGATGCCTCACTCGATTTACCATCCATGATTCAATATATTGCCTTTAGTTTATCTTATTTTAGTCCATTCTGTACACCGATGTGGTCTAACAAAATGGGGAAGCGTCATCTGTTATAATTAGAGCTAGGAAGTTCATGCATTGGCATTATTTTTTCATTGGTTGTAATTAATTGTTGATTAATTATCTTCACGAATCATCAATATTAAGCTTATCAAACTGAATCTTATGTTGCATATATTTGCATATTTTGGCTTTTTTTTTATAAATGTATAATATTTCATGATAATTATACAGGATGTTTCATAATTTCTATTACAATCTTCTAGGGATTGTAGAGGGGACTAAGTAGATAAAGTTTGGATTAGGAACCCATGTCCGGAAATGTATCGTTTCGATGCAAAATAAGTGTGAAGATCGATTCGATTTAAAATCTCCCGCTTCACGGTACGCAAAAAAAAAAAAAAAAATGGGCTGAGGGTGACTTCTGCAGTCCTTTCACATCGTGTCTTCTGTTTACGATCAGTTCTACTGAGTCTGCTCAGTGACTGAATAATATAATAATTATTATAATTATAATCAATATATTAATATAAAATTATCTTATTTGCTGAACTCCCCTGAACACGAGCTTGTTGTTTCAGGGTGTGCTAGAAATATATTTTAAATTTAAATAGATGTATTCTTTTCTGTATAACTTTTTATGTATTTATATTCATCTAATCTAGCAATAAAAAATAAAATCAATTTTGCTTCTGTTATGTCCTTACATTTTGCTTCCATACATTTCTAGGGAATTGCTGATATTCTCCAATTTCATATGTAAGTTTCCCATTTATGTACTAACATGAGTACTTTCATATATTCTCACTCTCTCCAGGCGAATACAGTAGTAAACTAAGTCGTTCAAACCGAACGTATAAACCATATTTTCGTCCGCCTCTGTGGCTATGTGGAAAGAAGCTTATCTTCTTTCCACGAGCCTGGGTGTTTGTTTGTTCGTTGTCTTGTGATTGTCCTGTGATGTCTCAGCGGTGGTCCTGCGTCATGCTGATCCCATGAATAGAGAGGCCCGCATTTGCGACATGTCTAGTGTACGATGATATGTATCTTCCTCCCCTAACCGCAGTGATGTGTAATTCGGATAAAACGAGAAGTTAAGCAGATAAAAAAAGAAAGAAGGAAGAAAGAAAGTATTTAATAAATGAACTAGAGGTTATATATAATTATCCAGACGTCACATAATCCTTAGGAGTAAATTACATCATTCCTGAAAGCAGAAAGGGTGCTGACTTACACGACCGCGGATTCGAGTTCAAATCTTGGTGATGGCGAAGTTATATTAGTGATGGATAAAGTCGAGATTGTAGGGGCTATGTATTTAGGTTCTCTCGGGATTCTCCCATATTTACTTCCTCTTTCTACCAACACTCTCCACGCTTTCATTACCACATTCGTCTCGAAAAATATGGCACCACTTGTGTTTGCATGACGACGAATCGATCGTCCGCAATCGTGGGTGTTTCTCGCGGTTTGTTCATAGATTGATAGATGATGAATTTTAGATGACTCACAGATCTGCATAAGAGACAACGGAGCCTCTGGTTCTTGGTTTCCTGACAGGGACATGAGACAATACCAGAGGTACGGTAAACGGATTTGATGCCTGAAGAGGAATTCGTAGTGTGGCGAATAGTGAAACCGGTTTAGCCGGCCAGCACATTCGGCACGTAACTCATCCATCACGGGTACATGAGAAACCTGTTTAGACTGAAATGCTTAGGGATGCTTCATTTCCCGCCCGATATGCCTCTATTTCTTACAGCAACATAATCATCACGAGCGCTATTGCCATCACAATATAATCATCATTAATATCACTTCTTGTATGGAGCAGAAACATGGACATTACGACGAAATGAAAGGAAGTGACTAGAAGTATTTGAAATGTGGATATGGAGAAGGATGGAGCGTGTGGAATGTACAGAGAGAATAAGAAATGAAGCTGTGCTAGAAAGAATGGATGAAGAAAGAACACTGCTGAAAGTGATCAGGAAGAGAAAAAGGAATTGATAGGGTGACTGGCTGAGGAGAAACTACCTACTGAAGGATGCACTGGAAAGAATTGTGAACGGGAGAAGAGTTCCGGGCAGAAGAAGATACCAGATGACAGTCGACATTAAGATATATGGATCATATGCGGAGACTAAGAGGAAGGCAGAAAATAGGAAAGATTTGAGAATGCTGAGTTTGCAGTGAAAGACCTGCCATTTGACAGAACATTATGTAATATCACTTCGTTGGTGAGAAGATACATTACTACCGAAATTTATTGTTCTATTCTATTTTTTTTCATCCATTTTCTTGATATTCATGACCTTGGACAGCAGTTCTTTTTCGGTAATTTTATGTTTTTTTCTTTTTTCTTTTTGGTTGGTTATTTAACGACGCTATGTCAACTACTAGGTTATTTACTGTCGATGAGATTGGTGATAGCGAGATGGTATTTGGCGAGATGAGGCCGAGGATTCGCCGGATATTAAGTGACATTCGCCTTACGGTTGGGGAAACCTCGGAAAAAACCCAACCAGGTAATCAGCCAAACCGAGAATCGACCCCCGCGCCTCAGCGTAACTCCCGATCGAATAATTCTGTAATTTTCTGCTTCTTTCTACATATACAGGGTGTTTCAAAAACACTGGGCACAATTTCAGGTATGTATTTCCCACATGTAGACAATCAAAATAGTTCATTACAACATGTGTCCGGAAATGCTTTATTTCCGAGTTATGGCCTTCACAACATTGAAATTCACCGGAACGTTTTTCTTTCCGCAGGTCGTTGCAGTCAAAGGAGACATTAAGAGGGCACTCTGACAGTTCATTCCGAGGCGAAGGTTACATTCAGTGTTGTGTAGGCGTTAGACTGTGCGACATGTATTCAAATCAAGAGCTGGCAGAAATACACTTCATGTACTGTAAGGCGGACGGCAATGCTGCGCTGGCTCGTTGTTTGTACCAGGAGAGGTACCCACAGCGACAATGTCCAGATCGGAAGACATTTGTACGTCTCCATTACCGTCTGTGCGAGTATGGAAAATTTAACTCTCCTGGTTTGGGAAGGTGACGACCAAGATCTACAAGTCCAGAAGTACAGGAGGAGATTCTGGAGGCTGTGAACATGACTCCTTCTATCAGCACACGAAGGGTAGCGTTGCAAGTCAATGTTCCTCATACGACTGTCTGGAGACTGTTGAAAGAGTATCAATTGCAACGTGTACGGGCCCTGTCACCAGCAGATTACCCTGCACGAGTTAGGTTCTGTCAGTGGTTATTGCAGCAGTGTGGTGTAAATCCGAACTTTCCTGCCTTAGTATTATTTACATATGAAGCACAGTTCACACGAGATGGCATAACAAATTTCCACAATCAGCATGTATGGGCATATGAAAACCCACGTGCAACTGTTCCATCTCTCCCTCAACATGTGGGCCGGTATCATTGGTGATCGATTAGTTGGACCCCATGTAGCCTACTTGTAAACAGACTTACGGGGCAGGCGTACACAAACTTCCTGGAAAAGACCATACCTCATGTTTTAGAAGACACTCCACTGATCAATCGGCAACACATTCGCTTCTTGCATGATGGCGCTCCTGCACACTACAGTCGTACGGCTCGCCGGTACTTGGATCGAAGATTTCCTGATCGATGGATAGGTAGAGGTGGCCCAGTTGCTAGGCCTCCACGCTTACCTGATCTGAACCCTCTCGATTTCTACTTGTGGGGCCATTTAAAATCATTGGTTTATTCGTCTCTGGTGCCTGATTTGGAATCCCTTCGGAATCGAATTTTGGCATGTTCTGAGGACATACGCGATACTCCTGGAGTTTGGGATCGCGTTTGCAGGTCAATGAGACATGGATGTGAGGTCTGTATTCAAGCAGGAGGTGGACATTTTGAACATCTTCTGTAATGACAACGACCTGCGGAAAGAAAAACGTTCCGGTGAATTTCAATGTTGTGAAGGCCATAACTCGGAAATGAAGCATTTCCGGACACATGTTGTAATGAACTATTTTGATTGTCTACATGTGGGAAATACATACCTGAAATTATGCCCCGTATTTTTTTAAACACTCTGTATATATATATATATATGTATATATATATATATATATATATATATATATATATATATGTATATATATATATATATATATATATATATATATATATATATATATATATATATATATTTAACTATAGGAAGAGAAAAAGTAATTCCTTATTGTGTTTTCTCTCCTTGTTAGTTCCGTCTTTGCCTCTGTTTACTTCCTTGCAACTCAGAAGTTTTATTTGTTCCTCTCTATGTTAATTGCGCAGCTTTTCTTCCGTTTCACTTTTACTCGTAAAGTTCAAAAGACTTGCTTGAAAATTCAACGTAGTTATTGTACTTTCTAATCGAAGCTGTCAATAAATTATCAGCTTAATGAGTAGATGAAAATATGTTCCCGCTTCCTGTCTCGCGTCATTTGCTTCTGTCGTCTTTCTTATTATACGAACACACTCAGGGGACTGAACTGTAGGAAGAAATTTTCAAATGATAGACTTCCTCGGAACGTGTCTTCAAAATGAGCACAAATGCTATACATCTGAAACGCATTATATGTCTCACAATGCAATCCTCAGTCATCAACCTTCAAGGTATGTTAACTTAAAACTTAATCTTAAGCAACTTAATCCGTGTCACTTTTCTACCTATTTCACTAGCCGATGTTTAAATCTAATCCCCATTTCAGTTTAATTGATAGTTTGTCCTCTACTCGCACTATCATCAGTGAAGGAGAAGATGCTACTGTCCAATTCACAAACGTTCGACTTTCAACAAAGTGAAAAATTTCATTATTTAAAATTTGTACCAGTAATATATATTTCTTAAGTCTACACTAAGCGTTTCTATTTAATTTTTATGCTCGACCATGCCGAAATGTAGTAATTATACACCTGATAGCAGCCCTTTAATGGGCCTCATTAAAGTACACCTCTTCATTAAAGTACAGGTGTTCCGTCAATCAGAAAGCACCATATGAAAGCGCAAGTATCGATTTCACCAATTGCACAATAAATAACCTACATTTGAAATAGAGTCAGTTCTGTTACTATAATAATTAGCGTTAATTGTAAATAATTTTCAAATAAATTCAATTTGTCATCTTGTTTTTCAATGTATAATTCAATTTCAAGGTTATATCAAGATTAATGTTTCTTTTACTCTCTAGATTATATCAAGGTCGTCGACATCTGTTTCTGGGAAAAAATCAATAATTTCGCGTCTGCGCACATCTCACAATTTACGAGGTAGGCTATTGCACAAGGTCAGTTACGCTCCTCACTTAGATAAAAATAACATGAATACTTTCATAATTTCAAGTTAGAAATATGGTAAAGCATAAAAAGTCGTATGAAACTTGTCTATAATGGTAATTAAGACACTCGTATGAAAATTATGAAACTCGCTTGCGCTCGTTTCATAAACATACTCGCGTCTTAATTACTACCATTATAGGCTCGTTGCATAATGTACTATTATTGCTGTTCAATCAATTGGCATATTAAAAAGCTGCTGACAGCAGAAGGTAATGCTTTCTTCCCCACTAGTTGCTACTCTACAACATACACAATGGGACTATCTGCACTATGCCGCTCCTCCTGACGTCATAATACAAACTAATATTCCTCAATTTAATCAATTATTAGTTGAAACTATTGTAAGAACGGGACTAAAATATACAGAAATATGTAATTGTCAAACTTCTTTATGGCTGTATTTTATGTGTACTTGTGTACTTTATTTTCTAGTGTGTACAGCTTGGGGGGGGGTGAAGGTATAAGAGGTAACAGCTTCCGCTCTGTCGCTGACGGACTCAGAGCGAGTAGAAGGGGAAATAAATGCCTTCACTTCCTCTCAACTTGTATGAAAAGTCATTTAAGTGATATCCAGTGGTAACCTATATAACTTTTCTTCTTATCCCGAAGTCCTTAGGTCAAGTCCATGATATTTTGGATCACTGTGTGGGGTCGTGCATATACCGTTAATAGTATTGGCAATACAGAATACGATGTGTTCCAGTAATGCTTCCACTATTTAACATTTATTGTAGAGTGCAGTAGAATATTGCTTAAGGCAATTATTCAGGACGAACATAAAATAAGAAATACATAGCCACTTCGTGAGGGAGAAAGATTAATTTCCGCTTTCCTGCAGAGAATCCAACCCCGTCCTACTGGATTGTAGTGATCACTTGAATGACAGAGGATAGCGGTTTCGGAAAGTTTTGGTAATTCCACGAAGACAGCTTGTTTGTGAGACGGCGAATAATCAGGTGTCAGCTCCACTTACAAACACTTGCACCGTTACTTCCACTGCTGATCGTTCGCCATCAGAGTTAATCTCCTATGGAAGATGACACTATGTAGAAGTTCTTAATTGCTTTCGTATTCCTATTAAAGATGATTATGAGTTGAGGAGTTCAGAAGCCCAACTGACTAACTCCACTTTTTGAGTAATTGAGTTACGTTGTTGGAACATATCCTAAAGAGAAAATTTATCACACGATTAACTTAAGTTTAGCTATCGACATATCATTCGCTACTTGTTCTACCCACAGAGTATTGTGTCGACATTTTCAGCAGCTTTCTATTTCAGTTTCAATCTTAGTAGAGATGCTCAGTTGGGATTCTCACTTATTCTCTCATACAGAAGTATGTGAGATATAGTTCATTTAACTACTTTTTTTTTTTTTTTTTGCTTTTATTCATTTTCTTATAAGCTGAATCAAATATATATATATATATATGAAAGAATTGATATTCGAGAAAGAGATAAAGTTGTATATAGTAAATTTTACCTAAGAAATAAATGCAGATGATGGTGATGGTGAAATGAAAGTAAACGTATATAAATGTCCATGTAAAAATTCACTAGTGATACACAAGCACAGATATAGTCACATATATAAATGCACACATACTTTTTTACATTTTTCACATATAAATGCATGCATAAATAGGCCTATGTACATACATACATACATACATACATACATACATACATACATACATACATACATACGTACCACACCTGTGGAGCAACGGCTAGAGCGTCTGGCCGCGAAACCAGGTGGCCCGGGTTCGATTCCCGGTCGGGGCAAGTTAACTGGTTGAGGTTTTTTACGGGATTTTCCCTCAACCCAATATGAGCAAATGCTGGGTAACTTTCGGTGCTGGGCCCAGGACTCATTCATTTCACCGGCATTATCACCTTCATCTCATTCAGACGCTAAATAACCTAAGATGTTGATAAAGCGTCGTAAAATAACCTACTAAAAACCTGCATGCATACTTACATACGGTCAGAAGACCCGTGCATGGGATTTAAGAGGAAATTTTGTTAATATAGTACATCTGTATGTGTAATATTGCTCAATAAATCTATCTATCTATCTATCTATCTATCTATCTATCTATCTATCTATCTATCTATCTATCTATCTATCTATCTATCTATCTATCTATCTATCTATCTATCTATCTATCTATCTATCTATCTATCTACGCACGCATACATACATACAGTCGGCCTCGGTAGCATAGTTGGTATAGCGCTCGCCTTCTGTCCTCGAGGTTGCGGGTTCGATTCCGGCTTAGGTCGATGGCATTTAAGTGTGTTTAAATGTGACAGGTTCATGTCAGTAGATTTACTGGCATGTAAAAGAACTCCTGCGGGACAAAATTCCGGTACACCGGAAACGCTGATATAACGTCTGCAGTTGCGAGTGTCGTTAAATAAAACATAATTTGAATTTTTACATCTATACAGTGTTTTTCCTCGCTGTTATTTATACTTGCTTCCTCGCTGTTATTTATACTTGCTTTAACATCATTGGTTATGTCTTCTGTGTGAAATCCGAAGGCCTGTGTACTTTTGTTGAGACTGGTTCTATTGTTGTGAACTAGATGGCGAGGAACTAAAAGGAACTAAGTCACCTTTCACAACTTTTCAGGAGAAGTAAAAAACATTCCACTAATAACATAAATGTATATATTTTTATGTTATATAAGACCAAAGAACATTTAAAAGTCTGACTTAGTTCCTTCTTCCACTGTTCGATGCGCATGACATCCGTTGTTCAAATTGTTGCATAAGCCAAAAATTGCATATTTTGACTTTGTTCCTTTTAGCTCCGACCGATTCAGTTTACTGATTTGTTACGAATATGATTTCGGTGATGAATGAGGCCGGTGATATTCAGGGATGTTGTGGCCCAAATGTACTGGCATTTGCCTTACGGTTGAGGGAAACCCTGAAAAAACCTCAACCAGGAAATTCAACCCGACCGGGAATCGAACCCGTGCCCTCTGCTAAGAGACCAGCACGCTGACCTTTACACCACAGAGGTGGTCTACACACGTCATATTATGTACGTACATTATAAACATTACATGGCGTATACTATTTTTCATGTAATATTACTTTACTGGTAATTATTTAGTCCTAGATGTGGTCGGCAACTCTGTGAATACCTGTAAGTATTTTCTCGTGGAATTTCATCGTTGACATTGCACTGTTTTGATATGAAAGGAAGATCATATAATAAAAGAGTTTTCTATTATTGGTACATAGGCGTTAAACATAACATAGTGGACTATGAAATAGTGAAATGATATTTGAAACTGAAACACGGTGAAAAGACCACATCACTCTAGATGTATTGTAAAGCATGATTTCGTTGCAGTTTCTGGCGTCATGCATTGCTTGGAGTCAAATTACTTTTTAATTGTTGCAATATATGGCGGTTGTGGTGTTTGTGGTACTGAACGTTCTGTCGCATCCGTCGTAACCTAATTTCACAAACAGCTGCGCAACTCCCATATTGAACATAAGAGTAGAGTAGAATATGCATGAGTACGCAAAGGAAAGACGGTAACGAAATGAATTTCCATCTGTGTGGAAAGTAAATATATATGGCGATTTCACTCTCTAGGAAAGTGTTTCTCAACCTTTCTGATGATGAGGCCCACCCTTTTCCTTATATTATTTTAGTTCGGCAACCTGGTCAAATAATCATGAAGAGTGTATTTTAATCAAATATTCTGAAGCATCTAGTTTGGAGTCAGACGACAGTCGAACATTCAGAGATAGATCGGGCGTGCTTGCGGAGTGCAACAGCTGTCCTAATCGATCCCAGCAACGAACGAAAATCAGATAAATTAATTCTCCTTTCGTCTTTCATTTTGTTCTAACGAGAACATGTTGCCTTTTATAGGCAAGGGGTGGGAAAAGTCAGGGCCATACTTAGGGATGCTTAGGCACCTGGGAAAAAATGTCACTCCCTCCAAGTGATAACCACACAGGATTTGCAAATCGAGCTTTCAGGTATAACTCCCTGTAAAGTTGATTTGAATAATTTCGAGGGAAAAATTGTTCAAATCAACTTTACAGGGAGTTATACCTGAAAGCTCGATTTGCATAATACACGTCACTGTTCGTTAACAGTAAAACCACAATTTAAGTCACACAGATTTAGCGTGCACTCAATGTTGGTTGCTTGACGTTTGTCAGCCCTCTTTGAGGTCTGTGGATATAGAGGGAACAATTTGATCGGTGTTTGATGGAGTTCCCGGGTAGCTCAGGTGGTAGAGCGTTGGTATGTTTAACCAAAGGTCCCGGGTTCGATACCCGGCCCCGGAACAATTTTTCCCTCGAAATTATTCACACAGGATTTATTTTAATTTTGACTTCTTGCACGTGCCTAAAAATAATGATTAACATAATCATTACTTCCGCAAAACATATTGATACATAACCAGAACCAAAACAAAGTTTGTATGCGGACGCTATAATAATTTGATCATTACTACCACCCAAGTTAGTCAAGTGTTCTTTGACTCCCCAGATATCCGCGGCTCGCCGGTTAAAAATCGCTACCCTAGAACACGTGAATATTAAATTAATTCGAATGAAAACCTTATTTTGTGTAGCTAAGACATACGTAGAGTGTACGACTCAAACCGTTCGTAAATTCTTTTAGGCATCACGCACAACACAGCTAGATATGTATGGACACAGTACTTTCCGTCGCTGAAATTATCTAACTGGCAGCACTTATTTTGAAGATTTAGTTACGATTAAAGCCAGTGAAAATAATAAATATGCATAGACTCATGGATTGATTGATATATTGATTCACATCATGCGTTTCAGTAAAGCCTTGGTTTTTCTGAACCCACGCATGAGTCCTCGCACAAATCCGGACTACACGAGAGGTAGTGAGTGGTTTCTATAGTTCCGAGGTGCGCAGACCTCGCTATCTCTCGTGTAGTCCGGATTTGTGCGAGGCAAGGCGGGCCTCTGCGTCGGTTCAGAAAACCAAGGCTTAAAGCAGGGTTGGGCAGAATTATGCACTCTATGCTTGCACGGTGTACTACGAGAGAAGTGTGCTTATAGAGTGCACGAAAACCGGTTTATTCAAGTTGCGGTACGGACTGTATGTTTAAAAAGAAAATGTTATTCTACCAAACTAAATAAGAACACAAAGTAATGAAACACTTCCTTAAACACAAAACAAAATATGTCTGTTGCACATTAATTCATATTACTAAATTTCTCAAGATTTGGAGAAACTGTATTAGCACAAGCTATGCGAAGAATTGCCGTTAAAAGCCCATCATTTCTTGTATGAGATTTGTTTATTTTCGTAATAGAAAATAACTGTTCACATCTATAAGTGAGACCAAATAAACGCAAAACTTTCTTACACAGCTTATGCAGATTGGGAAAGCGTCCTCTTGGGAATCCGTCATGAAACTGCATAAAACTCGACCTTGAATCATATTTAGCTCGCATCTCTCGATCACATCGCAGGTCAATCAATTCACACTATAATGAAGGGGGGACGTTATCAATAATCAGTCGGAATCGGAACATGTAGCAAAAATACGCAAATCCATTTCCAGGCAATATAAATCGTGGAACCTTGATATAATTTCCTCTAATAGACCGGATAGAATACATGCGTACATTTCGAAATTTTCATTCTTCAAAATTCTGTGCGCTTAGATAAGGATGGGAAATGATATATTTCGCCATTTTGCATTTGACGTAGGTATCCATAACAGCAATTTCTCCTTAAAAGCTGCAATTCTATCTGAAAATTGTGTATTAAGAATTTCTTTTCCCTGAAGTCCTAAATTTAGCTCATTTAAAAGCTGTAAGATCTGTTATAGCTGCTGGCACACTACAGCGCGCTGCAGCGCTCGCACTTGGAATTCCCCGTGCGCACGGAGGGCAAATGCACTAAACGCCCATCGCTGGCTTAAAGAAACAGCCATTTCTAATACGCTGATCTCTCGAGGTAGTTAATGGTTCCTAGCTAGGGTGGTGGGTTCATTAATTTGGGAAGCTAAAATACGGACATATTAATAAATTGTATGTAATATTTTTAGTTCGTGTTTAGCATGTGGGTTATTATTATTATTATTATTATTATTATTATTATTATTATTATTATTATTATTATTATTATTATTATTATAAATACAGTACAGACAAAATTGACCTTCAAAATACTGACATGTCCGGTTAAATATGGACGTTTGGTAATCCTAGGTTCGTATGAATATTTCGACTACCTGAAACGGTTCGATCTCCGGTTCTTCCCTCCATATTCCTTAATTTCGATCTCCGATTTCAGGTTATTGTAGAAGATTCTAGTTAATGTTACCTTAAAATGTAGATACGTATTGATCGAAACATCCTATTATGAATCTGAATGTTCCACAACAGTAATTGTAAAAGCTTGAATCCTGCAGTCGGAAATCATTCATTGTTCTCTCTCGGAAACTCGTGAAAGTGACAGAAGAATTGAATGTAAGATGTTCCAGTAAGCAGAATACGTCGACATGGTCCATCTCTATACTTATTGTGGTCGATCTCATATGTCTTAGGCCATATGGTATAACGCAGTCTGAATCCAACATTTTCTCAAATTGTGATGTTGTCATGGTAATTCCACTAATTGTAAGAGTGGCATATTCCAAATAATATCGTGAAATAAATGGATAGGTCTAATGTGTTCAAACTTCACGCCGTCTCTTCTTGAAAAATATATACATTCTTGACTGCCTCCGTGGTGTGTTGGTTAGCATGTTGGCTTCCAGATCTGGAGGTCCCGGGTTCGATTACCGGACTCGGCTCATGGTGAATGTTTCTTGAAGAAGAAAAATCACTTGGTTGTCTAGAGTCTGGAAATTTGTGTGAATGTGAGTGTGATTGTGAGTGTGCCGGGTTAATATTAATTAGCCAATCATCAAAAATATAAAATGCATCAGGACTGTCGCTGGGCAGTAACTTGAACACACGTTTCAGCGTCACATTTTTGACATATAACTCCATCTGTTAGCACAACTATAAAGCACTAATAGATGCTATAGAGTTATCAACAACGAATATATATATATATATATATATATATATATATATATATATATATATATATATATATACACACATTCTTATTATGTCCGTTGATTATTGCGAATGAAACAAAACAAATACATTTGAGGGATTGGGGATAACTTAAATATTAAGATATGATATTACTGGAACTATAACAAGAGCGAATCGCTCGATAAAACACTATCCAACGATAAACTTGCCTAGGAGAAACGTTGGAAAGTCGGAAGAAAATAAATAATTAACATGATAGATTTAATGCACATATTAAAAATAAAAAGCCACCGGCGTGGCTCAGTCGGTTAAGGAGCTTGCCTGCCGGTCTGAAGTTGCGCTCGGGCGCGGGTTCGATCCCCGCTCGGGCTGATTACCTGGTTGGGTTTTTTTTCGAGGTTTTTCCCAACCGTAAGGTGAATGCCAGGTAAGCTATGGCAAATCCTCGGCCTCATCTCGCCAAATATCATCTCGCTATCACCAATGTGATCGACGCTAAATAACCTAGTAGTTGATACAGCGTCGTTAAATAACCAACTAAAAAAATCACACGAATACTAAAATTTCTCAACGTTCACATGACGATGTCAGTGGACATTATACTCAACCCTGAATACGTCTGCGATAACATATACCTCCCACATGTCTCGACTGGTATTTGGGTTGCCTAAACAAAACTGAGGGGCTTAAGTCAGACATCCTGTGCATTTGTTCGAATAATTTCACTCCAGGATTTGTTTTCATTCCAATGATATTTTCTCTGGAGAATTACATTTTTCGAATATCATTGTAGGTAACATACGAGACATTGCGCTTAATCTGAAGATAATATGAAATCTCGAATTATTTATGCCGATAATACCGATCGTTACAAACTTTCTGCCATGTAATAACTCCATATCGGCAAGAAAGTGCATACGCCAAAATATGGCTTATTACGGGAAAGAGACAGATTGACCGGGCTGTGGATTATCTAGCTGTGGTGGAACAGGAATTCCACTTCGATTCGGTGGGATTTTAACTTAGTTCTCCAGCATGAAAAGTCGAAGATCTAGTTTTTCTAATAATTTTTTAACAGTTTGTAATTGCTAAATAGTTTTATTGAATTTTCAGCTAAGTTTTAAACTTGACCATTAAACTTATATTAAAACAAGAAATAATTTTCTTTCCCTTTTTTCCGTTTTCCTCATAATTTCTTTTGCAAGGTGTGGCAATCATAAGATGTAATTCATATACCTCAGTGACAAAGAGACACATGGGAATTATGGCTATAAGTGTTGAATTTTGACAAAGGCGGAAAATGTTCGAAAATTTTGAAATTGAGCACTCTTGTTCAGAGATAGCTCTTTCATGTAGGTACAGTACTGTAAATGTACGATATATAGCCTCCATATTCGCTCATACTTCAAAAGGTTTTACATCCTCTTTAAAATCTTCACCTTACGTTTGGTTTTAACTCAAGAACATCACCTTTAATGGTGACTACTGTAACTATTTTTAATGATTTTCAGAGAAAACGTCGATTTAAAGACAAGTAGAGACATATTTATGAAGTCATGCTATGTATAATAACCCACCCGTGATTAACAATGTCAGTCTTGAAAGAATTGAAACTTTAAATTCAGTACGCTAAGTGAACTTCAAGATTGATTTTGTCACTTTAATTTTAATTCCTGAAAGTTTAATTACGACTATAAAAATTACCTTAAACAATGGCTGCCAAGAGATAAAGAGTATGTCGTCACCAACAGGCAGAACAAACAAGTGACGATTCTTGAATCTCGTACCGACGGGGTTTTATAAAGGGGTTTTTATTTTCATAAAGAGCACAAAGTCGCTGCAGAGCGGGCGGGGATTAGAGCAAACTTGGGGGATTATTATTTAGTTTCCCGGCTAATCCAGAGTCTGCTCGCAAATCTACTTGTTGGATGTGTTTCGTCTTAGCTCCATTCTGCCTCTCCTCGAATCGGGTTACTGGTTACTTCATGTCTGGGAAATAATTAATGGTCTTAGAGGCGTATTGAAATGGGAAAGCGGTGCTCCTCTTGCGGCGTCTTAGACAACGGAGAGTATAGTCGGTGGTCGATTGTATCGAGCCTAAACTGATTATTCTGTGGAAAATTTTATTTGTTACCAAAAAATGTGGCATGCATGCATACATGCATGCATACATACATACATGCATACATGCATACATACATACATACATACATACATACATACATGCATGCATACATACATACACACATACATACATACATACATATATACATACATACATACATACATACATACATACATACATACATACATACATACATACATACATACATACATACATACATACATACATACATACACTGTGAAATTCGTTTCTCCGCTCCCTGTATTATTGAACAATCCATTGCTTTCGGAAAGTAGCCTAAAAACCAAGTAAAATAATTTCTTATTTCACCATATCCTTGGCTTCTGCCCCTATAGTGAGGCCCTTCGCAACATCCGTTACCATGCTGTCCGTTCTATGCCGGCCGAGGCACTGAAGGAGGTAGGATTTATAGTCCATCAAGAGGTGCAGGGACTAGCCACACAAGAAAGTGTTCGACCAATTGATATCATTGCCATTAAGAACAATTCGGCATACATTCTCGATCCCACCATCAGATTTGAGACACGTGCAGATCAACTGCATGAGATGGACAGTGAAAAGAAACACATCTATAAACCAACAATCTCGTTCTGTATAGATAAATGTAGCCTGTCCCACATTGATGTAATAGGTCTGATGGTGGGAGCACGAGGCACCATACCTTTCTTCTTTGCCAACAAATGCAAAAACATGTGCCTGACACACAGCATTGTGAAGGAAATAGCCATTAGTGTCCTCAAAGAATCTGTTCAGATATTGAGAAATCACTTTATGGGAGTGATAATGGAAATTTCAATTATCTTAACCCAGGTCTGCAGAACTCGCAAAGTAGGGGAACTATGACGTCAACCTCACTCCACTTCCGCCCCGAGAATGAATGTTGATGCAGCCGAGCGTAACTAGAACGCAGTGACCGCACAGGTAGAAAAGGTGGGTGGGGTAAAAGAGGGGAGGAAAGCAGTCGCTCTCAAGAGCTACAATTCTGCAGGCCTGTCTTAACCGATGGCTATTGATTGGTTTGGGTATCAATGTCAATAAATCCGTAGCTATTATTTTTTTTCTCGCGGTATATGACATTCAAATCATTCTAACATATCTGAGATACTACTATTCCTTGCTTAACTGCAAATGAGCATATACGCTACTTAGGTGTACATTTTTCTGACGTTTTGTATATTCTGTTCCCTAGTGTGTTTGTTCAAAAACGGCACATGCATCATCAATTACCTTTTAGTGTGTTTCCAAATTATATATTACGCTTTGTCAAACCTGGCAACCTTTTCATAAAGGAAGCTTAATTTATTATTATTATTATTATTATTATTATTATTATTATTATTATTATTATTATTATTATTATTATTATTATTATTATTATTATTATTATTACGCGTCTGTTGTTTGTTTCGTGGCATAATTCTTGAAGAGACGTTTCCTTGACGTCACCTCACTTCTTCTAACTGCCTGGGACTTCAGGTTTGTATGTGCTGCTTTCTTTTGTCTGGACTGTACTTGATTGGACTTATGTTCGATCTCAGAAGAACAAATGAAGTTGCTATATCCGTAGCGACGTTAGCGAGGTTTGGTAAATGAAGATATGACACTCCCGGCTCTGTGGTGAGTGTTTTTACAGACGTCATCAGCGTAATCTTGGTAGCGTCTCGGCTCTTGAGCAGGTTCTCGTGGGAACTGATATCGCCTTCTCATATCAAAATCCGATACTTAATTGTTTCAGTGATGAACTGACAAGGGAGAATATTACACAATGAGGAGCTGTTGATTTACGTTCTTCATCGTACAAAGCGTGTCTGTTCACGAAATATCAGCAACAGCAAGTTCTAATTTTCGCAGACGAATATTGTAGATTGTGTTTGGATTCTGAGAAGATTTATTACAATGTTCCCATACAAATTCACATATTTTTGCATACCTCATACAAAAATTGGCTCTTCATAGACCATTTTCCTTGACTGTTTGTACGGTGATGGTGGTGGTGGCGGTGGCGGTGGTGGTGGTAGCAGCAGCAGCAGTAGTGTATTATTATTATTATAATAATAATTATTATTATTATTATTTAGTAGCGTTCAAAAGCAAGCTTATTAACTATTTTCTTTGTGCATAGAGTAGGTTTAATTTGTATTTAGTCAATAAAAGAAATGCTTCTCTCTTAAATTTTACAATAAACTGTCTAGCTTTTATTAATCAGTTAATCTTTTAGTACTTTGATTTTTATTATATCTGTAAATTTAATATTAATTGTAATTATAATTGTAATTGTATTCTTAATATTGTAGTTGTAATCCCCTTGTAGAGGGGAAGAGAAGGCCTGATGGCCTTATCTCTGCCTGGTTAAATAAATAAATAAAATAGAAAAATAAAAATAAATTATTATTGTATTATTATTATTACTATTATTATTGTATTATTATTATTGTGAATTGATGCTGATACAGGTTCCATATGTATTATTTTTTGTAATAATTATATAGAGTGTGATAGCGGATTAAGAATTGGAACACATCTATTTCACCATGACGTGAACAAAGATTGATGAAATAAATAAATAAATAAATAAATAAATAAATAAATAAATAAATAAATAAATAAATAAATAAATAAATAAATAAATAAATAAATAAATAAATAAATAAATAAATAAATAAATAAATAAATAAATAAATAAATGTCCTATTTCAATTTATTGTGCTTGATCTAAAGGATGGAAATAAATAAATAAATAAATAAATAAATAAATAAATAAATAAATAAATAAATAAATAAATAAATAAATAAATAAATAAATAAATAAATAAATACTTTTTTTACTCACAACATAATACTCTTAGTTTGCTTTTACTAAAAGTTCTAATAGCTTTATTATAAAACGATTTGTTCAAAAACGGCACATGCATCATGAATTATTTCCAGTACTATCGCTTGAATTGCTATGACGAATTTGGCCCGTGGTATAATTAGGTGTTGGATTTGATGCATTAGTATATAGATATATTGCACTATTAGTATATATGTACATTCACCAAAGTGTGTATTAAAGGGACCTATATGTGGGAGGTATGGAGTGAAGCATTGCATCTAGAGGGGTGTGTTGTTGACAGCCTCATCCAAAATGGGAATGTGTCTGCTGGTCCCTCCTTTCATATGTCATGAACAGGGAAAGGATTTATATGTAAATACATATTTACTTATAAAGCTAATATAATTTATATTTTGCATTATCTTTATGTTTCACAATGTGTAGGGTTGAAAAATCCTACTTTTATTTTCCATATTTTTCCATATTTTAGAGTTTAGTACATATTTTCGTTAATTTCCATATATTTTCCATATTTCATATAAAACAGTCCATATTATATTAGGTTTAACAATAAAACAAAACAAAATTCCATTAACTTTTAAAAATACATTTCAACAATAGAGATTTAAACACATGTTCAGTAATCCCTTTAACATCAGAGTTATTTGAAAATTAGCAGTCCTATCAACAATGGGAAAGTAAGTTACAAAACTGTATTAATTTAATTTAAAATTTTTAACAGACTTCAGTTGTGCAGCTCAACAGTTAAATGCCAGTCAGAGTACACATAGGTTCAGTTTTGTAAATCATACTATAAAGACGGTAAATATGCCAAAAGTACGTCATTCAGTCAATTTAAAATCAAAACTAACAAGTTACATTTCAGAATTTAAAGAAGATGGTTTATCAACTGACAATAAAATATTATTTTGTAATTTGTGTCAGTGTGCAGTATCATCTACACAAAAGTTCCTGGTGCAACAACACATTACAACTAGTAAACATCAGGCCAACAAACAACTAAATTCCAAGCAGAGACAATTGTTTTTAACACAACCAACAACATCGAATGTAAGATCTGAGTTTAACATCGACCTGTGCCGTTCTCTCATCTCTGCTGATATTCCTCTCTACAAACTAAAGAATAAGGTCTTCAGGGAATTCCTTGAAAAATATACTCAACATACAATCCCGGATGAGTCAACACTTAGGAAGACGTATGCTCCATCCATCTACGATGAGACAATACAGAAGATAAGAGATGAAATTAAAGATAGTTCAATTTGGGTTTCCATTGATGAGACTCCCGACAAAGAAGGTAGACTTGTTGGTAATGTAGTTATCGGTTTGTTAAGTGAACAATATTCTGAACGAATTCTTTTACATTGTGATGTTCTAGAAAAGTGCAATAACAAAACTATAGTTAAACTGTTCAACGAAGCTATGGGTATCCTGTGGCCAAAGGGTATTATGTACGATAATGTGTTATTCTTTATTAGCGATGCTGCCCCTTATATGGTCAAAGCTGGACAAGCATTATCTGTTGTATATCCTAAATTGACTCATTTTACTTGTGTGGCGCATGCATTTCATCGTGTGGCAGAAGTGGTCAGAGACAATTTCCCTAAAGTAGATTTGTTGATTTCATCAGTGAAAAAAGTATTTCTCAAAGCTCCCAGTAGAGTTAACGTGTTGAAAGAAATGTACCCTGAAATTCCATTGCCACCAAAGCCAATTTTAACTAGATGGGGTACATGGCTAGAAGCAGTTGAATATTATGCCGAACATATAGACTCTATTAACAATGTTCTCCTTGCATTGGACTCTGAAGATGCAGTCTCAATTGATACTGCGAAAACAGTTACCTGTGACATAAGTGTGAAGAATGACTTAGCTCACATTCAGCATACATTTTCATGCATCATAAAAACGCTCAAAAGTCTCCAAAATAGGCACCTTTCACTATCTGAAAGTTTTGAAATTATAAATAGTACTGTGGAACAACTGAATCGTGGTAGAGGTAAAGTTGCAGATGCAGTAAGAGCTAAGGTGGACACTGTACTTTCAAAAAACCCTGGATATGAAGAACTACAAAAGGTTGTTGCTGTGATGAGTGGTGAATCAACAGTGAAGATTAACTTGGACTTATCCCCAGCAGACATTGTGAAATTGAATTATGTACCAGTTACTTCTTGTGACGTCGAACGCTCTTTTAGTCAGTATAAATCTATCCTTAGAGACAATAGAAGAAGATTCACTTTTCAGCACTTGAAAGAAATGTTTGTAACCTATTGTTATGGTAACAGACAATAAAAATTGTGTTTTGTTGAAACTACATTGGAAGATAAGGTACGTCCATTATATTTTTTGTTTAGTTTGATTAAAATGTACCAATATTTAACGTACATAGTCATTTTTTTATAATTTTAAGTCCATATTTAATTCCATATTTTGGTAAAAATCCATATTTAATTCCATATTTTGGTAAAAATAACTACATATATATTTACATATTTCATATATTTTTAGTCCATATAAATCCGTTCCCTGGTCATGAATCTCTAATTCTCAGTCGTAGAGCAGTCTCCCGTTCGTGAACCTCCACAAAGAGATCAAGTAGAGGAATGTTCTGAAGTGCTTCCGTTGATGCTGTGGGATTGAGCGCATGACGCCGGTAATACACAAAGAGGCAAGAAGATGAGCAAATCCGAGTGGTATGTTTACTTTTGTCATCAGTCTGGTTCTGGGTCACCAGACAAGTGCGACATAATATAGTGTATCTGCTGCATATTCGAAGGCCCAGTATGCGTTGAAAAAAACCTTTATTTTCGCTTCAGAAAATTAGGCAGATCTTTGTGTGGAAGTATTTTCTCTTCAAGTAAATATGCTATTGTAATTAAATTAATTTATTCATGTTCATGCTTGTTACAGTACTTGTTCTTTGTAAACACAATCGAACTCTAAGTTTAACTATAATTGAAGAGTTCAGAGCCATAGCGGGCCAAGCGCCATTTACTAAAAACGGAGAAAGCAAGGGTTAAAGGTGAGTGAATACCATAGTTTAATGAAGAATGACATATCATTTAGTTTGAATGTGTATACTTTATATTACTTGCTTTACGTTTCCATTGAATTATGGTGATAACCAGGCTTCGGTCCTGGGCACAGAAACGCATGAATGTTTTTTAGTAGGTTATTTTACGACGCTTTATCAACAGCTTAGGTTATTTAGCGTCTGGATGAGATGAAGGTGATAATGCCGGTGAAATGAGTCCGGGGTCCAGCATCGAAAGTTACCCAGCATTTGCTCATATTGGGTTGAGGGAAAACGCCGGGAAAAAACCTCAATCGGGTAACTTGCTCCGAGTCCACACCTGTGGAGTAACAGTCAGCGCGTCTGGCCACGAAACCAGGTGGCCCGGGTTCGAATCCCGGTCGGGGCAAGTTATCTGGTTGAGGTTTTTTCCGGGGTTTTCCCTCAACCCAATACGATCAAATGCTGGGTAACTTTCGGTGTTGGACCCCGGACTCATTTCACCGGCATTATCACCTTCATATCATTCAGACGCTAAATAACCTAGATGTTGATACAGCGTAGTAAAATAACCGGGAACCGAACCCGAGCCACGTGGTTTCGCGGCCAGAAGCGCTAGCCGTTACTCCACAGGTGTGGACGAAACGCATGAATTTAAGAATGTACGGAAGAGAGTGTTGTGTTGTTCGAGTGGAATGGGAGATGGAGCGCGCCGTTACTTCGTGTCTCAACATATAAACAGTCCGTCATAGTACGGCACAAAATATATTTCACTCTGCACAGATGCAGTATATACAGTACAATCCTAGTGTAGACAATATATGTCTACCATTAAAGTATTAACGTGAGTTGTAACCTTCAATCAGGTGTCCCTACGCCGAAGCCTGTTACACGTACCGCAGCCAAGCAGCAATAGGCCTACACACAACGGTAATGCACATTACGGACCCACCTGTGCTGTTGCAGTCACCCTTCCACACGGGTCATGACGTCATTTATACTCCGTGTACTCCAAAACCTCATACAGGTTACTCTGTGTCCCTAGGCCGAAGCCTGGTGATAACTTCATTTTAATCCTTGTTTTCTATGGTTTTAGTAAATGGCGCTTGGTTTACTATGGTTCTGAACCCTTCAATTATTAATACAAATTGATGTAAAACTGACTTTATAATCATAAAAATAACTAAGTGTAATGTATTTGCGGAGGAATTGCTGATATTTACAGCCATCATGCACTCAGCTGTGCGAGGAGCAAGGATCGGATTCCCAGACATACATCACTCAATGATATCATTAAAAGATCTCTGACTTCATGTGGCATCCCGTCTCTTTTGGAACCACCAGGTATTAGTCGCGCAGATGGTAAACGACCCGATGGTCTCACCTTAATTCCATGGTCTAGAGGAAAATCTTTAATTTGGGACTCCACTTGGGTTGACACTCTAGCCAAGGCTTGCTCTAGCTCCATCTCACTTACCGAATTCCTCCAGACGCGCAGCATCTGCTGCTGAATTAGCCGTGAAGAAGAAAGTAAAAAATATGCTCATCTTTTAGACAATTATATCTTTGCCCCATTTGCTGTGGAGACCTTCGGTCCTTGGAGTCATGACGCTAAAGTTTTGGTATCTCAAATCGGCCAAATTTTGATCTCCATTACTGGTGATCGCCGTTGCACTACTTATTTGCGTCAACGCTTAAGTATTGCTATTCAACGCGGAAATGCAATAACCGTTTTGGGTACTCTTCCAGAGTCCAGCCCTTTGGACGAACTTTTTCTCCTGCAAAATTTATTATCTCTATGTAAATGTTTATATTTAGTTTTTATATATGTGTAACGGATATCGGCTGACGAACCTAAGATTCGCGGACGACATCGTACTTTTCGCTAAAAACGCCACCGACCTACAAGAGATGATACAGGAACTAAGCGATTGCAGCGCACACGCAGGCCTAAGCATGAACATGGAAAAAACCCAAGTCATGACGAACAGCCAACCACAACCAATCCAAGTCAACGCAACCAGATTACAGTACGTGGAGGAATACATCTATCTGGGCCAATTGGTCGGATTCAACAGCTGCATGACGAGAGAACTAAAAAGAAGAATTGCATCAGCATGGAGAGCTTTCTGGTCACTGCAATTCATACTCCTTGACAAGAAACTGAACCGCAAACTAAAGCTGGAGGTGCTGCAATCCTGTATCTTCCCAACCTTACTGTACGGCTGACAGACCTGGAAACTGACCGCGAACCAGAAGACGCAGATTCAGATCTGCCAGCGCAAAATGGAGAGGAAAATCCTAGGACTCTCCCTCAGAGACAAGATTTCCAACACCAGACTCAAGCAGATGACAAACACCAGAGACATGGCACACCAAGGGGAACGCCTGAAATGGAAATGGGGAGGCCACGTGTCGAGACTCCAAGGCTGCAGATGGGCGCATATTTCCACCACGTGGGACCCACGCATCGGGAGGCGAAACCGAGGAAGACCTGGGACCAGATGGGCGGACTTCTTCAAGAGCCTAGCTGGACCCCTGTGGTCCAGAACAGCCAAGAACCGAGAAGAATGGAGATCGCTACAGTTTGCCAGTATCGAGTGAGAGTGCAAGTGTACACACACAAACGACGAACAAAACTTATATAGAACAGAATCTACCGTCATGCGGATTAGCTCACCGCATGATCTCTAAAGAGCTACCCTTTTAGGAGGCCATAGCCCTTCACGGGAAATCCAAAGGCTATTTCATTCATTCAATTGTAACAGTATAATAATTAGGCTCCATATTCCAGCTATATTACACGGCAGTATTTTCTGGAGTAGTAACGATAATGTTATACTAAATAATAGAAATAATAGTCGTAGTAACAGCAGTCGTACCAGCACTAGTAATAATAGTAGCTATAGTATCAGTAGTATTATCAGCAGCATTAGTAATGGTAATATAAATAGTTGCAGTGATAGTAACAGAGAAATTACAGAAATAGGAATAGTAGCAGCAGCAGTAGTGAAACCTTCCCATCGACCCGGAACATAGTTGTAAAACTGAAGAGGATCTTAATATTATCACAGTCTAGTATATACAGTCACGAAGCTCAATACGTAGTAAATATGCAAACATTAGATAGTTGCTCACCACTAGGATCGCTAATATCGCCTCATTACAGGCAATTCAAAATAGAACCGTCACAGTCTAGTGTTTCTAGCACCCTCAAAACTCAAGCTTCGTGACTGTATATAGTAGACTGTGATATTATATAGCGAACCCAGATGGGATCAGATCTAGGGACTCCATAGTAGGAAGTAGAACACGAGCTGTTCAGATTTCTCCCTGTATTGCACAACAACAGCCTTTTATGTCGAAGGTGAAGAATCTTCTCTCCTTGAACCGCAAGTTTAGTTCAGACTGTAAATGGTGTTTCTCCCCATGCCGTAAACCACCCTTCTCAGCCCACTCACAACAGGAAATATGAAATTGAATATCTGACTTCGCCTTACTACTCCAGAGCCATCTATTAGCGAACAAACCTGATTTAATTTGACTGCGCTCTCTACAGTTGTAATAAGCGAACTTGTGATTGAGATACCTATATCAGCGCAATAATGAATCAAGTAACGTAGCTCAATGCAAAAAGGGGATATGTCATCTATAATTGGAATTTCGGCTTTAACTTATATCGAACGCAGTTAATTTTATATTCAGAGTAGCACTGTCTCCAAAAACAATTAGAGAAACCTAGATGGAAGAAATATTACAACTCACTATAAATAAAATACTACCATATTCTGATTTTCCAATTCACTGTGGGCTAAAGCAGGGAGATGCACCATCACCTTTACTTTTTAACTTCGCTCTAGAATATGCCATTAGAAAAGTTCAGGATAACACAGAGGGTTTGGAATTGAACGGGTTACACCAGCTTCTTGTCTATGCAGATGACGTGAATATGTTAGGAGAAAATCCACAAACGACTAGGGAAAACGCGAAAATTCTACTTCAAGCAAGTAAAGCAATATGTTTGGAAGAAATCCCCAAAAGACTAAGTATATGTTTATGTCTCGTGACCAGAATATTGTGGGAAATG
Source organism: Periplaneta americana (assembly GCF_040183065.1). Classification (NCBI taxonomy): domain Eukaryota; kingdom Metazoa; phylum Arthropoda; class Insecta; order Blattodea; family Blattidae; genus Periplaneta; species Periplaneta americana. The sequence goes on from NC_091132.1 coordinate 76,692,956, forward strand.
GAACTATAAAAATTGGAGATTTATCCTTCGAAGAGGTGGAAAAATTCAAATATCTTGGAGCAACAGTAACAAATATAAATGACATTCGGGAGGAAATTAAACGCAGAATAAATATGGGAAATGCGAGTTATTATTCGGTTGAGAAGCTCTTGTCTTCTAGTCTGCTGTCAAAAAATCTGAAAGTTATAATTTATAAAACATTTATATTACCGGTTGCTCTGTATGGTTGTGAAACTTGGAGTATCACTTTGAGAGAAGAGCAGAGATTAAGGATGTTTGAGAATAAGGTTCTTAGAAAAATATTTGGGGCTAAGAGGAATGAAGTTACAGGAGAATGGAGAACGTTACACAACGCAGAACTGCATGCATTGTATTCTTCACCTGTCATAATTAGGAACATTAAATCCAGACGTTTGACATGGGCAGGGCATGTAGCACGTATGGGCGAATCTAGAAATGTATATAGAGTGTTAGTTGGGAGGCCGGATGGAAAAAGACCTTTGGGGAGGATGAGACGTAGATGGGAGGATAATATCAAAATGGATTTGAGGGGTGTGGGATATGATGATAGAGAATGGATTAATCTTGCTCAGGATAGGGACCGATGACGGGCTTATGTAAGGGCGGCAATGAACCTGCGGGTTGCTTAAAAGTCATTTGTAAGTAATATAGATTGTCTTAGTACTATCATTAACTTTAAAATTATGAGCATTAGGTCATTACCTGAAATTAGATTAACTTATAACTAGGCAAACTTTCACTTGGACTAGCTCGGTGTAGGACAGCTTCACTTAACTTCTGGTGGATGCTATAGTCTGTTCAGGATTTCAACGCTCTTTAAAATACATGGCATCTTCCGGTTTTAAACCCGCTCACCTCGGAAGCAACTGGTAATATAGTATGCACTAGAGCACAGAGAATAATTATGAACTTCATACAATTAAAAAAGTAAAACTGACATAAATATTTATGCTTTTAATGCATAGAAAGTTGTAACAGCTCTATGGAATAGTTTATTTCAAATAGACAAAAAGATATGATACATAAGCCATATATGACAAAATAGAAGAGGGAAAATCTAATTTCTAGTAACTTAATTAATTTATCTTCACAAAGAAATGTCACACAAAAATACAAAAAGGAAAGAAAAAAATGTGAAGTATAAAAATTCAATCAATGTGAAGCGTGAAATAATGTGTGCTATCAGTAATCATTAAAATCATATGAACTGCCACGAAATGAGTAAAGAAATTATGTAAAGTGGAAACCAGGACAACTTTCAATAGCGTTTTTACAAAGGCACATCACATATAATAAGAAAGTGTACTGTCTGAAGCTTCAAGTCAGAATGGTGCAATGCGTCACTGGTTGAACGAGAGCAGTTCAAGGAAAAATGATTGCATAATGAAAAAATAAAAATAATATAAAAATGAACAATATAAAATAAGTTAAGGACTTATTATGGAAGATAATCCTTTAACAACGTATATGCCGTACAGAATACTTTGCTGTATTCTACATAAAATATGTTATTAGGATTTGACAACGGAAATAGGCTAATAGGATTACAGCCAATAGAGTGAATTTTATATTCTACGGAAAGAGAGAGGAACATATCTCTAATTACAACGATTGTGTCTTGAAACATAATAAAATGAGAAAATGTACAAAAAGTAGAAAATTCCAGGAACTGAGTCAAGGAATTAAGCAGTGGAAAACAAGAGAGCACATATACTTTCTTTTATAGATGGGTATTTTTGATTCTCTGTCAGCAAATAAGGCCTAGAGTACGGGGTGTTAGGAAAGTGACTGTGCACTTCCAATGTAAACTTGTATGTATGTATGTATGTATGTATGTATGTATGTATGTATGTATGTATGTATGTATGTATGTATGTATGTATGTATGTATGTATGTATGTATGTATGTATGTATGTATGTATGTATGTATGTATGTATGTATGTATGTATGTATCTAATGCCTGCCCACTTCACTTGCATGATTCGGGCAGATGGCAGAACTGTGATCCATTTCCAAGTTGTACACCGCTTCAGCGGACTTTGCTATGCATGATGTGTATCTGTGGAGAGTTATGTCGTGTACTAATGTGTAAGTGTTGTGTCTACTAATGTCGAATAAAGGTGCGTATACACTTAGCAAACGAACAACGAACAAAGGACAAACGAATGCATTCGCTGATTGAAATCGGAACGTATGTACGTCGCAGCAAAGGCAAACCGATCGTTTGGTTTGCCTTCGGAAGTGATCCGTCGGTTGTCGGTACATCAAAGGAAGTTGGTATTCGTTGTGGACGGGATTTGCTACTAGCTTGTAGTTCGTAGCAGAACGCAGCTCTTAGTTCAATTTCACCAACAGGATGTCGAAACTGGAGTGGACGGAAGGCGTTGTTATAAATCTTATTAATGCATATAGGGAGCAGGAAACTTTATGGAATCCCAAGCATCCTACTTAACACAATAAAGTAAGAAAACATAATGTCTGGGAAGCTATTGGAAATATGTTCAGCTGTAAAGTAGGCGAGTCAAACACGTGCAAAATTTGAAAATTATTTTTGTTTATTTATTTTCAGTGGATACATATTTTTTGTTTATTGTAGGGAGCAGAAGTCAAAAAGAAAACTGAGTCCCTACTGACATCATTCCGGAGGGAAAGACAGAAGTCCACAAAAAGATCTGGAATGGGGAGTGATGAAGTGTACGAGTCAACTTGATTCGCGTATAAACATATGTCGTTCCTTTTGGACAAATTGACGCCCAGAAAAAAACCAAGCTCCAACCTTGTGCACACAAAATAAATTATTCGCACTGAAAAGTGCCTTTTCGTAAGCATGATGCGCATTCGACAAACACAGACAAATCTCTCTTTTTAGTATTTTAAGATAATTATTGTCAGTGAAGTATCCGTATATTGAAACTTTCTCCTGTCTTGCAGTCGTACCTTAATAAAATCTTCCAGTTCTTCAATTATAGCTATACATACTTCTGGAACAATCGTGGTAATCAGCTGTTTCGACAATTTGAATAAATTCATTAAACTTGTATACGAATCTCCTGTAGCAAGATATCGAAGTGTTAATGCTATCCTTTCCTGAATAGGTAATGCTTCTCGTCAGCCTGTGTCTTTCTTAGAAAATTTTGGCCCTATTTTGTACAGTTACATTTCGAAGTCTGTTTCTGAAATGCGACAGAAGTTGTGAAACTGTCCAGATATCATGCGACGTAAATCATGAAGCAAGTCAGTGCCTCTATATTGATTGCGACTTTCGTAGAGTGGCGTCTGCCACCATCGCCTTTTGGTTTTTAACTTTCTTTTTATTAAACTGCCTATAATAACAATGGCTGCACTTGCTATAATTATATTTTCGTCTGCCATTATTGCGGATAATCAGCGAACGTGGATGTTTTCTGACCATTTGCTGATGATTTGTACGTTGCTCCAAATAGCGAACGAAAAATGAAATTTCGCTTCATCATTCGTTCGTTGTTTGTTCGCTAAGTGTGTACGCACCTTAACACGTCCCCATCCGACAGACGAATCACTATCAACAGTGATATATGCATTCTCTTCATATGCACTGCAGAGAGATTTGGAATTCAACCCAGGCAGCCCATACCTGTGAAGTAACGGTTAGCGCGTCTGGCCGCGAAACCAGGTGCCCGGGTTCGATTCCCGGTTGGGGCAAGTTACCTGATTGAGGTTTTTCCCGGCGTTTTGCCTCAACCCAATATGAGCAAATGCTGAGTAACTTTCGGTGCTGGACCCCGGACTCATTTCGCCGGCATTATCACCTTCATCTCATTCAGACGCTAAATAATCTAAGATGTTGATGAAGCGTCGTAAAATAACCTATTAAAATAAAAAAGTGATTCATTTTCAAGTTGCACACCACTTCGGCGGACAGCGCTATGCATGAAGTGTATCTGTAGAGAGTTATGTCGTGTACTAGGATGAGTTATGTGCAAGTGCTGTGCCTACTAATGTCGAATAGCATCAAAGGGGACCGTCGCACAGTGTGTAATTTAGCGAGTCTCACCGGCAAAAAATCATTTCTCGAAAACTAATCGCTCAATTTTCATACAATTTGATATGTGCCTTCAATTATTGAAGTGGATAAGTTTGCAATAATGAAAATGAAAATAGCAACTATTTTTACTGAAAATAAAATTAATAATATTGTAAAACAATCGATTTGAGTGAAAAGATAAATTAATGTTCATAATGTGGAATGCGCTTAAAATTGAAAGCGTAAGACGAAGGAATATTGCTACATATCTTACTCGTTCAGACGTCAGATGCATCCCCATCAGAATCTGTATCTTCACTCCTAGTCTCTCCTTCGGCAGCACTGAGTACTGGAAGCTCGGAGACAACTGCAGCACTACTATTAAAATCGACCGCGATTTTCTCTTCTTAATTTCTTTAAGCTGGTGATGTAAGGATCCAAAGAAATAAGTAGCCTGAGTAAAAGATCGGTATTTTTGTCTTTCTTGATGTTTTTCTTGCGAAGACTTCTCTGAAAAGTGTAATATATAGCATTTCTTCCTCGTTTCCTGGGCTTCCTCAGATAGTTTGCCAGTAAGTATAATAGTGTCCTGTGACTTTCTGTCCATGAGTCAAGAGTTTGTGAAGACTTGTAGGCACATAATACTATTTGTGCATGCATAAATATAATTCCCTTGTCTCCTTTGCATACATGTCAAGTGCCCGTTTATCAGTATTGCAAAACCGCAAGAAAAAGGTATTATTTATGCCATATTTTTCCCACCGTAATCGAATTTTCGAGCATAGAAATTTAATTCATTTTTTAATTGACTGTAAGACGTCTTCAGAGTAATCTTTGAGACCAAAATGTTCAATTATATTTGAGAATTTCAGTTTTCTCTCGCCCTTGTTCAACATCTGGAAAACAGCTCTCCGGATTACGGAGCGCATGGTGTCTGAAAATAATTAATAGCTACCCTGTATGCACCTGTTTGCAGAAAAAAATCACGTCGTATTCAGAAAAGTATAATGAATATCTCTACAAAATTTTATCGAGGTGATAGAGGGCTACACCTTTTAATTGTCAACTCGAAGTCGTATAATAAGGTAGAACTCAAACTCTTTGCACATGTTTATCCAGACACTTATTTTATACAATAAGATAATAATTTTTGTCACGAAAATTAGCTTATATGTAAGTACATACCTTCTTGTAATATATCCACACTCTGTATCAGAAAAAATACTATATTAACTTCACCACTTTGCACCATCCAAATACAAACTGCACGCCTGCCTCTGCAGCGTAAATGATCTTATCGGAGACATGCAACTTTCGCTCTGTTGTGAGGGTCCCCTAACAAATGTAAGCATCTGTCTACACTTGGATAGTATACTTTGGAGTGTTATAAACACGTCTATATAAGAATTTAGCATTAAAGGTAGGGTGTGAAAATTGATTTTTGGCCGGCTAGCTGCTTGAAATTACACACTGTGCGTCGGGTTTGATTAAACCAAATTTCAATCCGAAAAATTCTGACATATTCTTCAATTAATCATATAGGGTGAATATTGGTAGCTATAAATATTGGGGAAATAATTTTTGTTTCTATGATTATTATTAATTTTTACTGTTTTGGCAGATAAGTGCAATGGATTTAGAATCATCAACAGTGACATATGCCTTCTCCTCATATCCACTGCGGAGAGATTTTGAATTCAACCCAGGCATATTGGTGTATAATTTAGTGATTAGAAGTTGTACACCGCCATCTCTCCTAATCCCGCGGTAGAAATTTTACACAAAAATCTCTGACCCGGGTCGGCTAGTCTGGAGCAGACACGCTATCACACACCTAACTCGGCGGACTATGTAAACTTATAATAGATTTTGAAAATGATGTTCACTAGCATCAGTCCTGGCCTGGATTCGTTTCATCTTATTTTCAAACACAAGTCATTGTTGTGAAATGCTATCTGTGTGTACTGTTATTGCATCTAGCTGGTCCTCAAGTGAGTGTGGGCTATATCGATATATTGCACATTTTGTGTTCTCCACAGACGGAAGTCTGCTGGTGTCATCTGGGGAACGTTGTTGTTTTAGAAATTTTTTTATTCTGAGCAGGAATTTTCTTCATTAATAGTAAGTATCATCATTCTTATTTTCATAATCGTCATCACTCTGATAAAATGTACATCCATTGCCATGGTGCTCCGAAGACACCGTCGGAAACGTTATATAAATCTACAAAATCAAATACCTCTCCGGAAGAAGAATGTAACGTCAGATTCTTGAAATGTATGATTTAGGTAGAAAAAAGTATTTTTCATGAATTTATTTATAACTATCCATTCCCGTGCGCTTCGCTGCGCTTGTTAGAAATAAATGTAAAGTAATTAAGTAATTAAAATAGGACATTTGGTCCAGGGAACATCCGTGTATGATAGAAAGATAAATCTTTCATATGTCACTTCATTGAAATTGTATTTAAATAATTAAAATACGATCATTTTGGTCCAGACAGCACTCAGTTGTTAGAAGGATAATTCCTTTAACATGTTTCTTAATTGTTATTATATACAAATAATTAAAATAGGATCAGGAAATATCCGTTTATGGTGCAAGGATAATTCGTTTAACATTGTTCTAAATTAGTCTTGAATGCATCCTTTAATAAATTAATCCAAATTAATGTCAATATAGAGTGGATTGTGTACGAAGATAATTTTTAATGTTGACCTCACTGTGCATCTTTTCTTCTTTCTTAAGTTTATTTATACACGTTTGAACACCTGTGGTCATGTCGCGTGTTTAGAATGTGTGGGTATATTAGTAGGCCGTTTTTACTATTGTTGAGTTACTGTTTCTATAGTGTGTTGTAGATGGATTGTGTTCATGTGACTGATTATAGATTTTGATTAATGTTTATCGTATTGTACTTAAAGTGACCGAAGACTTTCGTGAAGCAATCTACTCTAATAAAGTAACAATATTAACACTTCTTGACCTTAGCAAAGCTTTCAACTCTGTAAATTTTGACTTGCTCACCCATAAATTGAGAAATCTGTATTTGTCAGAGACTGCTGTGAGTTGGTTCGAATCCTACTTACGGGAAAGACAACAATGTGTTGTATCCGGGAATCGAAGCTCCTCCTGGCTTGACATAACATCAGGTATACCACAGGGGTCGGTACTCGGACCATTGTTGTTCACAATATATGTCAATATTACAGCTCTTGTAAGACATTGTAACTATCACTTGTATGCTGACGACCTTCAATGTTACATCTCTTCCCGCTTAGACCGAGTAAACGACGCTATAGACAAACTGAACGAAGACATTGACTCGATTGTGACATGGACAAAGAAACTCCATCTTAGAATCAATCCTGGAAAGACACAAGCAATTATATTAGGACACAAACGGCAAACCGACGCTGTAAAACACCTTGACATCTCCCCCGTTAAAGTACAGTGCATATCCCTTTCAGTTCTTCAGTAAAAAATCTTGGCATTCACATGGATAATAATCTCAACTGGGACATGCAAAACACAGAAACCTCCAGAAAAGTATATTCTATTATCCATGTACTAAAAAGGATAAATGTTCATCTCCCCTCTTGCTTAAAAAAGTCCCTTGTGCAGACACTTGTATTTCCCTATTTTGACTATGCTGACATTTTACTGACTGACCTCTCCAACGACAAGAAAACGAAACTTCAACGTGCTCATAATTTGTGTGTACGTTTTGTAAGCAATGTTCGTAAATATGATCATATTACCCCATCCCTGGAAGCAATAGGTTGGCTTAAACTAGATAAGAAAAGAAATTTACATTCACTTCTCTTTCTCTTCGAAATCTTGAACTCTTCTATTCCTTCGTACCTGTCGTCTCGCTTCACTTACCTTTCTTCCCACCATAATCTGAACACACGCTCTCGTCATGAAACAATACTAACAATACCATCCCATCGCACCTCCTCATACTCATCCTCTTTCACAATAGCCCTGCCAAGACTCTGGAATTCGCTACCTGCTAGCATCAGGGACTGTCGAAATAAAATTGAATTCAAACGCAAACTTACTAGGCACTTGGTCAGTAATTGATTTCTTGTAAATAGTTTCCTTAATCTATCACAAAATATTTCAATATCCAGTAATTTCATCACTATACAATTTTGTTATTATAGGTTTAATTTGTAATTCAGTAAATATAAAATATTCTTTGTTTTTCTATGATAAATTATCTAGCTTTAATTAGTGAGGTAATCTTTTCGTACTTTGATTTTTATTGTAATTGTAAATTTAATACTAATTATAATTTTATTTGTAATTGTAATTGTAAATTTAATACTAATTGTAATTTTATTGTTCATATTATAGTTGGAATCTCCTGGTAGAGGGGCAGAGAAGGCCTGACGGCCTTATCTCTACCTGGTTAAATAAATAAATACTACTAAATACTAAATACTAATTGAGGCTGTGATGAATCATGGTATGTAAATTTCTAATCTGACATTATTTGCCTTTATGACTAAGGGAAACCATGGAAAAACCCCAGTCAGATTTGTCGGCCACAGAGTTTGAACCCGTGACCCCCCGAATGCGAGTCTCGAATTCTACTGTCTGAGCCAACTCGCTCGGTTGTGCATAATTGTTTATGTTAATAAAAAATGAAAATGAATGTGGTACATAAATATTATTTTAAAAACATAGGAAACGGATATAGGTAAATTTTGAGCTCAGAAACGCCATTTCGTGGCACTTTTTAAAATAACTCAGCTCCAGTGAGCTCAGTGGTAAAATACATACTTATTTTTACTCCATACTGTATGTGCTGTATTTTTGGTCCAGTAAAAGTACTCACCTTTAAGACAAAACTCTTAAAAATACTATTATGTTCTGTGGACAAAAAGAAACTGAAGTGTATAAAATTAGAGTATTTTATGTGGACCAAATACAGTCTAAATAATCGAGTTAAACAATATTTCGACAGAATATCAAGTTTTCTGTGCGCAAAGGTCTATTTTATCCTTACTTCAGTCCTCATATAGCATTACATCCATCTAGAGTAACTGCAATATCAAAGAGTGAAGGAATTATCCAAATGGGTTAATTAGCTTCTGAGATTACTTCATAGAAACACACAAACATTCTGTGTATGTTAATATTAATAAACATTTATATATTCCCATCATAGAATTATCCTTGTACCAAAAACATATGTTCTCCGAACCAAATGATCCTATTTTAATTATTTCCATATAATAACAATTAAGAAACATGTTAAAGGAATTATTCTTGCAGGAAATGAGTGCTCTCTGGACCAAAAGATGGTATTTTAATTATCTAACTGCAATTTCAATTAAGTAACTTACTAACTATTTATCCTTCTATCAAACGCAGATGTTCCCTGGACCAAATGCCCTGTTTTAGTTATTGTAATTAGCGAAACGAAGCGCACAGGTATGGCTATTTATGTAATAAAGTCGTTTTAACTAATGCCTTATAGATAAAAGATTTCGCCTTATTTAAAATATTTTCCCACAATAACAATAATAATAATAATAATAATAATAATAATAATAATAATAATAATAATAATAATAATAATAATAATAATAATTAACGCTTTCGTTTTTCTCTTCGATTGATTTATGTTTTACAATTAAAATTATGTAAGTGCAGAAATATTTCCAATTTTGGCCGCTGTTTGTATTTTCCACACTTGCTAAACTAATGACAGTAACAGCCGAAGAGAGGAGTGACAACAAGATGTGGCTGACGGAACGTCGGGACAAGTTTTGAATTGCGTCATCACAGACTCACAAGGAATTAAGACACCACCCCGCTGTCAAGTCACCCCGTTCTCTAACTCCGTGCCTTTAAGATTCAAGATACTCACGAAAGCAAAAGTGGAATATGTGGACATTTTGAGACTAGACTTAATCACTAACACTTACGTAGCGCCTGCTGCCAGATTCATGAAATTTGTGCGGAAATTTACTGTCACAAAATTATCATAACAACTAATATTGCTACTACAGATGTTACTGTTCGTATTACTAATTATTAAGGTATTGCTTCTAATATGTCACTCTATTATTACTACTACTAATACCGTTGTTGCACCTAATATAAATACTACGGTTCATATTGAAGTGATTTTACATTTACTGTCAACATTATTAACACCTGAATAATTTTACAGGGAGCTAGACCTGAAAGCCAGATTTGCATTATTATAATACTGTCAGTAGCAGTAGCAGCAATTTATTTTCTATTACACAGGTAGGCTACAGTTTGTGGATATTAAAATTCTACAAGTTATCTACAACAATCAACAATATTAGACTAGACGGCATTTCGGAAGGCGGTCGGCCGCTATATGCGCCGTAGCATTTCTGGTATGTGACGTCACAAGCTTGTACAGTAGAACCAATCGAAATCAGTCAGTAACAAGTACTTCTCGAGTTCGTTTGTTCATGTGTGAGTGTTTCAGTACATTGAATAAGAACTGTGTGTGTGTTAGATAAATAAATGAAAGAAGAGACTGTAAAAAAGACAAGTAATGCACAGGCAGACACGGAAAATAGTGTTTAAGGAGTAAAATTATTTTAAAAACTTTGATGAGCAGAACGCTGCTGATGCTGGCTGCAACGTCGCCAATGCGCAAGAAACTACTGCAGAAGCATGTGTTGTGTGATTGAGAACCGTGCAAAGAATATTGTTATGAAGGAAAGAGGGTTTTATTACCATTTAATGCGAGAAAAATTCGTACCGGCACCGGGAATCGAACCCAGGACCTCTCAGCTCTGCGTGCTGAGCGTTCTTTCCAACTGAGATCTCATACTTAATGAATATTGATGTATTAACTGTTAACAGTTGTCACAAACTGTTGTTGAATATGGCCACAAAGTCATATAAATATATGCGCTCCTGCATATACATGACGTGTATCGTCTCAAATGCAGGTAGTAAGGCCGTAAAAGCATTACGAGAGAGGTTCGGCCGGCGCCGTGGATCGTGTCCCGGCATAGCTCAGTTGGAAAGAGCGCTCAGCGCGCAGAGCTGAGAGGTCCTGGGCTCGATTCCCGGTGCCGGTACGAATTTTTCTCGTATTAAATGGTAATAATACACATTGACTACTTCATAGTAGACGTGTAATATTCAATGAGGTGGGCGAGACCTCATACTTAATGAATATTGATGTAAAAGAGGGTTTGTTTGATGTCATACTTACAGTAATCAACGGCTAAGGTCGTTATTGTCTTTTTATAATTTAAATTCTCTCCTGCGCTATTTGTATTGCACGTGCCCGTGAAGTACGATGTGGCAATGTTGTACGCTGCCTTGATCTCACTATCTGTCTCTCTCGACGCAAAAGCTAGCGGACTACCGCCTTCCGAATTGCCGTCGACTATAGTTATGCAATGCAGTTGGTTATTTACGGAATATCACATTACTACAAAGTATTTAGACCAGACATGCCAGACCTAGTTTAAGGGGAAAGTATGACGTCAACTTCACTGCAAATCTTTTAGACACGATTGACGTCCATGCATCGCTCTCAATCTCAAACTTGTTTCAGTGGCGGGAAGTACATAAAGTCATGTTGTAAAAACAGTCACCACTCTAAACATAAATTAGGATAAGACTGATAACTCCACACAAACTATTGAAAATTTCTCTATTTAGTGATTAACTGATCACAGACATCTCTTATTTTGCATTAATGTATCAATATTCGGCTGGATTGTGTTAGTACATAGACGTAGAGCAAAGACAAGACGACAATCATCTAACCTCTAGCGTGTAGTCTATTTACACTGATTCGTTTAAAAAAACTGCCCACAACAATATGTCGATCCATACGTTGCAATTATACGGCCTGCAACATTTTTCATGTTAAAATACATTTCTATTGCCAATAATTAGTAGGCCTATATACTGTAAATCTGGACCAATTTTCCCTAATGTTTTCATGGATCTGTTGGCAGCAAATCGTTTAACCACTTTGGCATTTATGAATTTAAAAAATCCCACATAAAAACAAAATTCCATAAAATAAGCAACACAACAACAATATTACATAATTACATACCTATAAGTTTGTTTTCCCACCTAATCTTTACCATGGATAGCACTGAAATAACGTCTTACATTATAATGCCGTATATAACGTAATTGAACGGAACATAATAGCCAGTTAGTTTTATTATCTCCTTCAACAACCAAATAACCATATTCCTATTCCTTATTGAAGCTGTATCTTGGTTCTTTAGACAGTGCCATTTATAATTAGTTATATTAGAAGGTGGTGTAAAACAGACCGTCTCTTTCCTCTTCCTTTTGGCTCCAATATGAATTTTCAGTGAAAGATGATGTTGTTTAGTTAACTGTCAGAAGACAGATCTGAACCTCACAGGTGATACCGACATGGCAACACTTATGAGGCTACTAGGCTAAGAGATAACGGGGTAGGGTGACCAGTTCCTTTCCTTCTCCATTCCATACATCGCCAATTAGCTACATATCATACTAATCAGATTTCAAATGCATACAAATTGTTCTTCCTTTGACACATATCGTCAAGTGAGATGTACTGAGGAATGAAAATTTAAATGTTTTATTTTATATGAGGTGGCATTGATGAATTTATTCTTACATGTAGATGATTTCAGAATAGGGAGGGGGTAATATTTTATGTACATTATTAAACTTTTCGCCACCTGGTGCGCTGCTGAATGCATGGAGTAATTAGTTATTCTTTTCGCCACTTGGTGTGCTCTAGATGCATGGAGTGATTAGTTATCCTTAGAAAAATAGGTGGTAACAAGATCAATATCTACATTAGTTGCATCCTATTATATTCATCCATGGCATGGGACAGAGATATGATAGACATTACGATGAAGTAAAGAGAAGTGATTAGAAACATTTGAAAAGTGGGTATGTAGAAAAATGGAGCATGTGAAATGGACAAACAGAACAATAAACGAAGCAGTGCAAGAAAGAATAGGTAAAGAAAGAATGATGCTGAATTTAATCGTTAAGATAAAAAGAAATTGGCTGGGTTATTGTCTAAGAACAAACAGCCTATGAAGAATGCACTGGAAGGAATGGTGTGCGTGAGAAAATTTCGGGGCAGAAGAAGACATCAGGTGATAGACGATCGTGTCCGGAGGTTAAAAGGTAGACGGAAAATAGAAAAAATTGGAGAATGCTAGTTTTGCAGTAAAAGGTTTGCCCTTGGGAAGACAACTATAAATGAATATCATTATTTTTTATTTGATCCGGCTAATCCTTAAGATGTTTCTCTGATGTTAGTTTTCGCTCTGTTCGCGTTACGAGATCTACACACAGTTAAGCTTGGTGTGTGAGGCTGCCACCTGACTGCCTCCAAGGTTGCAGGCTCTTTATTCGTGTCACCAACATTATACAGGTTGCTTTACATCACTTACAACGTCTGCTTGCCCTTTTAATAAGATGTCCCTTCCGCCTCTTTTCCATCGGGAGAAAAATCCTCTTCTATATACAGAATCGTTGTTCATCTGCTCATTTTATACCTAATGTGAAGTCCTTCAACTGCCCTTCTGAGGTAGGAGAGGCTTTCAGTGTTAGCATTTGCTCTCCTCTTATTTACTGGTAATCCTGCGAGGGCTCTTTCATCTTGAAGACGTGAAACATTTTAATAATAAGCAGAATTTATATTTAAAGAAGAGTACAAAAACATATTGCATCTCATCTTGAGGCCTCGTTGTCAGCAGTTTACGCCAACACGAAGCAGTTGTTCTGTTTTACGAAGGAAACTATCATAAATGAATTTATTTAGGTCTATAGTGAAATACTGGACTGTGCTTTCTGAATCCATTGCCATCCCTCACTTTCACTTAAAATGTATGGATTGTGAATAATGTAATGCAGTAAACAATAAACTCAGACAGTGAGCATAGTCTGAACCACGTAAGTATTTGTTTTTGGCTGTGCTTCCGTAAGACTAATAGGGTAGGCCTACTGTAATGTCATTTAAATGTATCCTATCATCGCTGGGCAATTGGAATTCACGGGAACTCCACTCTTTATTTTAGTCAAAGTATCTCAGATAACCTATAAAGTGAAAAAGCATACATAAAAACAAGATTGTGAACGCTCTGATTGCTATAATCCCATCCGCACATCCCTAATAAATGTTTTTCGGTACCTTAATTTCGCTAAACGAGACAGATTCCAATGCCATCCCATCTTGCACGGTATGACGTCAATTTGTCAGAGCTACCAATATATGGGCTCAAAAGTCTGAACTGAGGTTAAGCCCAGGAAAATCACAGGCAATTATAATGGCACACCAGCGCTTGCTCAGTATAATTAACGACAAAACTATACCGAAACTGTCAATAAATGGATCGTTAATTAAGTATAGCGACATTGTAAAAAATCTTGGATTATTAATGGACAGAGTTCTAAACTGGAATAGTCGAGTAACCCACATCTGTAGGAAAGTATTTTCATTGCTCCACTCTCTTAATCATTTGCGAAATTGTCTGCCTCTTTCCATAAAAAGAAACATTATTCAATCGCTAGTGATGCCCCATTTTGATTACTGCGATTCTCTCTTGACAAATATAACCTGTCAGTTCAATCGGTAATTATGTATGGGGTTATGGGATGGGGTAGCTCATTTAAATCCAATTTTAATCCATTTTATTTATTACAGAAGAAAATAATTAAAATATGTCTTCATAAACCTATTGATTTTCCATCTCAAAATTTGTTTCTAGACTTTAATGTACTTAACGTAAGACAAATGTATTATATTGTATTAAAAAAATTCATACATACAAATCGAAATAATTTTGAATTGTATTCTCATAGTTATGAAACAAAAGGTATGAATTCTTTAAAATTGTTTGTACCAAAATGCAACACTGTTACAGTATTTAATCATAGTAGTAATTTAGGCCCAAGAATATATAACAAATTTATATTTAAATATCCTAATCTTGTCAGTTCTAATAGTTCTAGTATTAAATTAAAAAAGTTATGTATGGATTTTATAAAGATTGAAAAATTGTAAATTTAAATTTATATACTATAATTGCACAGTAGACATAAGACAAATTGTATTGTATAATTATTAATTTCAATTCAGGAATCCGCCCCTGAGCACGAGTTCTACTCTTTCAGGGGCGAACTAAAGTTTTTCTGTATATATTATATTTTATGTTACAATTATTAGCAAAATAATAAATAAATAAATAAATAAATAAATAAATAAATAAATAAATAAATTGAAAGACTACAACGTGTTCATAATGTGTGTGTCCGCTTCATCTGCAATACTCGTAAATTTGACAATATAACGCCATCTTTTGAAGTTCTTTCATGGGTCCGCCTAAAGAAGCGGAGAACAGCACATTCTTTATCTGTTCTGTTTAGAATATTACTCACTTTTACATCAAAATATCTGGCTTTGAATTTCTTACAACGTTACATAATCAACATCTGGCCTTATTACTATCCTAAATCATATATACCCAGATTGCTCGACTTTATAGGCTTTGACGGTAACAACTTTTGTCAGGTTTACTATGCTGCCATCTAGTTGTTACATAAGGAGTCCCGTCATAACTCTCATTTGAATTGCATTACCGACTGTACTGCCATCTCGTGTTCGTTTACGGCAGACGGCTGGCGAACCTGGCGGTTCTTCTCTTCAAAGTGCTGTCGATTTTAACATAGAGATGAGCAATCTGTTACATATATGATCTAGGTTACTAGCCATTCCTCGTCACCGTACTCTTTCTATTCATCCTCTTTCACTGTGTCAGTTTGTTGCCTATGGAACTCCTTATCTCGTCATGTCAGGGATTGCCGAATGGTTAATCAATTTAAATTAAGAAATAAGAATAACATGCTTTTCAATAGAATTGATTTGTGAGCGTTAGCCAAATTTTATAGGTTATTCTGTGTTTTTCTATAAATTGTCATTTAGGCGTATCATAAAGTAGAAGTAGCCTAGGATATGAATTGTAAATCACTTAATTATGTATCTTGTTCAGTTAATATTTCATTATAGCCCGTGTAAGCTTGTTAATGTGCATGAAAATGATTTTTATATTCAAGTATGACTATTAATATTACTATTTTTGACATTGTTTCATTATGTTTTTCACTTCTGGTAGTGTGGAAGAGGAGGCCTTAACTCTACCAGAATAAATAAGTAAATAAATAAGTAAATAAATAAATAAATAAACAAATAAATAAATAAATAAGTAAGTAAATAAGTAAGAAAATAAATAAGTAAATATATAAGTAAATAAGTAAATATATAATAAAATAAATAAATACACAGAGTAATATGCCACAAACGAATACACATTGTAGTGTACAATCGTAATGGGTATTGTATTTTTGGTCCAGCGGAAATAACCTCTTTTTTTTAATGCACTTTCGTATTTTTATTCTGTCGGAAACTCGTCTTTTACGAAAGCACTTTCGTTCTTTCCGTCTTTCAGAGTTTCTGGTACCTGTATTTGATTGATCAGCGATCGTGGTACAATATTGTGCAACTCGTTGTAGAAGACAAAATGGCGTTCTGCGAATCCCATGAAAACTAAACATTTGTGTCTAATTTTCAATATTTCCTTTGTTGTGATTGTTAGTGACAAAATTAATGAAGCTAATGAAAGAAAGATCCATCTTTAATGTTATAAGAGATGTAATAAGCGATTTGGGTGCTGTAAGAGTTGTCTATAACTGTGATGTTAAGTAGTGATGCATTCTCATAGCCATTCGAATTATTCATACTACATTACAATTATTCACTCTTGACAGTCGCCGGCGATGTGCGCCTGGGTCAGGCGAGTCCATTAGTTAAGCCAAGGGGTATTTGGGTTATTCACTCGCTTGCCTTCGGAGCGATCGGATGTCATGCGTGCGGTAGAGTGGTATGCTTCTATAGCAAGGAACGATTACCGAAAAGCAATGGTGGCGTTGCTGTCTGTTTTGCCGTGTGTATGTAGGCACGCAAACGGGTGAGAGGTGCGGGTCGATGGAAGTACTGTCTCTTCCAACAAGATGAACAAATGAGGACATCGCTGTAGAAATAAAGAACACAGCAAGAGAAAAATTCGAAGCTAATTAAACGCGCAACTTATGTTTACGAATGAAATAATAATACCGTGCGGTACAAGTTTGCTCCATTGCATGTATTCACATGCAATGGAGCAAACTAAAGTCGTAATGTAACTATCACAACCTGACTGATTCTATCGATGTCATTTCTCTTCCGACTGTACTCTTGAATATCGTTCAAGCTATCTCGTGACCTTTCCTGTCGCCCGCTCTTCCTTATCGCATTGTTTCATTCGCATTCCTTCCGTCGGTATTCCTTGCTTGCGAGACCTATAGTACAATTAAGCTGTACTCCATTCCTTTACTGACCGCTCGCCCTTATCTCTACTCCGGAACTCTCCCCACTACTCCTATTACTTCCCCTCTTTCGAATCGCCGAGCTGTCAGGACTAAATAATCTATATGTATCTGGATATCTACTCAAAACTGCATCACAAATGCTGACTTTCGTTCCGAATATGGAAGGCGACACTTGCATTCTCTTCGGTCTGTAACACTTCTGCATTATAAATTGAGAACAGGGTGTTGCAATCTGTCAACTCTGTGCGATGCTGTGAAATTAAATCGAGATATTCTGGTACGTAGGCCGCTGCTTAGCAACAGCGGCAATTGGAGTACAGAGAACAAGCGGCAGCATTTATGCATTCCATAAGATCCATAATTCCTCAGTCATAGGACGGTGTTGATATTTTTTTCACCAGTCTATGCTTTACCCATATGTGGAAAAATAACATCCATTACGTTATGAATGTCTTAAGCAGATAATCAGCCCAAGCGGGAATCGAACCCACGCCCGAGCGAAATTCAGGATCTGCAGGCAAACGCTTCAGCCAACCGAGTTTCGCGGATATATTATTCAGTATATCATAATATTGGAAACTGCTTCACAGCTGTTTGCTACATAACCTTAAGTCAATTAAAAACCTCATGTAAACGAACACAATATTTGCAAGTTGCAGCAATTTTTGTGATTTGTCGTTGCACCAATCAAATATTTACAAACCACGCTTGATAGCTTAGATAGGATGTTGCTGATAGATATATAAGTAATATTTTGTATTAATTGAGTTAGCCCCTGCGGTGGCTGATTGGCCAGATATTCGGTCTCTCACCCAGTCGATCTGGATTCGAGTTCTGAAATTTTTCATTTCAAAATCTATCGTGAACTTTTGACGAAGAAGGTCGCAGTTCTTTTTTCTCGGGATTCTCCCGTTTCCTCACGTTAGGCACCAACATTATTCCGTCTGATCTTCATTCCGTAATAGTTAATAGCATTCCTCTAACGCCATTTGGCGACGAACGGAGAGAGATGGTCTAGGGACGAATGGGGTTGTCTATTGGAAATCTGCGTACTCAGCAAACCTCAGACATTGCACGTTGAAATGCACATAGTTTGAGGTTAAGTGTAATAAGAAATTTAGGTAATATAATAATGATAATGAGACAGTATTGTTGATAATGAAAATAATGTTATTAGTAATAATAATAATAATAATAATAATAATAATAATAATAATAATAAAATAATAATAATAATAATAATAATAATAATAATAATAAATTGTACCAGAACAATGAAGAGAGTCCATAATAGTACCTATTTTTAAGAAGGGGAACAAAACCAACTGTAGTAACTTTCGAGGTATATCACTTTTGTTAACGTCATACAAAATTTTGTCCAAGAAGAATGGAGAGTGTGAAATAGACAGACAGAATAAAGAATGAAGCTATGTTGGAAAGAGTATCTGAAGAAAGAATAATGCTGAAACTGATCGGAAAGAGAAAAAGGAATTGGTTGGGTCACTGGCTGAGAAAAAACTGCCTTCTGAAGGATGCACTGAAATGAATGGTGAACGGGGAAAGAATTCGGGGCAGAAGTGCTCTACGACTCTTTAAAGCATAGCAATAACATAATATTTAAATAGTTGCTCTTTTAAATTTGAATTCCATGTAAACTTTGCAAGTCGTTTTCTCTTACTTTTTTCCATTTCGTCATGTTCAAAGTGTAGCGCCTCTTACAATTTTGATGCTAAGAGCATGATATTTCAGCGCATATTCTATGTATTGCAGTTAACAAAACATAGTAGCACTTTAGATAAACTAAATACTTCTTCTTCTTCTTCTTCTTCTTCTTCTTCTTCTTCTTCTTCTTCAGGAATTAGGCTTAAAATCTGTTCTGGCTTCACAGTGACTCCTTGCAACATTTCCTTGGTCTTCCTTGGTCTCTTTTTCCTTATGGTCTATATGTTAATATTCATTTTGGGATTCGGTTGCTATCCATTCTCTCTAGATGTTCAGTCCACTGCTCTCTGAAACTACGAATCTTTTCTTCCAGTGATATCACGTTTAGTTCACTTCTTATGTCTTCATTCTTAATTCTATCTACCTTAGTGCAATCCTTGACCGATCTTAGGAACTTCATTTCAGATGCTTGCAATTTCTTTCTGTCATTGCTTCTGAGAGTCCAGGTCTCTGATCCATATAACAGAACTGGTACTGCTCTTACATTATAAAGCTTTATTTGTGTGTCTTTTCTTATTTTACCCTTCAGTGTTCTATTTATTGTACCACATATCTGTTGGAACATTGGACAACTAAATACTTTCGAAATTAAAAAAAAAATAAACTTATTTAGTAGACACTAAAATTTTATTATATATTTTTTTGAATTACATAAATTAAAACAAATTCACTCCATTTATATATGTAAAGTTAAAAATCCTGATACTTAGTTCCTTTCTAATCATAACACAAATGTCGTAAGGAAAAGAGTCCTGTATGAAATTTAAAATTTGCAAGAGGAAATAGATTTTGAAAATAAGCAATTTTTAAATTAGAATAACTCAGAAACCATCCATCTGAAAATAATGGTGCTTATATGCAAGAATACTTTATAGAAAGGAGAAGAAGTATACAAAATATGAAGTCTTTACCTTAAAAATTGTGTAAAATAGAAAATTTACCCATCACCTTCCTTAAAATGATAATGTTTACTGCATAATTATCATCGTCTACTCTTTTCCCCCATTCTATCGACACTTATGTAATGATTATAAACCAACATTAAGTGTTGATTATCTGCCCAGCATAGCATTAAGCAGTCGCAATACATTATAATACAGGACAAAGACCAGAATTTCTGGATTGAAGTCGAGTTAGTCGGATTTCCATGGAAAAACAACACCATTTCATCAGGGGCGGTTATTCAGGTGAAGTAGGTGAAGTGTGACTTCATGTATTTACGTGTAAAACACAATTTTATCTCATATTAAGAATTAATTCCAGTTATTACCGATACCGTATTTCTCAAATAAAAAAAAGTTTTCTTTTCCTTCGTTATAAACAGTGTTTAGTTGTATAAATACTACCTGTAACCGTCCGCTGAATAGAATAATGTCAACTGTTACGAACGCCGAGCGGTGACTATTGGTACTTACAATACTATAAAGGTGAAATTATTTGAGCTCTCATTCTCATACAGCACTTGGTTTCCATGGTAACGTGACGTCACGCACTAAAGAAAGATTGTATGAGTGAAGTGCGTTTCTAGTCTTTCAGTTACGGCGGTCAGCTGTCAGAATTGTAGGTGGAGTAACCAGTTTGCAGATCTAAAGGTACTAATAATAGAGAAGGGGTAAAGCCGGTCTACAAGGCCGGGGGCTATTGTTTAAGGGCTGTGAAATTTTACAGTATGTACTACCTGACTCGAGAATAATATCCTCATTTCTTGTTTCCAAGCATCCACCCCTGCAGTGGTAAATTAGCTGGCTCTATGTTATTTTATCAGGAATACACCCCACATACATTCGCAAAGTTGTTTTCCGCCGCGTGTGTTATTTTTTCTCATGAGCTCATGATCTTGCCAGTTTTGTTCCAACGCTTGTATTTGAAAGTTTAACGCGCGCGTAAATGTACGCATGTAGTTTAATATTGTGTACGTATATATTAACTTATTATTTAATGTATTGTAAATTTATTTCAACTCAACAATAGGATTTTATTCTTCCAACAATAATTCCTTTCTACAATTCACCTTAAACACTCTCGTCAACAATAGGATTTTCACTCAACACAGTATTCGTTATAGCACTCCACTGACGGCAATGACAATTTACTTGGACTCTTACGAACAACAATGAACTATTAATCTTAACTAATATTTACAAAGCACTATTTACAAATCAGAACTGTCAGTTCTCAGTTCACAGTTCTTCTAGCTCAGTCACTCGAGTTCACAGTATCTCGAACCACAGACCTTCAGAGACAGTTCACTGTACTCGAACTCAGGTCCCTCCAACTGCGGTCCACTGCACTCGAACTCAGGTCCCTCCAACTGCGGTCCACTGCACTCGAACTCAGGCCTTCGGATGCTGATACAGTTGCGGACGCACACTCGAGTCGAACTCCGGTACACAAGACTGGCTTGCTTGCTCTGGCTTTCTCACTGACTGGCTCACTAATCAACTGAAAACTGCTCGAGTTCGCTGGCGTTTCTTCTTTTATAGCGAAATCATAGTTGCGAGAAATTTCTACAGGTGTGCAGAGAATTATCTGGATATCTCCACTTCGACGGACTTCTCGAAGAGTCGGGAGGGTCCGTACCCCCTTTACTCCGTACGCAGCAGTTGCGCGCGCACTCTCTCTCCACTCTCTCGCCGCGTAGGCCCTTTCCCCTTTCCCCTTTCCCCGCCGCGCGCCGTCCCTCAATGCTCCGTGAAGCCCGCGCGGTCTGCTCTCTTGCGGGACGCTGGTCGTGAGTTCGAATCTCACGTCGCTGTCACAGTATTTAGAATATATTAGTGATAAGTGTACATAGTGTATTAACCCTACATCATAGTGTATATTATATGTTTAATCACTATAGTGCTATTATACAAATACTTAGGTACTAGTACATAGAAAATGTTGATTAATGAGTGCGAAATATGTATCCCGAGAATGACACGGTTTGTAATTTATTACAAATGTCGTTTTGTAGACTTAAATATGAGGATAAAAAAGATTTTTTAAATTCTGGACGACCTACAGTTCCATTTGTTATTTGTTTTAAAAAGTGCTAAGAAAATACAGAAGTTGTATAAAATTACTTTAAAAAATTCTTCCGATGAAAGAAGCTTTTCTGTTTGAAAAGATTGAAAATTTCACTCGGAGTGCTACATCACAGGAGAGACTTTCATCATTAGCCCCATAGCTTTGCATAGAGAGATACTATCCACCCTCAGTTAAACTCAGACATTTTATGAGACATTATCGACAGGTTTGCTGCTTTAAAATGTAGGAGGATTGACTTGGTATGCAAGAAATTGGGTGAGTCCTGAGATAAGTTAATTTTCCTGTTTGCATGTGTTCTAGAACTATTAAAACTGTACGTAGTATACGAATAGTAGGCTTATTCATTATATTGGTAAAACTGTTCGTGCATTTGTGTATGTGAACAGCACTTCATATATTTTTTGTACTGCGAGCCGCTACTGCATTTCATTCACAGAAAGAAAAGAAAAAATAATAAACAATTTCATTAACAGAGAAGTCGAAAGGATAAATTCACACACAAGCAGAATCTATATTCCAATGCATTTAAAAATACTGAACTAAATTGTATTGGATATAGACTATATTTTAGTTCCCGTAAGGCTAACCCGCAATACACCGAACACTGGTCTGCGATATCCACGTTAAGTGCCCAGCCGGGTGCCATGACAGCAGAACAATGAGCCGGGTTGGCGAGCCGTAAAAAATTGAAGCACGACCAGCGAACAAAATTGTTAACGAAATTAGGGATCAAGTCTGGCTGAACTATCCGACGAGCGTCGGGGGCGTCCACGTAACAAAAGAGCGGCCATCTTCCGAAACAAAAGAAAAGCCTTGATCCCTACAGCGAGCGCATGGAGCCTCTGATAGCAGGATCACTGAAATGCAGCATCGCCTCTGGACAAGAGCCTGTCTATTCTATGAATAATTCGTTTTTAATGCGAGAGACTTTAAATTCTGAATTAGGAGCAAAAGGGAATTGTATCTTCAGAAAAGTTTACTAGGCCGAGTTGTGCAAGATGATCTTTAGAGGAGTACTATTAGGTTTAAGCAAATACCTTACTATAATAATACCGGACAGCTAGCAGTTCTCCGCGCGAACGACGCTGGTGCGTAGCGGCCGGTGTGGAGATACTCGTGAAACAATCTGTAATCAACTGCAATGTATATTGTTGCTGGGCTAGTTAATAGTTTTATTAATTAGTGTTCTGTTAAAATGTCAGGGAGTATAATTATGTGCTTTTATAATTGCTACAAAATTACAGCATTACAAATTGCTCCAAATCGTACTTTCGATTTCCGACGGATGAAACGTGAGTCAACAACATTCTTTAGTAGGCCTAATTTCTTCGTCTTTGTGTTGATAGAAAAATACAAATTAGCTCTTTTATTTAGACCTAATAAATGAATAGAAGTTAAAATGTACGATATTGGAAATTTTAAGGCTTTATCAAATTAAATTTTATTGTTGTCCCATGCCTTTACTAATACAAGCATCAGATTACTATCAATTTTATCTTTGCAGTTGTCAGCAATGGGTATATAAAGCGTTATTGTAAATTCATTCTTAATGTCAGAATTGATTTTGTCTCACTAAACCAAAGAAAAATATGTAACAATTAATTACGGAAAGTAATATGAAATATGCAGCTTTGTTATATGATAATAATTTTACATTAAATACTATTCAACATTTCTTAAGTGTTTCATATATTATTCCACATTAGTAACTCACGTTTTAAACAATAGTCCAAATCCCACTATGTTAATATTTGTATTTGTGGACGTAATTCCTCGCCGCTCCGCTAGATGTCAAGTCCGCGATATTTCACACTCACGTCAATGCTGCTAGTATACAGCCGTCCGGTATTATTATAGTAATGTATTTGGTTTAAGCATTGTCAGTCAAATAGTTCACTTCGAAATGCCCATTACAATAAATATCCAGCATTGTGAATGTCTTTTGGCATAATCTCCATGGTCGTTATATGTAGCCTACACAAATATTGAATGTCCAAGAAATTTAAATATTCACTGTTAAGGGAGTTCAGAATCGCCTATCTCCACAATGTTAAATTTCACCAAGTTCATGACCCATTTTCTCAGAAGCCTTCATATGTAGAAAGATAAAACTTTTACCATACATGACAGGAAGCCTGTTGGTGATGTAGACACAAGTACATTTAGTTATTATAAAAACTTTACAAATTAAAACTTTTTATTATGAAAATTAATTTTGAAAAGAAAAAAGGAGAGAATCTATTTTTTTTAGTTTGAAACTATCCAACTTAGAAACATTTCCCTTGTCAAAAGTAGGAAATACTTATGGAGAACATGTGGTAAAAATTTGAGCTTTCTATCTTAGGTAGAAACTGAGATATGGGACATATGTTAAACGAAATATAATTTTTGGGACACTTCATTCAAAGTTGACAAGAAACATCAGTTGAGGTGGTTGGAAGCAAAGAGGTGTAAGTGACATTTCTAAAAAAAAATATATTTAAATATATCCAAGGTAAACTAAAGCATTTAAAATTTCAGTGGTAAAGGGTTATATCTTTTAACCACATCGCACATTAATATTTAAAATTAAAACTTCACGGAATTTAAGAATGTGTAGTAACTTTTAATCACATTTGTGGAAAATAACGTAAGTGTAATTACACCTCTTTGCTTCTGACCGCCTCAATTGACAGGTGCAACATAAATAAAATATATAAAAGTAAAGACTTTCCAATTTTCAAAACAATAAGTGTCATATATCATTGTAATCCCTGAAGTCTGTAGAATACAATGAGACAATAAAATAAAATTTCAAAATTTCGTCATTTTTCAGGTTCCGAACCTCCTTCAGGACCCTCTATACGCAAAGACTTATCGGAGACTTACCTGTACAGACTCCTGTTGAGATGGCAGTCCATATAGGCTTAGACTTAACTTCTGAATTTATAGTTCACAAATAAGTCCAAAGAGGTGGCTGAAATGAATTATTTCCGGTGGAGAAATGCGATCACTTGAGACATACAATTCCTTCATGGTTCTACGTTCATTTGTTTGCAGTGCCATAGAATCCTACTTAAATTGCGTCCCCGTAGTTAAGCTGTTGTAATCAATATAAACGCTACATAGAACTACTTAAAGTAAACCAATGGTAATATTTCAACCAAATGCCCGCAGTATCATTTGTTTCTGTATTTACTTTTTCTGCCGCTTAATTTGGAGAGCGCTATAGTCGAAAAAATTCAAGCAAACGCTGAACTCTGGAGACTTACCTCAAGGCCAAAGTCTTAATACTTTTCATCCTTATACAAGGGAATTTGCCTGTGAAGTTAGGTTTGTACAGACTTACCTCCAGGTAACTCTTTGCGTGTATAGGGCCATATAAATATTAGTCCACGTTGAGAATGGATACATTAAAAGGAAAAATAGTTTTGAATAGTCAGAGTTTAGAACAGGTAAATTCTTTAAATTGCGTTGATTACGAAATTTCATGTATAATAAAGTAAAACATTTTAGAGAAAATTAATGGTTTAAATACTTGTGTGTCGCAATTAAAATAACTCTTAAAAATACTAAAAATCTTGTTACGGATTTAAAAAGCTTTGATGGGCAGATACATTAAAATATCAATCACTAACTATTCTTTATTAGAGCATAATAATAAGTTTTACTGTTTGATTTACGTAATTTTTTCTTTGATATTATTTGTAAAGAATAGAATTGCCTGGACATGTGGGGTTTCCGTAATTTAGACTAGTAACTATCATTTTATTTCTATAAAACAATTTTTATGTGAATAAGACGGAAAAGGACTATTTTGTTTATCTTATAAATAACTTTAAGTGTATATTTAAGCCAAGAAATTAAAAACCTAAGTGCACAAACACAAAAAGGATCATTTTATTTCTGTAAAACACTTTTTAGGTGAAGAAGACGGAGAAGGAACATTTTGTTTAGGCCTATCTAATAAAGGACTTTAAATGTATATTTAAAAATGTGTTGAAAAAATACACAAACATACAAGAATGCAAAATTATGTGAAGAGCATATTTAATTCTTCATCATCATCTTATTATGAATTGCGTTACGTTTACCAATATAAAATAAACTATTCGGAAACTCTAACTTCAGTAGGTACTTTTTTCACAGTATTCTATATTCTAATAATTCGTACAGATACTCACAGGCTCTGGTGATAAGAAATAAAGAGATGAATATGAAGAAGAAGGACATACCTACATCTAATGTATCGTATAAAAACCTTGTATGAAATTCAACACATCTTCCTTTAAGTAGTGACGGAAACTTTAATCTATCTGCCCATCAAAGGTTTTTAAATCTGTAACAAGGTTACCATTAACCCACATCGTGAGCTCTTTTAGGCCGATACACAGAGGGGTTTGTCAGCACGGCTGTGTGCTTACACTAATACGACATAGTCTATTTTGATCATTCTATATTTTCCACGATCCGTTGTGTCAGTCAACGATCTTCTGTGCAGAGAAAAACACGACAACCGCTACACTTTGAAGAATGATCCACATCAAATATTAAAAAAAAATCTATCGACATACTCTGAGAAAATTTAATTAAAATCAGTTTAAAATAAGAAAGAAGTATTTTCTAAGACTTACTTACAATTTATTAGATACGTATAGTATGTATATTCCAAAACACCTGTATGTCCGTTGTTAATTTTGTTATTAGTTAGTGATAAATTTGTTTGATGCTGTTTATCTAGGCGGACGGAATGACTAGGGGCTGATAATGAAGTGAGGGTGTGAGGGGGTGTGTGTTGATCTACCCATTAACTTGGAAGGAAGTTGCTTGTCTTGCAACTAACTATAAGCTCAATTGACTGCTGGAAACTGATACAAGAGGTGTTTTCTGTTCGGTTCTCTCCTGTGCCGTGGCTTGCGCCTGAAGACGAGAGATAAATGGTGCGCTAATTGGATTGTGCGACAGTGTAACCAACTTTACAAACTGATTCAGAAAATTTCTGCTCCTCATTCATTTACTTGAAATGTTGAATGCAACATACGATACATTGTCGTTATCATTAAAACCTTTTAAGAATTAACTTCTTTTGCCTGTTCAGTGCTCAGCGGTATGAGGATTATGATTCAACTATAGGTAGGCCACGTATATAAATTGCTGAATTCTTTGCATAAGGTCAACATATTGCAATATGACAATTTAATAGGATACAGAGCAAATAAAAGGTGGTAGTAGTAGTAGTAGCAGTAGCAGTAGCAGTAGCAGGAGCAGCAGCAGCAGTACAGATTTATTCTGCATGGCAGAGTTAAGGCCACGCGGCCTTCTCTTCCACTTAACCAGTTTTGAAACATACAGAGTGGAAGGTAATCTTTTACAATCATTCACACACATAACAGATCATACCATTTGGGAACGTTTTGTCAAATAATATTTTTTCATACGACGAATAGTTTTTGTAATATTTCGAGAAAACGAATGTTGCAATGTTGCAACGTTGTAGACAGTAGCAGTGTTTACTTTCCAAGATCATTGCATCCCAGCATACAGAATGCCGCTCCAAACATCTTCTTGTTAGGGATTTGAAAGGATGTACACACATACCGTTTTGTAAACAAAAACATCTGTTGAGAATACAGTCAAATAAAAATTTATGTAATCGTAACATATTAATTAAATGACCTATGTTATTCGTTATCTATGATGAAACGTTCGATATTGTATCGTTTCAGAACTAAATTTAGTACGAATAAACACGTAGTTTCCATTACATTTTAAGGTAATTTCATCAATAATACAGTAGAATGAGTGTGCAGATACTCACGATTAGAAAACTGTGACATCTCGTTGTGTTTCAACTTCTTCGAACTGCACGCAGCCTGCAACTAATGACAAAGTGAATGTAAGCGTATCGTCCGCTCCGTACACCTAGCTCGGCCACATGGTTTGCGTACGTTAGAAGCAGTGTTGCCAGCGTGTCACTGCCCTGTTCCTATGCAATGTGTTCACGATTATTCACGCGATTTATTCGAAATCCGTGTTATTTTCCACGCAAATACTACTGTAACATGGTCATACATAGCTTACTCTGTCATCCTACATAAGATAAAATCCAATTTTGAGCAGTTTCATGAAAAACTGAATCATAATTTCAAGTTACAAAAGATAATTTTTTTTCGAAAACCGCCCTTCTGAGAATAATGTTATTAGACTTTCTTGTTTGTCATAATTCGAGATATCATATCCCAGAAGGATTGTAAAAGGTTATTTCCCACTCTGTATAGGTTTACTGTAATATAACTACATATAACACATAACAAAACACAATGAAGAACAGCATAGAAATAGGCACCTATTACATTACATAAAATAAAGTGGACAAATACATTTATAAAATCAGTCACATCAGATGATGTAGGCGAGAATGGGGTTTTCGTACGCAGCGGTAATGGTACGTACCTAGGTTTTAGGATATGGCAGCACTCTATGGCCGTGTTCGGTGAATTCGATGATGTTTGGTAAAGGGAGATAAGTCATAAATAGAGGTGAGAATTTCATGCACTATAAAAATCCCAAAATATGCATGCATTCCTATACTATCAAACTATGAAACATGCACGATCAAGCGAAAAATACAATAAAGTATACACGTTCATTTTTGTTCCCAATTTCTTATTTTACTTCACTTTTTTTTGCACAGTTAACAACTAACAGCATTTCTGAATTGGATTCTGTGAGGTTCCTGAGCTTGTCAATCACTTTGTTTTTGTAGTCAGAGAATGACCTCTCTACCTCGCAAGAATTTATGGGTGTAAACTTGAATGAACCTTTTTCTATTATTTAGTTTTTTTCTTCCCCTTCTTCAATCCTGATTTCTGAAGCTAAAATAAGGTATATAAAAATCTAGAAACTGAGATGTAAAAACCATTAAAACATGCATTTAAACTGAATGCATTATTAAGCTAAAATTGCTTAAATTTGCATTATGCATGATTTTATCCCCAGAAAGGCCAAAACATGCAAATATGCACTGGAAAAAATACACATATGGTAAACCGGAAAGTAATGACATGGATAAGTATTAAGTTTGAGCTATATCCTATGTTCCCATGAAAACATACATTTGCGTGGAATTCTCGTCCCTAGTCATTTTATTTTAAATATTTATGTATTATTTGCATTTAAATATACAGAATATAATTACAAACAAATGAAATAGAAATAAAATAATACAATCAATATTTAAAAAGGAGATACAGTAATATTAAAATTTGAGGACCGAATGAGCAGCGCTCGTGTTCGGTCGCAGTTCAGATATACGAGTATTATTAATAGGCCTATAAGAGAATATACAAAATAAAATAAAATAGGAAATAAAATTAAAATTACAGCTACAGTGAAATGATATGACATAATATAATATATTAATATAAGGGGAATATAGAAAATAAAATAAAATAGGAACTAAAATTAAAATTACAGTGGCAATGAAATTATATAATATAATATTAACATAGAGAAGAATAATATCTTACGTGAATAAAGTAGGACAATTTACGAAAAAACATATATTCCAAAATTATAGAATGCAACTATAATATAGGCTGATTAATTCATACACATAGGCTATAAATTTATTTAATCAAATTGAAGACATCAACACGTTTCTGATTTTCTTGTTTTATGTTAGTGGGTTATATATTAGCAATTCTGGGTGTAATTTAGATAAAGAATTATACAACCGAGGGCCAAAATTAAATTAGTTTTGAGATAAATGAAAGTTTTTGGACCCTTTTGCAAATAATTTTCTATACAAATAAAACACATCAAATGCTAGTATTATTTTGTTTGTTTTTGTTTTTTTTCAGACTTAATTGTAGAATTTAACTTTTGTCTTTACCTGGGAAACAAAACTCCACTTGCACAAAAAACGACTTAACCCCCTTTATCCGAACACCAACAAATTAGTCTTGGGGCAACATCGATAACGTCAATCTAGTCCAGTGTCAGCGCTGTACTGTCGATTTAAGCTTTTCCAGTGTGTCAGTCGATTTGTTTGCAGTTGTCTTATAATTTTGTGGCTTCATTGTATGTGTTTTTTTAACTAATGGCAGATACTTTACTTCTCTTCATTCACCCATATGCAGCCAGTTGTGTAGGCTAATTTATCGACATAGTCATTGCCCAGGGTGCGCCATATGAGGCAGATCTACGCTACACCCGCACTGAGATGAGATGATGATGGAGATTTGGTAGGATACCATAGGGGAACCGGAGCTCCCGAAGAAAACCCTGTGTTACCTGGACCACGGGCTTGCCCAATTGTTTTTATTAGCTTTATTCACTTGTTTTTATCAGCTTTTGTCTGCAATTGTTTAATCCAAAGCCTCCTCAAATTGATGTACTGAAGCATTAAAATTTCCCTTTGTTCAGTACACATACATTATCATCAAAAGAGGTAATTTTTACAAAACAATAGTTTATAAATGGCAAACAATGTATTATTTTGTACGTACTGACAACTGAAGAATCTGAAAATGGGAAAATAAGTACATAGTACCATTAAAAAAGCACTCATTGGCACATTCTTTATAAATGAAAATCATAATATTTGAAAACATGTTCAGAATATTCCTTTTTTGATATCCTAGAACTTTTGTATAAATAGTTTCTTCATAAAATTAGAAATAAGAAAGTTACAACCATTGTTCCATACATTTTACTCGCTCTGTATAATGGTTAACATGGATAAAACAAAGGGTAATAACAGTAACAAAATGGTACTATATTTAAAACATCAGTGTTGAAAATGGGAAATGCATTTAGGCTATATAGATACATTATTATTAGAATTTCCTCTATATCTGCTCATGTTCTAACAAACAAATAACTGCTAGATCCATGTTGTCAGCCATCTTGACGACGCACTGACACGCTGTTATAAAAACTAGTCGACGCCATATACCGTAAGCATCAACAGAATTTCACGCATGGTGCATCGGATCTGTAATTCTTCGAAACCACTTCTTAAGGCATCCAGCCTCGGTTTCGCGTTGCGGAATGCGCGGTGGTTCAAGTCCCCATGGCAGAAGACATTTTCTCATGAAGTTTCGGCAAGCGCATTTTTCTGACCTTGACGTCGTACGCGGGCATTAAGCGCTAGGTATGGAAGGAGGAAGGATTATGTAGCCTATATGAAAAAGCAGCCTATTGGATTAAAAAAATAGTGGTGCATAAACTTCAAACGGAACGTGAAATTTTATGTCGTTATTTTTATATGGCTTCTTTCTGTTTGATATTTTCTATATTGTCTGTAAAACAAAAGTACTAACACCAATTTCTTAATATTATAGTTGTGTTTTAAACGTTAATAACATAATAAAGAGTTAAGAAGGAATATTCACATAAATTCCATAATAGTACAACTATACTGTGAATGAAACACATCATTCATAAAGAAAGTGATATCCCAAAGAAAGAGTTTGAGTATGGCATGATAAGTTGGAATTAATATTGATGATATCTTTAACCTTATGAAAAGCTTTAACCTTATGAACAGTTCAAAGCAATATTATAGTACAAAGCAAAGTTACCTAGGTATATGTTTTAACTGTAACTAATGTGATATATCAAAACTCTTATCGCATTATGATTTTAAGGTGATACTGGTGCGCAACTTCCTATCATCAGAATATTAAATTATTTTCTCGAAATCTGCTGAACGTTTTTACAACACATGGGCACATATCTTTTGTTTATGATGTGACAGTAGTTGCTTTGTTAATTCATTTTCTTATAAACATTTTCTATGCGAATATTTTCAAAATTTTCAATACACTAACTTCAGTAAGACGTATTTACGATACATTAGATTTACGAAAACATTGTTTCAGTACTTGTAAGGCTACTAAATAAACATCTGAAAATTTCACTTTTCTGCAGAAAAGTTGAGAAAGTATTCCTTTTGAATTAAAAAGCAAACTTGTGAAAAATGAGCATTAAAATTAAAACTTACATTCTTATAATGCAATTATACTTCTCAGGCAAATCTAGAAATTAACATGGATACAGTTTTAATAAGTTTTCCCTTCATCCACTGAATATAGCTAGACCAAGCGGCATATACTACCTCTTTCGTATGTCTCTTTCTTTTCCGCTGTAAACCGCTCAGGTTCTCCTGAGCTCTAAAACGCGCTCTTGCGCCTATGGGCATCAGTTGACATGACTGGGTTAGTGTATAGGACCGGTGCCCATCCAGCATCGTGATACGTTCTGGATGGATGATCGTTCACTTCTGCGGAAGCACGTGGATGTGAGGCCAGCAGTTGTATGGTCAGCCTTGGCTTTTACTGGGTTGCTGCGCCGTCGATTTATTTATTTTTATAATTAAATCCTAGTTTAACTTTTTGTGTGAATGGTATTATCATTTTAGTAGATTTCCTTGCTGAAAAACAAAGAAGTTTCATTATATCACAATCCTTTATCGTACTGTCTGCGGTGCAAAGCTGACAGCATCTTGCTCAATCATCAATCAATCGGACGCTGCATTTGGAGCAGGTGACGCGACCTGTGTGAACGTGATAACGACTCGATGGCTTTCATATCGAAAAATCGATATAACTCGAATGCAGTTCCCTTAGCAACGCTGTGGCTGTTCGCGCGTAAATCTGTCATCTTTGTCTGTTATTCCCACAATTAAATCACTTGCAGAGATTGTTAATTAAGAGCACTCTTTAAAGATGCTCCTACCATGGTGTCCATCCTCTTTATTACGGCCAGCAGCCTCAACGTCACAAAGAGGTGACTTCTGTTAAAAGCAAGTTATGCGTTTCAATGCTTGTATTTTTTAATAACTAACGAGAAGATGATGTTTTCTTTCTTATAAAATATTCAAACTCGACGAGTGAATTAGTCATCCGTTCTTAGGTCTGTATGTATGTCTATTATTGTACTGTATTTTCACAGTAACCTAAGTGCTTGTTGGGTCATAACCAAGGCACGGATTTAGATGACATGTCATCTTTTTTCTTTACATTCTTCACGACGCCCATAAATGTATAAATCCCTGATATAAGCTGCTGGTTACAAGAATGTAGAGTTTTACGTCATTTTTTTGTTCATTTTTCGCTGTTTTAATCTTCTGAATATATATATATTTTTTTTTAATTTTGAGAGCATTTTTGATCATCTTTTAAATTTTAAGATGATTTTTTTTAGTGATTTAAGGTAAGGACTTCAATGACGAACTAAAATTTCCCCAAAAAACCCTATACGAAAACTCGCAAAATTATTACTGGCACTACCTCATTCAAATACCATGGATTAGTTTAATGAAGATTGACGTATCATTTAGTTTTAATTTGCATACTTTATCTTATTTGCGATATGTTTCATTAAAGCATGGTAATGACTTAATTTTAACCCTTGTTTTCTCCATTTTTAATAAATGGCGCTTGGCCCACTATGGCTCTGAACCCTTTAGGCCTATATATTAGTGAATGATGGGTAATAAATAAACTATGGAAGAGTAGGTACAGATACAGGAATTATTTTTAAGAGCAATAATGGGGATGACACTATTAGGCAATAATTATAAATATTTACAGAAAAAATGAAATAAATTATTATTAAAGACAAAAATGACTTGATCATGTATGTTGAATGTCCAATGAAAGATCTTCCATCATTAATTACAGAGCGAGAGGACATAGAAATATATTTTTTATTTTAGTTGGTTATTTAACGACGCTGTATCAACTACTAGGTTATTTAGCGTAGATGAGTTTGGTGATAGTGAGATGATATTTGGCGAGATTAGGCCGAGGATTCGCCATAGATTACCTTGCATTCACATTACGGTTGGGAAAAACCTCGGAAAAAACCCAACCTGGTAATCAGCCCAAGCGGGGATCGAACCCGCGCCCGAACGCAACTTCAGACTGGCAGGCAAACCAACTGAGCCACGCCGGTGGCTCATAGAAATATATCGTCGTTGTTCCTGCATTAACTCCTATGTGACATTTATCGATTTTCAGATTTTTGCTCTATTAAATAACTTAAATATTGATACAGCAAATAATAAAATCTCCTATATGTAATCATATTTCTTTGTTTCGAAAATGTAAGAATTCACAGTCTCCTATGTACGGCTGCCATAGGATGAATGAATGTGTTTTCTCTTTCTACTGGAAAATTTTATATTTTCCACATAGGAGTTATTGCAGGAACAACGACGATATGTATCAACGTTACAGAAATAAGGATAGATCAATTTGGAACCGCAATAAGTTAATTGCCCATTGACTGAAGAAGAAGAAGAAGAAGAAGAAGAAGAAGAAGAAGAAGAAGAAGAAGAAGAAGAAGAAGAAGAAGAAAAGGGAGGAGGAGAAGTTATTTATATACATATAGCTATGTTTTGGAATATAACCCCCGTTTAAAGAATTGGATCTATACAGAACACATTTAAATCCACCACTGGAAATCAAAAAGACCGAGGAGGTCATATGCCCCTTCTGCCGTGACATTATATACTCCACTGGGTTGCCAGCATTGGGAATGTATAATTTAATTCCGAGCTAAGAATCAAGCTGGCTGCCTAACTTGCAGGCGAAGCTCTTGAATGGAGTTCATTAAAACTTGTTCCAAAAGAAGCAGAAGAGGATAATGACGAATAATAAAAAGGGCGCGTGGAGCGATAAATAACGAGGAGGCGGGCCCTTTCAATTCAATTTATGGGCCCCAGGCCGCAGCTCTTCTGTCCAGCACTGATTGGTCCAATCAGAGGTCCGCGAACCCTTTACGATGAGGATTACGAAGTCAAACAGCTTTCTACGCAGTCATCCGTGTTTTAAGAAGAGCGTGCCAACTGGGACTAAGAACGCAAGACCAGTTTGTTTTTGGATTGAAACTAGTAAAGCAACAGAGAATAAAATTTGTAATAATTATCGTGATAAAATATTTCTCATCACAAATAAGACGAAAACAAATATTGTAAATATGATTGTTTAATAATTATAGGCCTACTTAGGATTTGAAATACGCATTAGCCTAATATGGACGTAAAATTGCAATTTATTATTGACGGAAGAGCATTATTAGAGAATACAAGGAAAACATTTAGGAAAAATATTCGGAACAACTGGATAATACCCACGGCAGAGAAATGTCGATAGTCGACGTTACTCGCTGGCCACTAGTCACCGGGCCGTACCGAATCGTGCCAAACAGAAGACAATCGAAATGGTGGTAGTAAAATTCGCGACTATATTCTTAAATAAATCACTCTATTAGTCAAGTGCAAGATTTATGCCGTACAACGACGATGTTTTGAATGCACTAAAATAAAATGCATATGTAGTAAGATCTTAAAGTAGGTTATGACAACGAAATAAAGAGGAAAAAGGTGTGGTTCACGGAATACCATTTAAATAACGGAAAGTAAATTTCCGGTTAATGTTCACCAAAGCATTAAGTACATAATTATGACCGCGTTGCAGTTTTATTTGTGGCCTAGAGAAAATACCTAGCCTTTTACGAAAAAAAAAAGAAGAAACTTTTAGGAGCCATGAAATTATTCACCACTTTAATTATATTACCGTCTATCAATATTACGAAACAAAAACTGTCATAAAGGCCATGACCGACTAGAAACATCGATACCAAAGAGAAAAATCCATTTGGCCGTGATGAAACAAACGAAAATGCGAGAGAGATTTTAGTTCGAGATAAAATGGACACACAATTTTGATGACCATACTGTTAGTAACTGGAGATCGCTTGTAAGATCTGTCTTAATCTTCTGTGTAGAAATGTCGTCCAAGCAAATTGGTGCTCCAGGGAAAAATCATTGCAATAGATGAGAGTAACAGTGGTGCTATCTCTCAGTAATGTTCAGAACGAAGGAGGTAGAGAGAAAAAGAAACAAATTTCTCCTTCTAACGACACCTCAGACCAAAATCATTTTTTTATGTTGGCAACATTGTGTATGTAATTAAATTTGGTGATAAACGTAACGGCACGATTCAAAGCTACAATGGTAATTCTCCAGTATAGCGAAATATTCTAAATAGCATAGACTTGTTACTACTACCGCAACAGGTACCTCTGCCGCTAGTACTATGATACTACTACTGCTAGTATTGTATTTCCGCTACTACTACATCCTGCTACTTGTGTTACTGGCTTTTAAAGAGCCCGGAGGTTCATTACCGCCCTCACATAAGCCCGCCATCGGTCCCTATCCTGAGCAAGATTAATCCAGTCTATACCATCATATCCCACCTCCCTCAAATCCATTTTAATATTATCCTCCCATCTACGTCTCGGCCTCTCCAAAGGTCTTTTACCCTCCGGCCTCCCAACTAACACTCTATACGCATTTCTGGAGTCGCCCATACGTGTTACATGCCCTGCCCATCTCAAACGTCTGGATTTAATGTTCCTAATTATGTCAGGTGAAGAATACAATGCGTGCAGTTCTGCGTTGTGTAACTTTCTCCATTCTCCTGTAACTTCATCCCTCTTAGACCAAAATATTTTGCTAAGAACCTTATTCTCATACATCCTTAACCTCTGTTCCTCTCTCAAAGTGAGAGTCCAAGTTTCACAACCATACAGAACAACCGGTAATATAACTGTTTTATAAATTCTAACTTTCAGATTTTTTGACAGCAGACTAGATGACAAAAGCTTCTCAACCGAATAATAACAGGCATTTTCCATATTTATTCTGCATTTAATTTCCTCCCGAGTGTCGTTTATACTTGTTACTGTTGCTCTAAGATATTTGAATTTTCCCACCTCTTCGAAGGATAAATCTCCAATTTTTATAGTTCCATTTCGTACAATATTCTGGTCACGAGACATTTATTTCCAACCCTATCGTTTTACTTGCTTCAAGTAGGATTGCCGTGTTTTCCATAATCGTTTGTGGATTTTCTGCCTAACATATTCACGTCATCCGCATAGACAAGAAGCTGATGTAACCCATTCAATTCCAAACCCTGCCTGTTATCCTGAACTTCCCTAATGCCATATTCTAGAGCGAACTACCTACTACTAATAGCAGTAATATTATTAGGCCTCCTGATACTACTATTGTTGCTGCTGCTCCTAATACTACTACTAATTGCTGCTCCTACTCGCGATGGTCACATTTGAATTTTTCATCGGTGTCATTTTCAACATATGCCTTGTTGAAACCATTTTTGACACTCTTCAACACACTGAACATTAGGTTCTCTAGCATTGTCATCGTAGTAATACCCACTACAAGCGGCACAATAGGTTTTCTTGGATGTCCAGATTGTTTGATGAACTAGCTTCCTCCCCCTATATGCCGAGCATTAGGCGGTTTTCTTTTGTGGGAAAGCCTAACTTCTTTTTTTGTTGTTTAGTTCCCTTCATCTGTTTCCTATAGTTTTCAGAACAATAATAGTCTGATTCTTGCAGTTTTCTTACTCTTTTACCACCAGACGGAAGTGTTAGCAACGGAATGGCGACAGTTCTTCAAATGAAGTATCAATAGGTGAGGAATTAGGCAAGCCTAAATGTCCTTGTGCAGATAGTGTCTGTTGTGTTCTTGTGGGAGTGGTAATGCCTTCTTCAACGGGAATTTCACATCAATTTTCGGCTGGAACAAGATCATACATGAACATGTTAGCCTGCTATGTGTTTTCTTCTCTTTCTTCTCTTTTTGCTCTTGTGTATTAGATATCGGGTTGAATTAAGTTAATTAGTGTATTTAGTAAATTGTCTTTGTAAATTTTGTGTTATATTGTTGGCTAAGACCATACCGTACACGAGTCTGGCTCTTGGTAGTGGCTGGAAATATTTTCTTCTTCTTCTTCAGCTACAGGGATTAGGCCTATTGGCCTGTTCCGTCTTCAAGTCTTAAATCATCTGTCCATCTTATTTTCGGTCTTCCGACATTTCTATATCCTGTTGGTGCATAATCCATAATTTGTTTTGGTAATCTGTCATTAGTCAGGAAATATTTTTGTTGCATAATTTTAATTTGTACTCACTTTGTCTACTAGATAAATAAAAAAAGAACTATCCTAGTTGCTTTTCAGCTTATTTCTTGACCACTTACAATAAAGTTCTTCTCAGATATATTACGATATCAAAATAGATGTCATCATTGTTCGTATCTTTACCTCCAATTTATAGCTCACATTTTAATGCAGTCTTATAAATGGACCTATTCATGTATTTTAAATAGAGAATTGAATAATATGACTCAGTGATGTGTTTGTATTATTAACAACTTCACTGTCTTTAGATCGTTGAGTACACCTATCATTTGTGCAATTTCTCAATTATTGATTCTTCTTGAAACTTGTAACTATATACTTCTAATTCAATGTACTAGTCTACCTTCAACTTATACTACGATTGTTTTGAATACCCCATGCATTGCACTCCTATTTTTAATTGCCTGCAATTCTTTGACATACGTATCCTAAATGATTAGGAACGAAGTTACACAGTAAAATGAGGAAATTGTTTCATTCCACAATATTGTTATAACGTTAACACATATAGAACATATTTTAGAGAAATCGTCAAAGCAAAAAATGTTAAAAACTCCCACGAGAGATTGTAATTACAACTGACAGAAACGTGACGTCACGAAAAAAGAGGCAGCAATTAAGGAAGGAATCGCAGATGCGCGGAATATATGATATTTTAATTTATCTGTAAAAAGTTGTTACACAGGCAACAGCTGCAGTGACACGCGGGTCTAGTAGGCCGTAACTGAAACATCGGCTTTGCTCTCGCTGGCGGACATTGGAACATTCACTTCCACTTGCCTTATAGCCTATAGCAATCTACTGTAGTAGATATTTTCCACCACTGTGTCTGTCTGTCTCTCTCCGTCCGTCAGTCCATCTGTCTGTCCTCTGTCAGTTTGTCCGTTATCCATCGAACCGTTTACCCACCTATCCTTTTACTCAATTACCCGTCTACCCAGCTATCCACCTACCTGGCTACCCGGCTAACCACCTGTCCACATACATACAGTAGAACCTCTATTATCCGTGGTAATGAAGGGGGTTGGCTGAACGGTTAATCGAAAAAATCGGATAATCCGTACTATAGAAGACTTTCATAAATTAAATGTTGCATAATGCAGTTTCGGTAATTTTCTCCGTGGTCATGTTGTTTAACATATTAGGTAGTGGATCAGAAGTTTTAAGTATAATAGCTCTGTTAGAAAGAGTGGGTGAAGAAAGAATAATATTCAAACTGATCAGGAAGAGAAAAAGGAATTAGTTGGGTCACTGACTGAGAAGAAATTGTCTACTGAAGGATTCACTGGAAGGAATGGTGAACGGGTGAAGAGTTCATGGCAGAAGAAGAGATCAAATAATAGACGGCATTAAGATATATGGATCATATACGGAGACTAAGAGAAAGGCAGAAAATAGGAAAGACTGGAGAATGCTGGGTTTGTAGTGACAGAATACTATGAATGAATTAATGAATGTCAATGACGGGTTTCTAAGGGTCAACGAAACTTTCTATGATGGATTTCTGTGGAAAGATAGGAAAAGTATAGACCTAAGTCTCATGTTATAGATTTAAGTAATTTATAGCCTACACTTTATTCTTTTTTTGTTATTAAATCTCGCATAGTTGTAACTCCAATCTCGTATTCCGATGTGAGATGAACCACAGTCCCTCTTTTCCAAAACCACTCAATTATATGCACTTATCTTCGATACTTAGCACAGCATGTATTCTTTTGGCATTTCTGGAAGACGTTTTGCAGAGAAATTAAACAGGTCACTAGAACAGTAGATCATAATGTGTAAGGGAAAAAGCTTGTAATATCACGTTCTATAAAAAAAAAATACGTACTAATGTATTGTGCAGTACTCAATATTTTTTCTGTAACAAAAATAGGAAAGAATGACAGACGGATAATCCAACAATCGGTTAATAGGGTGACGGATAATCGGGGTTCTACCGTACATACATACATACATACATACATACATACATACATACATACATACATACATACATACATACATACACACATACATACAGTACATACATACATACATACATACATACATACATACATACATACATACATACATACATACATACATACATACATACATACATACATACATACATACACACAAATTCAATTCAATTAAAATCTTGAAAGTGTATGAAAAAATGTTATCTAATCAACAGGCATCATTAGGAATTTTTGCTCCTTGAAGTGTCAATTATGATTATTTTACCTTAGTTTCTCAAAACACAGGTTTGGCCAAAGTTATGCTATAAACTCCTGATGTTTGTCTGAGACTTTCCGTTACGTACAGTACATATTATACATTTTGTTCATAATCAATTTTTTTTTTATTTCAGGAGCAGAAATTTACATGAGTTTCATAATATGTAACGTCGTGATAGATATCAAATTACTCGTAGAACATCATAATTATAAAATGAATATGAACATGTACGTTTGAAATAATTTTATTACCTTGATTCATTATTCGTTTTTGTAATTGGAAAAGAACAACATTGCAACGTGATCCTATGTATTTGGCCTTGAGATAGAGGACATATTCGCATATGTAATCAGAAGCTAAATCATTGGTGTTTACTCGCTTTTATAATAATAATAATAATAATAATAATAATAATAATAATAATAATAATAATAATAATAATAATAATAATAATAATAATGATAATAATAATAATAATAATAATAATAATAATAATAATAATAATAATAATAATCTAATGACTATTTCAGTGCGGGCTAAAGCAAGGCGAAGCACTATCACCTTTATTTTTTAACTTTGCTTTTGAATATGCCATTAGGAAAGTCCAGGATAACAGAGAGGGTTTTGAAATATTAAACAGGGTTTCTTCAGTTGCTTGTCTATGCGAAAAACTTGAATATGTTAGGAGGAAATTAACAACCTATTAGGAAAACACGGGAATTTTACTTGAAGCAAGTAAAGAGATAGGTTTAGAAGTAAACTCCGAAAAGACAAAATATATGATTACGTCTCGTGACCAGAACATAGTACGAAATGGAAGTATAAAATGGGAAAGTTCAGATATCTTGAAGCAACAGTAACAAATATAAATGGCACTCGAGAGGAAATTAAGGGCAAAATAAATATGGGAAATGTCTGTTATCATACGGTTGAGAATCTTTTATCATCCAGTCTGCTGTCAAAAAATCTGAAATTTAGAATTTATAAAACAGTTATATTACCGGTTGTTCTTTATGGTTGTGGAACTTTGACTCTCACTTTGAGAGAGGAACATACGTTAAGGATGTTTGAGAATAAAGTTCTTAGGAAAATATTTTGGTCTAAGAGGGATGAAGTTACAGGAGAATTGAGAAAGTTACACAACACAGAACTGCAGGTATTGTATTCTTCACCTGACATAATTACGAACATTAAATCTAGATGTTTGAGATGGGCAGGGCATGTAGCACGAATGGGCGAATCCAGAAATGCATATAAAGTGTTCATTGGGAGGCCGGAGGGGAAAAGACCTTTGGGGAGACGGAGACATAGATGGAAGGATAATATAAAGTGTATTTGAGGGAGGTGGGATATGATGGTAGAGACTGGATTAATCTCGCTTAGGACAGAGACCGATGGCAGACTTATGTAAGTGCGGCAGTGAACCTCCGGGTTCTTTAAAAACCATTTGTAAATAAGTATTATTATTATTATTATTATTATTATTATTATTATTATTATTATTATTATTATTATTTAGTCAACTGTCCGAGGACAGGTTTGAACCTCACAAATGAGACCAATAAGTCACCGCTTATGAGGCAACTAAGCTAGGAAATAATGAGGTAGGGTAGCTAGTTCCTTTTCCACTCCAATGCATACATCGCTGACTAATAACATATTACATTAATCAGACTTCAGATGTATACGAACAATTGTTCTCCCTCTGACACATATCGTCAAGTGAGATAAATACTGCCTGATAATAAATGTACGTTTCAACCAGCACTTCAATCAAAGGTAAAGAATCTCAATCAGAGGTAAAATTATTATTATTGTGGCATTTCCTGTATGCCAATAATACTTTTCCTTGACACACAACAAATTTTGTATATGACATAGTGTATATTAAATTTATAGATTTATCTCCATATGTAGCTCAGGTAAAGTATAAAACAAAACCGTTTGATTCATGTATGTAAGATTGAATGAGTTTTCTTCGAGTCGTGAGCAGCTTCTTTCGAGTAAGGGTAGATTTACGTTCCTTGCTGCATCCTATTCCTTCCCCACTTTCATCCACATAATAAAAAGACATTGATTTCTCAGACTACACCAATATTTGCGAACGTGGTTCCAAAGCTCGGCAGTGGTGACCTCTGTTATCATCCCTCACAGTGTAATCAGTGTTCAGTGATGTGGAAAGCTTTTTCGGTAGTGTTTCGTTCACACTAAAACTCGATGTATGTTGTCTTTACTTATGGGTATCATCATTTCCACTAGTTCTGTTCCATATATAAATATATAATATACAAAGATATATATATATATATATATATATATATATATATATATATATATATAAATTATTGTTGTATGATCGTACATATAAAAATTATTTTATCATCTCCTTCGTAGCTAATCATAATACAAATTTGCGACAGCGCTAACAAGGTGACTTCCCAAA
Source organism: Periplaneta americana (assembly GCF_040183065.1). Lineage (NCBI taxonomy): Eukaryota > Metazoa > Arthropoda > Insecta > Blattodea > Blattidae > Periplaneta > Periplaneta americana. Next base: position 76,735,823 of record NC_091132.1, read on the forward strand.
ATCATCAGTTCTGAACTCCTTTTGAAGGAATTAATATTAGAGGAGAAAAATTCGCTCCAATGCCAGGGATCGAATCCGGGTCCTTGGTTCTACGTACCAAGTGCTCTCACCATTGAGCTACGCCGAACTGGATAAACGAATATTAATTGTTACCATAACAAATGTATTCTGTAGGACCAAAAAAATAATAATCTTTACGTAGATTCTTCTATCAACAGTGCATATTTCTGTACAGATTACTGTGCATATTACTGTGGAATCCCGGCCACCAAATCACTCAACTGAGTGCGCTCCTTGTATAATGGCAGTTGACAATATAAAATGTCAACATACATCCCAACTTCGAGTCAGGCCACAAAGAGAAAAACACTAGAGGAGGGGGGTTCGATCTGGTGCTATGGATTGAACTTCGGCGTTGCTCAATGGTGAGAGCACTTGGTACGTAGAACCAAGGACCCGGGTTCGATCCCCGGCGTCGGTGCGAATTTTTCTCCCCTAATATTAATTGTTACCATAACAGATGTATTCTGTAGGACCAAAAAGTAATAATGTTTACGTAGATTCTTTTGAAAGGTTAAATTAGAGTTGCCTGCCGTAACGGACACTAGAAACACCTTCTACTGTATAATAGCTTAAAACCTACAGATGAATAACCTCTTCATCTTTGGAATACATACAGAGTGTTTCAAAAGTTATGATGAAGAATTTATACATGAGAAATGAAAACGAAGAGTAGTAAAAAAGTTCCAGTAAACATGAATCCGCTAATTAATCGTTTACGAGAAATTGCCGTTTTTTTTCTGGTTGGGGCCTTCAGTACCGAGCGCCTGGTTATGATAAAGCGACAACATTTATGCTTCGTACGTATTCCGCACTCTCCCCATCCCATTTCCTTCTAAGTATGAGACGATATCTAAACAGACGATATTGTGAACGGTGGATTGGTAGAGGAGAACTTATACCTAAATCACAGGATTTAAATCACTTATATTTTTGTGTATGGGGTTATGCAAACAGCCTAGTTTACACAACATACATCACCACACCTGAATTACAACATCGGATTGTAGATGTATTCCAGCAAGTGAAGAATGACCCAGGATTGCTCAAGCGCATTCTTGGGTCTTTGCGTAGAAGACTAGACAGATGCATTCAAGTACATGGTCAGCATTTTGAACGCCTGCTGTAAAATTCTTCAATTAGCATGTTCATACTGTACTGTACTTTGTTTATCTACAAACTTCACTGTTGTTCAAACAAAAAAATTCCATTGTAATATATTTAATCACATATCTCTAGTGCTGAAGGAAAAATTAAGTATTTTAATGTCACGTGATTGATAAATTAGCCCTTAGTATTCAGCGGGTTCCGGCTTGCACAAAATGGCATTATCCATGAACCCATGTTTACTGCAACGTTTTGGCTTCTCTTCGTTTTTTGTGTTCTCATCCCTAAATATTTGACCATACCTTTTCAAACAATCTGTATATTTGACTCTTCTTTCCGTGATCCTTCCCTTTTTTCTTATCAGCTATGCCTGCAGACTAAATATAAATATTACATTTTAGCCTTATTTATCATTCTGAATTTGTATTGGCAGTAGGGTTGTCAGGTTGGTTTGGTAAGAATTAGGGAAATTCTCGATTTTTAACAAAAATTCGAGAAACCGATGTATACATTTTAAATTTATCGCACTGTTTATTAAGGCTATGGATTTTTTTACTTGGTTATTTAACGACGCTGTATCAACTACGAGGTTATTTAGCGTCGATGGGATTGATGATAGCGAGATGATATTTGACGAGATAAGGCAGAGGATTCGCCATAGATTACCTGACATTTTCCTTACGGTTGAGGAGAACCTCGGAAAAGCCCAGCCAGGTAATCAGTCCAATCGGGAACGAACCCGCCCCCGAGCGCAACTCCAAATCGGCAGGCAAGCGCCTTAACAGACCGAGCTACGCCGGTGGCCTTTAAGGCTATGGATCTGTGAAATTTCTAACTTATGCATTTTTCACCAATTAATCTTAAATATTTAGCACATATTTCTTACATTGTGGACATGCAATAAACAAATTTTCACTTTGATAGTCCAATTAAATTACTTGCTAATTAATTTTTGTTGTTTTTAAAAAGATATTGAATTATAATTGTCCAAATTTTCGAAGTTTACATAATTTTTCTTCAAATTTATATTTAATTCATTCTCGATATATGTACGTAAAATATGACACATGCTGTTCATATCGTTCCATTTGTTTGTTTGTTTGTTTTTTTTTTCGAAGAAATATTTACCCTTTTAGTTGTTAACGTTTCTATTTTTTTAAAACGTATCACATCCTCAACACATGGTGATTTGAATACTTTCAAGAGCAGGAGAAAACACGTGTGTCAGTTAGTTTACATCCTTTTGTGTACTTCTGTGCAAAATTTCATTGAGCTTGGAGAAAAACTACATTCATTAGAGCATTTTTAATGTTTCTAAATGTTGAAAATTGGAAAATCTAGAAAACGAGTATCAAAATACAGCATGTATATGATATTTACTCTCGATATCCTTTCTTCCTATACTAGTCTATCACGCACCACTACATAACAGCGCGAAATATGAACTGAATGAAAATTAAAATTAGTTAGAATGAAGAACAAAGTCTGTCAGAATGGCAGCTGAGTATCAGTTTAAAAGCTGCAGCTTCACGCACGCGCTGGTCCCTTTAAATTGGTCCTGACGGGCTTTAAATTGTTATAGAGTCAAAATAAACACAGATTTAGAAAACTGAAACATTATTTTATTTTCAGAGTTGGAAACAAAATGTCCATTTTTTAAATGATTTTTTCGTTATTTTCACCTAGTGACTGAAAAACAAATTAAATCTTAAATTTCGTAATGGCAGTCATTTATTTTGAACATTTGTGTCTCTGTATTTTAAACGAATAAAAAGTTTCAGAAGAATTTTTTCTTTTAATTGTGGAAGTTTTCTTGGTAAAAATAGGCTAACAAATTTCCAATTGATTTGAACTTGTTGAAGGTATTTTGATGAATCTGCTAAACGGATTGAGCTAAAATAGGCTGGTTTCCCGGTCACAAGGTTACGTGTAGTTGGTGTTAAAGTGAGTACGAATTCAAAGTACACAACAAAAAATGTCTCTAGCCACTACCGTAAGAGCCTGGTTCGTGTGCGGTGTGGACAGAGTAGATTATTATTATTATTATTATTATTATTATTATTATTATTATTATTCAAGGGATGCGGCTGGTAACGTTTCCATTGGAGAAAATTAATTTTGAAGGATATAAAGTAGTCTAGCGTGCTCCGGACTTAAGAAGTGGAACACGCTTTTGTCTGAGTTTTGTTTGTTATTCTGAGATGTAATGAATTATTAGTTTAAATATCTTCTAAGTACAGATTTTGATTCTCTACCGACTTGAAGATTATACTGGACGTACTAACAGGACACTGTAAAAATAAATTTTAAATGTTGAGTTTATGAGTTGGAAGAAGAATTCATTAATACCCAAAAAATATGAAATACAGTATTTCCTCATAAATTCAAGGAAAATAATACTTTTATTAAAAATCATCATTAAACTCCTAAATCTGATTACGGTTTCAGGACCCTTTATTAAATACGGTGTTTCTTTTTATGGTGTCAGAAGGCCATAAACGAAACGGGTATCAGTGTTTTAATGTTCAATAGTTTGATTTGTTACGTTTCTCTTTGATTTTAAAGCTATTGACTGAGGCTTGAAAATTGATTAGGCCTATGTATTTTATTGCCCTAGAAGTTTTCACCCAAGAAGAACAATGAAGTTTTATAAAACCTCAAAATTTACGGAGATGAAGCACAGTTAATCCCACAGAGGGCCGTGAGAGATTTATTTTGCCTTAATGCACTGTCATTAGATGATTCTATGCCTTTCGACGAAGAAGGAATAACACCAAGTCTGGGCAGAGCGGTTCTGATTTGATTTGTCAGCCAAATTGTTACGGTGAACCTTTTCATTCTGCTTTTCGATGCACCATCTCTTTAATACTACCCTTTTATATTAATATAGGCCTATTTATTTGCCAAGTATTTCCTGATTAGTTCCTATTCTTGTGTTTTAACTGAATTGCTATATATCCTTCCCTATCTATCCTCTTCTATTCTCTCTCATACCTAGACTAGCTTTCCTATTAAATTTTGCGTATTCCTTTCTTTAATAATTTGCATTATTTTTTATTCTCTATTCTCAAATGTACCGGTACTTACTCTTAATCATTATTTTCCAGCTATTTTTTTCCTAAATTAATTGTCTACATTTCCATTTTCTGTATTTTACAACATTTACAGCACTTATTATTTCCCTACTATTCTATACTCTGATTACTTACGTACTTATCACTTTCTCTTCGCTCCACTCCTAAATTCCTTCCTTTATTGCCTTCTTTCCTTATATTTATATTTAGAATATTTCTACAGTTATAGCCTTTATTTATTTGTTTAACTAGTTAGCTAGCTAGCTAGCTAGCTAGTGAGTACAAATTAAATTTATAAAACAAAAATGTTTCTAGCCACTATCGTAAGAGCTAGGCTCGTGTACAGTGTGGTCTTAGCCAATAATATAACATAAAATTTACAAAGGTAGTTTACTAAATACAGTAAATAACTTAATTCAAACCAAAAAATAACACAAAAGAGCAAAAAAAAAAAAAAAAAAAAAAAAGAAAGAAAGAGAAAAAAAAGAAAAAACACATTTAATATAAATTGACAATCAGACAGAAGCCAGTGATATTCAATAAAAACATGAATATAGTTGACAGAAATAAAAGGTTAAAAAATAGATACATTTGTTAATATTATACACCATGGATAATTTTATAAATTTCTTTTTTAAAAGCTTCAATTTTAAAATATTTCAAATTTGAAAAATAGTTTGTAATTTTATTATAAAGTCTTGGGCCGAAACTAGCACCATGTTTAAGGCTGCACTTGTATGGCATTTAGGCTCAGTTAATGGGAAAGTAGACTTTTGTCTTCGAGTGCGATATTCATGTTGATTAAATTTACGTTTTATTTCATTTCTGTGGTAGTGAGTTAGTAAACTATATTTATAAATTTATTCAATAGTTAATACTTTAAAATCTGTATAAATTAAATTTGTTGGATAATCCATGTTTTTGGTTAGACAAATTTTTATTAATCTTCTGTGTAATAAAATTAATGAAGTAAATACAGATGTTCAACGTTTTTACAACACATGGGCACATATTTTTAATTATGCTGTGACAGTAGTTGCTTTGTTTTACCCATTTCCTAGAAAAATTTTCCATGCGAATATTTTCAAAATTTTCAATACACTATCTTCAGCACGTATTTACGATATATTAGATTTACGAAAATATTGTTTCAGTACCTGTAAAGCTACTAAATAAACATATCTGAAAATTTGACTTTTCTATTAAAGAAAAGTTGAGAAAAATTTTCCTTTTGAATAAAAAACAAACTTGTGAAAATTGATCATTAAAATTAAAACCTAAATTCCTATAATGGACTTATATTTCTCAGACAAATCTAAAAATTAACATGGGTACAGTTTTAATAAGTTCTCTTCCTTTTATCTATTGAATCAGTGCTGGCCATCCCTGTATATAGCTCGACCAAGTGGCATATACTATCTCTTTCGTCCGTCTCTTTCATTTCCGCTGTAAAGCGCTCAGGCTCTCTTGAAGTCTAAAGCGCGCGCTTGCGCCTATGGGGATCAATTGACATGGCTGCTGTAAGACCAAAAAATTAATCTTTACGTAGAAACTACTAGGTGATTCAGCTTCGATGAAATTGGTGACATCGAGATGGTATTTGGCGAGATAGGGTCGAGAATTTGCCTTAGATTAATTGACATTCACCTTACAATAGGAGAAAACTTCGGAAGAAACCCAACCAGGTAATCAGCCCAATCGAGAATCGAACCGGCGTCCGTTCGCAACCAAGGATCATCAGACAAATTCGCCACCGCCTGAGCTACTTTATCAAAAAACAAAGTGTAATTAAGCTTTTACTTATTGATTTAGCGATATGAGAAGTCAGTTGAACCTACACTAATGGAAACACCACGCGTACAAACAAAATCTTGATCTGTTGCTATGCAACATTCCGTCCAGCAGCTAGCTATTCATTTGCTTGCACCATGCAAATACGTGTATCATGTTTGATGAAGCCTCTCGTGGGTTATTGAAAGCTCCAGTTTCTGAAGAGAGAGGCCGGATTCGACAGAAGATTCCGCCTTACTCTGTCCTTCTATGAGAAACTCTGTCCTGGGGTTAGCTTCGAAGCAATTATTCAGATCTCACATGAAACAGACAGTCCCTTAGCGACATAGCAGAGAGAAATCTGTAAGGTCCTTGGCTATAATAGCAGACGGAAAATAATTCAATATCTTTATATGAGTAGCTTAATATCAAAGGCGGGCATCTGACCTTCAGATGAAATTTAGATAATGTGGATTCTTATACATTTTTTCATGCTTTTCTTCAGTTATGGTGAAACTACATACAAACTTTAACACTACATTTATAAAAAATAAATTGTGTTAAAATACTACAAAGAACACTGTGAAACAAAAAAGTGCCTCTAGATCAAAACTATGGAGACGACAGATGTCCGTCTATAGATTACTTGAAAAAATGAAGATAAAATTCTCAATTCCTGTAAGGCTAATTTTTACTTAGATATTTTTCTTCTATAATACAACGTCTATTCGGCCTCGGTAGCGTAGTTGGTATAACGCTGGCCTTCTATGCTCGAGGTTGCGGGTTCGATCCTTGCCTAGGTCGATGGCATTTAAGTATGTTTAAATGCGACAGGCTCATGTCAGTAGATTTACTGGCATGTAAAAGAACTGTGGGACACAATTCGGCACACGTGCGACGCTGATATAACCTCTGCAGTTTCGAGCGTCCTTAAATAAACCATATTTAACATTTAATTTTTTGACATTAAACATTTAATTTTTTTTAACATTTAACATTTAATTTTTTAAGGTGAAATGTATTTATTTAGCCTGACGAGTTACTCCCTTGGTTTGAATTGTAAATCATTTAAAAATAGCGTGTAAGAGGGTCTTAGACTAGAAATGTTTAGCTTAAATGTAGTTCTGTTTATAAGTATGCATAAGGGTGTATTTGTCTTATTTGAGCTGTTGCATCAGTGAAGCGTGGTGATTTAGTGAAGTTATGGTTTTACAGTGCAGTGAATAGTTCCGATCAATGATAATTTATAGTGTCAATGAAATGTGTTCTATAGTGTCAGTGAACTGTGTCTTAAAGTGTCAGTGAAATGCGTTATAGTGCCACTACATTGAGTGAGATGAGAGTAAAGTGAAAGACTATTATCAGTACCAATGTGAAACTTATGTAGGGCCTATACATTTGTAGGTTGTATTGTAAAATTGGGTTCACTTATTAATTAGGTTATTTTATGTATTATTATTAATTGTAATTATGGTGTTAAATTGTATTGTGTATATAATTGTATTGTGTATTTTATAGATTGTATTGTGTATTGTCATTTTATTGTGTATTGTCTATATTTTGTATATCACTGCCACCGGGTGCTTGCCCACTTGCAATGTAAATAAATACATATAATTTGAATTTTTTACACCGACTGCTGATAGTTTTCCGGTAATTTAATTTCTCTTTTTAAACTCATGTTTATCATTAGATAATATTTGCACTGTTAAAATATATTACCGATAATTTTACAAATCTGGCTTTCAAGTACCATACAGGGTGTTTCTAAATTAGACCGACAAACTTTGGGCTCGGACAGATAACCTTCTTTCAAACAGTTTTTGTTAAGGAACCCATGGTCTGCGACACTTCTTTTCAGAGCAAGAGGGGTCTATGACATTACATGGTTCGATCGTATAGGAAGAGATTGAAGTAATTAATTATGTGAAAAGTGGATCAACAGCCACAATTTATTGACCCAAACATACAGAAAAATACTAACAAAAACAAAGCAAATGAAAAGGATAAACACTCACTTAAGTGTTAAATTAGAAGGATGGATCCATTGCTTTTACTGTCTCATCACTACAAGTGTTGGAACACACGTCCATTGACTTCCAGACAAGTATTGCATCGACGTGCCTTACTTTGTTGTACGCTTTCAAAGACGCAAGACATTTCCCTGATTTCAGCTACTGCGCTGACAATGAAGATGTTCTTCAGAGTCAATTGGGGGTTTCATAAACCACGGATTGTAATCAAATTGGGTTAATGCATGATACCGAGCTCAGGGAATAAACAAACCGGGTCGAAGAATGATACTGCGTTGACGAAATAAACACACTGGGTGGTAGCGTTAAACCCCTCTTGCACTGAAACGAAGCTTCCGAGCCCATGGGTTCCTTAACAAAAAGTGTTTGAAAGAAGGTTACCTATCCGATCCAAAAATTTGTCGGACTAGTTTAGAAACAGCCTGTATAAGCTGACTTGAATAATTTCAAAGGAAAAATTGTTCCAGAGCGAGTATCGAACCCGGGACGTTTGGCTGAGATTTGTATAACAGAAAACCTCAAATTTAAGTCACACAGTAAGTGTGCACTCAATGCTGGACTCTGACGTTTTGTCAATCCGCTTGAGGTATGTGGATATGCGGGAAATAATAGAACCGGAGTATGTTACAGCTCCTGGGTAGAGTGTTGGCGTGCTCAGCTAAAGATTCCGAGTTCGATACCCGGCTCTGGAACAATTTTTCCTTTGAAATTATTCATATTACCGGTAAGTTTACCTTCTTTATCGAAAGCTTGAACTTCGATATTAATAACCTCTGCAGTTGAAAGTGTCGTTAAATAGTATAGAGCTGCTGCTACAGTATACAACTAATTCACTAAATAAGAAGTAGCTACTTAAAAATAATTTTAAAAAATTAGTGTGTAACATACGCGCAGCCGAACTGAAAATCTTAAGCTATAAATAGGTAGTATTTTTTGTACTGTTCGTGCAATGAGAAACAATTAATCAGAGTTGAATTTAATTTCATTCAGGATCCCCATAAGTTTATTCCAATCTATTCGGTCAAATGCCTTTTCTAAATCCACAAATACTACGTACACTTCTTCATTTTTATCACCGATTCTTCGCAACAGTCCAATTGAATCTCTCGTACCTTTTCCCCTTCTGAAACCAAATAGCTCTTCTTCCAACTGTCCCTCAATCTTAGAATATAAACGTCGATTCAGTATTCGCAGGAGAATCTTCACCGAGTGCGATATCAGGCTGATAATTCTGTACTCATTGCATTTGAGGAGCTTGGTATCAAAGTTGGACAACTCCACTTTTGCTTTTTTACAGGAGAGGCGAAAAACTAGATCCTTGGAAACCAATGTCACCGTTATACATGCATTTTTTTTAACATTCTCATGGGTCATAGAAATATTTTTTCAGTCTCAAAATCTGATTAAAATTAAAATTCAGATCGAAATTTAAGTCGACCTGGTTGGCGAGTTGGTGAGTTGGTATAGCGCTGGCCTTCTATGCCCAAGGTTGCGGGTTCGATCCCGGGCCAGGTCGATGGTATTTTAGTGTGCTTAAATGCGACAGGCTCATGTCAGCAGATTTACTGGCATGTAAAAGAACTTTTGCGGGACAAAATTCCGGCACATCCGGCGACGCTGATATAACCTCTGCAGTTGCGAGCGTCGTTGAATAAAACATAACATTTAACATTAAGAAATTTAAGCTCAAAATGTGGAATTTTCCATCTCTGAAACTAAGTCATGGAGTTGTATGTTTTTGAAACCAAATGAAGCGATATTTAAAGTGGAATTGTCTACTTTTGAATCTAAGTCTCTTCTAACTCGGTTTCAAACCAAATTTACGTAAAACAGTACTTATTCATCCACAAACCGATTATATAAACAATCAGCCATGCTGGATTCGCTATGCGTGATGGGAAAAGGTGGTACGAATGTGGGCTTCTCATTGGCTACTGAAGGAATTGTTCTAATTTGAAAGCAAGCCACAGTGGAGTTGTCTACATTTTGATTCTAAAGCGCACAATGAAGTGCTATTTTCGTTCTGTTCTGTTCGTATTTGAACCTAAACAGTTCTAGAATCGCATTCAGCACACAAAATTCTATGAGGAAGAGTCAATATATCTAAATCGCAAAAAATGAAGTTGTCTAAATTTGATACTATGCTCCTCATTTCTTGGCCTTATTCTTCTTCGGTACTGGCAGAAACATTGTCTCCGTGAAATCTTCAGATCAATCGCCTTTTATTATTATCTATTATTTACAATTTGAATATAAATTTACAAAAATGTGTTCTGCTTGATCTTGAAGATTAATGAGTGCTGAGATTTGATTTCAGTCGTGTATTGCATTTCATCGGACTTTTCGTTGAAGCGCGGTCGTGATTTGTCAGTAACAGACACTGCAGCGGATCCCAGATTCTCCCATTACAAACCCGAAGTCATAAATGTAACATCTCTGCATACGGTGATTGATGACGGGGGATGTGACGTCACACGTTTGACGTCAGAGTCAGACAGACACTCGAGTGTGGTATAAATCAAATGTCTCCCCTCGGAGCAGCAACCCCGCACTTTTAACTTAACGAGTGACGCGGTGTCGGCTGTCTTCTATTCTCAAATTACACTTTTTAGATTCCTCTCCTCGCGTTCTTATTTCTCCATTTCTTCGTCGTATATGGTTTCCCTGAATTTTACTATGCTTATTAAAGTGAAGGGGTGCGCATTTTTAAGGGAACATCTGTAACAGCCGTGTGATACTGGAGGGAACACTAACGACGTAATTTTCAAAAAGTGTGCACAATATGCAATCCAAGAGGATGCCTAAGCGGGCCCGTACAGGTAACACCGATAAATCAGGGGTGGACACTTTGACTAATCTACCTGCCAAATTTTCCTCTGAAACTGTTTATTTATTTTTTATTTTTTTGTAGGTTATTTTACGACGCTTTATCAACAGCTTAAGTTATTTAGCGTCTAAATGAGATGAAGGTGATAATGCCGGTGAAATGAATCCGTGGTTCAGCACCGAAAGTTACTCAACATTTGCTCATATTGGGTTGAGGGAAAACCCCGGAAAAAACCTCAACCAGGTAACTTGCCCCAACCGGGAATCGAACCCGGGCCACCTGGTACAAAATAATTAAAAGAAAGAAAGAATAGTCGGCCTCGGTAGAGTAGTTGTTATAGCACTGGACTTCTGTCCTCGAGGTTGCGGGTTCGATCCCGGCCCAGATCGATGGCTTTTAAGTGTGCTTAAATGCGACAGGCTCATGTCAGTAGATTTACTGGCATGTACAAGAACTTCTAAGGACAAAATTCCGGCACACCGGCGACGCTGATATAACCTCTGCACTTGCGAGCGTCGTTAAGTAAACCATAATTTAATTTATAATTTTTTAGAAAGAAGAAAAGAAAGGAAAAAACACGGAAAGAAGAAGTAAGTGAGAAAAATAGTCCACTCCTGTGGTCTCGCGGTAGCGTGTTCGCTCCCGAACCCAGCGGGCCGGAGTTCGATTCCCTGCTTGGTACGAGTTGCCTGCGTGAGGGTTTTTTGGGGTTTTTCTCTCACTGCTATGAATGAATATCAAGTAACTTTATCAGGCTCCTAGCGCTCTCGGTCGACCTCCATGGATATGTGGCAAGTTGGCAGTTGGTGACCCGGCATCGGAACCCACCCCCCTCCCAACGGGAGATGATGTTTATTGACTTTACTGGCTTTGAGCCAGAGGCCGTTTTAGGGTCTTATACTCGCAGGATGCCCTCTCCAGCCATTGTACATAAATAATAATAAATATATATTTACATACTATATATGACACAATTTCTGGCATAAGTGCCAGTAGGGTGTGAGTGCGGTGATTGGTTTATTTATTTATTTATTTTATTTTATTTTATTTTTTATTTTATTTTTTTTTATTATTCTGGTGTATGCCTAATTTGTTAATTTGCGATGCTTAAGGAATGGTGAACGGGACAAGAGTTCGGGGTAAAAGATATCAGTTGATAGACAGCATTAAGGTATTATATAGGGAGATTAATAGGAAAGCAAGAAATTGAGAAGAATGGGAGATGCTGGGTTTGCAGTTAAAGACCTGCTCTTCGGCAGAACACTGTACATACATACATACAGTACATGCACAATTACATACATACTTTTTTTTTTTGAGATTTTTAAGTTTCCCCTTCCGGTGGCAGAAGCGTCTGAATGGATATGGAGACTTTCATGGTGTAGTGTTATTTTATTGATCTGCCTCTCTGTTGCTGTCGTGTGTCCTCTCAGACAGTATTCAATTTTTTTTTTTTTTTTTGAGATTTTTAAGTTTCCCCTTCCGGTGGCAGAAGCGTCTGAATGGTTATGGAGACTTTCATGGTGTAGTGTTATTTTATTGATCTGCCTCTCTGTTGCTGTCGTGTGTTCTCTCAGACAGTATTCAAATTTCCAACACCTGTATGCGGTTTTGTATGTGTGTTTTAGTTTGGTGGTTGGGGCTGGTGGTAGTTGTAGAGGAGTTTCTCCTGTGTTGTTCTGTTGTTTGTGTTCGGTGGATTTGCGAAGATGTGTTGTGTATATACGCGATTTACTGCCGAATGTGTGTATTTCCTGTTTATGTTGTTTAGGTGTGTGAAGAGTGGCTTTGTTTTTGTCGTAGTGTAAACTGTGTTGTTTCTGGTGCGTCTGTGCAGGTAGAAGATTTGGCGGAGAATTCTTCTTTCGCGGGCTTCAAATTTCGATTGGGTCGTTGGAGGGGCTTGTGTGAGGAAAATGGAGGGATGTATGCATAGGGATCTAACCAATGCTTTGTATAGGTGGAGGAGTGTTTCGGTTATACAGCCGGGTCGATTGATGCCACTTAGGCAGCTTATTGCCCTGGTTGCTGCGTTATATTTCCTCCAGGTTTCTTTAGCTACTTCGGTCCAGAAGAGTTTGGAGGTGAGGGGTATTCCTAGATATGTGAGATTCCGCTGGAGTGGAAGTTGAGTATTGGCTATTGTGATTGGGTTGTTCTGGAGGACCCGAGTCCGGAGTTTTGGGCGGAAGACGCATATCTGTGTTTTGTCTGTGTTGACTGTGATCCGCCACGTATTGGTCCAATTTAGATGGTGGCCTACACTTCAGACCGTTGGCCAGACAGGAGGGGTGGCGTACACTCCAGACCGTTTGAGGGGGGAATGTGAGGGGGGCTGTTGGGGGGAATGGTACACGGATTTAGAAGAATGGTGGGACTGGTTATTAGGGTGTTGGGGTTAGGTCGGTTCGGCGTGGGTGGAGTCGGTACGCTCGCAACTCATCCCAGGACGCAAAATATACCTTAGGTCGCAGTGCACAGGGATGTTCCCCTCCTGGCCTCATAGAGAAAGTAAAAAAAAGTGAGAAAAATAAATAAAAGTACAAATACTTGTAAGTATAAATAGATGGGCGGAAAAAATAGAAGTAAAAGTAAAGTCAACCTCATGACAGACCAAATCAGCCCAGAGGGTGGCGAGAGGTTAAGGCTTCCCACATTTAAAGACAATAGTGGTGTTTAATTGCAGTAGGGATGTCAATCTTACGTGCCCTCCGGCTTTACTCTCAAGGAAATGTCCTTTGTACTCATTTCTGTTAGAGCAGACCCCAGGGCCATAGTGCGGCTGGAAGCGGCTGCGGTAGATCAATGGAAAAATCCATGACCTCATCAGAAATCGAACCCGCGACCATCCCGCCATTATGTGGTAATTAGTTACTAGTGGTAGTGTCATGTACAGTAGGCTCTTCCATGGGGCTTATGGTAGCGCGTGGGACTGGGGTTGAGGAACCACGGTGATGCCTATCTGGATTTTGTAGCCCTGAGGGGAGTTCGGCGGCGGCCTGCGGAGGAATCTTTGCTATTTTATGAAAAAATACAAATACAGAGATAAAAATCACAATTGGTTGAAATAAAACATATACTAATATATTAATTGCCTGATATATTTAGTGATTAAAGTAAGTAACTAATAATCTAAACATAAGTAAATATAAATGTGAAGAGACACAAAACAGTAGACCTAAGAATTTCGAAGTATTCATAATAAAGTTAAAATTTTCAATTTACTGCATTGTATTCAACTTCATAAAAAATTTCTTACTAAGTTTGTTTTTGAATACTGTTAAATTTCAAAAGTGTCTGATGTCTCTGGGTGTCCACAACTTTGGAGTAACGCTTAGTATGTCTGAACGTGAAACGAGCGGGCTCGAGTTCAAATCCTAGTTGGGGAAAGTTATTTGCAGACTTTTTTGCGAGGTTTTTCCCAACCAACTGAAGCAAATTGCTCGAAAACTTTCAGCGTTGGACCCCGGACTCGTTCGCCATCATAATTAACTTCCCCTCTTTCACCATCACCCGCTTCTTCCTCATATTTCGGGCTTGACCCGATGTAGAGTCTGCTGTGGGTCGCCATCGAACTCGAACACCTTGGTATGTGGTCATTAGTTGCTGATGGTAGTGCTATCTACCGTGGACTCTTCCCTGGGATTCATGGTGGCTCGTGGCACCGGGATTGAGGGAACGCAGTGATACTTAAGTGGAAAGATAACGGGATTCTGTAGTCTTTAGGGGAGTTCGCCAGGGCCCGCGGAGGTAATTTTGGCGCTGGGAGAATTAGGGCATGCACATCATTCCATTCCGGGTAGTAAAATGGGCCCACCGGAGCGGCCTATATTCGCGGGCAATATTATTAATATTTGCATGCGAAAACTAGACAATCGAGATCGCATAAAAAATAGAAGTAGCCAGTGGCGCCAACTTTTGGAAAATATAGGGTGGGCTCAAATACTTGAGTTGTAAGTTAGTCTAAATAAATCTCATAAATAATAATGCTAGTAATCCGTCGAGCTCTGTGGTAGCGTGTCTGTTTCCAGATTAGCTGGCCCGGGTTGGATTCCCGGCGAGGTCAGAAATTTCTACCTCGGGACTAGGAGAGAGAGCGGTGCACAACTTCTAATCACTAAATTGTCCTCTACTATGTCTGGGTTAACTTCTAAATCTCTCCGCAGTGCATATGTAGGGAAGGCATATGTCACTGTTGATAGTGATTCGTCCTTCGGATGGGAACGTTAAGCCTGGCGGCCCCCTTGCTGCTTTTCGACAGGAGTAGACTACATGCCGACACTGGATTTCCCTTTCTTCCTCACCTTCATCATCATCATAATCATCATCATCATCATCCTCACCCATTCCCTACACTACACTTACAAGAACACTTAACATACACTCACCCCTAGTACACGACATAACTTATTATTATAGTCTTAATAGTCTTAATGAAGATCTTGATTCCATCTCTTCCTGGTCTCAACAATTTGGGCTTAACCTAAACGCATGTAAATCACAGGCTATTCTGTTCGCGAACCGTAGATTAATTCCTGAAGTCAACGACCTGAATATTCCACCTGTGAAACTGAATAAAATAATCATCCCGTTTAGCTCTACCGTAAAAAATCTCGGAGTGCATTTCGAATCTAATCTTAGTTGGGATACGCATATTAAATATACATGTAAGAAGGCATTCTCTATTCTCCATTCACTAAAAAGATTGTATCATTATCCATCTAAATTAAAACAGACGCTGGTACAGACACTCATTCTACCTCACTTCGATTATTGCGACGTTTTGTTCAGTGATCTCAGGATTGATTCCGCCCAGAAACTATAGCGTGTTCATAACGCGTGAGTCCGCTTCATTTGTAATGTTCGATACTATGATCATATCTCACCTTCTTTCGAGAAGTTATCATGGCTTAGGTTACATGAGAGGAGAAATCTGCACTCACTTTCTCTCCTATGTCGAATTATACACGCTTCATTCCCCTATTATTTATTCGCTCGTTTTCATACTCTCTCTCGCTATCATTAATATTAATACTCGATCACAACGCGATAACACGCTAGAAATCCCACTTCACACATCATCTCTGTATTCCTCATCTTTCACTGTTTCTACCTCTCGTCACTAGAACTCGATGCAGCCTGAAGTCAAGGGCTGCCGAACATTGAAATCTTTCAAATCCAAGTTAGAAAATTATCTTATGACGAGTTACCAAACTAACTTACTATTATGACAAGTGTTGTATTGCATGTTTCCACGTATTCACATTTTTTTTTATGTTCTAGTGATATTTAACTTATTTTATATTTTTGTTTTCATATTTTCCGATATTGTTATATCTCTAATGTGATAAGTTGAGCTATATATAAACATAATTTTCCTTAATGTGTATACTTAAAATATTGTATTCATTGTATGCTTTGTACCTCACTATTTTATTACTACTATTAGTATTATTATTACTCTTAGGCCTGTTATTATTATTTTATTATTATTTATTATTATTATTATTATTATCATTATTATCATTACTATTCTTATTTATTATTATTATTATTATTATTATTATTATTATTATTATTATCAATAATTGTCTTATTTTTTTATACTTTGTATGCCTCATTTATTTTTGACCTGCTGTTCACATTTTATTATGCTTTTTTCTTTCCTTCTCTATGTTATATATTATGTCTCATTTCTTCTTACTTGTTGCTTACATTTTATTATTATTATTATCTTATTCAGTTTTGTGTGTACTTTGTAAATTTGTAGTGTTTCTGTAACGCAGTTTTTACTCCTGGTTGAGTGTTAGAGAAGGTCGTATGGCCTTAACTCTGCCAGGTTAAATAAATCATTATTATTATTATTATTATTATTATTATTATTATTATTATTATTATTATTATTATTATTTTACTATTTTTTTCTGAAGATTCAAATTGTGAATAGATATAGCACGAATTCGTACAGGTTCGGGCGAGGCGTATGTGTACAGAAGTGGCAAAAAAACTGATTTCAGAGCCTTGTTCACTCCAGATCACGATAGACTGGGAAATAAGATTTTCGTGGTTCGAATCATGCCTGGGAAGGAGACTTTTTTTGTTCCTTATTCAAATTTATTCCCAATACTTTTCGATTGCTGATAAAATTCATGTTCTGGGAATAATAAGTTAATTAAGTAGTAGAATATCGCTGCAATCGGAAAGTATTGGGTATAAATTTGAATAAGGAACAAAAAAAACGTTTCCTTTCCAGGCAGGATTGGAACCACGAAAGTCTTATTTACCAGTCTATCGTGCTCTGGAGTGAACAAGGCTCTGAAATCAGCTACAAGGATCGGTCCGGTTTTTTTTGCCACTACTGTACATGTGTTTGTATATATTATGTAAATATTGTATATATTATATAAATAATGAATGCATTTCATTCATTCATATTTTAATAGATTGGTATGCAACAGTAATGAAAACTCGTAACCGACGGCACCATGTAATTAATATGAGTGAGACAATTTTTCGAAGACGACTTAGACAGTAAAGTTAAAATCTCGTCAATCTGCTTGACCCCACGGCATTGAGTCCTCTGTCTTCTTTTGCACGTCAACACAATGGATTATACAATAGTGAAGTAGTGCTATGTACGAGAAATCCAGGTTCCGTGTGAAATCTCCAGATCACTTCCAGACTCTGTCTTCCATCTCGAGAATTCAAGGAGAACCTGCATTTGTCGGAGAACAATACACTATTCCACTGCTGCATAGCCCATTGTGCGTGCTGACACGAAAAGTGAACACTAGCGACTCGTGCCGTGGAGTGAATTCTGGATCTGAAGCAGGCCGACGTGATTTTAAGTTCCATTGTCCAAGTCATTTTCGAACAATTATCGCACTCACATTCATAGCCGGTACAGCTTTCATCAGTGTTGCGTAATGATTTTTATATCACTGATTAGTAGACAGTGGATGCGGGATGACTTATCGTTGAATGTAGGTGCACATTTACTGTATGTTACATTTCTTTCATTCAGACCATTGGCTGAACAGGTTTTAAACGTAAACAGACGACGTCAACTTGCTTCTGTATCTCCGTACGGTCAGAAGGAAAAGAAAAATAACGTACTGTAGTACTGTAGTACATACCTTTCAAGGTTCAGTCCTCGACATCATTGATGCAATTACCAGCGTTGCAGTAAACGACGATATATTCTCGTAAGTTGTCGAAGCTGAATCGTCTTCGCCTATCGCTTAAACAGTTTTTGTATCGAGAGAATTTCTTAAGAAAACCTCTAAAATGGGGATCACTCAATTTCTTTAGTGGAATATTTGTACTGAGGATCATGTTGCACGTGTCGTTAGACTCGCACAACTAAATGATGATGATGATGATGATGATGATGGTGATGGTGGTGGTTACTCAGATTTCATTTCAACGCATTTCCTGTGCGATGTACTGTTGCAATGTTTCTCTATAGCCTGAGTTCTGGTTTTTATTTCAATTTTACATACATTACACACGATATTGTCTTCGTTAATACATAAAATGTCACTCTCATACTTCTTAATTGCATTTCGTACCTCTGAGCGAATTTAACGTTTTGCTATTATGAATGGATTAGCACAACATATTCAACGCGTACTAAATACTTGAGCAGAATAACACAACTGCACACATTGCGTTGCAATGTTACTATGAACAGATCGGGGTTCATTCGTTTTGTACGCTGCTGTACACAAAAGACGGACGGCGCGGCACGTGCCATATACTCTGATGCGATACAACTTCACTTTTCCTTAAGTCATCCCGCATACACTGTCTACTGATTAACTTGCAACTTCTTTACAGTGTTAACTTTTTAAGCAATTACCCAGCTGACTAGTTTCGAAGTGTTATCCTTCCTAGTGAAGATCACGCGCTATCCTCCGATTTCCTGTTGTGGTGGGGTGTGTTCATGTTTGTGTAGAAAAGGGTGTGTGTTTTGAAATTGAATTAAGTTTTCAGGATGTGCTGGGGATGTGTTTTTGTGTGTTTGTTCTAGAGAGCGAAGTTTCTGATTTTTGGCTATATGTGTAGTATTTTCTAGTAGTCGGTGTCTATGTTGCTGTAGTTGTGATTGGAGTTTGTGATGTATTCTGCGTAGGTTGAATTGTTGTGTAGTTTGGTTATGCTGTGATATGTTCCTTGTAACGTGTTTGAAGTGATATTCCAGTTTGTCGAATGTAGAAGTCCTTGCAACTACTGCAAGATAGTTTGTATACACCTGTTAAGTTGTATTTATTTGTGTGTCTTGTCTGTGTGTTAAGATGTTTTTGTAATGTGTTCTGTGTTCAGTATCCAATGTTGTATTTTAATTTCTTGAAAGATGATGCATACTTTTTTCCGTATGCTAGTGTGATGTATTTGTTTTGTTCTGATGTTTGTATTACGTTTTCTTGTTTGGGTTTTTACGACTATAGTCTCATTAGAGAAAATACAGAGAGTTTGGGAAGCCACTGAACACTTGTGTGACCCAGCCAAAGAAACTTTCTTTGCAACTGTTATAATTTAAAAGTTATGGTCACGTGGACTCCTGTATAAAACTATATCGATTACTTTCAACGTTATCAGATGGCAATCCTACGTTTCAACAATAATTGCTGCAGTTGTTGCGTTCTATCGAGTAGATATCATGGTAATTTATCGAGAAGAACGTGATCTTGTCAAAAAAGTGTTCTCGGGAAGGAGGTAGGTATATTAACATAGTGTAGCAGACATTTTCTGACAAATTTACATAAACACCAGGTCCTCGTCGTAATTTTTCCGTGCACTTATCGATAAACTCCGTGAAACAGGCCCAGTGGAGGACGCCGAACGGATTGATAGACCAACTAAACTGATGGAGGACAAGTTATTGGTATTTCTGATTATGATATAAAGTACGCTAAAATCATTACTACATAAATTTACATAACAGACAGATATCGATCTTGCAACGGCTCATAATGCCGTTAGAAAATAATTAAAACTCTTCCCATAAAAAGTAATGGTAGTACAAGAATTGAAAGCGATTGATCACGAAGGCGCTTAAGCTACTGCGAAAGGTTTCAAAATTTTATTGGGCAGAGAAGTGTTATTGTACTCGAGTTATTTTTTACGGACGGAAATTGGTTTCATCTTTCCGGCTACATCATTTCACAGAACACATGACTATGGTCGTCAGATAATCCTCACAGTTTACATGTTACTCCACTACATGAACAGAAAC
Organism: Periplaneta americana; assembly: GCF_040183065.1. NCBI lineage: Eukaryota > Metazoa > Arthropoda > Insecta > Blattodea > Blattidae > Periplaneta > Periplaneta americana. The sequence goes on from NC_091132.1 coordinate 76,755,932, forward strand.
TTGGGTTGACATTTCCAGTCGTCGCATTTATTGTTTCTATTTTCTTTAATGAAACAATAGACTGTTGAATGTTTTTGCTCTGACTCTTTGTACAATTATTTCATTTGCCAACTTTAATAATATGAAATCAAACACCTTTGGTTCCAACAAGACAGCGCCACTACACAGACAACTGATAGATGCCTACAAATTTTAACTGAGATTTTTGGACAACGCGTTATCTCTAAGCATCTATGGTCTCCACGGTCCCTATAGTTGACACCACCGAACTTTTATCTGTGGGTAGCAACATAATGTGCAGTGCATCGAAATTGTCCACGTTTACTAAATGAACAGCAAGCTGCAATGACCGTATATAAAGAGAGCTTTTCACAGCAAGAACTGGTAAAAATGTGTGAAAGTGAAACAAACAGGGCAGGTATATATAATGGTCGTGAATATCATTTTCAACATCTGTTATGAGTAGACAGTGAAAGTGAACAGTGACTTTCTGAATTCTCCGTATTTTGATGCTGCAAAAATCTATTGCGAAACACCGAAAAAAAATATTTTTTTTTGAGTTTCTATCTTGTCTATATTATTGGACATGTTTTCTTAACATTCAATATCTACGAGAAATTTTATTCCAGAATAATGCACAGTACGTAAAGCAATATTAAGTAAAAAATTATGTAAAATCTTTATGTAAGTAAAAAACTCATAGTAATTGTTCACTTCAAGAATAGTCAAACGAATTCCTTCCTGATACGTACAATGAACCAATAAATGAGACAGATCGCTTAGTATCAACAGAGAAACGTTTGGTTAAGAGAAATTGAAGACCTCCCCGGAATAGAATGTAACATAATTTTAATTAAATATGTGGCTTATGTGAAAAAAATAATTTTGAAACATTCATTTATAACAATAAATTATTGCATCCAGAAGCTTAATAAACTTGTATTCTTGCTTAGTCAAATAATTCTGCTAATAAATGGAGGCCTAACGAAATGTGTCCCTGAAATTATTTTCCTTTCTTCTGAAACGCGAATCATGGAAATGTTGGTTACACCCATGTTCCGTGGAGGTCTTCAATTCATATATCCATACAGAATTAAATCTACTTTTCGTTGTGAATTTTATACGTTTTGAGGCCCGAGGTTACACTACAGGACAAGTATAGAAGATAATATTGGAGAGTGATTCATTGTTCGAGGATTTACAATTCATTTAAAGATATTTGTTACGCGTGGGTGAATCGATAATCCAGAGGGTGGGTGGCGAGAGGTTAAGGCTTCCACCTTTACGACAATCGGCATTTAATAGCAGTAAGGATGTCAGTCTTACGTGCCACCACCTTTACCATCAAGGAAATGCCCCTCGTACTCATTTCTGTTAGAGGCTGAGTAAACTTTAGGGCCATAGTGGGGCTGGAATGATTAGATCAGTGGAGAAAATCCATGACCCCATCTGGAATCGAACTCGCGATCTTCCGGTTTAGAGCGTTACGCCTTATTCGCGACGATACCGCGCGCTCCGGCGGATTCGTCTACAGTAGAACCCAGTCTAGTATATACAGTCACGAAGCTCAATACGTAGTAAATATGCATCCATAGATAGTTGCTAACCACTAGGATCGCTAATATCGCCTCATTACAGAAATGCGAAATAGTACCCGCACAGTCTATTGTTCCTAGCACCCTCACAACTCAAGCTTCGTGACTGTATATATTAGACTGTGGTAGAACCCCGATTATCCGTCACCCTATTAACCGACTGTCTTTCACATTTTTTTATACAAGAGATATGAAGTACTGCACATTACATTAGCACGTTATTTTTTTGGAGAAGGTTATTACAAGACTTTACCCTTACACTGTATGGTCTACTGTTCGAGTTGTCATGCTGTATAACTTCTATTTTAAATGTCTTCCATGGATAGTCCATCAAAAGAAATCGTGTTGTGCTAAGTACAGGGACATCATTTTATTTTTACTAACATTTTTAATATTAACCTGTCTATACCTTTAGAGAACCGGAAACATCGTTTGCTCCCCCCTCCAAGACTGGAATTCGATGATACTGGCGTAAAACACAAATCACTCTACTAGGTATAGGATGGAAGAAAAGTAGTTCATCCATTTACGTAAAGTAGGAAATATCGCGATTTTGAGTTTGATAATTTTCATTAGGTTTTTCTTTAATCAAAGTACAGTACTGTATTAAGAATAAGTGTTTTTACTCACGAAGTGAGTTATCCATGCGAACGTATTCATTATGCAGTGTATACTGTCTACAGCACATTAGCGTACAATATAGAGAAAGAAGTTAAATTGAAAAATAATCATAATATGAATATTTAAACACAATTTTGAAAATGGTGGCCGTTCATTTCGATACAGGCTTCAGTTCTTTTGTGCATATTATCGCACTATAGACTATTGCATCTAATTCCAATTGCCAGTTTCGTCCTTCGTACTAGTAACTCATGTTGAAATAATTCTGTACCTACTCTACGTACTGTGAATTCAATCTTCACTTCTGCCCGACCCGAAAATATAAAATTACTCAGACATGCTATCTACTGTCCGTCTAAGTGGTTATGCCGCAGGATTGTAGAAAGGGAGGAAATCACGTGACAGTTAATTACTTAACGAGGCCCTTTTATTTAAGTTAAATTAAACAGCTGTATAATATTACGTAAACGTCCAATTCCTAAGAGAAATTAATGTTTTCAGAAAAGAGCTAAGACAGCCCAGCTTTTACAGAGGGGCGAGCAGAAGCAGGTGGAGGAAATTGGGATGCGACGTAGGCAAACGGACAGTACCTGTGCGAAAATATGATTCAATATTGAAAGCTCTTTCGTCACTTGGAAAACGCGAACATATTTCTGGAACGTACTATACCCAGTAACTCAGTACTGCTTACTATCTGCGGTCTTGGTTCTGTGTGGAGTTGGAACTTCCTTAGTAGAAGGGGTAGGAGTGAAGTACATTCAAAAACTCAGATACAATAAAAATTGAAGTAAAAATAAAATGATGTCCCTGTATAAAGAAGTGCAAATAACTGAGTGGAAGAAACTGTGGCTCATCTCAGAATACGAGATTGGAGTCACAACTGTGTGCAATTTAATAAAAATCAAGGGTAAAATGTACAAAGTATGTAAATCTACAACTTGAGACCTCCACTATTCCTATCTTTCCACATACAGCCATTACAAAGAGTTTTCTTGGCCCTTAAAAACCTGCGTCGTTAACAACCAGGCATAAATCAGTGAACGTCTGGTCCACTACCTAACGTGTTGAATATAAGGCCATGGAGAAAATTACAAAAGTGTAAGCAGCATTATTCATTACTCTGAGGGGTGATAGATCTAACAATAAGGAACCCTTTTTGTTAAACAACCTATGTCTTTTGACGCGTCGTCTCGAAGTTACCGTTGAAAATGTTTTTGTGCGGGCGTACGTCAATGTATGCGAATGTGTACCCCTGTTTGTTTGTTGAGATGTTTGTAAAAGACGAGAAGGGTTATTGTTGTTTGTATTTAATGTTCAATACCTTTTCCTTTCAGTTCAGTGTAATCATCAATTGAGAATGGATGTCGACGCGGTCTTCCACCAATGCGCCGGGGACGAAGAGACCCATCGTCTCGAAGGCGCTGATAAAGTCGAGCAAACACTGTGTGGTGAGGGTGATTTCTGTTTTGAAACTGTTGTTGGTACATGTGGAGAGCTCTTCTTCCGTTTCCGCGAGCCTCCCCATAACACATTACCATGTCGGCTAACTCGGGAAAAGTGTAAAACGTAAACAAACAACAACCACCTTCTCGTCTCTTACAAACATTTCAACAAACAGGGGTGCACAAATTTGCATACATTGACGTACGCCCGCTCAAAAACATTTTCAACGGTAACTTGGAAACGACGCGTCAAAACATAGGTTGTTTAACAAAAATGGTTCCTTAATGTTAGATCTATCACCCCTCAGAGTTTATTGCAGAGGTTTTGAATCACTCTGTATAATGGTACGGATTATCAGAATTTTTCGATTAACCGTTCAGCCCACCCCGTTTTTTTAAAGATGTTTTTATTAAAAGTACCAAGTCTCTTGGACCCTTGCCTTTTACAAAAATATGATTTTATGAATTGAAATGGCACTCCGTTCATTACCACGGATGATAAAGGTACTACTGTACTTGTAGGAAATTGTACCTTATATTAGAATGTTACTTGGTCTTTATATTCTACAAAATATTGAAGAAATTTGATTTAATTTCTTTTAGATTTTTTCAGGAATTCATTTTTAACTTAAAATCTATTACTTAGTGGTAGGGTTTTAATTTATTCGTCCTACAATACATTACATTTTTACAAAATTCGATCATATAAAATTGCTGATGTTCTTGCTACTGACATCTGTCATTTGAGGACAAACTACAAACTTTTACAGTTAATTCATAGATGTCACTACATGTATATCTATGTCACACACTCAGTGAACAGAAAGAGATGCGTGGGTCGACGTAACTAACTTGGTAGTTGAGCTGCTCCATCATCGTTTGCTATAGTGCGTGGGAGGTTAATGTCGAGACTCGAGAGGGGCTCGGAGAACGGCTCCCACTGGGGTGTAATGAGTTTAACATTTGAACGTATTTATTGCAGCGATGGTAGCCAAAAGTTGGCAGGGAGCGTGTATATATGGCGATAGTAAAGTTGCAGTCTGAGGAGTTTGGTATCAAAGTTGGACAACTCCACTTTTTTTTTTTTTACAGGAGAGGAGAAAAACTAGATCCTCGGAAACCAATGTCACCATTATACATATATTTTTTCTAACATTCGCATGGGTCATAAAAATATTTTTTCAATCTCAAAATGTGATTAAAATTAATAGTCAGGTTGAAATTTAAGTTTAAAACGTGGAGTTTTCCATCTCTAATGTATAATGTGTATAAAATTTTGGCAGTTTATATCGTTCACAGGAGAAGTTGTTGCGAATGGTTAACTGGGCTTGGGAAGGAGGCGGATCGTGGCTGTTTGAAATTGGTACTAACCCATCATTCACATGGAGGACTTCGGAAACCACGAAAAGCCACGTCAGGATAGCGAGTTCCTGACATCGAATTCCGGACGACCCGAATACAAGAAGGGAATAATAAACATTGCTCCCTCGTACACTGTTATAATAATATAAATGTTAGAAAGAAATCAGAATTATCCTTAATTTCACAAAAAAATTAGTGGAGAAGAAGGTAAGAATATTTTGAAATAAGAGGTCCGGAGCTTAAAATATAAACCATGAGGAATCCAAAAAAGAAAACTACACTAATTATTAATAACGTATTTGTTCCATTGTAAATATACGAGCAAGCATATATATATATATATATATATATATATATTTATTTATTTATTTATATCAGGAGCCACCGGCGTGGCTCAGTCGGTTAAGGCGCTTGCCTGCCGGTCTGAAGTTGCGTTCGGGCGCGGGTTCGATCCCCGCTTGGGCTGATTACCTGGTTGGGTTTTTTCCGAGGTTTTCCCCAACCGTAATGTGAATGCAAGGTAATCTATGGCGAATCCTCGGCCTCATCTCGCTATCACCAATCTCGTCGACGTTAAATAACCTAGTAGTTGATACTGCGTCGTTAAATAACCAACTAAAATAACAAAAAAAATATATCAGGAAGTACAGTAGGCCTATCACTGATCATTGACAGAAAGAAGCAACTCTCCTAAGTTCCATGCATGTTTGAAAATATCTTAACTGAAATAATATAATAATTGTAGTAATAATAATAATAATAATAATAATAATAATAATAATAATAATAATAGTGATAATAATAATAACAAAATATTATTATTATTTTTGTTCTTGTTGTTATTGTCCACCGTTGTGGCTATCTGGATATCGCCAGCGCTTCACGAACAAGTGATCCGAGGTTCGATTTCCGGAGTGGGCAATGGAAGAAATTTATCTTCCGTCCACTGGAATGGGTGGTTGTCAGTTTTCTTTGTGATTGTCCTGCGATGTGCCTGCGGTAGCCCTGTTTCGTGCTAATCACATGACCAGGGAGACCCATACTAGTGAGTTATCTATTGTGCGCTTCAGTGGTTCTCTCTAACCTACCCGAAGTGGCGTGTAAGATGGAAAAAAGGGAAGGTTAACTGACAAAGTAATAAAGATGATTATTATTATTACTATTACTATTATTATTATTATTATTATTATTATTATTATTATTATTATTATTATTATTATTATTATTATTATTATTATTATAAGTCTAGAAGAACTAAAGCCAGCAGGCCTTCTCTTCCGCCCAGCCTCATTCTAATTACTGAATACGGTAGCTTTACCTACTACAGTAATAATTGTATTAATATACGCATCTAGAACGTACAACAATTTTTAATTTGTTATTTAACGACGCTTTTCAACTTATATAATTATCTTGAGTGAGATGAAGGTGATAATTCCAGCGAGATGAGTCCAAGGTCCAGCACCGAAAGCTACCCAGCATTTGCTCTTAATGAGTTGAGGAAAAACCTCGGAAAAAATCTCAATCAGAGAACTTGTTCCAACCAGGATTTGAATCCAGATCTTAAATATTTGTTGTTTTTTTTTTCTTCTAAATATTGATAAGCCATTTTGACGGAAACTTATTCAATAAATATTTTTATATGTGAATAAAAGTTTAATTATTATTTTTTCTTCAAAATTCGAATTTATTTTTTTTAAACGACCAGTTTCACGCATCTCCAATATTAATGTAGGTTTTAAATTTAATATGGCCTAAAATTGTTTACTTTCTTGTATGATTAACAATTTCAAATGCAAGTTGCTCTATACTTACATTTATTAACAGCATCCTAATGACCTAATCCATTTAAATCCTTGTAGCCTAATGTTTTTAAAATAAGTCAAACTTCACAATACTATGATGAAAGAGTGATGGAACGGAGAAAAATTCTCTCCGGCGCCGGGATTTGAACCCGGGTTTTCAGCTCTACGTGCTGATGCTTTATTCACTAAGCCACGCCGGATACAACCCCGACGCCGGTTAGAATCGTCTCAGATTAAGCTCCATCTCTTGGGTTCCCTCTAGTGGCCGCCCTCTCCACTACGTCATAGATGTCTATGAACGCAGGACCGAAGTCCATACATGTGTTGAGGTGCACTCGAATGAGTGACTGGTTGGCCGGGATCCGACGGTATGGGCGCCGTCTTAAATCACAAAGGGATTTATTACGCATATCATATATATTTTGATGTACCGAAGTACATATGATATTTCCATGCAGATATTCTGCGTCATCATATGATGAAAGAGTGATGGAACGGAGAAAAATTCTCTCCGGCGCCGGGATTTGAACCCGGGTTTTCAGCTCTACGTGCTGATGCTTTATCCACTAAACCACATCTATGACGTAGTGGAGAGGGCGGCCACTAGAGGGAACCCAAGAGATGGAGCTTAATCTGAGACGATTCTAACCGGCGTCGGGGTTGTATCCGGCGTGGCTTAGTGGATAAAGCATCAGCACGTAGAGCTGAAAACCCGGGTTCAAATCCCGGCGCCGGAGAGAATTTTTCTCCGTTCCATCACTCTTTCATCATATGATGACGCAGAATATCTGCATGGAAATATCATATGTACTTCGGTACATCAAAATATATATAACATATAAAAAATATATATTCACAATACTATGGTATACATTCTACACCTAAGGCCAGGGAGCCTCACTGAAGTAATGTTCAGGAAAAGAGTGGTCTCTCCAAAAGGCTGAGAAACTGGAGCAGAATGTAGAAGAGAGAAGGTAATATGAAGTCCTTTCTCAATTTAAAAAGAACAAATTAAATTATGTCTTTATTTATTGTAAAAAAAGTCGTATGTTTAAATTCAAATTTTCGAAGAACAGTTTTTAAAAATTATTATTATTATTATTATTATTATTATTATTATTATTATTATTATTATTATTATTATTATTATTATTATTATTATGTTCGCGGTCCCCTATTAATTGGTGTGCGGATCACTAGGTGGCTGCGGTCCCGCTATTGAGAATCACTGCTCTAGGTTTCAGGTAATGCAGTTTCTACTGGGTGTTCATTTCAAAGTGTGTCATGACGTCACTGTTGTGAGTCAGCGATTTGAAGCGAGTTTCAGCTTTTATGCCAGAGAAGTTGCCTATTAATCAAGGCGTTCAATCTGAACTTGAAAACGTGTACGGTATGACTTGAACGTCGTAGCAACAGATGGCGGTCTGTACGGTACCATAACCTCTTTCGAACTGTGTTTTGCGCGGGATGTCATAGACAGGATGTTTGTTATCATCGGTTGTGTACGACAACAGTCCACAACACAAATCAAATACTCCGTGTCTATGTTGACCGTCGAAGTTAATGTCAACAAATACTGTACGTAAGTAATCGTCTTAACCCTCTCCCCATATCCCGACAGTAAGAAAAACCTCACCTCAGTACGTGTTTCCAAACAGTTCACATTCCTGCCACTACCGGCGTTACCGTACGTATCGGTAAGTACTCTTCAGAATGAACGCCGTACTTGCTAGGCAACTTCTCTGACACATAGGTAATACGCCTCTGCGGAAGTGTAGGAAGATTGAATTCTCTAGGCTCAACGGCTAGCCGCATGACGACATACAGCGAGCCACGACACACTTTGAACTGAACACGCAGTATTTTGAAACACGTACGCACTATATTATAGTTGAAATTGGAGTACTAGATAATACTTTTGCATCGTGAATCACAGATAAAATTTAATAACAGGAAGGGAAAAACGGAGAGAACGGTAGTGCGGTTCTGTCAATAAAAGTCAAGCTTTATTTTGGGTATTTTCGGTCATTTTTATTTTCGATTCGAAAGTCAAATGAATGACAGAAAAAAGAAAACGAATATCATTGAAGAGAAAGTTTTTATAGTTAACAGCCGAGACTTTTGTTAAAGTTGACAAAAATGAGATAGCACTCACACAGATAATACGTAATTAAAGGTAACCTTCCTTAACTATTTTCAGTTTTGTAATGAAAATAATAAAGCACTGTTACAAAAAGCTTGATGACAGAAACAAACTTTTCTCGGCCTTCCTGCGCGTAATTTCTTGAAAATTACTAAGAAAATATTTCCGATGCAAATGCTCCATTTATTGCAACACCCCTCGAACCAACTACGGATATCTTGTTCAAGAGCGGATGGAATAAAAGTATTTCCAATGGTGCCAATTCAAGGGAAATGTAATGGAGAAGAACAGAGACATTCTTAATAGATGGAGCGTAACGCTAGAGTTTGATGCTTTTCTCTACAGATACAAGGAATGGTGACAGACAGAAAAATCGTATTTGGAGTTGCCCAAGTATGAAGAACAAATCTCTATATTCTGTCGAACTCATATGATTTATTGCACAATATTTTTTTGCACAAAAATCAGGTATAGTTCGACAGAAACCCCCTGTTGTCAAGTAAATCAAACAGTGGCATTAACATTGTGTGTGTGGAGTTCAAGGCCAACGAAAAATACAGGACGCGACGCATAGGCTACATCACCACTATCTAAACCACTAAACCAAACAGTGGCATTAACATTGTGTATGTGGAGTTCAAGGCCAACGAAAAATACAGGACGCGACGCATAGGCTACATCACTACTATCTAAACCACTAAATCAAACAGTGGCATTAACATTGTGTATGTGGAGTTCAAGGCCAACGAAAAATACAGGACGCGACGCATAGGCTACATCACTACTATCTAAACCACTAAATCAAACAGTGGCATTAACATTGTGTATGTGGAGTTCAAGGCCAACGAAAAATACAGGACGCGACGCATAGGCTACATCACCACTATCTAAACCACTAAATCAAACAGTGGCATTAACATTGTGTATGTGGAGTTCAAGGCCAACGAAAAATACAGGACGCGACGCATAGGCTACATCACTACTATCTAAACCACTAAATCAAACAGTGGCATTAACTTTCTGTATGTGGAGTTCAAGGTCAACGAAAAGTACAGGACGCGGCGCATAGGCTACATCACTACTATCTAAACCACTAAATCAAACAGTGGCATTAACATTGTGTATGTGGAGTTCAAGGCCACCGAAAAATACAGGACGCGACGCATAGGCTACATCACTACTATCTAAACCAGTAAATCAAACAGTGGCATTAACATTGTTTATATGGAGTTCAAGGCCAACGAAAAATACAGGACGCGACGCATACTTCACTATCTAAACCAGTAAATCAAACAGTGGCATTAACATTGTTTAGATGTTGATACAGCGTCGTAAAATAACCCAATAAAATAAAAAAAACATTGTTTATATGAAGTTCAAGGTCAACGAAAAATTCAGGACGCAACGCATACTTCACTACCTAAACCAGTGGTGACCAACCCGTGCTCTTGTGCGATCTTACACTCTTCGCTGCGCACGAGAAATATGGGAGAGCAGATCATCGCAATGCTTGCAATGGCATAATTGCTCTTTTTTACTCGTAAGTGCTTTTGAATGCACACAGTGGTTCGTAAGAGCAGCTGAGTTGGACACCGCCGCTCTAAGGTCACGTGACTACAACTGTCATACTGCAGCGCTTCTCTGTGTTTTCGTACCTATTTTATGGCGAAGTGCATCAATCTCGATTAAAAACGCAGTAATCATGGGTTACGAAACGACGGTTAAACACTAACCGTGGTAAAAATGTAATTTCTGTGCACCATTCATAATCACCGATTACTTAAACAAGATTAGCTAACACTTCATTTAACCAGCGTAAAGGTGGAGTAACGGTTAGCGCGTCTGGCCGCGAAACCAGATGGTCCGGGTTCGATTCTCGGTCGGGGCAAGTTACCTGGTTGAGTTTTTTTCCAGGGTTTTCCCTCAACCCAATATGAGCAAATGCTGGGTAACTTTCGGTGCTGAGCCCCGGACACAATTCGCCGGCATTATCGCCTTCATTTCATTCAGACCTAAATAACCTAAGATGTTGATAAAGCGTCGTAAAATAACCTACTATAATAAAAATAAAAAACCGGCGTAAAGCCTATGATGATACACTGGTTTCTACAAAATGACTAAAGGAAAGCATCCATTCCTTTGCAAAGATAATAGTCAACGTCAAAAAAACTCCTTTTTACATTGAAACGAATGTGTTCTATATTCTTCCTGCATTGTTTGCTTTTCGGTCAACCCTGGGCCATAAGCTTGAAACGGTGGAGCCAAAAAGGTGTACTAGTATGGCCGTCAAATTACCCATAGTTCATCTCTTTTTCCGGTGTGTCTATCAGCTGTTTTGTTCATATTATTACGATTACAAATTGTTTCGTGTTGTGAATATTTCAAAAGTGTGATCAAGTTCAGCAGCTGTTATTTTTTTTATAACTAAGCTAATTTTCTGTTCAGCTCAACTGTAGAATATGTACGTTGATATGTTCCGCTATGCTTTAACATGTGAAGGAGCGCCAACATCCTTCTTGATAAAAGAATGTGGAAATGAAATGTTCAGTCCATGTCACAACCGTAACAGTTGTAATAAATATATCCTACAGTGAAATGTACATTGATATAATAATCTGCTATGTTCATACAACATAGGGTCAAAAATTTACAGTTTTCCCCCCCAAAAATATTTCTTTCTTTATTTCATTCGCGTTATTCTGCTTACATCGTTAGTAAAATTACTAAAACAGTTACATCAGTAGGTATATCTAGAAAAGAGTTAATATTATTTTAAATAAATATGTGTGTCTTCTATTACGTTTTCGTGAAATTAAATAATAATGCATGCTTAAATTTGTTAACATTCTGGCTTGAGAGACGTGGCAACCTTCAGCAGGATTCATGCAGCTGACAGACGTACACCTTAGTGATTTCAAGCTCTCTGTCCATTGGTCTCCTGCCGAGCGGATGGCAGTTCGGTACACATATTCGATAAACAACTTACAATGTCATTCAAAGTTCAGGAATATCGTATATTATTAATTTATGGAGAAATTCGTCGTAATTGAAATGCGGCAAGAAGGATGTACCGTCAACGTTTTCCGCACAGAAGGTTACCTAATCGGCGAATGTTTGTAGCAGTTTCTCAACGATTATTAGATACTGAGAGTCTCTTACCCCGCTTCGAAAATCACACAACCAGAAATTTCTTTAAAAATGATACTGCTTTACGGAAGCGGGAGAGATTAAAATGTTGTATTAAAAAAAAAAATTCTTGTGATTTTGTGCAGTAAACCATTATTATGTCTTTTTTTTGGACGTAGGCCTAAATAAAAATGGAGAAATATTGTTAAATAAAATGGAAATTTACTATTATGATCTATTAATGAGATTGAAAGTTTGTACTTGCTGCTCGTTTTATGTGAACAACAATTTCCCTGTCCGCTCCTGCATTAGAACAGAGCATCTGAGCGTATTCCGAATCTCAGCGCTGAGCAATCCGATGGCATCACGGTGTTCCGAATTTCAACGATGACGTCATTGATGATCCATCGGTGTCGCAACGGTTCCATCAGCTTGCAGAGGTGGTGGCAGTCTCCATCAGCCGCCATCAGTGAATCTGATTGGTTCTTGTATAAGGCGGGAATTAGCAGACAAATTACATCGTGCACTGTTGTGTCATGGAGGTGTGTTCAGAATTTGGTTCTGCTGTATTGTTTGTAATGAACACAATGTAAAAACAATATGTTAATGGCTTATGAGCGAACATGCCAACGGACCAGTTATTACTACCGGTTCCAGAAATAAATTGTTTATGCTCTCTTTTCTTTGAACGAGATGACAGTATGGAAATTTCGCAAAATCTTGCTAGGTAGTACAGACAACAACTTGTACAACCGCCATGATAGCCATCGAACCTTCCAGCAGTTTTATTCCTATTTCACTGCAGCGTGACGTCATTGTTGTGCACCAGTCCGGTGAGATTCGGAATACGCTGTCTGTTTTGTACCTGTTTTGTCTATACCCGCTTCACCTGTACTGTGTACTTGTAAACCCCTTACTCCCCATCCAGCAACGTTGTCAAAGTCTAATATTGTGAACTTTAATAATTAGTTAAATATTGCAATTGGAAAAAAATTGTAAGAATATTGTTTCTTCCTTATGACATGAACAATCATCAGTTAAAATAATGGTACTTATACCCCTTACACCCTGTAAAATAGATTAGTTAACAAACTCTTGACTGAATTCATTTCGGTCCACAGAATAACGCTAATAGTACTCGTAAAACGCAAGAAAATAAAGAAGAAGATAATAATTATGATATATTTGTTAGCCTTAATAATTATAAATATTAATTATTATTGTGATTATAATCACATAATCACAATTAAATTATTGCATCATCAGCTGTAATAATAATAATAATAATAATAATAATAATAATAATAATAATAATAATAATAATAATAATATTTAATAATAATTATATCTGTTATAACGTAAGACATTAATACCATTCAACTTGAATTCTTAGAGAGGAAAAAGTATATCTACAAATATTACATACGATGTAATCACTTATTGCTAACGGGAATTGAGCCTATTGCATTTTAAAAGTTGACTCATAGCTGTCAAGTAAAATTTAACATGTGGCCTACAGACAATTTCTAGCCGGCTTAATTAGTTAACTCGCTTTTGAAACGCAATAGTCTACTGTAGCTGCGTTTAAAAGTTAATTAAATAGTAGTCTACACAATTCGGATTCCATCGTGTACCGTATCTGATCTCGGATATTAAGAGGAGTGGAAAATGCAAACAAGAAACAGGAGAAGTGTGATGTGTTACTTGGTATCATCACTATCATCATCCTGTATTAAGAAGAAAAACACTTGACAACTCGCTGCAGCGCCTACTCTTTCATATCTTCAGGCAACTTTCGCATTAACACATTATTAAATAAATAGATTCTGTACTAGGAAAAGTAATCAAACGCGGACGTTCTAATGAATTCACACGGGAATAACCCATAACAACTATTTAAAGCTACTCATTCATGGAATAACAGACGACTTCATTCTTAAACAAATATCAATGTATTCTATAGAATTGTTTGTTGTCCTAAAGTAAATTTGAGTATAAAAGTCACTTTGAAAAGCGTGTTATTTCACTGCCATCGTTAAACTCTTGAGAGACAATAGGACTTTATAGTCAAGGACGCCCACAAAGATGCACGTTTGTGCGTTGATGTCCTTTTAAGTAATGAATCTTAGAAAAATCTAAACTCTAAACCCACACCTTTCGCCCATACAATTCGCAGGATATCATAATCAAGATAGTCATAATTAGAATCATATTCTGTTTCTTTCTCAATTCAAAGAGCATTACGTAACAATATGTCTTAAATTAATGATCCTCTCATTCAATGCGGTAACAGAGTAATACGTCTGCTACCTACATGATTATGATAGTATAAGATGTACGTGCAGAGATCCGAAGTATAGTATAACTAGTGGCTTGTGCAGCAAATGCTGCAAACTAAGTTCATTAGACGTTCAAACAAACATTTTTCAGATTTATTTTCAATGAAGAATACCAGACATTCTGAAAGTTATTTGCTTCCATTATATTGAAACATTCTCTCTCTCGAGCCAATACTGAAGAGAACCACGCATATAAATATCTACACCACACCGCCATTAAATATATGAAAAAGACCCAACCCCACTTGATTAATAACTATAAACATATTTGATTTTTAATAATATTATTATCTTACGTAAGTTTTATAGCTTTCAGTAACATATACTATAATATACTATATAGCCGCCACTCAGTAAAATATAGAAATCAAAATCTAATTTAAGTTATTCTCTACATCTACTTACATATCCCCAAAAGTTTCACTTTCATATCGTCAATATAGCATTAATATATATAATTAATGAAAAATAGTCACAGCATGGAATTAACTACAATAATATTTCATTTCTAATGGTAATAATGTTATCAAACCACCTCAAGTTTTGTAATTTTTAATATCCAATACACAGCTGTACCCAGAAAATTACACACCACAGAATCGAACCTGTAAATTATTTTTAGTAAGTTAAGTTTTTAATAATCAATTTAATTTGAGCTGTAAATACGTCAGCATTCTTGCAGATCATGGCCTTCGTGTAATATTGTTTACTGTAGTGTGTGTTTTGTTTTATTCTGAAATGCGATTAGCTAGTTTAGCTAGTTCTCAAAACTGACGACAGATGGGTTTTGGAAAATAGGAAAATTATGTTGAAAAATTGACATTTCACTGAAAACTACTATTTTTCTGAAAAACTATGAGTTCCAAGCTTCAAAATGAGGGGTCATTTATTAAAATCCGTTCAGCCGTTTTCCCGTAATTTCCATTACCAATTCAAATTATATATATATATATATATATATACCTGCATTTGTGCCCTAACTGTAACTTGCAGAATTTTTTCAGGTTTTTCCTCACGTCAGTGATTTTTTTTAAGTATAGAATTATATTGAACTTTAAAAATAGAACAACAGGGGTGCTATTCATAGACATTTCGCAGCACGCGCTACGAGCGTACTAAGCTAGCCCCGGCTATCGACTGGTTACTTGTACAGAATTCAAATCATATCCTATCGCTAACACTGGTTTATGAATACGAAAAACGCTGATCATCCACAGGAAACCCGCGCTAAAAATGTCTGTGAATACGGGACCAGATGTCTAAGGACTCAGAAGGATAGACGTATTTCTTATATTTTCTGAGTATTAGATACAGTTATTCGACACGGTACAGCTATCCAGACTACGTAAAACTTCGCAGAGGAATGTGTCGATATATATCGATATATGTATTTATTTATTTATTTATTTATTTATTTATTTATTTATTTATTTATTTATTTATTTATTTATTTATTTATTTATTTATTTATTTATTCGATATACCGGTAGTAATTGGGCACTGCACAACCATCCAGATTTTACAGAAAACTTACAGAGGAATGTCTCAGTATTTATTAGTAGTTGTTCGACACGGTACAACCACAGTCTAGTATATACAGTCACGAAGCTTGAGTTTTTTTAGGGTACTAGGAATAATAGACTGTGCAGGTACTATTTCGCATTGTCTGTAATGACGCGATAGTAGCGATCCTAGAAGTTAGCCACTATATATGGATGCATATTCCCTGCGTATTGAGCTTTGTGACTGTATATACTAGGCTGTGGTACAACCATCTAGATCAGTGGTTCCCAAAGTGGGGGTCGCGATCCGCCAGGAGTTGTATAACGTTCTAAGGGTGTCCTGAGATGATTTACAAAATAAAACGAAAACGCCTTATTAACCATACATCTGGTTTTCATTTACAACATAAACAACGTTGAATATAAAAATCAAAACATCTTTCAGCGGTTACAAAGTAAAAAATAATTAATGTAATAAGTGTTCCTGATTTTGAAATCGCGGCCTCTCAAATCTGGACTGAGTATTCGATTCATGTTCAAGTTTAAGATTTCTCGCTTTTGTTTTGATGGTAATCATAGACGAAAAAACATAATTTGCATGAATACGAGATTGCAAATGTTATCAAAGATTTCAGAGTTCCTTTTGCAAACTCGAGGTATTCTTTAAGAACTGGTCAACACTCTGAGAAAAAAGGGCCTATTTTCAACATTCCATCACTAGATACATATTTCATTGAGTGTTTCTGTCATATTTTTTTGGAATTTCAGTCACTTGGACGCAATGGATTCAGTATCCATCTGGGACTGACGTAATTGCTTTGAGTTTCTTTCGAAAATACTCAAAAACCTGTTGTTTAAAATCGTACTTTTACTGGTATAAAGTCTCGCAAGCAGGGATTACCGACGACAGGAATGCGAACGAAACAACCTATAAGGAAGAGCGGGCGATAGGAAAGGTCACGAGATAACTTGAATGATAAACAATCGGAAGAGAAACGACGTCGATAGAATCAGTCTTGCATTGTGATAGTTACATTACGGTTTTAGTTTCAGTTCCACTGCATGTCAATACGTGTCTTGTTCCAAGGGCGTGTATTTTATTATAGGCTACTGTGTAGTGATGAAGCGTTCCCCTCGCAGAGTATCGTTATTTTATTCGTAAACATATGTTGCGTGTTTAATTTCCTTCGAATTTTAATTTCGTTACGCTCTTCATTTCCACAGGCGATGTTCCCATTTGTTCATCTTCTTAGAAGAGGCAGTACTTCATCGGCCCGCGCCTCTCTCTCCCTCGGCGTGCCTAAATACACGTCAAAACAGACAGTAACGTCACCACTGCTTTTCGGTAATCGTTCCTTGCGCGAGCTATATTGAGTAAAATTGTAGTATAGTTGTTCACGATTTTACAGATATTTGTATCTTTTTAAATGGAGTCAATTACCGGTACAGTAGTGGGGGTGTTCGAACTGAAGTCTCATTCAAAAGTAGGTCGCGCCTTGTAAAAGTTTGGGAACCACTGATCTAGATTAGATAAATAAAGTACATCGTCAGAAGTATAAATTATCTTAAGGGTCATTTACAGAGAAAGTGGCCACTTTTGTAACCAATTTTCTCAATTATAAAATATTGTTTACAGTGAAGGTTTTGATATGAATACGTCTCTAAAATCAGACCAACACGTACGTAGGGTACCAGACGGAAAAAATGATGTAGCGTTTGCAGGGTGCTCCATTCCGACTCTATAACATGATTGAAATAAATGTTGTCTCTTTCGATCGTGTATACGACTACGATGCGAGCATGACCTTGAGTTGGCGCCGTTCATGGGCGAGGCATGGTAGGGGACTGCGACGTCTGACAGCCACTTTTGGCGTGGGCGAAAAATTTCGGGCAGTATATCTTGCGATTCCGATGTGCTAGCGCTCTGATTTTGGTGCCAAACGAATAGATATATTGATTCAAGTTAGACGTATTCGCGTAAAGCTCACGGCCGTGTCCTCGACACAGCCACACCCTGATTTTAATTATACAGGGTGTTTCCGGGCTGGTGTTACAAGCTTTTAGGGATGATGGGGAAGGACACATGTATCAATTTAAGATAAGGAACCCTGGTCCGGAAATGACTGAGTCGAAAGTTATAAGCAAAATTAGTTGTGTGGAAATGGAATTGTAATTTCGCACCATGTGCCCTCCTTCCCTTAACCTTTGAAACAGTCGTGGAAAGATGGTATGGGCCTAATGTCTTCTACGTGGGTACTTGGCCCGATACAATCTGTGAGCTTGTCTATTGTTCCCATTGGCTCATCCGTATTGGAAAATCAGGTCTGCTTATTCCGCTCTCGTGTATTCCTCCATTTCACTAGGACTGATCAACTGGACACTGCAACTTGTACACGTACACTGCTGTCTACAGACGTGCATATCAAGACCGACCATGTCCGTTACACATTACGCTATCTGCATTGTTTTAGTGTAGTTCCTTGTCCCCACCCCTCAGACAGCGCACTGAATGGAATGGAATACTGTAAGCAGACAACGTAAACAACGTCAGGTGAATACAGTAGTGTAAGATGTACAGATAAATACACATAAATAAAGTGTACAGAGGAATAAGATTATTTCATTTCCACACAACTATTTTTGCTTGTAACTTTCGATTCAGTCATTTCCGGACCAGGGTTCCTTATCTCAAATTGATACATGTGCCCTTCCCTATCATCCTTGAAAGTTTGTAACACTAGCCCTGAAACACCCTGTATAATGAAAAAGGAATAATAAATACTTCAGTATAAAAACATACCATCCATGCTGAATGAGGTAGTTAAAATACATTAATACTATACTGAATGAGCTGCTGTTAGTTAATTGATTCTTTGTGTACCACACTGTGTTAGTCTACTAAAGTGGCACTTCTTAGGGACTGACGGTGGGATTTTTACAGTACAATAATCCACGATGAGGCCAAGAAAGCAAATATAGGGTTCAATATAGAAGTGTTACATGCATATTATTATGTGTCAACCTATACTTTTTAAGAACTCTTTGTGTATTTAACAATAATACTGTATATGATTGACACATTTTCCTTTATCTTTGATCTTTTCCTTTATCTTTGATCTTTTCACCTTTGTATGTTGCCATAAAAGAATCAACAGTCGTTTGATTTTGAATAAGTCGAATAACTACGCCTTTACTAATTCCACTATTTTGCTGACTTTGCTTTTATGTAATGTAAGATATATTTTCCCCCCCCCTTTCCTAAATATTTCATTTATTTTCTTAAGTTTCCAGATGAACTCGTTTTTTTCCTCATTGTTTTTGTAACCTTTTATTTTTTGTATAGCATTTTTGTCCGATTGCCGTTTTTCTGCTTCATCTGGATTGGCTGAGACGAAAAGTAGGTTAAATGGCTGAGATTCTGAAGACACTTTTATTCTTCTGTTCTACTAATTCTTCGCTCGATGTATTCGCTGCATCTCATTTCACTTCTTTCTTATTGCCTTTTGATCTCTCCTAGTGCGTATCCTTTTTCTTTTCTTTTGGTATGTTTATTTTTCTGGAGGTCTATGACTTTTCAAAGATCTTTATTCACTCCACCCATAAAATCCCTCTGTCTTTCCTTTGTTCATTTTTCCATTCATTCATTCATTCATAGTGTTTTGCCCCAGGGGAGGTCTTTTACTGCAAACCCAGCTTTCTCCAATCTTTTCTATTTTCTGCCTTCCTCTTTGTCTCTGCATATGATCCCATATCTTAATGTCGTCTATCATCTAAACCCCGAACTCTTCTTTCGTTCACCATTCCTTCCGTTGCATCCTTCAGTAGACAGTTTCTTCTCATCCAGTGACGCACTAATTCCTTTTTCTCCTGATCATTTTCAGATCATCCTTTCTTCGCCCACTCTTTCCAACACAACTTCATTTCTTATTCTGTCTGTCCATTTCACACGCTCCATTCTTCTCCATATTCACATTTTAAATGCTTATAGTTGCTTCATTCTGGTTCAGTAAATACATTACAAATAATAATAATAATAATAATAATAATAATAATAATAATTATTATTATTATTATTATTATTATTATTATTATTATTATTATTATAAATTATTAATAATAAATTATAATATACTCGTAACTTACTGTACATGTACTATAATATAGAATAAAATGGAATGTTTATTTCATCAGTCATATTTCTGCAAGACAAACCTGTTGCAATTATATTTACTCAAGTCTGTCTTACTCTACACCAGTGGTGGGCAAAATGAACGCAATCCACAAGACAGGAACTACATACTGTGGGAGGGGTTGCACTCTACAGTGCAGTGACGGATTTACAGACAGTTGCGCCACTACACTCCTACCTACCATATGTAATTAGAATAGCCCATTCACGTGATATTTAATTAATCATTTTTCAAAGCAATTTCTTCGAAATTGGGATTTATATCTGTGCATGCTATTTTCAGTTGAATTACACATATGATTAAGTTTCGCTTAGCAATGTAATTAGATAAGAGAAAGTGAAATTAATTAATCACTACAATGTATATGATATTTTTAGTAATATATCAATAGCCTAACACAATGTAATCTATCCATTATGCAACTGACTGTTAGTACATTCCAAAGGCAAACCATAGGTTAGAATTCTTCATTTTCATGTTCAAGCTTACTTGATTTGATAATAGCATTAAATTCTTATTTATTTGTTTGCTACTTGAAATTAAGACTTTGTTTATTAAATTTAACTATCCTGCTGATAACCGTAATACCACTTACATATTATAAAAGAACTGACCTTGAACCTGTATATAAGATAATTTTTTTCTGAGCACAATACTCACAGTCAAACAACTTCCACTATCTCTCTGATGAATTACATGTCTGCCAGACTTTACTGAAACTTAAATGCCTTGGGATTCTACACAATTAATGTGTGGCCTGTTAGACCAATGACAAAGGTGGACAATTAGTTATTCACATTTTTATATATTTTTTATTTGTAACACAAAATAAATTAAAGGAAATATGAAAGTAAAAGCATTTCCAACTAACCGTACCCAAATTTTCTGCTTTTTCAGATATTAAATAAAGATCATAATATTTAATTTTTACATCTTGATTACACAACGTTTAACAATATATCACTTCGGAAAAAGTATTATGTGTTTTTCTAGTGTTAAATTTCACATTACCTCGTTAACATGTTTCACCCTATTATCGGCCATCTTCAGACCTGGTTGTTGCTGGTCTTGGCGTCTTTTGTTTGTGTTTCCTGTGGGGATGTGTTTGTGTAGTGTAATGTGGAGTCAAAGAGTGTGTGTGTTCTGAAATTGAGTTGTGTGTTGAGAATTTCATTTAGATGTGTTTAATGTTTATATAGACACACAAAAACATCCAAATGAAATTCTCAACACACAACTCAATTTCAGAACACACACACTCTTTGACTCCATATTACACTACACAAACACATCCTCACAGTAAACACAAACAAAAGGCGCCAAGATCAGCAACAACCAGTCCCGAAGATGGCAGATAACAGGCTGAAACATGATAACGAGGTAATGTAAAATTTAACACGAGAAAGACACATAATACGTTTTGCAATTTAATTGTTAATTAATAATGCCTACAATGGGACAGAATTCCATATTACACTGAAGCATAAGTTTATGAACTTAATATTTATTTTTTTTAATTAGCTGAATTTATTATCACTAAATTTGTACACAGCCTACGCCTTGTGTGCTAAGCAGTGAAAAATATTTTGTTACTTATAAAATTTAAATATTTAAATTAAGTTACATTTAATGTTCAGATGCATAAAGTAGCCACCTATTCTTAAAATGACCTTGGAACATCTCAGTATTTATTAGATGTAGTTATTCCACAAGGTATAAACATTAACAACGAATTAATAGTTCTTTTATGTGGAATAATGCAACTCTTTATATAAATCCGAACATTCTATGCGTGAGTAGTGACTACACGAAGTGTTCAAAGACAGAACACAGTAATTAGTAGGGGAGACTGTTGTACCTTTAAACACTTTTCATATTTTATTTATTTATTTTTTTTTTAATTTTGGGAAATGAAATTTTTGAAATGAAAAAATGCTTGAAATAATTGAAGCGTCGGCTTATAAGTTACATTTGGTAAAATTTACAGGAGCTGCAAAAATGTATACACGTACAACGTTGTTCTTATAGGATAGCAAACTTTTGAGTGGACAAATTTCACGTACACTGCATTGATGGACAGTTGCAAGCCAAAGAGTATAGCAAGGTAACATGACATACAACATTATTACACGGAAACATGCCGAATGAACATTTTGTAACTTACAACGTTGTTCCAGCCGACGCTTCAATTATTGAAGTTTCCTTTGCATCTTCCTGTATGTATTTTCCTGTATACAGATCTATTAAGGATGGAAAAAATAAAATGAAGGGATATGTAATGTGTTCAAAGGTACAACAGGATCATGTACCTTGGAACATACCCTCTTGTAAGTTGGAACACATGGAATATAGGTGGGAATATAGCTGTAAAAACTGACAATTATATTTAAAATGTATTTTCAATCAGAGCAGGCTTCTCTGATTTAGATTTTATTCCTGGAGAATCAATAACTGCTTCAACAGCTTTCTTCAAGGCATCCGAATCAATTGGGGACCTCTTTAATTCCAGACTTACTTCGTGACATGACCTTAAAATAAAAGAAAAACAAAAACCGATAGTATCGTGTAATTTGGAACATGTTCCTTGGTAAAAGATGTTTTGTGTTCAGAGGTACAAGAGGGTGCACATTTAAACAAATATGGCTCCCAAAACTACTAGAGAGTCAAATAAATTACGGAAATTAAAATATGTTATTACTCACCAGATGGTAGGGAACACATCGTACTTGAAAGATATTAACAAATGCAATCTGGTTTTATGTTAGAAAAGATACATCAATGAACGAAATGTTTACTTTTGGTACTAAAAGAACTTATTTCGTCCACGGAACTCACACTTTACAGTAAATCAAACTGAAACTACGACCAGAGCTACTTAGCGGCGTTCTCTACAATCTACTTCATTTTGAATCCTCTAGGTAGCAGCAAAAATTGAAAAACAAAAAATGTTCAAAGGTACACTGTGCTAAAGGTACAACAGTCTCCCCTAAAACTTGTAGCCTCCCGGATCCCAGAGCCTAAATCTCTATGGGCCGTATTCATAGACGTTTTTAGCGCGGGTTTCCGGTGGATGATCGTATTCATAAACCAGTGTTAGCGGTAGGATATGATTTGAATTCTGTACAAGTAACCAATGGATAGCCGGGGCTAGCTTATTACGCGCCTGCTGCGAAATGTCTATGAATAGCACCCTATGGCTTTTATTTGTAGACTACCCTTAAAACAGAATGTGTATATAAACAATCCACACAATCCGGAGAATTTAAAGGAAAGTATTCGTCAAAATGTTTCTGAAATAGAGAGAAATGAACTTCACGCGATCTTTTCAATAGGATTATGGTAATAGAGTAAATACTTCGATCGTCCGATATCATGATGAATACCATTTGATTGTTTCTAATAAGTAATTAAAGTTAATGCGTTAGTAAAGTAGTGTAATGGAAACTTGTCTGGTTTACATGTAATTCAGTTTTTCGTCATTCTAGTAAAAAGTTGTTTCTTGGTCATAATACGATTTGAAACGCTACTCCTCATATCCTTTCAAGTATAATTTAAAATTAAATTATCAAACTGCATAACTTAAGCAAAAGTGAATGTTGTGAAATGACTACAGTACAGTGCAAGGTGAAGTGACATACTCGACATCAGAGACTTTTTACTGCTATAGTTGGTATTATAAATCCTTCACAGTTTCAAAGGGTTATAAATGGTGTTTTTGCTTACACTACAATCTTTATCGGTTATGTGCTCAATTCAACTACTTCCCAATACAGTACGTACTGCTAATTATTATATTAGGCCTGTGCATTTCGTATATGTCTAATATAAAAGGACTTTGCGTGTAAATTTATGTACAAATTCTGCCTTATGAATACAAATCTTGACATAGGCCAAATTCTAAGAGAAAAACTAATCTAATACGTTAGCAACGAAAAATATTTGCCTAATGGCAACCCTACTGCTGTACTGTTGGCATTATCCACTTGTTCCCTTAGTTCATAATTAAGGATAAAACAATCATCCCGTTTAGCAGTACCGTAAAATACCTCGGAGTGCATTTCTAATCTAATATCAATTGGAATACACATATTAAATATACATGTTAAGAAGGCATTCTCTAGTTTCCATTCACTAAAAAGATTGTATCATTATCCATTTAAATTTAAACAGACGCTGGTACATTTCGATTATTGCGACGTTTTGTTCAGTGATCTCAGGATTGATTCCTCTCAGAAACTACAGCGTGTTCCTAACGCGTGCGTCCGCTTCATTTGTAATATTCGATACTGTGATCATATCTCATCTTCTTTCGACAAGTTATCATAGCTTAGATTACATGAGAGGAGAAATCTGCACTCGCTTTCTCTCTTATATCGAATTATACACACTTCATCCCCCTCTTATTTATTCGCCCGTTTTCATACTCTCTATCGCTATCATAATATTAATACTCGATCACAACGCGATAACACGTTAGAAATTCCACCCCACACATCATCTCTGTATTCCTCATTTTTCACTGTTGCTTCGTCACTGGAACTCTATGCCGCCTGAAGTCAAGGGCTGCCGAACCTTGAAATCTTTCAACTCCAAGTTAGAAAATTATCTTATGACGAGTTGTCAAACTAACTTATTGTTTATGAAAAGTGATGTATTGCATGTTTTCACGTATTCACTACATTTTTTTTTATATTCTAGTGATATTTAACTTATTTTATCTTTTTGTTTTCATATTTCTCGCTAATGGTATATCTATAATGTGATAACTTGAGCTATATATAATCATAATTTTCCTTACTGTGTGTACTTAAATGTATTGTGTTCATTGTATGCCTTGTACTTCACTATTTTTACTACTACTACTACTACTACTACTACTACTACTACTACTACTACTACTACTACTACTACTACTACTACTACTACTACTACTACTACTACTACTACTATCAATATTATTATTCTTATATTTTTATACTTTGTCTCATTTATTTTGACCTGCTGTTCACATTTTATTATGCATTTCCCTTTCTTTCTATATAACTTATTATATATTAAGTCTGATATCTACTGATTTGTTGCTTACATTATATTATGATTATCTACTTCAGTTTTGTGTGTAAAATTGTAGTGTACTTTACTTTGTAAATTTGTAGTGTTTTTTGTATCGCAGTTTTACTCCTGGTTGAGTGCTAGAGAAGACGTATGGCCTTAACTCTGCCAGGTTAAATAAACCATTATTATTATTATTATTATTATTATTATTATTATTATTATTATTATTATTATTATTATTTCATAAAGCAGGCAATAATCACAATGAATGGTCTATTAGCAGTTATTTCTCGTCCATATTTAAGTACTTGAAGGATCCGAATATGGAACTTCGTTTAGGTGTGACGAATTGCAGCAGCTGACCTAGAAATGTTTCATAATTTTAAGTCGCTCAGTTTCTCCACCCATTTATGAGCATTAAATCACAGCTCAAGGTCGGGTTGCCAACTCCCCGTATTTCCTGGGATCTCCCATATTTTGCTTCATTTTGTTGAAACTTTCCCTAGTTGATACTTTACTAGATTTGTCTCTCATTATTTGCACCACATGAAACAACAACTAATTACTAGGCATTAGGATTTATATTAGTGCTGTTGATCGATCAAAATATTTAATCGATTAATCGTTAGATTAATTTGAGTTTTGATCGAGTTGAAAAATGTTTTAATATACTGTAATACATAATTATTGTTAAATTGAACTTGCGTTTAGTGATAAGTATAAATATTAAATGTTGTATATCTGTGTATACTGTATCGTTATATTACAAAACAACTATTTTAATTATTTACTAACATATTTATTACGAGGCTTATAATTTATTGTGCCAATTTCTCCGAGAATTTTTTAGACAAACGTAAATAAGAAAAAGTATGAAGACTTACCTAGTTAATACTGCTACATCCATGATTTTAAACATGTGAGTGCATTCACATGCTCCGAATTAAGTGCTCCTCTACGTCTAGTAACAATGTTTCCTGCATCACTAAACACGAAAAAACTTTTTTTTTCTGTCAAGCACTTCTCCACGATCATTCAATTTAAATCCAAACGTTTCACGGAGTTTACCTCTCAAATTCTCATATGACATAATGGAGTTTACACTTTTCACAAACCACAGAAAACCGATTTTTTTCTTCTTTATCAGACTAAACACACAACCTTCATATACAAACTCAGTACAGAAACTGCAACAGTACAGCGGTCGAAACAGAAGACTGGCCCCTATTGTAATCGAATTACCAGTGCAGATATGGCTATTTTATAAGGGATGAGGGGGACGAATCCCAGAAAAGTATGTATTTCATATGCTAGGAAGATGAGCTGACTGACAACAAGGTGGAAGTTTTCTTGGAAAACCATAAAACTTAATAAGGGTTTCGCATTGTGTTTCAACTTTCAATAGAGGTAGACTAGGCCACTGACCTCATATCTCCATCTCTTTCTGAAGTGTTTGTGCAAAAATTTTCTTACGCTACCTGGTTTAGAGTTAGAAAATAACAGTAGTATTGTGCTTTTAAGTAAGTAATTTCCGAGAGAGAAATATTATCGGAATTTTTAGTATGAGTTTGTATTAACAGCTACAACCGATTAATTTTAATCGACTCGATTATTCGATTCAATATTTTGATCGATTAATCTTACAACAGAAATTGATCGATTAATCGATTAAATCTCACAACACTAATTCATATACAAAACGGTATATGATAGTTTTCTTTCTTTCTTTCTTTATTTCTTTTTTTCTTTCTTTCTTCGTTATGCTTTACCTTTTCCTTTTATACCGACTAAAATCCATTTCTGTGTAGGGGAGGGTATCGGTTTGGTGGCTCAGTTGGTGGAATCCCTGATCACATATACAGGATGAGACAGGAGGAAAGGTACATGCTGTCAGGGTTGATAATATTGGTGATTCTGAATAAAAAAGTTTATATGAACATATGCCTTGTTCTTAACCAAACCGACATCAAGTTGTAACAGGATCGATGAAACGTATCCTGGGCATTGGATCGGTTGCGTTGGAGTAATTGCTTACTCACCGAAGTCACCCGACCATTCTCCATTGGATTACTGTGTGTGGCGTTGGCTTAACAGCCAAGTCTACATATGCAAAGTGGAAATAAGGGAAGAAGTCCTCACTCGGATTTTACACGCTTGTGCTCAAGTAAAGGAATCAGCTCAGATCAGCAACATAGCAGCTGTCTACAAGAGCTGCAAAGTGTATTGAAGTTAACGGTGTATTTTTTGAACATGTTCTGTAAAGAAAAGTAGACAAGTAAACAGAACATAAGGTGATAATGTTTTAATTTACTATCAAATGCACTCTTCCCGTTCCTCATTGTTCCCATTAGTTTTCTCTCAGATCGTTAAGAACAGGACATATGTTCATATAAACTTCTTTGTTCAGAATCACCAATATTATCACCTCTCTAACTATGTACCTTTCCTCCTGTCTCACCCTGTAGATCTGATTGGCCAATCCAATAACCACCAGGATCTCCACTGTTGAAATTGAATTTTTTGGTAATGACAGCTAGATGGAAGTACTGCTGCAGGCTATTACTCCATGCAATTCTATCAGAGTTATAACTTGACTTCTTTTGCGGCCGCTAGATGGCTGCATAGTGAATTTCATAAAAGTTACTGTCTTGAAAGTGTATTATGCTGCTCAATCTGTTATATGTGATCGGGGTAGAATACTGTCTTATGACTGTGGACTCTGTTCCAAAACTGGATCATATTATTGGGGGACAGATCCGAGGTTTCCGTCTGACAATACAACGAAAATAAATTTAAAATATAGATAAATTAGAAGACAAGACTAATAGTTGACGGATTGGGAAATTAAATATAATAAAATGCAAAACTTTGATATTATGTAATAGCCATGGATGGTTATTTAATCAGATATAATCAGACATGAATACTTTTGTTAATAAAATGTCTTCCATATCGAAAATTATTATAATGTAATATTATATTAGTCATTTCTGTAAAATCATAGCGATTATTTTAATCGGATTGAATCAATATTCAGGTTTCCTATATTTAAAAAAATAATCGTTGGCAACTCTGTTCACTGATAAACTACAGTGTCAGGTTTCAGGCTGACGGAAAGTTTAAGGGAACGGTTTTTATCAGTCGCTTACATTGATAATTATTCATAACATTTTGTGAAACGCGTTTTGAGGTCATATCACCGTACATTCGCCTGCGGTTACGTCTTGGAATATTACAGCTGTTAACTGTGTTGGCTGGTTATCTTGAATTTCTACATTTACCATGCTTGGATTGTTCTGCTTACACTGATTCAAAAGACAGTTTCATTTGATAAATTT
Source organism: Periplaneta americana (assembly GCF_040183065.1). NCBI lineage: Eukaryota > Metazoa > Arthropoda > Insecta > Blattodea > Blattidae > Periplaneta > Periplaneta americana. Next base: position 76,784,450 of record NC_091132.1, read on the forward strand.
CATTAATAAATCTTAATTTTTTAATTCTTCCACTGTACCTGAAATGCCAGTGTATCAACCTAAAAGTTCAGGGGCTACAGGTTCGAATATCGATAGAGAAATGAAAACATAGGTATTGGGTCTACAGCAGTATAGCATTCAGGGACTATTTTTTGTTAGGATATTTTGAATGTTATCTCATTTACGAATAATAGTTAACTACCGGCGTAGCTCACGCGGTACCACGTTTCCCTGCCGATCCGCAGTTGCGTTCCGGAGTAGGCTCGATTCCCGCTTGGGCTAATTACCTGTTTGAATTTTCCCAACTGTGTATTACATTGCTACGAACTGAAGTGAACTGCACCGAATGGAAGTCATCTGTATACAAACGCTCTAACCTTGAAGTCCCTTCGGCCTGTGTTATCTTTTTATACTGCGCAACACAAAATCTTCGAACTATCGATTTAAGGGAAACGTAAACGCTATTTGCTCTGCAATCGCGTTCGATTTGTAACAGTAAAAGGCCGACGGCATTTGCCCGAACGAAACCTGTCACCTGGTGAACGCTCTGTATAAGGGAAACCATTTTCATCTACAATTCTACATCGAGCACTGGGCCCTTCGGTCTAGTCAGTTGTTTTTTTCTTTTTCAGGATTCTGAACTAACAGTGATTATATAGTCACAAATAGTGAAACTTCCTGGTACTGCATTCAACATTGTAAAAGGCCATTTTGAAGACAAAGGGCATATCTCCACTTTCCTGCCTGTAAACCAGGGATGAGACGATATTAGCTCCCAATCACGGTAGAAGAGCTCGACCTTGATCACGGGCGCATAGCGCATCCACTGTAACGTAGGCAACAGGGATGTACATGCACATGCAGCGAATAAAGGCAGCAATTATTACAATAACCTGCGTTACTAAATTTCTGGCTATGTAATAGGGCTAATTACTAAGTTATTTAATATACATGTACATATATAAACAAATTGCAATGGGAAGGGGTTTTAGGAACAAAAAGAGAAATAGGAAAACTTAATTGTATGTAAACCATTTTCTTGTTAAAAGCAATTATTTATTATGTAAATACTTCACTTCATTGATTAGAAGAAACTAATAGGGTCTACCTGCTTGAAGTGTGTGATCTCTAAGTACTTTTGAGTATCTGTTGAAAAAATAATAACGACAATATTGATTGAAATAGAGTATATTGATTGTGTGATTGTGAAAATGTAGTCCTTACTCTCCAGTCGTGATTATGTAATGAGTTTTCTTAGAGTGATTTGTGAGATGCACGTAACACAGAAAAACAAATTGATTAAATTAAGATATTGAGAGCCATCGTAATTTTTGGGGTCAATCATTTAGGAGGATATGTATGACTTTTAAAACTTCCACACTTTTCAGCAAAAATGTTTGAAATTTAAACTATATAACCAGATCTATAATAATATCTTTACAAAATTTGGTGCAATTAGGTCTAATAGTTTTGAAATTATATTTTTAAGTATATTTTATATTGACGTTTTTAAAAAAAGCTCCTTGCATCAAAGTTTTCAAAATGTTTAGTTCATATTTGCTCAAAATCTTGAAAATAGTTACTGGAACAAAAGTGAATTGGGTTTTTGAGCTTAGTAATAGTATAAGTTAAAGTGCAATCAAAGATAAAATATTATTTCTAAATTAAAGAAACACGTAGTCTAATAAAAGTAAATATTCAAAAACAAGCAACAAATAAAACATCAACAATACATTTAAAATAAAGAAATAAAAGTAATCTAGATACAATCTACTGACCCAAGTGTAAATTAATTTATCTTCGATGTCAATTCCGAAATCAGTTTATTTCTCTCTTCTCCTGAATAATGCCTATATGTTTTTTTAATGTTGCGTCTCATAATGCCGTTTTATGTTGCTTTTTTTGCAAATGATATTTTTTTACACAAACACTGGACTTCATCACCATGCTCGAAGCATAAATATTTTATCTCCCACGCTTCCTTGAAACTTTATTGCATGAGCGCTTTTGTTCCGTCATGATGCACTGTGTTCTAAGATCTGTAAAGTCGGACCATCGGATCTGTGTCCCCGTAAGATATACGAACTGAACCCTAATTCCTTCTCAGCCTCGGTAATTCATTTCTCTCCCTGCATTTCTATCTCTCTCTTTTCTATCTCTCTCCCTTTCTCTCCCCCACTATTCACAATTTTGGCCTCCTTACGGGACAGTTTAGAATATTTGCACTTGCAGTGTCAACTCAACATGAATACTGTAGCACGGAGTGGCGAAAGAAATATTATTAAGCAAGTACGTAATAGCATTTTGCGATGAAGAGAATCAAACAGGTCAATATCTGTTTCCTATAAATCAGGCAACGACAAGAGCAACTGATATCATAGGTGAGGCTTATTTCATTTCAATTGATTACATACTAAAATTACTTACTTAACTAATACTAATAATACAACATTTTATGTAATTTATATAGACAGGTCAGAACTCCTAATAAAGAAAATCAGGAGAGAGGGAGTCTGTGCAGGAGATGAAAAGCTAGAATCACCACAGAAGAACAGACCAAGGGAACTTAATTCTTGTAGATCATATGAACCAATGTATTTTAAGAAGAAAGATACAAGAATTTTATGCCGTTCAGAAAGAAGTTTCAACATTGAAGAAGCTACTGAAGCTTGCGAGAGAAGCAATAATTTCCAAGGTTGGAGAGAAAAACTACGGAAAGTGATTCGAGACGTGGGATTTAGGTTTAAACATGTAGAAATGCAAGATGTATTTTGATTGAAAGAAATAATATCGTAACATGGAGGACCAGTTATTTATGACACCGTTTGACGGAAGTTTGGCAACATCCCTATTCGGCAAGGTTCGTGGCTTGCTGTTTAACGTGGTGGGAGGAAAACGGGTGGAATGGAGTGAGTACAGGCATGGATAAATATATAATAGGATGCGAAACTTAATGAGTTTCCCGTAACACATACTAGAGGCGCTGTTGTAGAAATTGATCTTGCTGCCATCTATTTCTGGGAGGGACGTTATTACATCTAGCAGCGCACCAAGCAGCGAAAAGAGTAATTACTCCATGCATTTAGCAGCGCACCTGGTGACGAAAATGTTAAACTGTGCAGAAAGTATTCCCTCCCACCCTCATCGATATTCAAAACTAACCCAATTTAAAATAAAACATTTACGGTTTTATTCCTCACAGCATATTCTACTGAAAATTCTTACCGGAGCCAACAGGAAGATAAAAGAGACTATGTTTTTACACTACCCGATTAAAATATAACCAGACAGGGACAAAAAATAAAGCAAAAGGTTAGATAATTGGGATTGTATTCTTTGGGTATGGAAAAGTCTGCAAGAACTACTTAGATAGTTCAATTTATTATATTAATATTACTTTACAATACATTCAACAACACTATTTTTACAACGTCCATAAACATCGCTGTTTAACATACACTGCTTATACACACACACGTATCACTTTATGTTCACTTATTAGCAAGTTTCAGTCCGCCATCTTCATCTTCGGTCCACACCTGTGGAGTAACGGTCAGCGCGTCTAGCCGCGAAACCAGGTGGCCCGGGTTCGAATCCCGGTGGGGCAAGTTACCTGGTTGAGGTTTTTTCCGGGGTTTTCCTTCAACCCAATACGAGCAAATGCTGGGTAACTTTCGGTGCTGGACCCCGACTCATTTCACCGGCATTATCACCTTCATTTCATTCAGACGCTAAATAACCTAGATGTTGATAAAGCGTCGTAAAATAACCCAATAAAAAAATCTTCATCTTCGACTCTCCCGTACAGCAATATCTCGAACGGATATATAGAGAACTCTCGGTAATGTACCCAACACGTAGTTCTAATATTCACCACCTACGACGTTGGGCGCTGATCACCTTATTTCAAACCCCCAAATCCAGATGGTGCTGACCGCAGTTTCGCATCCTATTATATATTTATCCATGGTACAGGCGTTAACTTTTCCAAGAACGACAACAGTGCTGAAGGGGCGCAATCCGATGGTCCGACAATATATCCTTTAGCAATGTTTACAGGTAAAAGAGCTCCGCGCTCTCGCCTGCAAATATTAGTCACCATCGCAAGACTGCTGTAAACGAAGCCGGGAGTAATGGAAATTCTGCTGAACGTGAGCCACAGATTACGACTGTAGAAAAAGCTGGTGTCAGCCGTGCTAATGAGAACAGGCAATACGAGATGCGTGCAAACTCATGTTTAAACATTACGATTTCCGTGCCATATTAGGAAGGGTGACCAATTACTTATTTAACTCTGCGTCATTAACAGATTTTGCAATTCTCTACTCTGCCAGCCGTGATATTCCCAACGACGAAGGCGCAACATTTATGTGGAGTTCACCATCGTGGGATCATATGATGATGATGATGATGATGATGATGATGATGATGATAATAATGGTTTATTTAACCTGGCAGAGGTAAGGCCATACGGCCGAACATTGAATTCTTTCAAATCCAAGTTAGAAAATTATCTTATGACGAGTTGCCAAACTAACTTACTATTATGACAAGTGTTGTATTGCATGTTTCCACGTATTCACATTTTTTTTATGTTCTAATGATATTCAACTTATTTTATATTTTTGTTTTCATATTTTCCGATAATGTTATATCTCTAATGTGATAAGTTGAGCTATATATAATCTTAATTTTCCTTATTGTGTGTACTTAGAAATATTGTATTCATTGTATACTTTGTACTGCACTATTTTATTACTACTATTAGTATTATTATTATTATTATTATTATTATTATTATCATTATTACTATTCTTATTATTTATTATTATTATTATTATTATTATTATTATTATTATTATTATTATTATTATTATTATTATTATTAGTTCTATAAAACTATGGCATTACCTGTGTTGACATATGGAAGCGAATCATGGATAATTAAAGAACGAGATAAAAGTAAATTACAGGCTGCAGAGATGAGGTTTCTTCGCAGAGTAAAGGGATGTACAAGAAGGGATCTGATAAGAAATGAGGATATCCGTAAAGAATTAAATATATACAACATAAACGATAAAGTTGAAGATTATAAAGGAAAGTGGAAAGAACACCTGTCTCGAATGGATAATGAAAGAATTCCAGCACTGATACAACAATACCAACCTAAAGGCAAAAGAGATGTCGGACGTCCTAGGAAGAGGTGGAACTGAATAAAATTTGAAGACGGAACAGGCACTAAGCCTAAACCATGAAGTGAAGATGATGATGATGATGATGATTATTATTATTATTATTATTATTATTATTATTATTATTATTATTATGAATAATTGTCTTTTTTTTGTATGCCTCATTTATTTTGACCTGCTGTTCACATATTATTATGCTTTTTTCTTTCTTTCTGTATGTTATATATTATGTCTGATTTCTTCTTATTTGTTGTTTATATTTTATTATTATTATTATTATTATTATTATTATTATTATTATTATTATTATTATTATTATTATTATTATTATTATCTTATTCAGTTTTGTGTGTAAAATTGTAGTGTAATTTTTAATTTGTAGTGTTTTTGTAACGCAGTCTTTACTCCTGGTTGAGTGTTAGAGAAGGCCGTATGGCCTTAACTCTGCCAAGTTAAATAAATCATTATTATTATTATTATTATTATTATTATTATTATTATTATTATTATTATTATTATTAACACTCAACCAGAAGTAAAACTGCGTTACAAAAAACACAACAAATTTACACACAAAACTGAATAGATAATAATAATAATAATAATGATAATAATAATAATAATGATAATAATAATAATAACATAATGCAAACAACAAGTAAGTAGAAATTATATATAATATATAACATACAGAAAGAAAGGAAAAAGCATAATAAAATGTGAACAGCAGATCAAAATAAATGAGATATACAAAGTGTAAAAATATAAGACAATTAAAAATAATAATAATAATAATAATAATAATAATAATAATAATAATAATAATAATAATAATAATGGTTTATTTGACCTGGCAGAGTTAAGGCCATATGGCCTTCTTTAACACTCAACCAGAAGTAAAACTGCGTTACAAAAAACACTACAATTTTACACACAAAACTGAATAGATAATAGTAATAACATAATGCAAACAACAAGTAAGTAGAAATTATATATAATATATAACATACAGAAAGAAAGGAAAAAGCATAATAAAATGTGAACTGCAGATCAAAATAAATGAGATATACAAAGTGTGAAAATATAAGACAATTAATAATAATAATAATAATAATAATAATAATAATAATAATAATAATAATAATAATAATGGTTTATTTATCCTTTCAGAGTTAAGGCCATACGGCCTTCTATAACACTCAACCAGGAGTAAAACTGCGTTACAAAAAACACTACAAATTTACAAAGTACACTACAATTTTACACACAAAACTGAATAGATAATAATATAATGTAAACAACAAGTAAGTAGAAATCAGACATAATATATAACATACAGAAAGAAAGGAAAAAGCATAATAAAATGTGAACAACAGATCAACATAAATGAGTTACAAAGTATAAAAATATGAGACAATTATTGATAATAATAATAATAATAATAATAATAATAATAATAATAATAATAATAATAATAATAAAATAGTGAAGTACAAAGCATACAATGAATACAATATGATGCATGTTTGTTCTGTGTTATTGATTTCCTATATTGCTCTGTCAAGTTGATTATCATAGTAGTCTTAATTGTAGTCCTCTGCGTTGGCTGAGTGGTCAGACCTTCACCTTGTCACGCAGGCGGTCCGTGTTCGAATCCCGGTTAGACCTAGGATTCTCCATTGAAAAATCCATAGTGACTCTTCTAGCGGACAAGGTTGCAATTGGGATTTTTCTCGGAGTTTTCCAGTTTCCTCATATTGGGTATCTACATCATTCCACCAATATCTTTCCATTCCGTCATCATTCCATAGCATTTCCCGAATTGCGGCTGGCGACGCACGAAGGGGGCTGACCTACGAACGAGAGGGTTGCCTCCTCGAAACTTTGGTAAAGAGCGAACTTTAGTGTAGTCAGCCGGTGTGAGTTTGAGAATGCGCATAGCTTGATGGTTAGTACAGTAGATCTTGTAAGATCGCAGTGCTGGGTCGTAGTGCCCCCCTTCTTTATTCAGTTAAATTCCTACCTGTGCTGTGTCTTCATATAATGTTAAGGCGATGCGCTACTGAAATTTCTAAAATACACAATTTTTTAGCTAGAGTGTTGAACTTTTTACTGAATATGCATATCAATACCGGAATCACGTATTGTAAATTTCAATCTTTTCTGATTAATAAAAAAAATGAAACGTATTTTTTTCTAATTTTCTTAGTGAAAATCCTATTTCTAAATATATATATATATATATATATTTTTTTTAAATATAATTTTTTCTTAAAGGTAACACTGCATATTGTGCAATGGTGGATTAGTAATGCCCTACTCTGATTTGTTCATTTGTAAAAAAATATATATACACTGTGTCCGGCTTAAACGTATAACATTTCATTATTTTATTACTTGAAAAGAATTGTTGGTATTTATTTACACACGGTTTGCTTCTATGGGTAGGGTAACTCAAAATGTTTCCTCTGTTTGCATGGCGGGAGTGTACATCGCATGCCAAACTATGTCTTTCGCGGAAATAGCCAATTAGCGCCAGTAGCCATGTAGACTCCACAGCAAAAGGCATTCTGTGTGCTTTCTCTCGCGGAGTTGAAATCTGTTACGCAGGTACAACGTCGATTTCGGAGTGAATATCAACTGCGACCAACTGACGATGTTCCAACGTACGTAAAATCATGAAAAAGGACACACGCCTTCGTGAATCTGGGAGTTTGGTTTCAAAGTCGGGCAACCACACCAAGCGCGCTGTTCCAGTGGCTGATGTCGAGTTAATCCGTACGTCTTTCCAGCGGAACCCCCGTAAATCAATCCCACGAGCAAGTAGGGAGCTAAATTTACCGACAGTACACGATGTCGTCCGTAGAAGGTTGCGCCTACGGGTGTACAAATTTCAGATTAGTCATCAAATCAAACCTGAAGACAAGCCGCGACGGTGGGCATTTGCGGAGACAATTCTGGCAAAAACTGATGAAAATGAGGCATTTCTCGTTATGGTGTGTTTCTCGGACGAGGGTGCATTCCTCCTTTCGGGAAGGTTAACAAACACAACCAGAACTGCGCCATCGCATTGTCGCAAATGTTACGCCTGCAATGCTGCAAAACACATGGAGAGAGGTGGAATGCAGATTGGAATGCCTAGGGGCGTCACTATACCTAAATCCGGCCCTGAATATAAGTGTATGTTTTAAACATGTGAACCCAATTATATCGTTGAAAATGGGACGGTTCATAAAACTGATGACATTTTGTTTGCATAATCCAGTAGATGTCTGTGCAGGTTTCATACCGTCTATTACAAGAAATCGGATCACTGATTGATGTTTAATTGCACATTGTCTTTTGACGTGAATTCGTCTTTAAAATCAGATCGAGATATAGGGTACCAGGGCGGTAACGGCATTCTTTTGCGTTTTGAGTTTCTTCCGGAAAATGCTAACAAATTTTTGTTTAAAATTGTGCAAATTTAATTGCATGTCCCCGAAAAGAAACAGTACTTGCCGTAGCATACGGCACGTAGCTAAATTTCCATCAGTTCTTTAATATGTTATTGGAATTAATCAAATTTCTAATTATTTATTTATTTTATTTATAATTGTAACATAAAACATAATATAAACACAAAAACTTTAGCTCGCCCCTGAAAGAGTAGCACTCGTGGTCAGGGGCGGATTCCTGAATTGAAATTAAGAATACCTATATAATACAATTTGTCTTATGTCTACTATGCAATTATAGTATATAAATTTAAATTTACAATTTTTCAATTTTTATAAAATCCATACATAAAACTTTTTAAATTTAATACTAGAACTATTAGAATTGACAAGATTAGGATATTTAAATATAAATTTCTTATATATTTTTGGGCCTAAATTACTGCTATGACTAAATAATGTAGCAGTGTTACATTTTGGTTCAAACAATATTAAAGAATTCATACCTTTTGTTCCATAACTATGAGAATACAATTCAAAATTATTTCGGTTTTTATGTATGAATTTTATTAGTACAGTATAATAAATGTGTTTTATTTTAAGAACATTAAAGTCCAAAAAAGAATTTTTGAGATTGAAAATCAATAGGTTTATGAAGACATATTTTAATTATTTTCTTCTGTAATAAATAAAGTGGATTAAAATTGGATTTAAATGAGCTACCCCATCCTATAATTCCATACATGATTACCGATTGAAATAAAGTTAAATATATTGTGCGTAATAAACTTATTGACAAGTAATTCCGCAATAAAACAAAATAATATACTATTTTACGTAATTTATTACAAAGGTAATTAATGTGTTGGTTCCATTTTAAATGATTATCGAAAATTATGCCTAAGCACTTAACTTAAGAGGACTCTTTAATAATCGGACATTTACACTGTATAAGACAACAATCAGAATTATGTAATTTAATACCTAATACAGATGTAGGAGGTGTGTTACATTTTTCAGATAATGAGAATGGAATAATTATGGTTTTATTTTCGTTGATAGAAAGATAATTTATGTGAAACAATGTTTTTTATTAATTCAAGTCCATTATTTGAGTTATTATATGCATCATACCAGGTTTTTCCACCAAAAAATAAAACTGTGTCATCTGCATAAGAATAATGAACATCATTGTATTGTTGTAAGTCAATTTTTAATAAGTCATTAATATAGATTAAAAATAAAATAGCGCCTAGAACTGTCTGTGCCTTGACAAATGATGTCGATTAGTCATCAAGTTTCCTTAAATATCTGCCGATTTTATCTCTGGTTATTACATTAATATCTCGACCTTGCAAACTGCTGTTCAAACTTCACAGTGATAAGATAGATCATTATGTTCATTATCAAGAGCGTTAAGGAGAGTCTTATGACACACTAAACATTTTGTAACCCATCCACTTCTACGAATAAGAAATCTTTCCATTCATTTTTAAAGACAATGCTTTAAATTTAATAAAATCGTATCTTAACGACAGAATTCAAATAACGAAAACTGACAATTATTCAAGTGAACCTTCAATTATTAATGTAGGTGTTCCTCAAGGCACAGTTCTATGCCCTATACTATTTTTAATATATATTAATGACTTATTAAAAATTTACTTACAACAATACAATGGTGTTCATTATTCTTATGCAAATGACACAGTTTTACTTTTTGGTGGAAAAACTTGGTATGATGCATATAATAATTCAAATAATGGACTTAAATTAATATAAATATGGTTTGACATAAATTATCTTTCTATCAACGAAAATAAAACCATAATTATTCCATTCTCATTATCTGAAAAATGTAACACACCTCCTACATCTGTATTAGGTATTAAATTACATAATTCTGGTTGTTGTCTTATACAGTGTAAATGTCCGATTATTAAAGAGTCCTCTGCTGAAGTTAAGTATTTAGGCATAATTTTCGATAATCATTTAAAATGGGACCAACACATTAATTACCTTTGTAGTAAATTACGTAAAATAGTATATTATTTTGTTTTATTGAGGAATTACTTGTCAATAAGTTTATTACGCACAATATATTTAACTTTATTTCAATCGGTAATTATGTATGGAATTATAGGATGGGAAAGCTCATTTAAGTCCAATTTTAATCCACTTTATTTATTACAGAAGAAAATAATTAAAATATATCTTCATAAACCTATTGATTTCCCATCTCAAAATTTGTTTCGAGACTTTAATGTACTTAACGTAAGACAAATTTATTATATTGTATTAATAAAATTCATACATAAAAATCGAAATAATTTTGAATGGTATTCTCATAGTTATGAAACAAAGGGTATGAATTCTTTAAGATTGTTTGAACCAAAATGCAACACTGTTACAGTATTTAATCATAGTAGTAATTTAGGCGCAATGATATATAACAAATTTATATTTAAATATCCTAATCTTGTCAATTCTAATAGTTCTAGTATTAAATTTAAAAAGTTATGTATGGATTTTATAAAAATTGAAAAATTCTAAATTTAAATTTATATACTATAATTGCATAGTAGACATACGACAAATTGTATTGTATACTTATTAATTTCAGTTCAGGAATCCGCCTCTGAGCACGAGTTCTCCTCTTTCAGGGGCGAGCTAAAGCTTTTTTTGTATATATTATATATTATGTAATAATTATTAGCGAAAAAAAAAATAAATAAATAAGTAAATAAATAAATCTTTGAATGACAAAATCGAAGACCTCCGTTTAGCACTGCTTGTTCTTGACTGATACATCGTTGTAAGGTATACAGTAGAACCCCGATTATCCTTCACTCTATTAACCGATTGGCGGATTTTCCGACTGTCTTTTTCTCATTTTTTTTTTTTTTTTTTGCTACAGAAATATATGAAGTAGGTACTGCACATTATATTAGCACGTTTTTTCTAGAGTGTTATTGCAAGTATTTACCCTTAAACATTATGGTCTATTGTTAGAGTTGTAAGCTTACTTTATAGACCCCATAACTTACATATAAAATGTTTTCCACGGGTATGAAAAGAAATCGTGTTGTGCGAAGTATCGAAAACAAAGTGCAAATCATTGAGTGTCTTGGGGAAAGAGAAATGTGGTTCACCTCGCATCAGAATACGACACTGGAGTTACAACTGTGTGCAATTTAATAAAAATTAAGGATAAAGCGTATAAAGTTTGTAACTTTACAACACGAGACCTCCACTATTCTTATCTTTCAACAGACAAACATTATAGTGAGTTTCTTTTACCCTTAAAAACCCGTCGTTGACGGCAAGACTTAAATTAGTGAACATCCGATCCTCTACCTAGAGTGTTAAATACAAGATCATGGAGGAAAATACGAAAGTGTCAGTATTATTCACAAAATTTACCAATACCTTTTATGGTACGGATTATCCGATTTTTTCGATTAACCGTTCAGCTCACCCCCTTCATTACCACGGATAATAGAGGTTCTACTGCATTGATGTTATGTTCCAAGTCCATCACTGACTATGTATGAACCCGCAAGCAAACGGCATGACGTCATGATCGTCTGCCAGTAGGATGCGCTCGCTGCCATTAAGGTTGTTCTTTGCCAATAAACAATTCTGCACGGGACTGCTATAGACTTTTAAATTCCCAGTGGTATAGGTCTCGCAAGCAGGGAATACCGACGGAAGGAATGCGAATCAAACAATTCGATAAGGAAGAGCGGGCGACAGGAAAGGTCAAGAGATAGCTTGAATGATATTCAAGAGTACAGTCGGAAGAGAAGTGACATCGATAGAATCAGTCTTGCGTTGTGATAGTTACATTACCACTTTAGTTTGTTCCATTGCATGTGAATGCGTGTCTTGTATCTCACGGTATTATTATTTCATTTGTAAATATATGTTGCGCGTTTAATTAGCTTCGAATTTTTCTTTTGCTACGTTCTTTATTTCCACAGCGGTGTCCTCATTTGTCCATCTTCTTGGAAGAGACAGTACTTCCATCGGCCCGTACCTCTCGCTCCCGCGGCGTGCCTACATACACACATCAAAACAGACAGCAACGCCACTATTGCTTTTCGATAATCGTTTCTTGCGCGAGCTATATTAGGTTACACCTCTTATACAGCTCCACACAAAATTTTGGCTATTTGTCAACATATTCCCCACCGGAAGTGAGACATTTGTCTTACCATGGGATCGATAGAGAGGTGCAGACGGCTGTCACACACTGGTTCCCAGGGTTGCCAGATAAAGGAATCGCAACCGCCGTACCAACTTATGAAAATTGTCGTACTTCAGCATAAAATTGTCATATATTCTCAGCTTCCTAATATATATATATATATATATATATATATATATATATATATATAATTCTAGTCTGTCGCTGTATAGTAATGGTTAGCATGTCTGACTGTGAAACGAGCGGGGCAGGATTCAAATCCTGGTTGAGACAAGTTACCTGGTTGAGGTCGTTTTCGGGGTTTTCCCTCAACCCATTAAGATCAAATGCTGGGTAACGTTAGGCGCTGGAGTCATTTCGATGACATTATATTAATGACTTGACTACAAACTTACATTACTGCAAGTATCACATTTACGCAGACGACTTACAAGTCTACATACACTCCCGACCAGACGAAATTGATGCAACTATTGGCAAAATTAATCATGACTTGAATCAAGTTTCTTCATGGGCGAAAATCGAAATCGAAATCGAAAAGAGAGGAGAATTGGGAAGACAAATTTAAAAGGTACGCAAAACGCGTCCTTGCAAGGGGTTGGGGGCTGTAAGAAACTAAATATGTGAGCTCCAAGCCTGTTGGCCACTAGTCTCACTCCGGGTTACGCTGCTCCACTGAAGGAGCTCTAGAAAATTTTGAAGGGGAAAACCAAAAATGGACGTAACCTCTTAGATACCACATACGCGAGGGGGATGGAAATGTGATCAAAATGATCACGGGACGGGACGAGGAGGAGATGGCTGGTGTAGACCTGCACATTGAAATGAACTGTCATTTCGCAGTGCAGAGGAGTCGAGAAGACTCTGTCGTCTGTTGTTCGATGACAAGGCAGGTGAAGACCGCCAGGAGAGACGCCGTGAATTCTTAATCTGCAAATTGAAAGGTTCCCCTGTCCTTTCGCATTGCGACATGTGTGATGTTGCACATGTATTTCATAATTTATACACTCTGAACTAGGGCTTTAAGTTGTTTGTTAGAAAAAAGGGGGGCTTATGGGGAAGGGCATGTAGGTCCGTGGCCCATTTCTCTTAGGGCTCATCCCGACATTTGTCTTAATGCCTTAGGGAAACCACGGAATACCTTAGGTAGGATGAGTTGTCTCAATATAAGAGACTAGCCAATTTGGCTTTTAGGTAATAGGTCGATTGATTTATGAATTTAGGATAGATGTAATTAATAATTAATTTTGAGTAATTAAGGGGTTCTTGGGGACTTAGGTTAAATGCTAGTAAGTCACAAGCTATAATAATTGGACATAAGAGACTACTGAACACAATGAACAACAGACATATCCCAATTATTACAGTAAATAATGCCACTATTCCGTACCATTCCGTCGTCAGAAATCTCGGCATTTTCTTGGACGAAAATTTAAATTGGGAATGCCAAATAAAGGAAATATCCAAGAGAGTGTGCTATACCATGCATTCTCTTAACTCATTCAGAAACTTCCTCCCGCCAGAATTAAAACAGACTTTAGTGCAATCCCTCGTACTACCACTGTTTGACTATTGCGACGTAATACTTATAGACTTGACAACTGAAATTTCGAACAAGCTGCAGTGTGTGTACAATATGAGGCTAGGGCTCCACTAGCTGTATTTGACGGCTGCTGTGAGCTGCATTCTACTGCCTAGATTTTTACTGCAAGAAGGTAGCTCCACTTGCTGTAAATTTTCTACATGTGAAAGCTGTAGTTCACCGCTCCGCTGTGCTCTGGCCCGGCCACTCCTGTTGTTCAGCTGAAAACAGCGTTGTGATGTTCTTTGTGTACTACAAGATCAAGCAAAAATTGCACTGAAAATGAGCACACTACAAGTATTTATCAAGGTGATTGTATGTTTGCTATTGGTTCGCTGTCGTCGAAGATTGCATCAAAGAACATGGTAGATACATCCAATATTAAGCAACAGAAAAACACGAAGGCATGTTTGCCGCAATGCATCACAAACTTAGGGAATATCCAGCTAAATTTGTTTAGTTCTACCGGATGTCGGAATTTTGTTCTAGGCATACGAAGTAATTGTTCTGTATGGTTGCGAATCTTCGACTCTCACTTTGAGAGAAGAACGGAGATTAAGGGTGTTTGAGAATAAGGTTCTTAGGAAAATATTTGGGGCTAAGAGGGATGAAATTACAGGAGAACGGAGAAAGTTACACAACGCAGAACTGCACGCATTGTATTCTTCACCTGACATAATTAGGAATATTAAATCCAGACGTTTGAGATGGGCAGGGCACGTAGCACGTATGGGCGAATCCAGAAATGCATATAGAGTGTTAGTTGGGAGACCGGAAGGAAAAACACCTTTGTGGAGGCCGAGACGTAGATGGGAGGATAATATTAAAATGTATTTGAGGGAGGTGGGATATGATGATAGAGACTGGATTAATCTTGCACAGGATAGGGACCGATCTTGGACTTATGTGAGGTCGGCAATGAACCTGCGGGTTCCTTAAAAGGCATTTGTAAGTAAGTAAGTGAGCATACCAAGTAATAATGCTCATACATAAGGGATGCTTCGCCTCATGGATAATTGGAAACAGGAGGACTACCACGGCCAGTGTAGCCAGGCTTCGGCGACATAACGGCACGAAAATGGAACATGTTCTATTCCCCTGGCAGTAGACCTTGGTACTGCCGCCGAAATTCTGTTAGGCGCAGTGAAATACTGCCCATATAGCCACCTACACTTGTTTTGCGTGTATTCCATTTTCAGGCAGTAGACTGCAGCTCACAGCAGCTGTCAAATACAGCTAGTGGAGCCCTAGCCTGAGTGTCAGATTCATCAGCAATGCTCATAAATTTGACCACATTACACCCTCGCTCAAATCTTTATCCCGGCTGCAACTTAGTAACCGTAGAACACTTCATTCGCTGTCTCTCCTGTTTCGAGTTCTCCACACTTCTACTCCAAATTATCTTCGTTCCCGGTTTAACTACTTATCCTCCAATCACAATCCAAACACCAGATCACAGGAGAGCCAAATCCTAGCAATTCCTGCTCACAGAACATCCCACTATTCATCCTCTTTTACTGTCTCAGTCCCCCGTGAATGGAATTCTCTACCTCAGAAGATAAGGGGTTGCCAGACAATAACCACTTTCAAGAAAAGGCTAAACGATTTCTTACGGGCGCAGTCAAATTGAAGTTATAATTGTGATCGAGTTTAATAATATAATTTAATTTAGGTATAACTATCATTACTATTACTGTTATTATTATTATTATTATTATTATTATTATTATTATTATTATTACATAATTACTTTATTGATGTTGTGAAGATGAAAACAATTGTCATTGTATTGTATTAATTATGTATTATATTGTCTTGTATTGTAGTATTGCATTGCTTTGAATTGTATTATATTAATTATGTTATATTCACAGCATTGTAGTAATTTTCTATCATACTGGTTGAGTGGAAGAGAAGGCCGAATGGCCTTAACTCTGCCAGTTAAAATAAACTATTATTATTATTATTATTATTATTATTATTATTATTATTATTATTAACATCACCTTCATGTCATTGACGCCAGATAATCATCGTAGTTGATAAACAATCATAAAATAACCTATAGGCCTATATATATGTCTACCAGTCAATTTCAGTTCCAAATTTTAAGAATTTATTGCTAATTTTTGTTCACATTCACAATGACATTCAGGATTGAAACAAATCACCACCCAGTTCCTTATTATCAACACTGTTATCGCCATAAAGCGTGCATGATAACACTTGATTACAAACAACTTTGTTATATTTAAAATCAGCAGAAATTTGATCTTTGGCCGGCGCGGCGGCAGATATTTTAATATCAGTCAATGCGGCGGCTGAAAATTATATCAAATTAATTCATTTACATCGACTCAAACCTGACACCTATATAATGTCGGCGCGCTTAGACTTATTAATGCTACTGCGATACTCTTTCACTAATAAAAGACTTCCTTTGTCGAACAAACAAGGAAGTTAATAAAATTAAATATGTATTACTTTGATATAACAGCGCCATATGCGTGAAACCTAGAGCTCAAGATGACAAATTATGACTTGCATGGCAAGCATAGTTACCAGATCGAGTTTCAAACCATTTTCTCCCGTTAAAAGCATGTTTCTTTCACATTAGTCAAGGACATACTGAATGAAGAAAACTTCTCTAAAAGGGAATAATTCACCATCAATTTTATTTCAATTATAAACCAACGTTACAAGTTCCAAAATATTTTTTTTTTCCTTCAGTGAAATAGTCGTACAAAATTGCGTACGACATAGAGATCGGTCGTATTTCGTACAATTAGTCAAAATAGTCATATGCGTACGACTATAGTCGTAGATATGGCAACCCTGCTGTTCCGATTCCAGGCGGTAGACTTCTACGACATAAGGATACAAAAGTTGATCACACGGTATGATCTCGAAATCTGTATAAGCATTTGTTTTGACAGTATTAACATCATGGAAAAAAAAAAAAAAAAAAAAAAAAACTTTTTTATCTGCCCCCATGAAAATGTTTGCTTGTCAGTGTGTAGGCTATATGACACTTGATAGGCCTACTCGATACAGATCTCGAATGCAAGTATCGCTATATGCATAGCTGCATGTATTGATGCAGATCTCAACGTGAATGGGGGCTTAACATGAAACTTTTACTTTAAGCAGAGGCTACTGTCATAGGTTAAGTCAGCCGTGGCTCGCAGTGATAGCTGTGCATTTCTCTTCCTTCCACCTTTCCCAACCCCCACCCCCACCCTCTCACTCACTGGAGTCAAACTCCGTTCCATTTGTATTTGTCTCTGACCTGCGAATGGCATATGTCTCTCTGGAAACTATGTACCTCTACAAGTTTCAAATAGGATGGGAAGACGCATTTTTTTTTTTTTTTTTTTTTTGCTGTCAATATGTTGAGAATATTAAATGTATGATTTGTTCACGAGTATTACGAGGAAAACGGTTGTATAACATAAAACGGCATTATACTACTTGTTACTCATGAAACATTAAAAGTTTAAGTATTATTATTATTATTATTATTATTATCATTATCATCATCATCATCATCATCATCATCATCATCATCATCATCATCATCTCTGTACGTCGATCCTTTCTCAGCAGATGTACGAATAGTGCGGTTAGCTCTTCAATTTGAACTCAATGATTTACAATGTGATGTCAAATGAAAGCTAGATGTAAGGACTTGACAAATGTTGAACTTTCAAATCTTTGCCAAAAAATAAATATCCGAAGCTTCGTTCTTTCGCTTGCTCTATTGAATCCATGTTCGCAACAACTTACGTTTGTGAAAAATTATTTTAAACAGTGAAAATAATAAAAACAAAATTTAGATCACGACTGACAGACAAATACCTTCGTGATCAACTACGACTGGCAATAAGTGACATAATTTCTGATTTTGAAACTTTGTCGCAGAGACATTATGAAGACAGTTACACGTACTAAGCATTAGTTTGTAGCCTTGTACTGTATAAAATTATATTTAAGTGCTTGACGTAAGGAAAATGAAAAATCTGTTAATAAGTCAGACAGTTGTTTCACTTCCCCTTCGGGTGTCCGCCTCCCTCCATAGGTGCTATGCACGTTGCAGATTACACAGTGGCTCGGCTCACATTACATTTTCGCCACGGCTGCGGCTGGGTTAACGTCTCATCTCTGACATAATAGTGTATCCTTTCAAATTCATGAGTTAGCTTAATTGGAAGTCTGACGTCATGGTGATCCCACGTCACGCAAGTCCGGCTGCTAGAATTTCGTATTGTTTGTAATGTTGAAATTGCCTTAACCTTGGTAGGTGAGAAATGACTTAGAAAAGCGTTAAAAAGAGATGTTAAACATAGCTTTGGAATCTCAAGTTCAGATATAAAATCCGTGAGAGAGAGAGAGAGAGAGAGAGAGAGAGAGAGAGAGAGAGAGAGAGAGAAAGAAAGAAAGAAAGACTTAGTTACATCCTCTGATTTTGTATTACAGTATGCTTGCTGTTAAAATTTCCTACCAATTACAATAAAATTACCAACAATAATTTTCAAGAATATCACATTGAAAATAAAGCCGAGAATTCATTCCATAAGCTAGGAATACTCACAGTGGAATTTTAAGAGCGTACTTTTTCAACTCACGGAAATTTTACTTGAAGCAAGTAAAGCGATAGGTTTGGAAGTAAATTCGGATAAGACGAAGTATATGATCGTGTCTCGTGACCAGAATATTGTACGAATTGGTAATATAAAAATCGAAGATTTATCTTTCGAAGAGTTGGAAAAATTAAAATGTCTTGGAGCAACAGTAATAAATATAAATGACACTCGAGAGGAAATTAAACGCAGAATAAATATTGAAAATGCCTGTTATTATTCGGTTGAGAAGATTTTGTCATTTAGTCTACTGCCAAAAAATGTGAAAGTTAGAATTTATAAAACAGTCATATTACTGGGTGTTCTGTATGGTTGTGAAACTTGGACTCTCACTTTGAGAGAGGAACAGAGGTTAAGGGTGTTTGAGAATAAGGTTCTTAGGAAAATATTTGGGGCTAAGAGGGATGAAGTTACAGCAGAATGGAGTAAGTTGCACAACGCAGAACTACAAGCAATGTATTCTTCACCTGACATAATTAGGAACATTAAATCCAGACGTTTAAGATGGGCAGGGCATGTAGCACGTATGGGCGAATCCAGAAATGCATATAGAGTGTTAGTTTGGAGGCCGGAGGGAAAAAGACCTTTGGGGAGACCGAAATGTAGACGGAAGAATAATATTAAAATGGATTTGAGGGATGTGGGATACGATGATAGAGACTGGATTAATCTTGCACAGGATAGGGGCCGATGGTGGGTTTATGTGAGGGCGGCAATGAACCTGCGGGTTCATTAAAAGCCATTTGTAAGTAAGTGGTAAGTACTTTTTGAATTCCAGAAAAGATTTATTATTGAAGTAAGATCAGTCACAGGCCGCGACTGTTGTTCAGCGATAGCGCGATCTTCAATTCGATGCCCGACCTGATCATCATAGGATTTGTGATGGACAAAGCAAGCTTTGCAGAGAGTGTTTCTCTGGGTACCTCTATTTAGCTCTTTCATTTCACCAACACTATGCGATAGTTAAAATGACTCTGGATGAAGTCTTGGGGTTATGAGACTTACCGTTTTCTGATGATGATGGTGATGATGATGATGATACAGGACTTAAAGGCTTGGGATTCCAGGCTCATGGGTATAATAATAATAATAATAATGGCTTTATTTAATCTGGCAGAGTTAAAGCCGAGGGCCTTCTCTTACATTTAACAAGTATTAAAACTTGCTTACATAGTTGAACATACAACTGAATCGGATTTAAGAAATTACATACAGATACAATTTACATAATGAGTTCAAAAGAGGTAGTTAAATAAATATTTACCTAATAAAGTAAAAACAAACACAGTAGAATACATATTAATGTTGTTAGAATCAAATACGAATCTCATAAAATCAGAAGCCGATAATTCAATAAAATGTACACAATAAAAATAAAAATAAACACATTGAAATACTGTACATATTAGTATTAAATTACAAGCAAGTAGGATTCGCATAATTAAACCAGAAACCGATAATTGAATAACATGTCTACAATAATAAAATAATAAAAAAGACATAGCGGAATACATATTGGTGTTAAGTGAGAAATAAACACGATTTACATGATGAAGTCATAAGGAGACATTTGAATAAAGAGTACACAAAAATTAACACTGCGGTAAACATATGAACATTAAATTAGAAGAAAATACTATTTACATAATAACGTTTTAAAGACAATTGAATTAAGTATACAGAATAAAAATAAGGAACAAAAAATAGAAATAAACACAGTGGAATGCATTGCATTAAATATTTGCAACACGATAGGTCTGGGAACTCATCATAAAATATTATTCTGATTTACATTTAAAAGGAATCAAAGTTCGATAGCCCTTGACTTGAGGCGGCAGAGAATTCCAGTGAAGATAAGTAGCAACAGTGAAAGATGAAGAAGACAGAGATGATGTGTGGAGTAGAATTTCTAGCGTGTTATCGTGTTGTGTTGTGACCGAGTATTTAGGTTATGATACCGAGAAAGGCTGTGGAATCGAACAAATAAGTAAGAGGGGGCAGAGGTGTGCAAAATTCGATATAAGAGAGAAAGAGAGTGTAACTTTCTTCTCTCGTATAACCTGAGCCACAATAATTTATCGAAAAATGGCGAAATGAATCGTAGTAGCGGACATTGCAAATGAAACGAAAATACGCATTATGAACACGTTGCAGTTTCTGGGATATATCCACCCTGAGATCACTGAATAAAGCGTCACAATAATCGAAATGAGGAATAATAAGAGTCTGTACAAGCGTCTGCTTTAATTTAGCTGGATAGTGGTACAATCTTTTTAATAACTGAAGGATAGAAAATACTTTCTTACATGTGTGTTTGATATGCGTGTCTCAGGTACAGGGATAGAACCTAGTTCTGCCAGCTCTGAGACAGGATGGCCCTCCTATTGGTATCGGATTCAACAGTACCTGTCAACTGTAACAAGAAACGCATATAGGGCGCACAACGGGCCAATACGAGGCTAACTGTTTGTGGTTTTTGTCCTAATATATTCACCTGTGGAGTAACTGCCAGCACGTCTGGCCGCGAAACCAGGTGGCCCGGATTCGAACCCCGGTCGGGGCAAGTTACCTGGTTGAGGTTTTTTCCGGGGTTTTCCCTCAACCTAATAGGAGCAAATGCTGGGTAACTTTCGGTGCTGGACCTCGGACTCATTTCACCGGCATTTCATTCAGAAACTAAATAACCTAGATGTTGATACAGCGTCGTAAAATAACCCAATAAAAATTAAAAAAAAAATATTCACGTTATCCGCATAAACAAGAAGCTGATGTAACCCGTTCAATTCCAAACCCTCTCTGTTATCCTGAACTTTCCTAATGGCATATTCTAGAGCGAAGTTAAAAAGTGACAGTGCATCTTTTTGCTTTAGCCCGCAGTGGAAAATTATTATTATTATTATTATTATTATTATTATTATTATTATTATTATTATTATTATTATTATTATTATTATAATTTTTAGCTTTCTTTCTTCCTAAAACAAACCTGGCAACCCTAGTGCAATCAGGAAAGCGAAAGTTTGTCTCCTTATTTGGATGCATGTTAAAATTATTCCATTTTGATATTATATCTATTGAGTAATATTCAAGGAAATAAATTTTAAAGGGTAATGTCATTCACATTAAAGGAATTTAATTATTACGAAACGTATAATACATTTTAGGAGAAAGTACAGGCTATTTATTTCTTTTCCAGTTTCTTTAATCCTGCTCTTCTTGCATTTGCTTCTTCCTGTCATCTGTTCCCCGTAGCTGCACATATCCATATTCCATAACGTTTGATGTACCCCAGTGCGTGGAGCTGTGTCGTCACAATGTGGGGGAGGGGCTGCCACGTGGTTTGCAACAGGTTGCGCTGTAGTCAGGCACTCACTCACTCATTCAGTCAGCTGATCTGCTGGAGACAATAGTGAGTTCATTGCATCGCTCTCACTGTCAACAGTTGCCGCGGAACGGCAGGCATAATGGCGCACTTGAGCGAGCTGTTCCGGTCCACAGAGGAGCAAGTGTCGCCGGTGGAGGCAACTGTCACAGGTACAGTCAACAGCAATATGTCCGTTATTGATACTGAGATTATCCTGTCACGTTGTTCTGACGTGTTATGTAGCGAGAGAATATGCACTGTTACAGCATTAACTAATGGGCACCTATAGTACTAGAATGGCTCCACAATTGAACTATAAGCACTTAAGAAAATAAGTGAATTATTATTATCATATCATCATCATAATCATCCTCCGTTGTAACTCATACAGTATCGCTTCCAGCAACAAATATAATGGACACACTTTCCGTTCACTGCTGAGAAGCTGATTTTAATATGATAGTTAATGGGATTCATGTTGAATGCTAATTTTTCGCTGTATTACCTCTAAAGTCGGCTTTGCTCCATGCTAACATAACCAGAGTTGCGTTGGGCACTTGTTAATTTATAGTGTATGACAAATGCTGTATTGTATTTGTATTTCTGGTGGTGTGAAAGAGAAGGCTTGATGGCCTTAACTACATCAGAATAAATAAATAAGTAATACTGAAAAATGCTTGCAAACGAGTAAGGATGCCTCGTTTTGTTCAGTTTTCTCGATTGTTAACATCCGTCGGGTTGAAACTGTTTTTGTGTGAATATTTTATTTAACAACGCTATATGAACTAGTAGGTTATTTAGTGTTGATGGAATTGGTGATAGCGAGATGGTATCTGGCGGGACGAAGCCGAGAATGTCATGGATTACTTGACATTCGATTTACAGTAGGGGAAAACCTCGGAAAAACCCAACCAGGTAATCAGTTCAGGTGTGCAACAGTTCCTGCACTTCATAAATTTTAATTTATTTGTGCTTCAATATTTACAATTTTTTCCTGGGGATGAAGTGATGTGTTCTGCTACAAATTTAAAAAAAAATTCGGAGTTAATTCTCCGACAATGAATTTGAATATTTCATACTTTTAAGAATAGACTATATTATTTCTTGTGCTAGATGTCTTAACCGATCGGATTACGTTGCGTTGATCACATCAGAGTATAATTTTTTCGGCCATATATCTTCTGGCATTCTTGCCAAACCAATTAAGCCTTTTCATTTAAATTCTCGTCAAAAGTTCCCTTGGATTTCATTCTTTCCTTAAGTTCTCATTCCTAATATGATGGATAATCTCGAAGTTCAACGTAGATAGTAAGTTTCTAATATCTTAAATGGAAATGAGATATTTAAATGTTAAAGACGCGCAAGGCAAATGACTATGGAAGATGGGTACGGAGAAATGGCACCTAGCGATATAACAGGAAATATACAGGGTGTAAGGGGTATAAGTGACATTATTTTAACTGATGATTGTTCGTGTCATAAGGAAGAAAAAATGTCCTCACGGTTTTTTTTTCTGATTGTAGTATTTAACTAATTATTAAAGCTTATAATATTAGACGTTTGGCAACGTTGCTGGCTGGGGAGGAGGGAGTTTACAAGTATATGGTACAGCTCAAGTGGATTACCAGTTCAAAACAGATGCTCTGTTCTAATGAAGGGGCGGACCGTTGTTTACATAAAACGAAGAGCAAATACAAGTTTTCAATCTCATTAATAGAACTTTATGGTAAATTTCCACTTTATTTAACAATATTTGGAATATTGGTCAATTTTTATTGTACGTCTAAAAAATAAACAATAATGGTTTAATACACAAAATCACACGAACTTTTTTTTTAAATGTAACATTTTAATCTCTCCCGCTTCCATAAAGCAGTACCATTTTTAAACAAATTTCTGGTTGTGTGATTTTCGAAACGAGGTAAGAGACTCCCAGTTTCTAATAATTGTTGAGAAACTGCTACAAAAGTTCGCCGATTAGGTAACGTTCTTTGAGGAAAACGTTGACTGTACATTCCTTTTGTCACACTTGAATTACGACGACTTTCTGCATAAATTTATAACATATGATATTCCTAAACCGTAAATGACATTGTAAGTTGTTTATTGAATACCTGTACTGTACTGTCATCCGCTCTGTAGTAGACCTATGGACAGGGAGCTTGAACTCAGCTGACATGTACGTACGTCTGTGCAGGGTACTGCCTGCTGAACACGTTGCCACGTTTCTCACGTCAGAATATTAACAAATTTAAGCATGTATTTTTATTTAATTTCAAGAAAACGTAATAGAACACACATACATGTATTTAAACTAATATTAACGCTTTGCTAGATATACCTACCAATGTAATTGTTTTCGTAATTTTACTAACGATATAAGCAGTATAACGCAAATAAAATAAAAAAGAAATATATATTTTTTCTCTGGGAAAACTATAAAGTTTCGACCCTATGTTGTATGGACATTTTTTTATCCTGTGGGCAGTCTCAGACGACTGTGAAAAGGACCATACTTATACACCTTACTCTCTGTATAATTACAATTTTGACTTTTTGTCTTTTTTTCATGCAGGATAGATTACTCGTATAGCCTTAATATTTGAAACAGTTTACTTGCTCAACAGCTTTGTTACAGTATATATTATACATAAAAATTTTGCTATGGATCTATAATTTCCCTTCAAATTGTGTTGTTTTGTTGTTATTTATACTCGCTTTAACATCTCTGGTCATATCGTGAGTTAATCTTTTGGGTGAAATCCGAAGGCCTGTGTACTATTGTTGAGTACTAGATGGCGTCTGTAGATGTATTACTGATTTGTTATGAATGTGATTTTTTTGGTGATGAAGGAAGCCGGTGATATTCAGAGATGTTGCCCTAATTTCCTGGCATTTGCCTTACGGTTGAGGGAAAACCCTGAAAAACCTCAACCAGGAAATCGAACCCGGACTCTTTGCGTAAGAAACGAGCATGCTGACCCCCTACACCACAGAGGTGGTCTCAAATTGTATTATTTTGAATTTGTCGACAGATAATTTCATGTTATGTTCATATTATTTCTAATGGTACACTTATCTCTGTAATCCATCGTCGGTATTTGCTAAAAGTATGTTGTTGTCTGCGAGCAATAGAATATCTAATGATAAAATTACGTTTAGTACTCATAATATTAGAGGTGTAAAAAAAAGCTTATCCGCTCACGAGTGTGTTACTACTTGACTACTGATCAGTCATAGTTCAACTCCTCTTCTTTCTTCCCGTTTTCTGACAATTTATGTCTGACTCTGTTCTCTGATGATCTTAAGACAGTAAACATTCATTTCCGAAGGTGGTTTGGTTGTTTACTCTAGAGCAGGCCTGCAGAACCCGTAAGTAGGAGAAATATGACGTCAGCCTCACCCCACTTCTATTGGGGATGCTCGAGTTGTTTACATTCTCTGCCCGTGCAAAGTGGCGGCATGTAATTTTCAAAAAGGATTGTAATAAATTAATTGTATTTATAATGCGTTATCTCGTTTCAAGGTTTACAATTATGCTAGATTTCCTGTCTGTAGTTTCTTTGAGATCTCTTTGCATCTAACCTGCTTTAGATTTTCAAAAACTTTCCTCATATCGTCACCTACGGAAACATAAATTTATAGCATTTAATTAATGAACCTTGAAAGTCAGTATTAATTTCATTTCAAAATGAACACAACGAATGACGTCCTTAACTTAACAGTATATAAATAAATAATCAATATACAGTTCGTAATAATGAACTTACCCGAAAGTTTGTGCATTCCATAATTCTTAATATGGGCTTTGTTGAAATGTGGTTTAATATTGAAATGACGAGTAGAAATAAATTGGATGGGACACAGTAAACAAGCAATTCTTTCGTCTTCTTTAACAAAAAAAAAAATCATAATCCATTTCCTTTGGAAGTAGGCCTAATATTTCTTCACGGGTTTAGATTTTTCCATGTTCAAGTTATCTTTAAACTGCTGTACGCTTATTGTGTATGTATATTTATTTAGCTGGAGTGCGTTACAATGTTGAATGACAGCATTGACATCCGGTCATATAGCTATCATTCACTTATCAAAGTACAATTTATTTATCGTCCTATTACTAGTAAACACAGTGAAGACCAGTAGTGCAAGTTTTGTAAAAATAGGAATTTAAACTTTATTAAAGCACGAAAAATCGTAATAAGTTTTTCAAATAAAGTAATTGGTTTTTTGCCTGCATGCAACATTTCGGACTTACTTCATTTTAGTAGAATACAGAGCACGGAAACACAAGTCGGGGACTGTATTTTATTTATTTTACACAAAAAAGTGGACTTAATCGGCTTTAATAGTAATAGGACGATATATACATATCGTTACATTACATACTCTTACATTATATGCACACATACATTTAAAAATTTATTTTACATGTCTTTTAACTTACTTATTTCCCTCATTCATTTTTCTCTTATTTTCTAAAGGTATGTTCCTAAGGATTTTATTATCTGTTCATTTGTAATTCTTGATAGCATATTGTATACCTGCCGCTGCGAGAATGAATGTGGATGCAGTCGAGCGTAACTAGAACGTATGGCTGCACCGTTAGGAAAGGTGCGTGTGTAAGGAGGGGTAGTAAAGCAGTCGCTCTGAGGAGCTACAGTTCTGGAGGTCTGCTCTAGAGAAACGCATTTTTATGTGTAAACGTTGTTTTAAATACGATTCAGCTCATCGTGCGTATGCGGAGTTTATTCAAACATTTCCTGATCAGTTGCCTCCTTTCAGAACTGCAATTCACGAAGCCATTCGTAACAAATGTATTTTCCGGATACAGTTCCTGTTCAGCCGAGGGAGGACGACATTTCCAGCATCTTCTATAAAATCTTATCTTATAGAAGTTTTAGGAAACGAATTTGAAGTAAGAGCTCGACCGGCTGCCGTACCCTTAGTAGCCGACACTCAAAACACCGCATGAGCGGACAAGGAATATGAATAAAACCTGTGGTATTGCTATTGATATTACCATGATCGTCCTCGATGTGGTCTAATACTTAGCGTACTTGTCATTATATCAGAGATTCACTGGTTTAATCCCGCCCAAGAGCGATGTATTTTAAAAGTGACAATAAATCTTTGCATTACTTTCTTCGAAAAGGAAGTATAGTTGGTAATCTCGTGTTGTATAGTCCGGGTCAGCTTACTTAATACCCTAAGGGTGAAACCTAACGATTTTTCCCCCATTACTACATATGCTAGTGGATTGTGATGATTTTCTAGTTTGCAGGTTGAATTTTCTTTTGCCAACTTCGTTTCGAATTTCGATACTGACAAATACTACGAATGGTAGTGATTTTATAACTGTTATGTTTGAAGCTGAGACAGATGTTGCTGGTACTGGAGTTCCATGGAATTAAAATTGTACTAGATTTCTGAGCAGATTACTGGAAGATAGTGAAATTTGAACATACTAATAATTAATTAATATCAGTATCAATATTAATATATAATAGTTATTTTGTGTATTGCGTTGTGGTTAGAATTAAAGATTATAGTCAGATAAGTGTAAATAAATATAACATACTTGGGTGTGGGTAATCGATAGAAATACCATTTCACATTTTAATGAATTTCTTTCGTGTTAAGATTTTTATTACAATAATGTCAAAAAGAGGAAAAAGCGACCACTAAGAAAACGTAAAGCGTGCTGCGAGAATGGGGATAACTTCCCCTACTGGCGTTCTGTTCGTTCAGATTTAACCGAAAGAAGATAATGAAGGAATTATACTCACAGAGACACCAGTTATAACTAGAATAGCAACATTATTAGGAATATGTATTCTTAAGCATACATTTCATGGTTATATTCAGTTTTCGGAGTCAGTACTAATAATTTCATGTGGTCAAACAAAATACATTTTTAGGTTAGGTCTCGTGAACCAATTGTTTAGTCAAACCAATTAATTTCATATTGCCAGACAAAATACCTAACATGTTCATCCCTTTCTCGTATAGTTTGCCTACGAAAATATGTTACAAATTATTGAATTATTTAAAACAACCTTCCAGCATAAAGGTAAAATATGGTAAGTAAATAAGTTATTCAGTACGTAGGATCATGGTTTTACTTCATATGGTGATATCTGGTAACAGTTGGCAACATTGACAAGACGGCAATATTTGCTGTTTAGGAACTGTTCTTATGTGACCATCACTATAGATTCTTACAGTACGTAAAAGAATCGTGTCGCTGATAGCTCCAAGACAAATTTGTCAGCTAATTCTTGTCTGTGTCAAAATTTTGAAGAAATATTTTTCCTATTAGTGACCAGTATGTGCTTTGGCTGTATTATGATATCATAATCACAATCAACGACATGTCCATCCTTAGTATTCTTAATGTTATAAGTCCTGTCAGCTCAGTTCTTACAGTGGCTTACTCAAGTCTTCGGAGGTTTTATTCCAGATATCAAGGTCGTGTCAAATTGATAAAAGCTATATTTTTCTTATGATAAGCGACCGGCGCGAAAGTCCAACTATTTGAATCGGTTCCACTCATGCCTCCACCATGGGTTCCACTAGTATGTCTGACCAGTTCGTCGGAGACACGGAGATATAAAATGTGTAATTGAATAATAGGCCGAACAATAATAATAACAGTAATACGCGATGCGTTTTAAAAGTTCGTGGCCTGACACATAGATAGCATTGAAACGTGTCAACAATGCCTCCCATTCTACATTATTCCAAGCACAAAAAATCATAATTTTCTGTTGAATACATTTTGTGTACTGTAGTTTAATTTTGAAATTAGTGCGCCGAACAGATTGGCAAAAATGGAAACTATCGAGCTTCGTGCAGTCGTTAAATATCATCCTAGATCATATATACCCCAGATAGGTCGGCCTTATAGGCTTTGATGTTAACAACTTTTGTCAGGTTTACTATTTGCCATCTAGTTGTTACATAAGGAGTCACGTCATAATTCCCATTTGAATTGCATTAGCGACTGTACTGCCACCTCGTGTTCGTTTACGACGGACGGGTGACGATCCTGGCGGTTGTTATCTTCAAAGTGCTGCCGATTTTAATATAGCGATGACTTGTCTGTTACATATCTGCAGTGCCTGGGAAAAGTGACATAAGTCAGTTTCCACAAACCTTTTTTGATAATTTATTGACAACTTACAAAACATCTGCTCGCTTGGAAAAAGAGATATAAATATTTCTTCCATTACAATAATTCATACAGAAAAAAATCAAATCTACATAAACCAGTATAAGTTGTCAATAAATTATCAAAAAAGGTTTGTGGAAACTGACTTACGTCACTTTTCCCGAGCACTGCAGATGTATGATCTAGGATATTATGTAAAAAGGAAATGAATCCAACAGAAATTAAAGCAAATCGTCGTTGTTCCTGCAATAACTCCTATGTGACATTTATTGATTTTCAGATTTTTGCTCTATTAAATAACTTAAATCGTGATACAGCAAATAATAAAATCTCTTATATGTAATTATATTTATTTGTTTCGAAAATGTAAGAATTCACAGTCTCCTATGTTCGGCAGCCATGGGATGAATAAATGTGTTTTTTTTTTTTCTCCTACTGAAAGATTTTATATTTTGCACATAGGAGTTATTGCAGGAACAACGACGAAATATGGACATTACACTGGCGGAATTCCCTCTAGCGCTTTAGATTGTGGAAAAAATGGGCGGCACTTTAAACATGGTTGAGAGAGTGTGGAAGACGACCTCTGCGGCGGATGTCCAGGAACAGCAACAAGTGAAGAAATCGTAGAAACAATCCACGATCCGTGTTTACGAATTGCATGCGGAAAGAAAAAAGTGTCAGAATTGCGTGTCGAGGGTTTCTAGGAGGTAACAGTTGCGTGCCATCATAATCATAGCCTCGACTCGAGTTGAAGACACCCAGCTTTTAAATCCTGTTGACTTTCAATGTGAAGATCTACTTTTTTTCCATATGAAACAGTTGAATGTCCTTGTTCTGCGTCAAAAGAAGTTTAGCTAGTACTGTCCGACAGAGTGATTAACTTATGTCGCATGCCGGTTTCCCCCACCCGTTTCTGCTGGCCTCTCTGTAAAGGCTAGTGGCTGCGTTGTTAGACTCTTTCCTGAAAATATTTTCTGTACGGAATTGGAGTTCTACGTAATATTATATAACTGTTAAAAATAATTTAAAGAAGTGATTGTCATGTGACTTCCCCCGTTTCGTGACTGCGACAACCGCTCGGTCGGACATAGTAGCAGAGTTCGAGGTTCGCGGGTTGAAACCAGGACGAAGGAGATAAAATCCTTAATCAGACTCCTCCTTGTGGGAAGTAAATCTGGGAGACTCTTTCAGTAGGTTTACAGTATTTAAAAGAACCCTGCTCCAAATAGAGGACTCCAGGTAAAATACTTCTGCCTTTTCTCGCCCGCGTCAAATTTCTGCGATGAACAACCTCTGTTGTTGAAAGCTTCGTTAAATAAAATATTGCTAATACTAACTAAGCTTGTTTTCCTGTATAGTTTTAAATAGTAAACTTGCGGTATGCTCATCATATTATGAGAAGAGGCCTGACGCTTGTGAATGTCGAGTAATAGTTAAAAATTCCTCAAAGATGCTAATGGTACGTACGTTTAAGTGATAATTTTTTAACTTCCATTATTAGAGCCCGGATGTTAGGCAAAATGTATTTTTTAAACTGAGTGTATAGATGAAAGCCTATAAGAGATAAACACGTTTCCACACATTTGGGGATGATAGGCCCAATTCTTATTTTGCTTTTTTTTGCCTATTTTAGCTTCCGTTGCCTATTTTAAGGTTAATTGCCTTTATAGCCTTTTTACGTCGTTACTGTACATGTTCTATATTTTTAATACACTTAAAATAAACCGCACATAAATTATATCAAAAAACAAAAAATGATGGTTTTACAAATTAAAAAAAATATATATATATTCACCTCACACAAATATTTGCTGAGACTCTTATTCTCCAGGAATACATATATTTCCCAGAACTCTTAAACTTTTCTTCCCTACCGATTCCATCTTTTATGTCACTTAACAAAGAAGTTTGAACAGTATAACCCTCAGTAATCAGGTCACTTCGGGGTTTACCAACGAAAGAAAGGGGGTGAGGGAAGTATTAAAAGCAAGTCTCCAGATCCCGTTACTGTTGTCGCTTGCACGCACAAGTCACACGTACTTTGAAGTCCCTAATCCCTTCTCACACCCCTCTTTTTGACACAATACACAGAAGGTTTTTCCCGATCTCTGAAAGAAAGTAGAGACAGCCCTTCTGAAATAAATTCTTTTAAGTTTACTCCAATCACTTCAATAGAAGTAGAAAGATCTTTTTCCACCATGAAAAACGTTCTCTCTGACAGGCGGCTCACTATGGCAGCTGACAACTTAAAAAAGCATCGTTGTTGTGACATGTAACCAAGGAAAGTGAGTACCGTATGGAAGTATTTGTCTATTTTTTGCCTGTTTCCAAGTATAATAAATGCCTACTTCACTGCCTATTTTTACTATTTTAGTGCCTATATGCCTGCCTATTTTAACCAAAATATATCGCCGCCGTCATCTTCATAATGTTAAGCATCTACCGGCATAGCTGCGTTTTAAGTACTGTCTGTATACAGTACTTCATTTGCATTTCTTGTCTAATCTGCAGACATCGAGATTTTGGACCCGACAGAATAAGTTTACTAAGTCCATACTGTAGAGAGCTTTGTCACTGTGTTTGAGTGGATGGGAGTCGGCAGTAGAAGAGACGTGTATACGCGAAACCAAGTCCAGTCCAGTCTGCTGGTGCTGTACAGTCACATTCGAAAGAAAGAGGACTAATTTATCAAACATTAAAATAAAAACCTACAGTGCGAAATTTTCAAAATAAATTAATATGCATTTCCTTTCGGGTTCTTTCATAAGCACATATGCAATACTTACACAATATACATAATAAACATACACAAAAAGACAGAACTTATGATGCACAGTACATGATATCCCCACATTATATGCAATATACTACGTAAATTATCCTATATATTCACAATATATTTACAATATAATGTAATGAGAAGTATTTATGTTCTGTTCAACTTGTTTATTTTCCAGTTTTCTCTTCTCTTACAATGTACTACAACACACATTATCAAGACCTCAAAACTAAATTTTCTTCGGTTGTCGGCAAGATAAAGTTTGTATTTGGAAAAGTTCTGCTCTGCATCACATGATGTAATGGGTACAAAACGAAAAAAACACTGTCTCTTGGTATATTTTTCCATGAAAGCTTTGAAATTAGGGTTGTTTACTTTATTAAATGGTTGTTTATAGCTACCATCATTTCACATAGATCTAAGAAGAACTCAGATTCTTTATTTGTAAGCGAATCTGACACAGGTGGAATTTCTTCCCTCTTAAGAGACAAAATATTTACATGTGAAATGTGTTGTCGGGAGTTGCAATGGGTCTCAATGTATCGTGTTTTGTCTCCTCTTAGTTATATGTAACATGGTCCCCCATTAACTTCAAAATAATCACTTCCGAACTATGGACAAATACGTGTTTAGAGCCTTTCACTTTTGGCATACTTACTGTTATTATATTCTTCGACTAAACAGATAGATAACCACATGAACCCATCAAAACTAGACTACTATCTCCTGCCCTCTCTTCTGACAAAGTGGACTAGGTTTACGGACTGTTTTTATTATCAGAACAGTACCTCCTCTCCCTGTCTTATAAGTATGACTGAGTTAATAAAATACATGGGATAACAGGTAGGACGCTACCCTTATTGCCTCCACCCGCTACCGTCCTGCTTTCCAACTCGAAGGCTCACTGTTTTCGC
This sequence comes from Periplaneta americana, assembly GCF_040183065.1. Lineage (NCBI taxonomy): Eukaryota > Metazoa > Arthropoda > Insecta > Blattodea > Blattidae > Periplaneta > Periplaneta americana. Next base: position 76,817,742 of record NC_091132.1, read on the forward strand.
CTATTGGGTCTAAAGTCTCTAAGCCTGCTAATCTGTTAAACTGTTTTTGTAAAAGCCATTCCATTACATAATGACGTAATGCCACTTATGTTTGCTTGCGCAAGTTTCAGTTGCTACCATATTATCACCGTTGTGATATACACCGGGACATCACTTTATTTTTACTTGCATTTTTATTGTACCTGCGTTTCTCAATGTAATTGACTCCCATCCCTTGCAGTAATCTTCTTGCTCCCGTCAGCCACACAAACTTACGGCCGCTGTTGCATTCAAAGTCTGCTAGCAGTGAAGTAAACAATACAGAGTATAGTGTGTTTCAGAAATATGGTTGCGTTTTCCATAGAAGGAAGAGCCTATATTATTGAAGCTTATTTCCAGGGGCAGGTATTTATGGAGATTGATTTTATCATTTGTGTTTTTTAATATTGGTGTCGGCGGAGATTGCTGGAGATTGATTTGTACTTTTGTTGGATATTAATGGAAATTTTGGAAAATACAATTTTTTTTAAATTGGAATATGAACTCAGTATGAATGTTACTTTCCAAATAAATAACATTAAAGGTTCATTGGATTCTGGTAAAGGTGCGGTACGGCCAGTAGACAATATTTGCTGGATTGAGACTGTATTTAACACACATTAATTAAAAAACGAAAAAAACTTGTATCCCTTAAATTAATACTTTCAAATTATTAGTGAAATGTTGAATTCTCCATCTTTTGAGTTCACTAATGTAATGAGAACACCTGGAATACCATGTAATGTAGCTTACTTCAATATGCAACAAATTCAAATAAAAAAAGTCCCAAAAAAGAACTCAGAATATGAAATTCGCTATAAAACGACACTATAATAATAATTCGCAAATGTGTCCATATTTCGCTATTAGAACTCCATTTCGCGATTGTTTTATCCGCATATTATTAATCAGAATCATTTAATTCGTAAAGATTAGTAAAAATCTATTGTATATCTATTATGTCGTGATTTTCGCGATCTCCGTAAATACCCGGCCCTGCTTATTTCGCACAGGTACGGTTTGTAGCATGACTGAATAACTTTGAAGTGAAGGTTAGAGTTACCGAAAGTACGGTAATATGCTGAATAAAGTAGCCATTATATAATGAATAAAACCGCCTGAAGAGTTGAGTTTGTGAAAAAAAAAATGTTACCACTCTACTATATTTTGATAAAATACCGTAAAAGTAATGATCAAACTGAAAATCCTAATATCGTATTCCCCTGTAACATAAATGGATACACTACTTTTCTCTCCTCCTATAGCTAGTAAAATGATTTGTTTACATATTGCACTAGTAACACCAAACTCCTGTAATGGAAGGAGTTAACAGTGTTTCCGACTATAGCCAGGTTAATGTTAAAAATGTTGGTAAAAATAAAGTGATGTCCCTGTATTTAGTGATAACGTTTTCTACTGGTTTTGGCGTTCTGCTTCAGAAATAATGGCAAAAATGTTCGATAATAAAAGGATGGAAACTTCCACGTACCTCCCATTTTCCCTGCTGTGACTGAGTGGTCCGACCTTCATCTTGTCACGCAGACAGTCCGGGTACGAGTCTCGGTTAGGCCTAGGATTTTTCCTTGAAAAAATCCATAGTGACATTTGTGGCGGACAAGCTGGCAGTTGGGGTGTTTCTCAAGGTTCTCCCGTTTCCCCATACACCACTCCGTCAACATTTCATAGCATTCCCCGAATGCCGACTGGCGACGCACGATGGGGGCTGGCATAGGTACGAGAGGGTTGCCTACTCGAAACCTGGCTACGCAGCGAACCTTAGTGTAGTCAGCCGTGTGAGTTTGAGAATGCGCCCAGCTTGAAGGTTAGCGCAATAGACCGTAACAAGTTGCAGTGTTGGGTCATAGTGCCCCCCTTCCGGAATTCTATTCCATTCCATCTCCAATTACGATATTGACTTTTGTGATTATCCGTTGCTATACAGGATATAAACAATTGCAAAAAAAAACTGGTGTTAGAGCATAAATTACTTACTTACTTACTGGCTTTTAAGGAACCCAAAGGTTCATTGCCGCCCTTACATAAGCCCGCCATTGGTCCCTATCCTGAGCAAGATTAATCCATTACTGAACAAAAAAGTCTAATACAATTTTTCTGTAACTTTTGTGGTTTCCCTAGAAAAATAAATGTTATCTGTGAGTCTAATGTTTTTGGAAATGTTACTAGACAGTCATTATTTACTTCGATCCACCATGTACAGCAGCGGTGACTAAAACTCGAGCTGCAGTGATTACATGCGCCCGACAGCCTATGAAGTAAGGAGACGGAGGAAAGGTAGTTGGCATGAAAACTACAACCAGTGGTGGTTCCTGTACTAACATCTTGATCAATTCCGCGAATAAAAATCTCAAGTTTTGCTGTATCAGTAATGTCATCTAGAGCCAGTGAATAATATACGATTTTTCTTGCTTCTTTTTTAATTTTCCTCGTGAATATAATCAGGAATTTTCTAAATTCTTCTGTCGATACTTGGTCGAGAAATTCGTAGTTTTTCAAAATTAAAAACTTCTTATGGACATGTTATTTGTTATTTTAATAGTTATACTTTTGAGAAATTCTGTTCTATTAAAAGACTTTAGAGCACGAAATATTTCAAACCCCATTAGGTAGCTTACTTTCTTACATTCATTTATCTCATCTTTCTCTTCCTGGCTATGATTTTAGACATATCAATTCCTAGCGTTTAATAGTTCGTTGGCACATAATACTGAATCAGTTTTTCTACAATATTATTATTAAATGAATAACTAATAAATAGTTTCCCTCATCAAACGTTTAACAGTTCGTTGGCACATAATATTGAATCAGTTTTTCTACAATATTATTATTAAATGAATAACTAATAAATAGTTTCCCTCATCAAAAGATTAAGAAGATTAAAATTGAGATAAAACCTTTAGGGTGCTATTCATAGACATTTCGCTAGCCCGGGCTACGAGCGTGCTAAACAGGATTCATATCATATTATATCGCTGACACTGGTTTATGAATACGAAAAACCTTAGTTCGCTGATCATCCACCGAAAGCCCGCGCTAAGAATGTCTATGAATACGGCCCAGTAATTTTATCCTTCTAAGGAGAATATCTAAAAATATCAATATTCATGCACGTACAGAAGAATTATGGAAACAGATACGTAGTGGTCAGTAATAATAATAATAATAATAATAATAATAATAATAATAATAATACATTATTCAGCGTGGCAATTAATGTTTCTATATACTCCTAATTGAACCGTTGAGCAAAGTAAACATATTACATTTTGTCCGACAGAACAACAAAAAAGTTCTCCTTCTCATTCTGTACGAAACTACCCCTTACTGCTTGTAGCGACAGAGTTTGTAGAGCGAAATGATACCGCCACTACTTGCCTTCAGTACGTGAATGAAAAACACAGCAATGTACAGGAAACTCCTCGTACCCATTTGAATGTCTGTGATTACACAATGTAATCACGACACCCGCTTTGGTCACCACTGATGCACAGTCTTACAAAGAAGTTTTGTCGCACAGATACATTAAGTCTCAGAAAGGAGGCAGTGTTAGCCGCGGACTTGTGTAGCATGGAGATTAACTTCTGCCCAAATGTGACTGTTTTGGCTATTGTATACTTCTCCCCTTGTAAATGCTGCTTCATCTGTGAAAATGATGCCTGACGGAAATTCATGTCTCTCCAAGGTCTATCTAAAATCAACCGACAAAACAGCATCTAAGCAGCAGGTCACCTGGACGCAAAGATTGCACTTGGTGTGGATGGAATGGATACAGTCTTTCCTCTTGTAAAACATTCCACACTAGTCAAGAGTGACTCCAACTTCACGAGCAACTGATCTCTTACTTGTTGACGGCCCAAAATGTCTTCGTCGAACTCCGGAGTTCGTACTGATCGCCTGGCAGTACTGCAGATGTTTCTAAAGAACTTGAGGGTACTTTCCGGGGGATATTCAATATTAAATTAAGTTCGCTTATTGTTATTCTCCAATTCTCTCTGACAAGAGCATCAACATCTTGAATTGAATTTGACGTGATAGCGTTGAGCGCTTGATATGGACGTGGATTGCCCTGTGGATATATTCTGCCGGGCGAAACACGTATCCCCATCATTTACATCTGATTTCCCTTAGAATGTCTCTCCATATACTACAAACATTCTGTAAAGATATTTCAGCAGGTGTACACTTTTCTGTAGTCTAAGAAGAAAAATAATAACTACAGCACTCTTTTGGAATCTTCAATCTTGCACCATTCTCTTTTCTTTTTTTACTTATTCGGAGCATCAAGTATGCCAACCACACATATTCCTGAAAGAGTTGATGCATGTACTTCTGTTGCACATGCTGTAGTAAACCTCGGCCGACTTTCATTTCAACTAACCAATTTATTAGGCCCATATCCCCTATATGCAATATAGAGAGAATGTTTCTTTATTCATGCCTAGAGGAACTACAAAAGAAACAAGGGCTGGATAAAACGTTATGGCAACACTGCTGTCACAAGACGATGGTACGTTCGAGAGCTGCCAGCTGTGTGGACATGATCAAGGACTGTTAGATGAGTTAGTGCAGCCAGCGGCGACAGTACTCTGTCAATCTACTGCAGTGTGTAGAATGTTTCCTTTCATAGGGATAGTGCGAGCGCTCTAAGATCATGTTTACAAAACTAGAGCAACGTTCCTGCATCAAAATTGATGTGGCACGAGGTCGTAGTACACAAGAATGTTTTCAGGGACTGTGAGAAGCACCACCACCTTCGTCCAGCGCTCAGGAGAAAACGACGACACTTGGTGGTACAGAACCCCATTATTCTTCATGACAATGCAAGGAGTCACACCGCTGCTGCTGTCAAGGACCTCTGGCGCCGCTGGCAATGGAAGATTCTAGAACAGCCAAAATAGTCACCCGATATGAGTCCATGCGATTACAATCTCTTCGCCAAAGTGAAAGAACCACTGTGAGGGACCCGGTACAATACCAGAGATAAACTTATTCGTACTATAGGGCGGTCAATACGGAATATCAACAAACATTGACGCGCTAATGGTGTACGACGCCTCCCAAACATTTGGCAAAATGTGATAAATAAGGAGGGCGAATATATTGAAGGTACGTAAATGTTGTACCCCTGTAAATAAAACAATGTCAGAATTATCGAACTGTTGCCTTTACTTTTTATCCACCCTTTTGTATTTTACATGAATTGTATTGTGAAAATATATGCGTATTGTAATGTAAACATATCTTGCACACATTACATCCTTATTTTTCAAGGCGGTGCCACTTTTTACTGCTATTTGTCTTTCCTGACGCTCATATTTGTTAAATGGAGAGATGTGTTTTATGTAAATGCCTGGTGGGAAAAAGATTGTGACCATTGTGTTAATTGATTACATAAATCTGACAAATCTAGTCTGTTGTATTTGTACAATTTGTGAGTACCAACAATAGATTGTTAATAAATTAGGAACGATAAGCATTGTATGTTTGTATATAGGCCTATGTCTGCAATATTGTATTTTCTTAGAGATACTAAGTAAAGAATTAGGTAAATTCATTGATATGGTATACTGCGTATTCAGTTCAAAGTGTGCCATGGCTCGCTGTATGTCGTCATGTGGCTAGCCGATGAGCCTAGAGAATTCAATCTTCCTACATTTCCGCAGAGGCGTATTACCTATGTGCAAGAGAAGTTGCCTGGCAAGTACGGCGTTCATTCTGAAGAGTACTTACCGATTCGTACCGTAACGCCGATAGTGGCAGGAATGTGAACTGTTTGGAAACACGTACTGAGGTGAATTTTTTTTCTTACTGTCGGGATATGGGGAGAGGGTTAAGACTATTACTTACGTACAGTATTTGTTGACATTAATTCCGACGGTCAACATAGACACGGAGCATTTGATTTGTGTTGTGGAATGTTGCCATACGCAACCGATGATAACAAATACCCTGCGTACGACTTGCCCGCGCAAAACACAGTTCGAAAGAGGTTGTGGTAGCACACAGACCGTACAGACCGCCATGTGTTGCTACGACGTTCAAGTTATACCGTACATGTTCTTAAGTTCAGATTGAACTCCTTCATTAATAGGCAACTGTTCTGACATAAAAGCTGAAACTCGCTTCAAATCACTGACTCACCAACAATGACGTCATGACACACTTTGAAATGAACACCCAGTAGTTCATTCGTTATGTCGTGAAACCTACCTGCGCGTGAGAAGAAGAAGAAGAAGAAGAAGAAGAAGAGGAAGAAGAAGAAGTGGACTGGGAGCTTTCCCTCCCACTTCAACCAGCTAGCTCATTTACTCTCACAATAAGGTTCTTACCATAAGCTACGGCGCACGCATGTACTTGGTTTCACAAGATAACAAATGATCAATAGCCTACCTAGGCTATTATACAGAACACATAAATATTATCTGACCGACAAACTTCGTGACGTAATAGTATATGTGTTCAAAACAAATAACTTTTAACACAAAGGTGGTTCGGAAATGTTATCTTTAGTTGATAGAGACCGCCGACTTCCAAGTCCACTACACATTGCACTCAAAGCTGTGCTTATAGAAATATTTTAGTTCAAACTTGTACCAATTGTTTTAGACAGCACGGAATATTGCAATAAAAATTGTAATATACAGAGTCCGCCAAAAAAATGTATACACACTTTGTCAGACTGTATCGGGAGACTGATATTGTAAATTGATTTGAATTACGAGTATGTTGTAGTATGGTCTTTCGCTCAACAGATGTCGGTACTTTCATACTTTCATCGCGACAGTGAGAAAACAAAATGGCTGGAGCACGCTTGACCACAGCACAGTCTACTATATACAGTCACGAAGCTTGGGATGATTTTTTGCAAATCTCGAGATAGTTGCTAGCCGCTTGGAGCGCTGTGAGTACTAGGAACAATAGATTGTGCCACAGCCATCGTGATCTAATGCAGGCCGTAAGACAGACCATGGAACTCGCTTAACCCCGATCACGAAGGGCGGCGTTTCAACCATTATAAATTAGTTGGAATGCATAAACAGTAACATATGTTTCTCTAAAATGTAGTGTAATTCCATTAATAAAATTTAAAACAATGATTAGGAGACACTTCAGACATAATTCACTTGCGAGTTAAGATGTAATATTATTTATGGTGTGAAAATTACGTTGTTCGTATGTGTAATACCTGCCTTTATTTCGATTAAATATTGCGAAATTCTTGTACATTCGTTTATGCACGATTCAATAATTTTCAATTGCACCGCACGGATATTTAGATATGTTGAAATTACAGGTTATGTTTACTGTACCAGTTGCCCCTTTCTGTCTAAATTTAGTGATCTCCAATGCCTTGCCATTCATATAAAAATTATAGGTTATGTTTACTATATTTAACTTATATTCCTAAATTCGCAATCATACATTATAATTAAGCATAATGTCATGTATGATACCCTGGACATTCAATTTGTCTGTATTTTAATACTACAATTGAGTACTGAATTACTGTATTTATCTACTACCTAAGAGACGAAGTAACACAATTGTACGTACACTAATTTCATAGGAGTGGTATGGTAAATGTTTTGTCTAAAATTAAGGAAGGTAGATGTGCTAAATTGAAATCATAATATAAATTCTTTTTTATTAAACCTCAAAATAGCTTCCATTCTAAACTAAAAATGTTGACGCGAGCAGATTATGTTAACATGTAAAATACTCTTCACATTAAAATAACACAGTTTTGTAATTATTTCTGCAACATATTATGCAACAAGAAGTAAACAGAACTTATGGACACATTACACTAAATAAAGCTTAGCAATGATAAGCAATAAAGTTATAATATAATATTTCACTGAGCTCCATACACTGAAATAGAAAACCCGAACAAACATTACGGCCTGGTTTTGACTGTGCCATATTTCGCATTTTTGTGAAAAGCTACGTAAACTGTGAATGTTCGTTATCGGTTGTAATAAATGTAAATGGCTAAAATACAATAATTTGAATAATAATATGGGACAAGAAGACGTTTGTAGTACTATAAATTGTAAGAAAAATAGGTTAGAGTTATCCTTCTTCCGAAAGATCCAGGAAGGTGAGTTTATAGAATATAATGTATATTTTATGAAAATAATATATAAACCTTATGTAGGCCTATTTCATATTTCAATAGTGGAAGGAAGGTGTTAATTTTTTTCAAAAGAACACGATATCGAAAGTACAATACATTTTATGGTCTGCTAGGGAAAGAGTCTGTGATAGTAGCGATCCTGGTGGTGAGCAACTATCTATGGATGCATATTTCAACTGTCTATGTTTGCATATTTAGTAAGTATATACAGTCACGAAGCTCAATACGTAGGGAATATGCATCCATAGATAGTTGCTAACCACTAGGATCGCTACTATCGCCTCATCATAGACAATGCGAAATAGCACCGGCACAGTCTATTGTTCCTAGTAGTCTACCCTCAACAACTCAACCTTCGTGACTGTATATACTAGACTGTGGCTTGATGTTCGAGTAGCGAAAATGTATTCTGAAGTGGTTCATGAGGATTGATAATGCCGTTGTTTCTCTAACTTCTCATAAAAGTGCATACATGTCGATATTAAACTGAAGGAGTGAGGATCCACAACTCATATCATTCTCATCATAAAGCAAGTCATGAAATGTTTGCCATGTGGCAACTTTTATATTGTGTGGAATATGCATGCTTGTTCTTGTATAGAACCTAAAGATGCGATATGAGCGCTATTATTACGATACGATTGGGAATTTTGCTGATTGTATGAATTCCAATCCATTTTGAACAATCGCAGTGTTTATTATGTTTAAATAGAAAAATAGGCGTCTTATGAGTGAACAAAGGGGCTTTATCAGCGATAAAAAGAAAATACTAAAAACTACACACTACTATTAGCCCATGTACTGGGTTTTTGCCGGAAGGGAGAATTAATGAGAATTGACCGCCATAGTAAAATTCGCTCAATGATTGTCAATGAACTTCGCCGGGCTGATAAGCATGAGGTGTAGGAGGAAATTGGATGCTTTTCCGCTGATGGATCATCTCGAAGAGCAGATACCATTGTTACAGACCGAAAAAAAAATTGTGGACTCATTTTAGATCCCACAATCGGTTTTGAGAATCGCGAGGGACAACCTAGAGAAGTCTGCAAAGAAAAACGTGCAATTTATCTGCCATGCTGCAGTGATTTTGGAACCAAATGTAAGATCAAGACAAGGGACGTTATAGGAATTATGGGTGCTAGAGGCGCACAATCCCACTGGAGTCCTTAGAAGTCTTCCGGAAATTAAAAGTCCCTGACAGCACGCTGGAGGTGATATCCTCAATTGCACTGAAGTCATCGATTTGCGTAATTAATCATTATTTATATTCTTTATAAAATGTTATTTGTGTTGTAGCCTAAATTGTCTGTTGTATTTCCAATATTTTTTTCAATAATAGCCTACCTAACTAGGGTTTCTATTAAAAGAAAAAATTGAATTAAATATAAATAGTCATTTAGAATTGATTAAACCCTGGTTGGGACGGCTATCAAATATCTGTAAAATATTTAATTGTTTCTAACATTTATACATTAACTTAAAGCTTTTGAACAATTTTTGTCCACCGCTGTACATAAACGGTTAACATGTCTGGGTTCAAGTCTTAGTTGAGACAAGTTATCTGGTTCAGATTTTTCCGGAGTTTTCCCTCAATCCATTCATTAAGAGCATTAATGCTGGGTAACTTCCGGTGCTGGACTCTGGCTTTATCACCTTCACTTCACTCAGATGCTAGATAACCATCGCAGTTGTTAAAGCGTTGTAAAATAAACCAATTAAAAACAAGTTTTGTTAATTAAAATGATAAATTATTTTACTGTTTAACACAGTTCTTTATGCATGTCCTCAAGAACGTCTACGTTGGTATGTTGTGTGAGTGACACTCTTTTTTTTTTATTTATTTATCGCGTAACCTGTACCGTTACTACTTATCTGTTGACATAAATAAATTACAAGTGCATAAAATTATTGAAGTGGCGCAACTTGGAAATATTACACTAATTTTCTTGCGTTTTTGAAGCTACTCCATGTAACACATTACCGCAATAATTTATGTAAGTTCCGATAATTTTAGTCCCAATCAGAGAATAATTAAAATGATTTAAGTATGTTTCTTATGAAAGTCTTTACATTGAGTCTATAAGGCAGCGGTGACCAAAGCAGGTGTCGTGATTACATAGTGTAATCACAGACATTCAAACGGGTACGGGGAGTTTCATGTACATTGCTGTGTGTGTCATTCACGTACTGTAGGCAAGCAGTGGCGGTATCATGTCGCTCTACAAACTCTGTCTCTACAAGCAGTAAGAGTTGGTTTCGTAAAGAATGAGAACTTTTTTTGTTGTTCTGTCGGTCAAAATGTAACATGTCTACTTTGCTCAACACTTCAATTAGGAGTATATAGGAACATTTCTTGCCACCTTGAATAATGTATTATTATTATTATTATTATTATTATTATTATTATTATTATTATTATTATTATTGACCACTAAGTATGTGTTTCTATAATTCTCCTGTACGTGCATGAATGTTGATATTTTTAGATCTTTTCCTTAGAAGGATGAAATTATTAGGTTTTATCTCAGTTTTAATCTTCTTAATCTTTAGATGAGGGTAACTATTTATTAGTTATTCGTTTAATAATAATATTGTAGAAAAACTTGTTCAATTTTATGTACCAACGAACTGTTGAACGCAAGGAATTGACATGTCTTAAATCATAGCCAGGAAGAGAAAAATGAGATAAATAAATGTAAGGAAGTCAGCTACCTAACGGGGTTTGAAATATCTCGTGCTCTAAAGTCTTTTAATAGAACAGAATTTCTCAAAAGATTAATGATCAAAATAGCTTAAATAACTTGTCCATTAGAATTGTTTAATATTGAAAAACTACGAATTTCTCGACAAAGTATCGAGAAAATAATTTAGAAAATTCGTGATTATATTCAAGAGGAAGGTTAAAAAAAGAAGCAGGAAAAATCGTATATTATTCACTGGCTCTTGATGACAGCAGTGACATTACTGTACGCCAAAGCTTCTGATTTTTATCCTTAGGATTGATCAAGATGTTAATACAGGAACCACCACTGGCTATAATTTTCATGCCAACTACCTTTCCTCCCACTCCTTACTTCATAGGCTGTCTGCTCGAGTTTTGGTCACCGCTGCTATAAGACATCAGTGTCGTCCAATAAACACAGTGTCTACAAAGCGTCTGTGCTTTAGACAGAATTCGAACACCATGAACATAGTCACCATGTAGCGTAATGATATTGTACCGGGACATCACTTTATTTTTACTTGCATTTTTATTGTACCTGCGTTTCTGAATGTACTTGATTCCCACCCCTTGCAGTAATGTTCTTGCTCCCGTCAGCCACACAAACTTACGGCCGCTGTTGCATTCGAAGTCTGCTAGCAGTGAAGTAAAGAGCACAGAGTATAGTGTGTTTCAGAAATATGGTTGCGTTTTCCATAGAAGCAAGAGCCTATATTATTGAAGCTTATTTCCAGGGGTAGGTATTTATGGAGATTAATTTTATCATTTGTGTTTTTTAATATTGGTGTCGGCGGAGATTGATTTGTACTTTTGTTGGATATTAATGGAAATTTTGGAAAATACAATTTTTTAAAATTGGAATATTAACTCAGTATGAATATTACTTTCCAAATAAATAACATTAAAGGTTCATTGGATTCTGGTAAAGGTGCGGTATGGCCAATAGACAATATTTGTTGGATTGAGACTGTATTTAACACACATTCATTAAAAACGAAAAAAAAAAAAATCTTGTAGCCCTCAAATGAATACTTTCAAATTATTAGTGAAATGTTGAATTCTCCGTCTTTTGAGTTCACTAATGTAATGAGAACACCTGGAATACCATGTAATGTAGCTTACTTGAATGTGCAACAAATTCAAATAAAAAAAAAAGTCCGAAAAAAGAACTCGGAATATGAAATTCGCTATAAAACGACACTATAATAATAATTCGCAAATGTGTCCATATTTAGCTATTAGAACTCCATTTCGCGATTATTTTATCCGCATATTATTAATCAGAATCACTTAATTCGTGAAGATTAGTAAACATCTATTGTATATCTATTATGTCGTGATTTTCGCGATCTCCGTAAATATCCGGCCCTGCTTATTTCGCACAAGTACGGTTTGTAGCATGACTGAATAACTTTGCAGTGAAGATTAGAGTTACCGAAAGTACGGTAATATGCTGAATAAAGTAGCCATTATATAATGAATAAAACCGCCTGAAGAGTTGAGTTTGTGAAAAAAAAAATGTTACCACTCTACTGTATTTTGATAAAATACCGTAAAAGTAATGACCAAACTGAAAATCCTAATATCGTATTTCCCTGTAACATAAGTGGATACACTACTTTTCTCTCCTCCTATAGCTAGTAAAATGATTTGTTTACATATTGCACTAGTAACAGCAAACTCCTGTAATGGAAGGGGGTAACAGTGTTTCCGAGTATAGCCAGGTTAATGTTAAAAATGTTGGTAAAAATAAAGTGATGTCCCTTTATAATGTTATCTTTTTTTTTATCAGTCACGTGTATAGCAATTCAAAGTTACTTTTAATGTTACCAGGAAACAGACTGTGTACATTAGGAACTTTTTTTAACTCTGTAAATTCCTTTGTTAAGTAAATGAACGGGCAAACAATATGAAGGCCAAACCTAATGTAAAGTTCTTAAATACTGTTCACAAAGAAAACATAAATATTATGTGAACATGACTCACGTGAAGCATAGGTAAGTTACTGCAAGGAGAACCCGTGATCGGCTTGAGGACGTTGGACTACAAAGCCTTTATTCAGCATCGAATATTAGTAATTGTGGCTGTTATACTTGCAGTATTTATAAAACGCGTGTGTAGCCATTTTACGATTCATTCCAAATAAACACTAAAATCTATTTCCGGCTCACACACAGATGCCAGTCGCCAAGTTTGGCAACAAGGATGACGTCAGAGACGCTGGGAACGGAAAACTGCGAGCAATGATCGGGGCTGTTGAAGTGCGGCCTTTATGTAGCATTCTAGTGTATCCCAGATGATGTTGGTCGTAACGATAATACTACGATAATAATAATAATAATAATAATAATAATAATAATAATAATAATAATAATAATAATAATAATAATAATATTTTTATTAGGAATACCCTACTATGCAATGGTTCTCCTTCAATTCAAACCAATCTGCTGTCGCCAAATTTCCCTGTCCATCATCATCATCATCATCATCATCATCACTGTTCTTTTTTCTGCATGCTTCGTCGGCCAACATTCTCGTGGTCTACTCCTTCCTCTTGTCCCCTCCTCCATTAAATTTCTGTCATCCGTTTTAAATGTCCATACCAACTCAAACGTTTTCCCTCTATTGTTTCTAAAATATTCCTGTCCACCTGCATAATTTCTCTGATTCTATTAAATAACTTCTTTCCCATCTGGAATTTTTTTCTAAAATACAGGGCTACTCAAAAAGAAGGAGCAGATTTCAAATATTTATTTCTTCCAAATTACAAAAGATAGAAACACAATTCCAACGTTCCTGGACAGACGAAAGTTTAAATTTTGAACAGTCCGGGTAGAAGTTCCAATCACGGCCGCATTGGCGCTGTTGTTTGTCTGTAGTAAAATGGCGACAAAATAGAAAAAAGCATTTTGTGTGCTGCAATTAGTAAAACTAGAGTCCATTATTGAAGTTCAACATGCTTTTCGCCGTCAGTTTAATAAACAACCGCCTCGTCATAACTAGATTTACGAGTGGCATCGAAAATTCGTAGAAGATGGTTGCATCTGCAAAGAGAAAAGCACTGGACGTCCACGCACATCTAATGAAAATATCGAGCGTATTCGTACAGTTTAAGAAAAGAGCCCAAAAAATCCACAACACAAGCAAGCAGAGAACTGAACATTCGTCAACCAGCGCTACGGCAAGTTCTGAAACACCGTCTGCACATGAAGTCGTACAAACTGCAGTTATTGCAAGCATTGCATCCTGACGATCACAACAATGACACCATTCCAGGACGTTGGATTGGAAGAGGAGGAGAAGATCAACTTCATCGCCGGTGGCCTCCCAGGTCTCCAGACTTCACTCCTTGTGATTTTTATCTGTGGGGTTACGTAAAAGACCGTGTTTTTATTCCCCCTATGCCTGACATTAGCCTTAACACTGCAATCAACAGCGCCAATGCAGCCGCGCATGAGAAGCAACAGCGCCAATGCGGCCGTGATTGGAACTTCTACCCGGACTGTTCAAAATTTAAACTTTCCTCTGTCCAGGAACGTTGGAATTGTGTTTCCAGCTTTCGTAGTTTGGAAGAAATGAATATTTGAAATCTGCTCCTTCTTTTTGAATAGCCCTGCATATCGCATCATACTCAAAATTTACCTTTCTTATTGCTGGATCGTTTGTAGGTGCATATACACCAAAAAGACAATATTTATTCCAAATATTACTAATTCCATCATTAATAATCTCTCGTTGATACAATTCCAAAGCTTAATTTTGTTCTTAAACTCCTTTTTCATTAGAATGGATACTCCTGCAAGACCCCTGCTGCCTTCATATCTCCTCCGCTCCAGATATGTGAATAGTTTCCACAGTATTCTTCTATAGAACCCTTCTTTTCAGTTTCTGCCAATACTAATATACACATATAGCCTACAGAGTGTTTCCGGGCTAGTGTTACAAACTTTCAGGGATGACGGTGAAGGACACGTGTATCAATTTGAGATGAGGAACCATGGTCCGGAAATGACTGAGTCGAAAGTTATAAGCAAAAATAGTTGAGTAGAAATTGAATTGTAATTTGGCACCACATGCCCTCCTTCCCTTAACCTTTGGAACAGTCGTGAAAAGATGGTCTCTTACGTGGGTACTTGGCCGATACAATGCTATGTGTGAGCTTGTCTACTGTTCCCATTGGCTCATCCGTATTGGAAAATCATGTCTGCATATTCCGCTCTCGTGTACTCCTCCATTTCACCAGGACTGATCGACTGGACACTGCAACTTGTACACATACACTGCTGTCTACAGACGTGCATATCAGGACCGACTATGTCCGTTACACATTGTGCTATCTGCATTGCTTTAGTGTAGTTTCCTGTCCCAACCCCCTCAGACAGCGTACTGAACAGAATACTGTAGGTAGACAACGTAAACAACGTCAGATGAATACAATATGTGTAAGATGTACAGATAAATACACATAAATAAGATGTACAGAGGAATAAAATTATTTCATTTCCACACAACTATTTTTGCTTGTAACTTTCGACTCGGTCATTTCCGGACCAAGGTCCCTTATCTCAAATTGATAATGTGCCCTTCGCCATCATCTCTGAAAGTTTGCAACACTAGCCCGGAAACACCCTGTATACATTAGTTTTCTGCTTCTATAGGTAGGCTATCCCTTTTATTTTGTTCGCAATACCTTGTATATTCCAACAGCCAGATTTCAAAATCTGTTTATTTTTGCTATGGTGCGCAGACTTCGCATCTCGCAGTTATAGAAACTACTCACTATCTCTCGTGTAGTCCGGATTTGTGCGAGGCGAGCCTCGCACGTCGCATACGTCGGTTCAGAAAAGCCAAGGCTTTAAAGTATTGTCTCCGGCTTCGTTAAGTTTGGGTCTTTTAGCAATTAAACATTTTAACGTAGAATGAGGAGCTAGCCCATCGCTACAACCCCCAAACTGGAGGACCGGAAAAGACGGGTCTGAGACGAATAGACTGGCAGTTAAGCACTGCTCAGTGATAGCTTTTACGAACTTTCGCTCTGGTCGCCTGAAAGCCATCACTGATGCATAGTGCTCACTGTGCGTTTGTTTATAAGGCAGTGTAAACTGGAAGGACCAGGTAGGGGGTTTCAGAGTTCCGTTTTACTTCCCCGTTGTATCAAGGACTGTGTTAGATCATAACCAGGCTTCGGTCATGGGCACAGAAACGTATGAAGTTCAGAACGCACGGACGATAGTATTCTGTTGTTCGAGTGGAGTGGGAGATGGAGCGCGCCGTTACGTTGTGTCTCGAAGTGTAAACAGTCCGTCACAGTATGGCACAAAATATATTTCACTCTGTACAGATGCAGTATATACAGTACATTCTTAGTGCAGACAATAAATGTCTACCATTAAAGTATTAACGTGAGTTGTAACCTTCAATCAGGTGTCCCTACGCCGAAGCCTGTTACACGTACCGCAGCCAAGCAGCAATACACACAACGGACCCACCTGTGCTGTTGCAGTCACCCTTCCACACGGCTCATGACGTCATTTATACTCCGTGTACTCTAAACCTCATACTGGTTACTCTGTGTCCCTAGACCGAAGCCTGATCATAACTTACATATGAAGAGTCCACTGCAAGAATGATGGATGTCATTTGGAATACATTTTGCAGGAGAAGCAATTGAAAGTTTGAAATGCTTAGCGCTCAAAGGTTAACTGTGATTTTCCAATCATTACTGGACAATGACTATCAGTGTTAATGCCATGTAACTCTGTATGTACTTTCTATATGTCTTAAGCTATGCATTGACAGTCTTGGTTCATTTTCGACAAGAAAGTGACATCCATCATTCTTGTAGTGGAGTCTCCATATCTGAAAATAAGACATTAAAACAGATTAACCTGTTGTTATCTCCTTCCGTTTTGCATAACTCTTCTTAGACTTGTGCTCATTAATTTCTTGTGACTCTTTATTTTTACGTATTCGGTATAATTTATGATGTAACTACGAGATACAGTACATGCAAGAAATATAATTTTACTAGAATGATTATGAACTTGTAAACCTCTGTAATGTGTGCTGTTCAGTGCTAATGTTTAATTTCTGCTAAAATATAATCATATTGAAATTATTTTGATAAAATACAGTAAACTTATTCTATGGATGGAAAAAAGACCTATAAAATGCTCCAATAAAATATGTATATTTATAACACCATTAAAGTCGGACTGCAATAGTTAACAAAATCTTGTTTAATAAATATTATTGCAACATTATGCAAATTGTTATTTTGTTAAAAATATATTCAAATCACAATTACATAAAAATAAATCTTTCAATCATTGTTTTCTCGAGACATGACTTTTGCTTATGGGCCCTATTTCCGGCTACCGCGTCAATTTTCCTGCAGCTCTTAATTTTTCATTAAATAAATATTGTATACGTATGTTTACTGGGTTCCCAGGTCACATCCCAGAATGGCTCAAAGGAAACTTCGTGAGGCTCGGACCCGGAAAGTTTGACCTCGGAGACTTCGTAATGAACCATTGGTTCGATGGCTACGCCGTGCTTTACAAGTTCAACATCAACAATGGAAAAGTGAGTGACAGTATTAAGCAGCGGTATATATTTTGTAAATACAGTAAAACCTCGATAATCCGGACTAATTGGTGGATAAGTTGACCGGTTTAACGAAAGTCCAGATTAACTGAAATAACCTAAAATAACAGTAGAAAGTGCATTGAAACTCCGTTTACAGTAACAAAACATATTTATTATGGTTTATTTAAAGAGTATAAGTCTAAATACACTGTACAGTACAGTAAAATGTAAAGTAATACATACAATCCAGTAAAATTTTAATACGATAGGTGTAATATTGTAATTCAATAGTTATAACATATAAAAGTAAGTCTTCAAACAAGGTTCTTTAATTTTTTCAAACTCATCTTTTTTTGCCTGTCCGGATTCAGCGAAGTTGGGCTTATCAGGGTCCGGATTAACGAGGTTTTACTGTAATTAATTAGCTGAAACTTGATAAATACGCTTTGAAAATTTGTTTTCACTATTCAGTGTCAACGATAGCAGCGAGGAACGGGAACAATGCAGGTGATAGTAAGTTAAGAGATTGCTACCTATATGTTGTTTAATTCTTCATTTCTCTTTATATAACATGTTCAAAAATACCACTACCAGCCTCGATGCATTTTGCAGTTCGTGTAGTTACATGCCGTGTTGCTAATTTGAGCTAGTTCGGACGTTCCTTAATGTGATCAGAAGAATTTAAAACGGGGGCAAGCAATTGCTCTTTAGCCAACTCCTGAAGCAATAATCTAATGGCGTAAGTCTGGTGATCTCGGTGGCCAAGAAATGATTACCATGTCGACATACTCTGCTTGTGTTAAAGACTGGTGGAATTGTAACTTTACTACACAGAATGTATTCGTAATTAGAAAACTGCTACAACCTCCCTGACACAGACTCGAAGTCGACGAGCCAGAATGGTAAGATTCATTCCTGTACTCCTCATGCGCATTTGCAAGTGACCAACATGAAAAAAGCAATAGTACAACCTGATGTCGTTTTGGTTGCTTCTGCATCACTGTGAGCAATTATGCGGACGAAGAAATAGAGACTAGTGCCTGTTATTTTCAAGTAGCTGTTTACCAGAAACCATTGAGAATAATACATTTGTTTATACAGGGACATCATTTTATTTTTACTAACATTTTTAATGTAAACCTGACTATACCTTTGGATCAACGTTTGAGAATCGGAAACACCGTTTGCTACCCCCTTCCACGACTGGAGTTCGATGATACTGGCGTAATATACAAACAAATCACTTTACTAGGTATAAGAGGGAAGAAAAGTAGTTCATCCATTTACGTGAACTATGAAATATCACGCTTTTGAGTTTGATAATTTTCATTAGGTTTTTGTTTAATCATAATACAGTACAGTATTAACAATGAGTGTTTTTACTCACGAACCGAGCTGTCCATGCGGACGTATTCATTATGCAGTGTATATTATACTGTCTATAGCACATTAGTGTACACTATAGAGAATGAAGTTAAGTTAAATTGAAAAATAATCATAATATAGATATTTAAACACATTTTTGAAAATGGTGGCCGTTCATTTCGATACAGGCTTCAGCTCTAATGTGCATATTATCGCACTATAGACTATTGTATGTAATGCCAATTACCAGTTTCGTCCTTCGTACCAATAACTCATGTTGAAATAATTCTGTACCTACTCTATAAAAGAGTACCTTACGTACTGTAAATTCAATCTTCACTTCTGCCCTATCCGAAAAGATAAAATTACTCAAACATACTATCTACTGTCCGTCCAAGTGGTTATGTCGCAGGGTCGTAGAAAGGGAGGAAATCACGTGACAGTCAATTACTTAACGAGGCCCTTTTATTTAAGTTACTTTAAACAGTTGTACGGGTGTAATATTGCGTAGACGTCCTATTCCTAACAGAAATTAATGTTCTCAGAAAAGAGCTAAGACAGCCTAGCCATTAGCCTTTACAGAGAGGCGAGCAGAAGCAGGTGGGGGAAACCGGGATGCGACGTAGGCAAATGGACTGCAGTATTTGTGCGAAAATGATTCAATATTGAAAGCTCTTTCGTTACTGAAAAACGCGAACATATTTTTGGAACGTACTGTTTACTATAACCGTAAGATTACTATGACTGTATATGCGGTCTTTGATCTGTGTGGAGGAAGGTTGAACTTAATTAGTAGAAGGGGTGGGAGTGAAGTACATTAAAAAACTCAGGTACAATAAAAATTGAAGCAAAAATAAAATGATGTCCCTGTATGATATTTTCCCTTGAGAATTACCCATACTATCACTCCTCAACGTAAGACCCTTTCCTCCTGAATCACCCCGTATATATCCGTTACAAGAAAGCCTAGTTCTGAGTACTTCTATTAATCTTGCAGACTTAAAAATCATTATAGAATATACACAGTAAAAATTCCATTGCTTATATCCATATCTAGAGGATCATAATTTTGAGAGGTCGTTCATTCACTTCACACTAACTTAAACGGCTACAGAATACATATGATTTGGAGTTATTTACGATACAAATGTTAAATATGAAATTTTATTCTGTGAGTAAGGATATTTGTGAATTGAGTCCTCAGATCAAGTGTAGCTAACCTACTAACAAGATAAAATCAGTTTTAACATGTCATACAGTGTTGCCAACGCTCTCAGATTGGTCTTACAAACCCGCTATATATCCGTCAGATTTAGAAAATTGTATCATAGTATATACATAACTCTTTTTACTATAATATCAGAAGAACCTAAATATTCATGTACTGAGATGTCGTTTGACTCTTCCAACAATAAACTGTATGGACTGTCATGAATAGAGACCAGATTTTAAAAGGAATCCTTTTTTTTTATTTCAACATCAAACATGAAATAATTAATTACGATGTTCAAAACTATCTTCCACCGACCAAATTATGTGGTTTTTACTTCCCTTTTTTTAGTCCATATTTCCTTTTATCCCAATTTTTTTTAATCTCTTATTTTGGTCCTTTTTTACAGAATATCGCAAACATTTGGATAATTTTCCTATATGTTTTCCGATAGGCTGTAACATCCTGAGCAAGCGAAAATAAATATCGTTCTTCTTCTGATTCTAGACATTGAAAAACTAATAAAGTGTGCTGATTTAGAGTTCAGGATAAAAAGAAAATTTTCACCTCTGGTTTCAGTTGATGTTGAGCGGTCATTTTTTGTTTATAAAGACATTCTGCATTCAAAGAGGCAGAATCATATTGAAATGTTGAATGTGATCGAATACAACAATTTCCTTATGTTGTGAAGCGATAAATATAAGCTTGTGTATGCTATGTGTATCCATGAATGTGCGGTATAGCATGTAGCGAGCAGCTGATTGTGTCACGTGGCCATGAAAAAATAATAATAGTAAACTGCCCCCCATCGATGGTAGCTCTTACGGACTCAGTATATCCTCAAAAAAATTATTATACATATGTAAACATAGATATTAAATTTTAAAGAAGGGAAAGAAAGAAAAGGGCGTGAAAAATTACAATTGCTATTAATGTGGCACCATGTGATTAATTAGGATTTGGCAGAATTTTTTAACACAATTATCACAATGTCATCCCTCAGAGATGTTGGCAGAGCAAACTGCTGTCGAAATTCTTCGAAAAAAGCTGGTATAGTCCCTCGAGCACCTATGAGCAAGTCGAATACCTCAACGTGAATTAAGACATATTTCAGCTTGAAATAGTTGACTGTAGACTCATAGATCGACTTCTTCTCAAGGTGGACCTCGGCTGACTGATGACATTCTACTTCAAAACGTATCGTGGGGTCCACAATGATGCCCTGTTTAGTGTCAGCATTGTACGCTAAAATATCTACTCGTCTCGTTGACCCATTTTCAGCTAGACAGGAGGTTTCTTCTTCTACTATCCAGCCCTAATTTCTCAATGCGGCAGCAATTTTGGATCTTACAAGATGATATCTAGAGTTCCTGAAGAGCAATCCCTGTTCACAGAATTCCAACACGTGTGCTAAAGTTTCAATCTCCGGGCAGCCATGTCTGCACCGGGTACCGTCGAGAGATCTGCAGGGAACGGAACGAACAGCTGCTAAATTTGCTGTCATTTTCAAGCTAGAAAATCCTTTCTTGTTTGCAATCCAACTGTTGGCGACTGTTACATCGCTATACATCTCAACACCTTTTCCCCGTCCTGAAAGGGTCTTCCATGATTCATATTCACGACCTCTCAATTCTTCTCGAAAATTTCTAATTGTAGCTTTAGTAAAGTCTTCGGGAAAAGAAAGGCAGAGGGATCACACGACGATTTGAGTTCGACATCTAACTGTCTCATCATGTTAACATGCGGATTATCTGCTCTGATTAATGATAGACAGATGTTACAATGTTGAAGAAAAGCTCCCCACGAAGCGCGTATTAACTGAAGTCCTTTTAACTTTTTACTAGCGTACAGCATGATTGCACGTATGATTAGCTTTATTGAACGTTATTACAAATACGAATGCCTATGGAATGTTCAACCATAATTTTGAGAATCAAATAGACCTAAGTATTGGATTGATATTTAATATTTATTAGTTATATATAGGACTACGCAGTGAAGATGATGATCAACACTGCGCACCATGTGGACACAAAATCTGTATGCATCTTAATTGAACGTGCGTTTTCAACTTGATTCTTTCGATTTCTCCCTAGATCGCATGCGTATGGGCATGGAAAATTGAACCGTGTAGAAGCAGCTTAAAACGTTCTCTTTCACTTGGTATAGGGAAATTCTATGAGGTGAAGAAGAGTTGTCTGGTAAAATAAGCCGGGAGTAGGATTTGTTTTGCTCAACAGAAAGGTAACTCGCTGGACCTCAAACTTTGCCTCGCTTTCAAATCAATAAACATGTTTATTTTATTCCCTCTTATAATTCCTGATTTGAAGCACCGAACGTCGGTTCCAATTTAGACTTATAATTGTGATCCAATAGGTCATTAAATATAAATAAACTAGATAAGATTACAGCTTGCATAAACGCTAAACTTCGTAGGAAATGGAGAGGAAAAGAATATTAGTGACGAGAAAAAGAAAGAAAGAAAGAAAGAAAGAAAGAAAGAAAGTCTTGCTTCTAAATTTTCTCTTTGTGAACTAGCCAGAAAAAAGGACAGCTGTTATGTCTACGTTTTAAACGTAAATGCGCATGCGCCGTGATGAGGTCATGATGGCAGATGCAAGTGAGAAACACTCCTGATATTTTTCCTCGAATCAGCAAAAGTGGGGAATGGAACGCGACGAAAACAAAAGACGAGACTGCATGAGTCAGCTGTCTGACACAGCGAATATTCCAGAATCTGTAACAACTGCTTTGAAACTTCACGTCGGCATTCAAAACAGTGACAGGCAGTGTGGTCATGGATAATATTTATCCATGACGTGGTTGTGAAATATGACCTTGTTTTAGGCATAACTAATCTTGAAATGTTAATAGTGCGGAAAGTTAACCTCAATAAATAATGAGACGGAACTTCCTTTTTGTAAGAAAAACGTAGGCTAATGTTATTCTGCCACTTCAATAGTATATGCTAATGACTAGAGCCTGGATATTTAGGCATTTATAACAGTTAAAATAGGCAGGCAAAAAAGGCAATAAAAACGTAAAAAAAGGCAAAATAATCTTTGAAAAAGGTAGTACCGGTATAAATTTTAAAAAGTCCTAATATATTTTAGCAATAAGTTTAAATATTAACAACATAACTCACATATTTACTTCGTAGGTGACACATGTTGACTTATAAAAGACTTTTTTTCGTGATTAACTGCCTTTTCACAAACCTTGCATAACAAAACTGTTTCATCGGTTTCAAGTTACCCCCATACCTACTGTAGTCAGAAATACGTAGTTCCAAGTTAAAATAACAGTTCTGCCCCCAACTGTTATGTCCATCATAAACCTGACAAAACTGAAGCGAGGTAGTAGTGGTAAGAGGTTGGTAATACAATGTGTAACTTTTTTTTTAGTAGGTTATTTTACGACGCTGTAATGTGTAACTTAACACATATGCTAACATTGACGAGTCTGTGAAGTGACTTAGATATGGCAGTACATAAGAGAATACAACTTCGCAGTCTGGATCCTGCGGACATGTTATTTATGTATGAAAAGTTTTTCTGTAGTAATTTTACTAGAGGTTTTGACTTATCTAGAGAAAATCAAAACTCGAGTGGTATTTAATTGACTATTACAGGATTAGAAGAAAGCATATAAAGATTAGGAGAAATAAAGTACTCTAATACAATAAAATATTAATTGATTTGCTAAAAAACTAAACTGTCACCATCTCATCATTACAAATATTCCGCTAGATGGCAGTAGTATGTTATGATCTGCTGTTCTCTTGTTACTAGTTGTACCAACTATACAATCTTCATTGAACTCTATGGACGATTACTAGTCAAGAAGACTTTGTTGATTCATATGATGAAAGACGAGTGGAACAGAGAAAAATTCTCTCCGGCACCGGGATTTGAACCCGGGTTTTCAGCTCTACGTGCTGACGCTCTATCCACCGGATTTCCATCCCGATGTCGGATCGAATCCTCCGCAGTACTTGGGTACATCATAATAATATTTGTTGATTCAGTTTCATTTTTATTAAAACAGTAGCATTCCACTTCAGTTATCAATATATATTAAACAATCATTGATACGTGTTACCTGGTTGAGGGTTTTTCCGGGGTTTTCCCTCAATCCAATATGAGCAAATGTAGGTAACTTTCGGTGCTGGACCCCAGACTCATTTCACCGGCATTATCACCATCTCATTCAGACGCTAAATAACCTAAGATGTTGATAAAGCGTCGTAAAATAACCTACTTAAATAAAAAAATCATTGATGGGTGACTATCCATAATTTCATACAGCAGAAGCTATAACATAACCTAAATAATATACACAAGATAAATGATAGAAAAGTTTCAATTAAAGATGATGAAATAAACATGAATCATTTTAAAAGGTACAATATTATTGAAAGTAGGCCTACAGTGTTGGCAAATAAAGAAACAAATGGTAAGGAGGTGATAAAAAACAAATGCTAGGGAGGTGATAAAAGTTGTAGGATAAGCAGCCATGATTGATTGAAACACGTCGTTCCGTACAGTTTTATTGGTCAAAAGTAGTATGACGTAGTAAAAGTGTAATAGTCTTTTTAAAGATCTACGCACGGTCCCAAGTTTTTTTCGAACTTCCAAAATAAATAACTTATGTAAAACGCACTTCAGATACCATTCTATCTGGAGATAAAACCAATAGTGTGTTCGATAGGGTTGAAAACTGCGTCACAATATAGTATTTTTTTAATTTTGTATCATAGGTTTTTTCCACTTTATAATTAATGCCTTGTAACGGTTAACTATGACTCTTTATTTCTTGTTATCTATTTTCAGTGATAATAATTACACTACCCAACATGAAATTTACCTCCGTGAAGATAATACATGTTTTTAGTCCATTTTCACGCGTAAATTCTACAAACAATGCTTAAAATGTCGCATCACGTCACAACTTTTGGATATTTTAGATATCCTATATTTTAAACGATTTCGCGTGCTATCTTGTAACACGCGTGTCATATGTTGGCTGTCACTTTTATACACGATTACTTACATACTTACAAAATGTAAAGATGAAAATGTGTTATTTGTTATACTATCTAACCAAGGCTTTGTCAATTATCAGGATACCGGTAATAAATCTGTCTTTTCTTCTAGAAGTAGACACCCAGGTAGAGACCACTCTGGCACTTCTAATGGGGTTGTAAAATAATATTATTTCCTGCATAAAACGTGATGCAACTTACGTGAGAATATGTGTTTCTGTGTAGACGTTAATGGTTTAATGAGTGAACTAGGGGTTAACCTTAATCCAGATGACTTGAGATTGTTTGTAGATTCACCTAAGTTTAGCTTAAAAGCAGTGTTACTTCGTGATAATGAATTTCCATCTGTTCCGGTTTTTCATTCTGTAGATCTTAAAGAAATTTATGAAAGTATGGTCAAATACCTTACTATAATAAAACCGGGTAGCTGTATACTAGCAGCATTGGCGTGAGTGCGAAATATCGCGGACCTGACACCTAGCGGAGAGGGATGGAATTACGTCCACATATACAAATATTAACATAGCGGGATTCTGACTATTGTTAAAAACGTGAGTTACTAATGTGGAGTAATATATGAAACACTTAAAAAATGTTGATTAATATTTAATGTAAAATTTTCTTATATCAAAGCTGCATATTATGAGAAATATTGCATACTAAATATTACTTTCCGTATTTAATTGTTACATATTTTTTCTTTGGTTTAGTGAGACAAAATCAATTCTGATATTAGGAATGAATTTACAATAATGCTTTATATACGCATTGCTGACAACTGCAAAGATAAAATTGATAGTAATCTGATGCTTGTAATAATTAGTAAAGGCATGTGGACAACAAAATAAACTTAATTTGATAAAACCTTAAAATTTCCGATACATTTTAACTTCTATTCATTTATTAGGTCTAGATAAAAAGCCAATTTGTATTTTTCTATCAACACAAAGACGAAGGAATTAGGCCTACTAAAGAATGTTGTTGAGTCACGTTTTATGACCCTCGGAAATCGGAAGTACGATTTGTAATGCTGTAATTTTGTAGCAATTATAAACAGCACATAATATACACCGTGACATTTTAACACAGCACTAATTAATAAAACTATTAACTAGCCCAGCAACAATATACATTGCAGTTGATTACAGCTTGTTTCACGAGTATCACCATACCGGCCGCCTAGGTAGCAGCACCAGCGTCGTTCGCACGTAAAATTGCTAGCTGTCCGGTATTATTATAGTAAGGTATTTGGTATGGTTAAGATTGTGCGTGTTTTAAAATATGAAACTCATTGTTGAAAGATA
Source organism: Periplaneta americana (assembly GCF_040183065.1). NCBI lineage: Eukaryota > Metazoa > Arthropoda > Insecta > Blattodea > Blattidae > Periplaneta > Periplaneta americana. The sequence continues at coordinate 76,844,151 of NC_091132.1, forward strand.
TGTGGTAACCTTAAAGTAATTGGTTTGCTGCTTGATTTGCAAGAGGGCTTCACAAAATAGTTTTTTTGTGTGTGTTTGTGGGACAGCCGTGCTACAGAAAAACATTATATGGTACAACAGTACGACAAGCAGCAGGAATATGTTCCAGGGGAAAGTAATGTAAAAGGAACACCATTGGTTCAGCCTGATAAGATTTTTCTTCCTCTCTTACACTTAAAACTTGGGCTGATGAATTTTGTTAAGGCACTCAACAAGGACAGTAGTGATTTTGAATATTTACAAGGCAAGTTTTCACAGTTAATACACGCAAAATTGAAAGAAGGGATTTTTATTGGATCTCAAATCAGAAACCTCATGGAGGACGAAATGTTTGAGAAAAATTTACAAACTGTTGATTTAGCAGCTTGGCAATAATTTTAAAGGGTTGTGCGTGGTTTTCTCGGAAACACAAAAGTAGAAAATTATAAAACTTTTGTGTCAAATTTGTTGAAATGTTATAAAAATATGGGTTGTCGAATCTATTTGAAAATCCGTTTCCTTCATTCACATCTAAACTTTCTTTCCGGAAAATCTGGGTAATGTTAGTGATGAACAAGGGGAATGGTTTCAAGACATTTCCATAATGGAGAAGAGGTACCAAGGTCGTAAGGATCAAGTAATGATGGGGGATTGCTGTTGGTTTCGTGTGAGGGAGAACAGGCAGGAGTACAGGAGAAAGTCGCATATTACCAAACACTTTTAAGCAAAGTTACAATTATGTTCCCTAAAAATATGGTCCAAATATTATTTCATGCATATAAAACTACATTTGTAAATTAATCTTAACCTAGCATGAATATGTCATTATATCATACATCATTATATAATAAGAATTAATCTAACATAATATTTTATCTGAAACCGCGTATGTGAGATTCTAAATGTGTTTGAATCTTTTTAATCTGATGTGATAGGAGATTTCTATGGCGATTTTCAAAATCAGCGCAACTTTTCGTTAAGAATCGCCTGTTTTATCGCGGAGGTATGAAAACTTTCTTTTTTTTTTTTTTTTTTTTTTTGATAGTGTTATCTTTCAAAGTCCGTATTACAAAGTACAAGTAATTACTGATTTAGAGTCAGTGCTGGACAACTGGAAAATATTAGGCAATTAATTTCGATATTTGTCACTATTCCCATTCAAATTGATCAATAAATCACAAGACATTTCAGTCTCATTATTCATTATTCCGTCTAAAATTATAATGAGGACTATTACGATATTTAAGGCTGATTCACAATAAACCGGGAACGGAAACGGAAACGAGAACGAGAACGAAAATATTGTTAAAATAAATGTATTTAAATGTGTGGATTCATAATTAACGATTGTAAACGCTCACATTTAAATACATTTATTTTAACATTATTTTCGTTCTCGTTCTCGTTGCCGTTTCCGTTCCCGGTTTAATGTGAACCAGCCTTTACAGTGAAACATTTGATATGCCATCCTGACAATAAGAGCTTAAATAAAAGGTTCGTTCCAACAAGCGGTTCATGGATCAGTTCATGTACGGTTCCTGTACCATCTTATGCGCATGCGCTAGTTGAGCATCTGATATGGGATTGAAACTGGACTGGACGCTGTTGGAACGCTTTCGCGGATCGTTATGTACTAAATCCAGAGATGCTATAACTGTGATCATCTTTGCTAAGAACGGTATGCTTATTGTCATTTCGCAGCTAATTCTAATTGCAGAAAATAGAATTTCGATCATTTTCTATTAAAAGATGACAAAGTATGGAAGGCAAGAATTCCGCTAATTCAATGTGTACTGGGGGTCTCTCATCTAAAAATAGTTCTTTTTTAAATTATTAATTTATATACGTTATTTATTATACTTTTAATCAGAGCTGCATGTTGAAATTGTAATTAACTATTTCAATACCCAGTTAATTTCCATTCCCTTTCTTTTTGGCGAAAATTTAAATTAAATCTCTAGTTTTATTATTCGTCTGCACTGTCATTTTTCATCTTAACCTCATTGATGTGAACAGTCGATCATGTCTTTCTTCAGTATCCAGGAGACGTTGATGAGCTTATGCGCATGCGTACTCTTCCGTACATGCCTCAATCCGCGGACTACTTCTGACCGTTCCGAACCCGTGTCAAAAGTTTGTTGGAACGCCCGACTGCAGTACATGTTTCCGGTTCAGGACTGGTTCGGATTGTGTTGGAACGCTTTTTCTGTACTGCGCATGCTCACGATGGTTACGGACGGTTCCTGACTGTTGTTGGAACGAACCTAAAAGATCCCTGTTATGATGGTGAAGCATATTTTCTCGTCGAATTCTTGCCACATTACATAATACTAGCTTAGAGCAGTAAAAGTCTTCACCTAGCACCACACTCAAAACTCAACTACGTACAAAACCGGTTATGACTCGCGGCGGCTGACCTTGACTACGCCGAGAATACAGTACAATCAGTTTCGGGTGTTTCCGACAAACCTAACTGGCGGTCACTCAATACTTCATCTTCGTCAAAACTCTCCTATTGTTCTTAAAATTATTGTTACGCCGATGATTGAGTGTATTTTTGTAAATAATAATTATGTTAGCAATACTTGATGTACCATATCGATGTGCGTGATGTTCCTTTCATTGTTTGTTACAGGTCACATTTAGCAAGCGTTTTTTGCAGTCAGACGCCTACAAGAGGGCAGTGGCCGTGGGCCGTCCTGTATTCACTGAATTCGGGACGAAGTCTTTTCCAGACCCTTGCAAGAACATATTCTCACGAATGATGTCTTCATTGGTGAGTACAATTCACGGTTCGCTGAATAACTATGCTTAAAAGAAAATTTCTTGGGATGCAAGTTGAAGCATTAGCTTAGAGATTACTACATGGAGGGAGGAAAGGAATATTTATCATTCCTCTTGCAACAACTTTCTTCCACTTACCATTATATACGAGATTTGTTTCTGTTGTCAACTCAATTTTATAGATTTCTTAAATTTCAACCTGCTATACTCAGGAGATATTACATACAAGCACGTTCAGTGGAAAATATCCGCAATAGAAAAGAGAACATACCTAGAATTAGATAATTTTGAAATAGAGAAGCCGAAAATGGATATAATCTACGGTAATAGCTACCACATGAGAGGAGGATATCGAAAACACGACAGAACAGCAACAAGGTAGAATCGCAGTCTAGTATATACAATCACGAAGCTCAATACGTAGTAAATATGCATCCATAGATAGTTGCTAACCACTAGGATCGCTAATATCGCCTCATTACAGACAATGTGAAATAGTACCGACCAACGAGCTAGATACTATAGAGAGGCTAAAGACCTCTGAAAGTTGAAGACAATTGAACATTGGTCCGCCATATTTTGGTTAGTCAAAACAAAGGGGCGTGGCTCGGATGTTGTAGGAAATGACTGTGATGAAGTTAGTATTATTGTGAACCGAGTTACATATTAAGACTATGTTAATAAGTAAAAAGTAAAATACACAGAAAACTTTACGTTTTATAACAGCTGTAGGCCTATGTTTTATTAGTTTCACTAAATATAGCCCAGATATTAGGCCTAAATGACAAGCTATACTCAATGCAACCAAAGCAAAGCACCTAAAGACGGATGAATGTATTCGGCAGAAGAAAAATAAATAATTTTTTGGCTTCGTCACATATTTAATTACCTTACAGTTAATCTAACCTAATATGAAATCATGTAATTCAGTGCTCACCAGTGATTTCAAGAGAGACGACGTATGTAACTAATAGGAGTAAAATATAGGAAAGGTAGTGGCGAAAATTAAAAAAAAAATCCAATAATTAAGTTATTGAGAAAAATTAATTTGAAATTGGAATAACACAGAGAACTTTTGAAAACTGCAATTATTAAAACTACAAATAACCTCTTAGCATGAAACATAATAATTAAAAAATGACACTAATAGAAAGTTACTCATGATCATAACTCACCACATTTATTGAAACGATAAGATACTTACGATTAACATTGTTATCAGAAACAACAGGAGCCACAGCTAGCTACACTTCTTTTCGCGTGATGGAGACATCATGTAGTCTAATATAATTTGAAACAAATATTGATCTCTCACGTGTCTCGCAACTAAGCAGAGGCTTTTGCAGAATAAAATTCTTCTTACATTATTTTGAACAATAATGACAAATTGTGTGTGATGCAAGTGCTAACTTTCCTCTTTGTTAACAAAAAGAGCCCTACGCATTAATAAAAAGAAAATTGGAGTAGGCCCTATAAACACAATAAATACTAAACTCTTGATGGTACAAATTTATTAATACAGATATTTCGCTTATGCTCAGTCCGTCTTATCTTATAATTCTCTGGGGCAATGGTACCTGTATTGAGAGGGTTTAATTATCCAGCAACGAATATTATGATTTACGGTACATTTCATTTAAATCCGAAGGAATGAGACATTTTTGGAAATTTTAAAGTCTTAATTATTACTTTTTCATTTATAAATCAGCTTTTTACAAACCTATAGCGAAATGTTTAAATTAAATATTGATGTATCCGAAAAATATAATAATTTATTTTATTTTACCTGGCAGAATTAAGGCCTGCCCTTCCACTGACCCAAGTCTACAATTAATACAAATACATAACAATAATAATAATAATAATAATAATAATAATAATAATAATAATAATAATAATAAAAGATATGTTGTGAAATATTATTATTGAATGTGTATCATACAAGAATATGAAGTAAAGTATTCATTGGAAACTACGGGACACCTTATTATTTAAAGTCTCCCGTTGTTTCCGTTTGCCACATTATAACCAAATTACTACTTGACATAATTTCAAACTTGTAATAAGTTTATGGTGATGTTAAAGGACTATTTGTTTCCATAATATTTATTCGGATCAAGTATCTAACTCGTTGCAGTGTACCTTTGATAAGCATTCCTTGCGGAGGTTGGCGGTACTATAGACCGCCATGCTTTGTAGGGAAGGATCCATAGTACTGTTGGCCTCCGCAGGGAGCGCTTATCAGAGGTCTTCAGCCCCTCTATAGTATCTAACTCGTTGGTACCGACACAGTATATTGTTCCTAGCACCCTCACAACTCAAGCTACATGACTGGATGTACTAGACTGTGATAGAATCCAGTAGCGGCCGGTAATGGAAATCCTCGGTGAGGCCAGATGCAACTAGTTTAAGTGCCTCCGATAGGAAATGTTTATTATTATTATTATTATTATTATTATTATTATTATTATATTATTATTATTATTATATTATTATTATATTATTATTATTATTATATTATTATTATTATTATATTATTATTATTATTATATTATTATATTATTATTATTATTATATTAATATTATTATTATATTAATATTATTATTATATTAATATTATTATTATATTAATAATATTATTACTGTATTATTATTATTATTATTATTATTATTATTATTATTATTATTAATGAAAAATAATAATTTCACTCACCAAATAAGCTGTTATGCTGTGAGTTTGTGATTGTTTCAGTGTGATGAAGCAACCCATATTATGTGTTGAAAATCCTCTTGCTTTCTTTCTTACTTTTCTTTTTATTTTTTTCCTTGGCAGCAACAAACAAGGCCAACAGAGAAGTTTATTTTGCACCACATTACCACTTAACCATTTACGTTGCCCATACCAGCATGCAATAGAAACTCGCGTTTTAAGATTATCTGACAGAAAAATTGTCAGCGATGTCGTAGGTATCTCGATAGACTCTCTCTTTATTTAAAATTTCCTTTCTTTCAATATTATTTCTTCTCGAAAAAGAACACTCTGACAACTATTAACTACATCAGCATTTTTTCTCGCAATTGTTTCTGTTTATATTTTCCCGAAATGCATAACAACATTGGCCCAGATTCACTACTGTACTACAATAGTACAACACCCTAGCTTAAGTCATAAACTAAGACATAAGGGGAGAGAATAGTGTGGGTCTCTGCCTGCCAAAGAGATGGAATTTGTGTTATTTATGGCCTATTTAGGAAGACAAGTCACCATTGCTATTCCCACCCTACTTTACCCTTGAGACCGGCCCATGCATGGGAGGAGTGAAACCTGACCAGGCCACGAGGCCAGACGAATTGTGCCTCCTCAGCTCGTTGGCTACAACGTTTTAAGCGCAACCTCAAAAGACGGCGAAGACACACGAATTGCAGAAGCGGATCCGGCACGAGCGAACCTGGCCTCAGGAACAAATTTTACTGCAAAACAGATCTATATACATCACAAGTCAGACCCAGCACTAGCGATCCTGGCCTTAGGAGCAAATTTTACTGCAAAACAGGTCTATATACATCACAAAGTTTTTAAAGGCTTCTACAGCGATATATGCTTCATTCAAATAAATAATACATTATATAAAAACACAAAATTTGATTTCAGTTAAGCCAAGTGACTGAGGCCCGGCCTCACTTGCCTCAATCAGCCGCCACTGGTAGAATAAGCGAAGGTGTTGATTTTGTCAAAGTCAATGGGAAAATAGGAGGAGAAATATTAAAAAAAAAACCTACGCGAAAAAGCGTCATTGAAAATGAATTTGGTGTTGAGAAAAACTAAATGTGTGAACTCCAAATCTGTAGGCCACTTGTCTCATTTCGAGTTCCGCCGTTTCACTGATGGAAAACTAGAGAATTTTGAAGGGAAAGCCGAAAATGAGTGTAACCTAATAGCTACCACATGAAGAGGGAGAAGCATGACAGACGAACAAAAGGTAGGAATGGCCGAAGATGTTTAAAGCCTGCACATAGAGTGATCCTGAGACTGATCAGGTAACAGATGTCTGCCGCTTCACTCTCGAGCCCGATGCTATATTCGAGGTCGCCAGAGACAGAGCTCAGCTCCGTCAGTTCAAAATGAGGGAAGGAATGAAGGCAGGAATGTGATGGGGAGTGGTTCTGACTTAAGATGATCTGGATTATGGTTTCCAGATTTTAAAAATATCAATGAAGGACATTTTACTGCAGTTGATATAAAAGTGACTTAATGATAATGATAATATAATAATAATGATAATATAATAATAATAATAATAATAATAATAATAATAATAATAATAATAATAATTAATGTTGCTGATTAAGATTCTAGCTGATACGTGCATCTGTTATAAGACAGTATATCTCGCACAATTTATTGTTTGTATACATCTGAAGACTGATTAGTGTAATATGTAACTAGTCAGCGATGTATGCAATGGAGGGAAAGGAACTGGCCGCCCTACTCCATTATCTTCTGGCCCAGTTGCCTCATGGATGATTCCTTATAGGGTCCAGATCTGTCTTTGGGCAGTTGACTTAATAATAATAATAATAATAATAATAATAATAATAATAATAATAATAATAATAATTAGTGCTCTTGATCGATCAAAATATTTACTCGATTAACTATCTGAATTTACTCGATTAATCGAGTTTTGATAGAGTTGAAATGTTTTAATATACCGTACTATAATACACAATTATTGTTAAATTTAACTTGTGTTCGATGATAGCATAAGTATTAAATGTTATATATCTGTATAGGTCTATATTGTATCGTTATATTACAAAACAATATTTTAATTACTTACCAACATATTTATTATGAGGCTTATAATTTATTGTGTCAATTTCTCCGGGAATTTTTGAGACAAACATAAATAACAAAAAGTATGAAGACTAGCCTAGTTAATACTGCTTCATCCCTAATTTTAAACATGTGAGTGTATTCACATGCTCCGAATTAAGTTCTGCTCTACGTTTAGTAACAATGTTTCCTGCATCACTGAATACGAAAAAACTTTTTTTTCTGTCAAGCACTTCTCTACGATCGTTCAATTTAAATCCAAACGTTTCACCGAGTTTACCTCTCAAATTCTCATATGACATAATGGAGTTTACACTTTTCACAAACCACAGAAAACTGATTTTTTTTTCTTTACCGAACTGAATAGACTACCTTCATATACAAACTCAGTACAGAAACTGCAACTACAAAACTACAGCGGCCGAAAAAGAAAACTGGCTCCTATTGTAATCGAATTACCAGATTTTAGAAAGAGAAGAAGGTAGTTACGCTCTCACTTGCACACAGTGTAGACATGGCTTTTTTTATATAACGGATGAGGGGGACGAATCCCAGAAAAGTATGTATTTCATATGCTAGGAAGATGAGCAGACTGGCAACAAGATGGACGTTTTCTTGGAAAACCATAAAACTTAATAAGGGTTTCACATTGTGTTTCAACTTTCAATAGAGGTAGACTAGATCACTGTCCTCACATCTCCATCTCTTTCTGAAGTGTTTGTGCAAAGATATTCCCTACACTAGGTAGCGGTTTACAGTTATAACAGTACTGTTGTGCTCTTAAGTAAGCAATTTCCAAGAGAAATATTGTCGGAATTTTAGTATGAGTTTGTAACCGATTAATTTCAATCGACTCGATATTCGATTAAATATTTTTGATCGATTAATCTTACAACAGAAATTGATCGATTAATCGATTAAATCCCACAACACATAATAATAATAATAATAATAATAACAATAATAATAATAATATGTTAATATAGTGCAGCCTTTGTATGGCATAATTAAAAAATAATTCCTCAACATTTTAATGAATATTTATCATTAGACATATATTTAATTTATAATACTGTGTCATTTAATGGGACAATTTAATGTATTAAAAAAATTTTAAGTAGCATTTAGATGAACATATAAATATCAAAAAAGAAACTTAAAATAGTAGGAGAGTATTCTCTTGAATTTGCATATCCCTCATGTTTCAACACTGCGTGGTGCATTTGTTTCGTATCGTGCGCGAATTTCAATTCCGCTTAGGAATGGGTAATATTTTGAGCGGGACATGGGAAAATTTCCTGAAAATAGGGAATTTTCCGCCATATCGGGACATCTGGCAACACTAGCTGGAGTGATACCTGATCAAGAGCCTCGAACAATCAATGAGTGCTTGTCGCTTTTGAAGTCATTTCCGATGCTGTATTCCAGGCCACCTGTAACACAGTTCAGCTCAGTCAGCCCAGATCAGAAAGCTTTATGGGCGAAACTAGACTATAACACAAAATTAATTGTCAACTCTGATAACAAATGTAAAACTGCCTGGAATCTGATAAATAAGAAAAGGTTTAGTAGCTCTCAAAATCAAATAAACAATCATAATATATCGCCGGAAGAGTTTAATGAATTTTTCATTGACTCTGTGAACAAAATCAAATCCAAAATTCAATGCTCTGAGCTATCCCCTATGGAAATACTAACCGAAAGTGGCAAAATCTCAAGCACTTTTAAATGGAGAGAGGTCACCACTGAAGAGGTATGGAATATAATAAAAACTTTGAAAAAATCAAATTCAAAAAAATGTTTACGATATGTCAGATTATTTTTTTAAGAAAGTTATAAATTCAATTTATATTCCTATTACAAATATGATCAATATTTGTCTAAAACAAGGTCTATTTCCAGATCAACTAAAAATTTCGGAAGTAATCCCAATTTATAAAAAAAGGCAATAGATCAAGTCCAAATAGTTACAGACCAATCTCTATCATTCCAGTGCTGTCTAAGATATTTGAATATGTAATTTTCAATCAAATTTATGATTACTTTGAAAATTCAAATCTCTTTAGTACTAACCAATTTGGCTTTAGAAGAAGGAAATCAACAAATGATGCAATTGAGCTTTTAATAACAGAAATTTTAAAAAATTTTGAAAATAAGTCACAAGTTAATGCTGTGTTTTGTGATCTCTCCAAAGCTTTCGATTGCGTTGATCACAACTTAATTCTATCAAAATTAGAATTTTATGGTATTCGAGGGAATACACTAAATATTTTTAGAACCTATCTTCATGGCAGAAGGCAATTAGTCTCAATAGGTGAAAATTGGTCAAGTCTCTCCAGTATACATTATGGTGTTCCACAAGGCTCAATAATTGGTCCACTGCTATTCTTAGTAGCAATAAATGACCTTCCTAAATTCATTAAAGCTATAACAATTATGTATGCTGATGACACTACAGTCTTATGTTCTAGCTGTACCAGTGATATTCTATCACAGATGGCTTTATGGTTTGAATCTAATGGTTTTTTGCTTAATCAAGAAAAAAACTATCAACATAACTTTTACCCTAAATCATGTATTAAAAAAGTACAACATGCAAAACTATACCAAATTTCTAGGACTTTTTATAGACTCCAGTTTAACATGGGAAAAACATATCGAATATATATGCACAAAATTATCAAGAGTTATATATTTATTAAAGAAATTAGTGACTTGTGTTTCTGAAAATTATTTAAGATGTGCCTACTTTTCGTTCTTTCAGTCGATAATTAGGTATGCCTTAATTTCCTGGGGAAATAGTAGCAAAATTGGGAGCGTCTTGATTTTGCAAAAGAAAGCTATTAGAATTCTGTGTCAATCAAACTATCTTGAACATTGTCGAGAGCAAATGCTGGGTAACTTTCGGTGCTGGACCCCGGACTTATTTCACCGGCATTATCACCTTCATCTCATTCAGACGCTAAATAACCTTAAATGTTGATACAGCGTCGTAATATAACCCAATAAAAAAAATAAAAATAAAAAACATTGTCGACCTCTTTTCAAACAATCACAGATATTAACTGTCATAAATTTATATATATACAACCTAGTCCCTTACACTCGACAAAATATAGACAATTACTCATTAATAGCCAATATACATGAACATGAAATTAGAAATAGTGAACAAATTAATATTCCATACTGTAGATTACATAAAACTAGTACAAATTTTTGTCATGGGGATGAAATTATATAATAAGCTTCGCAGTCAATATTATAAGTTACCAACCAATAGTTTCAAAGCTAGATTTTACAATTGGCTTTTAATTAATCCTTTCTACTCTGTAGATGAGTTTCTTCACATAAATTCACACGAAATTGTTTTTTAATAAATTTATTTAGATTAGTTACAATTATTTTTCTGTTCCTGAGTTTTTCAACACAAATTTGTATGAAATTGTATTTTAATAAATAAGTTTAATTGCAATTTAGTCAGTTTTCTTCAATTTAAAAGTTTCAAATTATTTCATGTTTTCATTGTATTACTTAAATTTTACTGTTTCTATTATTAGTGTTTTTAAAAATGTATTTATATGTTTTTTCAATGTATTCTGACGAAACCTAAAACTGTATGTCTAATGGCCAAATAAATTGAATTGAATTTAAACTTGGCTGAAGATGAGTTGGGGGTGGGATAGAGTCGAGAGCCTCGTGCATGCAGTAGGTGGCTAGGTGCATGACGCTGCTCACACTGTTCTCTATGCTGTGTTCGGAGCTGTTATTTGAAATTCCTCTTTCTTGTAGCTTCCGGATCTCACGGATAACGACGCCATCAATGTTTTCACTCTAGAGGACGCTGTTTTCGTTGCAACGGAAACAAACTACTTGCGTCGCATCGACTTATCTTCGTTGGAGACGATGGAAAAGGTAAGATTCTACGTAACAATTCATTCAGTTTATATTGTTAGATTAAGAATGGATTAAGATTAGTTCGTGGCATCTCTGAGTTAACTGATAGGCCCTCGTACGTGGAGTTAAATCAGGCACGAATAGCCACTTCGCGAAAGTACAGTACGATTATTTAGTCCTGACAGTCGCCGGAGATGTGCGCCTGGGTCAGGCAGTCCAAGGGGTGTTTCGGTTAGTCATTCGCTTGTCTTTGGAGCTATCGGATGTCACACGTGCGGTAGAGCGGTATGTTTCTAGTACAGTTAAGCTGTACTGCATTCCTTTACCGACCGCTCGCCCTTATCTCTACTCCGGAGCTTTCCCCACTACTCCTATTACTTCCCCTCTTTCGCGTCGCTGAGCTGTCAGGACTAAATAATCGGTATGTACAGTTTACAATTCTGGCTGCTTACTTAACTAATCTGTCACTTTACTCTCAACTTTTCCTTCGTTGAAAATCAGCTGCCGAAAGTCTTGAATTCGTTTGTATACTTTATTATCTCCTTTCACTTCCCTACAGCCTAAGTTCGAAACTGTAAATATATCCGTAATTGTAGTGTTAGTATGTTAATTGTGAATTTTTAACATGAGACGTAGTGATTACTTTTTTTTCTTAAATTAGATCATTATAAAAGGACTTGAATCTTACTTCCAGTAAAATACTTATTGGTGGTGGTGTTGGTTCATGATTTTAACATTACTTTTTTTAATATTCCGATTATATTTTCACTTTTTCTTCAGTGAATATTTTTCTGGTCCTCTGATTTTCAATATTTTGTTATATTTTGAAAAATATGGCAGGCAAGGGTATTCGTGGAATCCCTACAATTGCGTGGAATGTTTAGGTGGTTGGTGGTTGTGTGATTGTATGGGTAGGATTTTTGTAAGTTATATAACTTATGTTTTGTATAATATTAAAGATTATTATGCAAGCATGTTGCATTATTAATGGTTATCGTATTTTATTTGTGTAATTTATGCTATGTTGCGGGTGGAATCGGCGCGCTCCCGCTAAAAGCATGGTGCGAATCGGTATTGCAGAATGGTAACGAAGTTTTTTTTTTTCGAATAGGTGCCCACTTAAACGTTCCACTTTAAAAGTAATTACAGAATTTCTTGCAAGATAAATGTCTGAAATTGAATTCGACAAGTAAAATAACTTTCACTCGCTTTAAACTTAGCCTTTCCTTTCCATTGATGACCGACCCACTGCTTTGCTTGCAAACCAAGTTCAGAACGTGACGTGGAATTTCAGGCAACTTCACCACGAGTTTTCTCATAACGAGAAAATTCAACGAATTTAAAGTTCGAATGTTGCATTACTTGAAAGCACGTACCAGAGTTTTGGAAGTACTCGTATTTTATTCCTTTGACTAGCTTTAATTTTATTAAGGATATTAATCGAAACTATATGGGAGAATTTTTCGAACAATCTAGTAAGTCTAAATTCTTTTGTACAATTTAAAAACTTCCATAGTATTACACGTATGGGATTTCTTGGTTTCTGTATGAAGTTTTACATGCAGTAATGTCCAGCGTATAGAAGCAATTTATTGGTTGCAGCGTCAGGGAAAGCTAAGTAATAAAAATATCTGTCCGTTCCTGAAGAACAGCTTTTGCTAATGGATTCAACAGAAAGCTTTCCCTTTCCTTATTCTTTTTTAAAATGGTTGGTCTGATGATAGGTAGTTCCTAAACGTTGGATTTTTCTGAGATCTGTGATATATTGGAATAAAATCTCCAGCCTAGTAGATCTATAATTGAATGACTGCCTAGAATAACGTTGTAAGCCCGTTTTTGGCCAAACTGAGTTTTCGGCTGAAAAATATTGTAGCCTACCGCACATCTTGCATCATGTGCTGTCATCGTCTTGCTGATATTCACACTACTTCGAGGGATGTAGTATTTTGATTGTGTTGCTGAGCTGAATAACGTTGTAACGCAAATAAAATGGCGGACAATCATACTTGCAGCATGATACAAGGTCCCATAAAAAACGTAAATAAAAAGAGGAAAGTTAAGATTAATATCATAAAATGTACGTAAGACACTAAAGGATCAGGGGAAAGAATGTACTTCGAAGAAAGGTGACATTAAACCAGCTGTGAAACGACCTGAACTGGCGAGTAGAATATTGTAAGTCAATGTAGGCCTATAGAGTGCTAAAGGAGAATAGTTAAAGGTAATAAAGGCATGGTTACTCTGAATTCTGCCATGGCCTAATAAGAAAATAAAGAAAAGGAAAAAAGGATTCTTGTCTGTGTGATATTGATATTGTATGCCTAAACATATGATCTAAGTTGTGTAATTTGTTTCAAATTCTTATGATATAAATTTGTCTTACTATTATTATTATTATTATTATTATTATTATTATTATTATTATTATTATTATCATCATTCGGTCGTGAGCCGTCATGCTGTTCGGTTGTGTGTGCGTGTAGCTCCCGTAACTTGCAGCGTACAGCAGGTGCATCGAAGTTGTAATTTGGATATGGCGCCTAGTAAAGACGTCTGTCTTGTGTGTAACTTGCCTTTCTTTGGAAGGCAAAAGTTTCTGAAGTGTGCAGGGCCTTGTGGTCTTCGTTATCATCTCGATTGCCTAAATATTGGTGAGGCCGAGTATGATATCTACATGCAGAGTGGCAGTTCTATTTTTAAGTGTAAAAAGTGTGTGAGTGCAATGAAATCAACACAGGGGGACAACACGCCAGTGCGTCCTACTGCTCCAGGTGAGAAGAAGGTGATCTCACCTACAAAGAAAGTCGTTTCACCTTCAAGGGATCTCAACCTACCGAGCCTGCCTTCAGTAGATTCACTTTCCGTCCAGGTTGAAACTGTTCGTTTAAATAGTGTGAACATTCTGGACACAGTGAGCGACATTTTGGAATATGTGAAGAGTCTCCAAAAGGAGATGATAGAACTTAAGAACGAAAATGCGGCTCTGAAAATTCAGGTGGCAGAAATTTTTGTGAAAACTAATTCTAATGTACTCACTAAAAAGGGTAATGTCCCTTCTGAATCAATGCAATATGAATCTGTGCAAGCTAAGGGCCCTAGGAAGTCTTACGCTGAACTTGCTAATGAAAATTCGATCCTAAATGTCCAAATGGCAGAAATGTTATCAAAGGGGTGCTGCCCCCCGAAATCATCTCATAGTATTTCTCCTATGGGTCAGTCTAATGACCCCATTAAGAAATCATATAGCAAGGTAGTGTCTGTGAACAAAGCTGCTGACAACTTGCATACTTGCAATTCTGATGCGTCAGCAACAAGCAAATCTGTGTCAACAACTCCTCCTGCTAATGATAGACATAACAATATTGAACTAAATCAGGCCAATGCTTCAACTTCTGCCAACGTATCTGATGGTTTTCAATTAGTTACTCGCAAAAAATATAAAAAAAGAGAACCTAAAGTTGGAACATTGGCCATGAGTAGCATTGAAATGGCCCCTGAGAGAATTAAAAGTAAATCTCTATTTGTTTCGAGATTTAGTTCCAAAGTCAACACAAACAGTATAGAGGACTCCCTGAAGAATCAACTTCAGCTAAGATCTCTTGTTGTAACTAAACTAAAAACCAAATATCTATCATATTCTTCCTTTCACATCACTGTTGATGTGAGGGATTTCGATTCCATTAACAAACCTGAAGTTTGGCCTGCTGGTTGCCTAATTGCACCATTTTATGGTAAATTAAAGCCTGAGCAGCACTTTGCGCATTCTGCTAATTCGAACTCTGTTGATTCTCAGGGAAATGCCTCTTAGTCTTAGTCTTGCTCGCTCTCATTTTCAATGTTCAGTTCTATTAATCATCTCGAGATTTTCTACCAAAATGTTCATGGACTTAACACTAAAGTTGATGAAATTTTTCAGAATATAGTGAGTAATAATGATCTCATTATCTATCTCACTGAAACATGGTTATCTGAGTCAGTTATTAATTCTAATTTATTTCCAAATAACTATACTGTGTTTCGTGCAGATAGACTGTTTGAAGACACTAACAAAAAAAGAGGTGGTGGTGTCCTAACAGCGATTAGCAACCAGTTACCTTTTACAAAAAGACGTTTTGACTTAGAAATTATTAGTGAATGCGTTTGGGTTGAACTTAGAATGATGGTTTTAATCTGTTATTAGGTAACCATTATTTCTCTCCTGATACAGATCACATTCACTTAAAATCTTATCTTAATTTTCTTGAAAAAAATCTCGACACTCATAATTTTAGAATAGTAATCCTTGGTGATTTTAATACTCCTGGTATGGACTGGTCAACTGGTTCCAATCTTAATGATACTCATTATTACTCTAAAATTAAGGCTAAGGATTTATATTCCTCGTCCTGCCTTCTTGGATTAATTCAAATTAACTCTACCGTTACGAGTAAAAAGCTTCTTGATTTGGTTTTTACTAATGATAAAAACAGTACAGTTAAACTTGCCGATCACTCTCTAGTTTTAGAGGATACTTATCACCCATCTATCTCTATTTATATTGAAGTAAAATTATCGTTACCGGAGCACTCTCTAATCAGTTCTTATTTAAATTATTCTCAAGGTGATTATCTGAACCTTTATTCTATTCTATACAATTATGATTGGACTAGCATATATCAGACTACTGATGTAAACACTGCTGCAAATTCCTTGTCTCAAATTATAAACAATGCTATATCCCTTTGTGTCCCTGTCACCTTTGTTAAAAAATCGCACTATCCTAAATGGTTTTCAAACTATTTACGTCAGCTTATAAAGAAAAAAAAATAAAGCTCATAAAAATTACAAAAAATATAAAACTGATCATCATTATCAAATTTTTTCTAATCTTAGAAAACAAGTCAAAGCCATGATTAAATCTGATAAATTCAAATGGTTACAATCAATTGATGATAACCTAAAGCATGAACCAAATAAATTTTGGCAATATGTAGAAACTTTTCGAAAAACTAATAGTAATCCCACAGAACTAATAATAAATGGCGTTCACATCACAGATGAAAAAGAAATTGCAAATGCATTTGCTAGTCAATTTAAATCTGTTCAACAAAATTGTAACTCTAATTTCATTACTTATGATTCTAATATTACTGACTGTTTGTCCCTGCCTAATATTACATTCGATGATGTAAATAAAGCTATTAAAAAGCTAAAGCCTAATAAATGTAAAGGTACTGATAGCATTCCTAATTTTATAATCAAGGGTTGCTCTAATATTTTCTTGCCTGTTTTAACTTTTTTGTTCAATCTTAGCTTAAAAACAGTGTTACTAATTATAGACCCATTTCTATCCTAAACAATTTTTCTAAAATTTTTTTAAAAATTATCCACAAACACATTTCATTTTATGTTAAAAATAAGATCAATTCGGCCCAACATGGATTTACAAGAGGGAAATCTACTACTACTAATTTAGTTTCCTATCTTAATCTCATAATGCCTATTGTTGAAAATCAAGGTCAAATTGACTCAATTTATTTTGATTTTAGCAAAGCATTTGATGTTGTTCCTCACAAAATTTTATTAAATAAATTAAGTAATTTTGGTCTCTCCACTAACTATGTTAATTGGTTTGAAAATTATTTAACAGATAGACAGTCTTGTGTTCGACTAGGTAATTCTCTCTCGGTTCCATTTAATAGTTTATGCGGTGTTCCTCAAGGGTCTACTTTGGGACCTCTCTTATTTTTATTATTTATAAATGATATAAGTAAAAGAATAAGTTCTAGCTGCCTTTTGTTTGCGGATGATCTCAAAATCTTTCGCAAAATTAATAGTTTGGTTGATTGTCAAATTCTTCAAAATGACATTAATTCAATTTCACAATGGTCTGTTGAAAATGGAATGAAAATTAATCAATCCAAAACTTTTGTTATTTCCTTTTCACGGAAAACTATCTCCCTAAAATTTAACTATTCTCTCAGTAATGTCGTAATTACTAGGAAAGACTGTATTAGAGATCTTGGTGTCCTACTTGATTCAAAATTATATTTCCATGATCATGTGCAATATATTTATACCCATTCGTTAAGAATGCTTGGTCTAATTAGGTCTATAACTTATTCTTTTTCCACTCCTATGTGTTTATTAATTTTATACTATACGTTGGTTAGATCCAAGCTTGAATATGCATCTGTTGTATGGAACTCCATTACTTCCACTGACTCGGCTAAATTGGAGAATATCCAAAGAAAATTTATTTCCTTGTGTTCTTATAGATTTTTACCAAATTCCGATTATAACTATGAGATTAAATGCAATTATTTCAATTGCGGTAGTTTCTTCACCAGACGTCAGGATCTTGATTATTTATTTTTTTGCAAAGTCATTAAGGGTGATATTGATTGTGAATCTTTCATAAGCAATATCAGTCTTCGTATTCCTGCTAATGGTTTAAGATTTCATAAATTGTTTTATAATAAGAATCCTAAATCTCTCTCTCCGGTCTGTAGATGCATTAAATATGCTAATTTGCATGGATTCAACTTGGATCCATTTAATGTGTAGTATATCTTTGAGTTTTAACTCACTGATCTAATTTTAATAATTATTTGTCCATATATTTCTTGCATTTGGTCTATTGATTCATGTAGACCATTCCATTATTTCATTTCTCATTGTACTAATTTTATAATTTTATAATTATTATTTGATCAATGATTGATGTAGACCATTATATTGTTTGTATTTCATCTCATTGCCATTTTCTATCATTCATTCTCATCATCATTTGTTGTTTTGTTCTGTTTTGTATCGTGCAAAACTGTAATTGGCCTTGTGCTGTTGTTTTTGCACGTTAATATTCTAAATAAATAAATAAATAAATAAAATTATTATTATTATTATTATTATTATTATTATTATTATTATTATTATTACTATTATTTAATGTACTCAAATGTAACAACCATAAAGAATTTACCAGGAAATATGGACAGTATTTAAGTTTCTTTGCTTTACAACGTTGTTCTTCTGGATTGATATACAACGTGTTTCTACTGTATAAGTTCAAAAAGTTGTGTTATTTGGAAGATGAAGACAATACATATATGTATATAATTGGTGTGAATATTTACTGAAGTATTAATACAGATCTAACACTGTCATATTTTGTAATATTTAACAATGTTAATATAGAATAAACATATTTTTAATTTCCTGACAAACTGTAAAAACTGACTTACAACTTTATTCTAGGCAGACATTCAATTCTCGTTATCTGCCGGATGACTCTTTCGACATTAAAGTGGACATGTTGTGAAAAAATAAAGACGTATCATAACCTTATAGAGACACATCTAATATTTACACAATCCACACCTGTGGAGTAACGGTTAGCTCGTCTGGCCGCGAAACCAGGTGGCCCGGGTTCGATTCCCGGTCGGGGCCAGTTACATGGTTGAGGTTTTTTCCGGGGTTTTCCCTCAACTCAATATGAGAAAATGCTAGGTAACTTTCGGTGTTGGACCCGGACTCATTTCACCGGCATTATCACCTTCATCTCATTCACCTAGATGTTGATAAAGCGTCGTAAAATAACCTATTAAAATAAAAATTTACACGAAAGGGAGACTACCAGAGACTGATTCTTAAAACGACTACTTTGACTATTGACAAGTTGACAAGGAAATCAGAGACAATTCTTAAAATTTTTTGACAAGCTTTCAAGTGGTTGTCAGTACATCACATATTCATTATTATATGAGGTCTCGCCTACCTCACTGAATATTACACGACTACTATGAAGTAGACAATGTGTATTATCACCATTTAATACGAGAAAAGTTCGTTCCGGCACCGGGAATCGAACCCGAGACCTCTTAATGAGGTAGGCGAGACCTCATATATATAATGAATATGTGGTGTATTAACTGTTAGCAGTTGTCACAAACTGATGTTGAATATGGCCATAAAGTCATTTAAATATGTGCTCCTGCATGTATGACTTACATTGTCTAAAGTGCAGGTAGTAAGACCGTAAAACATTACGAGATGAGTTCGGCCGGCACCGTGGATCGTGTCCCGGCATAGCTCAGTTGGAAAGAGCACTCAGCGCGTAGAGCTGAGAGGTCCCGGGTTCGATTCCCGGTGCCGGAACGAGTTTTTCTCGTATTAAATGGTGATGGTTATCAATTGTTGAAAAAATTGACAAGTAAGAATGCAGATTACATTGATTCATAGTCGTATGAAAAATAAGATTATTTTTTATACGTTTTCACTAAAAATTACAATTAAAAACTGAAAAGAAATTTCTCTGTTGATTTATAAAACATTAATTCGACCAATGTTTCGCCTCAATTCATCTCCATTTACAGTTACAAGCTGTACCATTTTTGTTGACATTAACATGAATCTCTAATTAAATTCGTGCATATTTTCATACCCGAATAAAAAACTTGTTTTCTGTATATTATTTTCCTTTCAAGGTTTTTTACTACAATTTTCCCTTCCGAATCGCATGAACACATATTTCTGACTACTATTTCTTCTCCACTGCTGCAAAAGTATAGACTTACAGAATGACTAAGTTTAACCACACGACTTGGACTTACCAGAATAACCTAAAAATTATAATCAAATGTGACGAGTAAATTTTTTCAAGAAACGGAACACTGGTCAAACTCGTGAAACTAGTTCCTAATTTGCCTATCACATGTCCATCGTTACTTGTCTCTGTGTTAGATAAAAACCTGACAAGTTGGTACTTGTGACTTGTTTTCTTTGTCACTAGAAAACGTGAGAAACAGGCCCATGGGCGAGGAAATATGAGCAGCATAGTATCACAGTTAGATAACTTCATTTTTTTTTTTTTGCGATTTCGAGTTATTGATTGTTTCTCATAGAATTTTGTGTGCAGAATGCGATTCTGGAACTGTTTAGGTTCAAAAACGGACATAAAAGAGCGAAAATAGCGCTTAACTGTGCGCTTTAGAATCAAAATGTAGACACCTCCACTGTGGCTTGGTTTCAAATTAGGACAATTCCTTCAGTAGTCGATGAGAAGCCCACTTTCGTACCACCTTCTCCCCCATCACGCATCGCGAATCCAACATGGCTGATTGTTTATATAATCGGCTTGTGGATGAATAAGTAGGCCTACTACTTTACGTAAATTTCCTTTGTAATCGAGATAGAAGAGACTTAGATTCAAAAGTAGACAATTAAATATGGCTTCGTTTGGTTTAAAAAACGGACAACTCCACTTTAAATATCGCTTCATTTGGTTTCAAAAAAAAAAAAAAAGAAAAAAAAAAGAAAGAAAAAAAAAAAGAACTCCATGATGACAGTTTCAGAGATGGACAACTACACTTTTTAAACTTAAATTTCGACCTGAATATTAATTTTAATCACATTTTGAGACTGAAAAAATATTTTTATGACCCAAGAGAATGTTAAAAAAAAAAGTACTATAAGGGTGACATTGGTTTCCAAGAATCTAGTTTTTCGCCTCTCCTGTTAAAAAAAAAAAAAGAAAGGCAAAATTGGAGTTGTCCAACTTTAATACCAAGCTCCTCATACTCGTATATTATCGGTAACCTTTCCTGGAATAGTCGTAAGGTTTGTTCACAATGAACCGGAAACGGAAACGAGAAAGGAAATATTGTTAAAATAAATGTATTTAACATTATTTCCGTTCTCGCTGTCGTTTCCGTTTCTGGTTTATTGTGAACCAGCCTTTACTCGGGCTACTTTACGTGTCGTAAATCTATAATATCAGATTCTCTTTTCACTCCTAAATTTTGGTAGTTGGTAATACATTAGTGTTTATCACTGTGGAACGCTCAGTCCTCAAGACAGAGAGGTAAGAGTTCCTATTATTATTATTATTATTATTATTATTATTATTATTATTATTATTATTATTATTATTATTATTATTATTATTATTATTATTATTATTATTATTATTACGATGCGATGACGGAGGAAAAATTTTGAAAGGAAGCCGAAATAATCTGCAGAAAGCTCTAAAATTGCTCTTATCGCAAATGCCAGTCGACGTTTAAAACTCTTTGATTAAATAACTAGAATAAAGACTAAATAAAAATGAATTAATAAAAGCGCCATCATTTAGAAATGTTATATCGTTGTTTCATTTGATTTGAGCTTCCTGGCGCTAATATTGGCTTTAAGTAAGCAAGGGGTCATAAAGTCTATCGATGCAAAATACAGTTACTCTCTATCTGGACTCCATACACCAAGGGTCACAGTATACAGGTTATTGTCAGAAGTATCGCTTGCGTAATTATGACTTAAAATTACAAAGCACTTAATACTGATAACATTTTACTTTGTTTGTTTATTTTTATGCATGAATGAATAGAAGGCATAGCATAAGAATAAGTAATTTACATGACTCGTTGACATCCCGTTAGAGTACTAAATATGTCTAATAGAGAAACGAAAGCATACAGCATTATACAGAGCGGTTAGTAGCGTTCGGGGCCGTCGGACTCTGTTCCGTGTCTATCCTATACCTCATGTCGCAACTGTGAACTGGTAGTCAATGTCGCCGTTAATAATAATGAGCAAAGTAACCCTTTATAACTAAAAGCAGAAATTGATATTTAAAACTAATGATAATACAAGAATTGCTGAACATTTTGTCCCTCAACAGCGATATAGGCTGCCTTCTACATCTGCGTAGAAAATGTACTGTTAACACGTACAGGGACATCATTTTATTTTTACTTAAATTTTTATTGTACCTGAGATTTGAATGTACTTCACTCCCACCCCTTCTACTAATGAAGTTCAACCGTCTTCCACACAGAACCAATACCTATATACAGTCATAGTAGCCTTACGGTCATGGTGAACAGTACGTTCCAGAAATATGTTCATGTTTTCCAGTGACGAAAGAGCTTTCAATATTGAATCATATTTTCGCACAAGTACTGTCGTCCGTTTGCCTACGGATCCCTGTTTCTCCCACCCGCTCTGCTCGCCCCTCGTAAAGGCTAGTGGCTGGGCTATCGTAGCTCTTTTATGAAAACATTAATTTCTGTTAGGAATTGAACGTCTATGTAATATTATAAACTGTTTAAAATAACTTAAATAAAAGTGCCTCGTTAAGTAATTAACTGTCACGTGATTTCCCCCCTTTCTAAGACCCTGCGACAAAACCGCTTGCACGGAGAGTAGATAGTATGTCTGAGTAATTTTATGTTTTCGAATCGGGCAGAAGTGAAGATTGAATTTACAGTATTTAAGGTACTCTTTTATAGAGTAGGTACAGAATTATTTCAACATGAGTTACTAGTACGAAGGACGAAACTGGTAATTGGAATTAGGTACAGTAGTCTATAGTGCGATAATATGCACAAAAGAACTGAAGCCTGTATCGAAATGAACGGCAACCATTTTCAAAAATGTGTTTAAATATCCATATTATGATTATTTTTCAATTTAACTTCATTCTCTGTATTGTACGCTAATTTGCTGTAGACAATATAATATACACAGCATAATGAATACGTCCGAATGGATAGCTCAATTCTTGAGAAAGAACACTTAAATACAGTACAGTATTTTGATTAAACAAAAACCTAATGAAAGTTATGAAACTAAAAATCGCGATATTTCTTAGTTTACGTAAATGGATGAACTACTTTTCTTCCCTCCTATACCTAGTAATGTGATTTGTTTGTATTTTACGCCAGTATCATCGAACTCCAGTCGTGGAAGGGGGTAGAAAACTGTGTTTCCGGTTCTCAACCGTTAATCTAAAGGTATAGCCAGGTTAATATTAGAAATATTAGTAAAAATAAAATGATGTCCCTGTATAATTTATTATGTATGAAAGTAAATTTTCGCTTTCTGGATTGTACAGAAAATACATTCATTATCATTACAGGATTAAGACGTTTAATTAGGCTACATACTTATGAATTTCACATTTTGAGTAGGTACGTCAATAATTTTGCACAAAACTGAATTCGCAACGTAAATTAGAAAAGATTCTGTATTTATATATAAAGTCATTTCGTTTTAGGAAACTTTTGTTTCACTAGTAATATTGTTTGTTCTACATAATAGAAGAAATCACGACTAAAATCTTCGACTTTGATTTAGGATGAATCGTAACCGAGCGAGATGGTTCTTGCATTCCTCACTGGATTCTCATTCTGGAGGTCGACGGTTCAAACCCACTAACCTTTTTTCCGTAGTTTTACACAGTTACTTAGGCGAATACCGGGTTGAAATTTTCATTGTCACGGTCTATTTCCCTTCCTCTTCTCTGTGGAAAAAGAATTTAGATTTCATATCATGTCATTCATCTTCATCATTTCATTACATAGACATATTCAGATCATGACGCGTGTCTTTGTCCGCTTAGGGGATGGGCGTTCTCTTCGAACCAGTTTCTGGGTTCCAAGCCTTCCGCACTATCTTTGCCAGGATTCATTCCTTAAGAGCACTTCCAAGGGCGCTTAGACACCTTGGAAGAGCCGTTGGAATGGATCCTGTGCTGCTTGGTTATCTTGGCGGTATAAACTTCGGGCGAGGGGCTGTAGGAAGCCCATTGGGTGAGCAGGTGAGGCGTCTTATACGGCCGGTGGGCTCGTATACCTCATCTCATCCGTCCCATAATTTGGGGTGCACAATAGGCCTCAGTCTGGCCGACGTGCTGAAGGGTCATCCCTAACCCGCCTCTAGTCATCATTCCCTAATACCCTAATCCCTAGAAAGAATTGCCATCGTGTGTTTTTGTTTTAAAGTCAAGACCATTATTTTGTAAATTCACTCGTAAATACGGACTATAAACAAAACATTCATATTTAGGAGAAATCGCTGAATAAAGAGAAATAGATGGCATGAAGAAAACCACAATTTCGGTGCCAAGGATAGGCCTACTGAAAAAGTATCTGTATTTTGCAATTTCACGACATTTTTAAACAATTGACCGGTACGTAGTATTTAGTCTCTTTTTTTCTTTACAGATAGAAAATGACATGTTGTATTCATTTAAATAGAACCCTCTGTATGCATATGTCATATTATAGGCTAATAATGTCACACTTTGAAAATGTGAGATCATACGATGAAATGCTTCGCTTTATAGCACAAATATTCTAGGACCAGATCAATTACTACACAATAGAGATGTATAGGCCTAATTCAGATATTAACTAAATAGGCCTTACTTACTTACAAATGGCTTTTAAGGAACCCGCAGGTTCATTGCCGCCGTCACATAAACCCGCCATCAGTCCATATCCTGTGCAAGATTAATCCACTTTCTATCATCATAGCACACTTCCCTCAAATCCATTTTAATATTATCCTCCTACCTACATCTCGACCTCCACAAAGGTAACTAAATAGGCCTATTAATATTAAATATTATTTGTACTGAACAAAAATGTGGAATTACGTATAGTCTTTTGAAACATTATATTGTTATTCATTATTATTATTGTTGTTGTTGTTGTTGTTGTTGTTATCATCATCATATTATTCTCCTTCACGGGTTAGACCTTGGGCCTATTCCGTCTTCAGGGGAATTCATCATGCCACTTTGTTCTAGGTCGTTCAATATCGTGCAGTTTGTACAATAATTTATTGCTATTTTCGGTAGCTTGTCATTACAATATGTTCAGTCTAAAAATGTGCTGTACTAGTTGTGTTTTTGTTGTATAATAATTGCTTTGAAATTACATTTATTTAGCTGTTTGCGTATATCTGAATTTATCTTCTTGTCTAAACTGGTGGGGGGTGGTAGTTTATTATTATTATTATTATTATTATTATTATTATTATTATTATTGTTATTATTATTATTATTACTATTATTATTGGTATTGGTATTGGTATTTATTATTCATTGTAGGTGGATCTAACGAAGCTGGTAGGAGTGAACCTGGCAAGCTCACATACATACAAAGATCCATCAGGAGAACAGTACTACAGCATGGGGACGTCACTTATGTCAGGGCCCAAGTACCACATCATCAAGACCCCAACTACACCATCAGGCAAAGCGCAAGATGGTAACTTGTTTTCCTTTATCGTACTCTCTGCGAGCTGGAATGATAATATTGAAACTTATTTTCGGCAAAAAATATTTATATGCACATAATTTAAACTTAAATGATAGACGAAACTACAAATGTATTGAAAATCATAATACCTCTCCCACTACGAACATAACACTGATTTGTGACAGAACACAGTGTAATAAATTAGAAAATCCCAATGCAGTGATATAAATTGCGTTTAGAATTTGTTCATCATTATTATTATTATTATTATTATTATTATTATTATTATTATTATTATTATTATTATTATTATTATATACTGAGCTTGTAAAGTGAATTTTCGTCCACACCTGTGGAGTAATGGTCAGCGCGTATGGCCACGAAACCAGGTGGTCCGGGTTCGAATCCCGGTCGGGGCAAGTTATCTGGTTGAGGTTTTTTCCGGGGTTTTCCCTCAACCCAATACGAGCAAATGCTGGGTAACTTTCGGTGCTGGATCCCGGACTCATTTCACCAGCATTATCACCTTCATTTCATTCGGACACTAAGTAACCTAGATGTTGGTATAGCGTCATAAAATAACCCAATAAAATAAAAATAAAATAAAAAAAATGAATTTCCTGAATTAAAGATTAACTCATTATTTACTCTCGGGGATTAGGCTGTCTGACCCCTCCAGCATTCAACACCATAATGATTACAGACAAAGACTAAACAGTCGAAAGTTATATGGATTTCCTGGTAATGTGATCAGAATTGTGCAACCCATCACTTCTTACAACAAAGACAACATGCACACATACCTTCCCTGTTTGTGGAGTGTTTGCTGGATGTATTGGGATAAATGGATAACGAGAATAAATGTCTGATTTTGTGTGCTTGTGCATTTGCGTGCGTATTTTCCCCAATTGCAAGGTCGGGTTGGTCTTCATAGTCTTTTAGCAGCACTATCACTCAAGGCATTGGGTATCGAAGGGAAGACTTAAATAAGATTAGTCCTTCACGAGTATAGAGGAGGAGGTGAGACTTGGCATGCGCACTATTCGAGAGGGGAAAGAATAAGCTATCAGAAAGAGAGTTTGTTTCATGATGGTTTATATTATACGAATCTACAAAGTTCATCCCAGACTAAAACCTATCTTCCTCCTCCTGTCTGATTGTCAATTTATATAAAGTTTAAATATGTTTTTTTCTCTCTCTTTCTCTTACTTCTTCTTTTTTTTTTTAATTAAGTTACTTACTGTATATTTTATGTTATATTATTGGCTAAGACCACACCATATATGAACCTGGCTCTTACAATAGTGGCTAGAAACATTTTTGTTTTAAAATTTTAAATTGTACTCGCTAGCTAGCTAGTTAAATAAATAAAATACCCATTGGTGATATAGCCACTGCACATAAGGTCTCAGGACAGGTCTTACCTCCTCTGCTGTAGGGATTAAAAACGAAATTCTTTCAAACATAGAGGTCTTGTCATCAACGTTAACGCACAGTCATTCAGAAGAAATGAACACTTAAAATGAATCGTTCAATTTCAAAGAAGCTAAATTTAAAGTGAAAAACAAGCATATCGTCGCTGCTATTAAAAAACCTCATAACTCCAGAAAACAACATTTTTCAGTCAGAATAAAAATATTAATGGAGTGTAAGCAAGTAATTTCACAAAATATAACTACCAGTACCAAAACCTCGCATTGACCATTGACCATTTACCAGATTTTTTGTGTTAACAGAATAAAGTGCCAAAAGACTCGTATACGTCCAAACATTAGCTATAGTAGATGTATTAACAGGTAGACTTGTGCTTCCATTCTAGTGTATACTGGTGTTCAAAGATACAATAAATTGACAAACTTTAAAAGAGTTCCGTTAGTTCTCAATAGATGCCACCAGTATTGGGGCAGTTAAAAAAAGTGTCGGGGGGAAAATGATTATGTAGATTAAGTATAAATTATTCTCACAATTGACAGTATCAGCGGTTACCAGCTAAACCTAGTGTTGTTTCACAATTAGTAGACAGGTAAGAAAAATTGAATTCTGTAAAGCGGGTATATTTGTGGACGATTCGCAACACTGATTATTATCTTCGCCATCTATTCATAGAAGTAACAACTAAAGAAGCCACACTTACACCAAAAAATTATCGATCACTGTCGATTAGAAGGGTCAGATATCGTTGAGCGTCATTGTACATGGTTTGATATTTTATTTGCGGAAAATGTTTGTTCATAAACCATTGAGAATCGATATTTTGTAACCGTTAAATGCAAAACCTCGATGTCAGTGGTCATTGGATTTACGAGGTTTTGGAATAACACCCACGATATTTGTAATTCAGTCTGTCTAGGAATCAATTTGACATTTGTATTTATTTTACTCGAGAAAAATCACATGTACTGTACCTCTTCGTATTTGCCTGATTACTTTCTCTATTAACATTGTCACTGCATTATTCCTGCAGCACTTAAGAAGGCCGTCATTCTGACTACAATATCATCCAGTTGGAAAACCAGCATGAGCTATTACCATAGCTTCGGCATGTCTGAGAATTACATTGTGTTCATTGAGCAGCCTTTGGTGGTCAGTGCAGTAAAGCTCGCTACAAGCCAGGTCAAAGGACACTCCATGAGGGACTGCATGAACTGGAGTCCAGAAGAACTGGTGAGGATATCTGAATTTCATAATTCATAAGAAATTTTAAAAAGGGAATAAAATAACACTTTATATTTAAGCATCTTTAAATAAGTAAATTACGAGTACATATATCAATTCTGAAATTGCATGTAATTGAGGCGTTTTCTAGAACAAGAAATACATACTCATATCACGAACCATCGACAGATTTTTAGATCTGGTGTAACCGCATTGCGCAGAATGACGTTCAAATGTTTCTAAAGAACGCTATGTTTGTTGGAGGGAAATAATATTTTGTCAGGAGGGAGATGTGTTATTAAGCATTCAACATATGCTGGCAACGAAAAAACGACGTAACTTACATTAAGTTGTTATGCCAGGGAATGTCTCAATTTCTCTGTATACAGTTTACGATGTAGTAATTAAAAAAATCGTTTTTATAACTGTGGATCTGACGTGCTGATTCTAAAAATAAGCGAGAAGGAAAAACCGATTAATATGCTGGAATTATTTAGTATATGGCGCATTAGTGCGAAAGTCATATATTTCATATTGTTGAACATGCCATACCTATACACGCAAGCAATGAGTCCATTTGTAGGGATTTCGTAATCGTCTGTTACTTACTGAGTGCTGTCGTACATAAAATTATATTGAAGGATCATGACTCGTGGGTTCAAACCCTGTTGGGGACGATACAAATATCACTTTCTTGGAAGTGACGTAATGCCAGGATGTCTGCTTCGTAAATTTATAGTATTTAAACAACACTGTCTTTTTCAATTAATCAATTAAAAGAACAAATGTTTGTAGGCCTGTACATCTGAAGTCTTGATTAGTGCAATATGTAACTAATCGGCGATGTATGCAATGGAAGAGGAAAGGAACTGGCCATCCTATATCATTTATATCCTAGCCTAGTTGTCTCATGTCATAAGTGGTGCCATGTTGGTATCACTTATGAGGTTCAAACCTGTCTTCGGACAGTTGACTAAACGAACAAAATAAAGCTTATATGAGAGGTATAGATGCAGAAGGGACATTATCCACTTTTTAAAAAATTACAGAAATTAAGAAAATCTGATCATTGCACAAATAGCCCTACTTGTGCAATTCCTTATTTCATTTCACTAACTCATTAAAATTTGATGAAAACGTTTATACCCATAGGTTTTAGTTATAAAAATCATTAGAAGTAAATTAATATTAATATTTTGAAATGAATAATGTCGCCTTTGAATGGAAATTATGGATAATGTGCCTCTTGAAAAGAAAAATGGTTTTACATCACATATTCATTATATATGAGGTCTCGCCTACCTCACTGAATATTACACGACTACTATGAAGTAGCCAATGTGTATTATCATTTAATTCGAGAAAAATTCGTTCCGGCACCGGGAATCGAACCCGGGACCTCTCAGCTCTATGCGCTGAGTGCTCTTTCCAACTTTCCCGGTGCTGGAACGAATTTTTCTCGAATTAAATGGTGATAATAGACATTGGCTACTTCATAGTAGTCGTGTAATATTCAGTGAGGTAGGCGAGACCTCATATATAATGAATATGTGATGTATTAACTGTTAGCAGTTTTCACAAACTGATGTTGAATATAGCCATAAAGTCATTTAAATATGCGCTCCTGCATGTATGACTTACATTGTCTAAAGTGCAGGTAGTAAGGCCGTAAAACATTACGAGAGGAGTTCGGCTGGCACCGTGGATCGTGTCCCGGCATTGCTCAGTTGGAAAGAGCACTCAGCACATAGAGCTGAGAGGTCCCGGGTTCGATTCCCGGTGCCAGAACGAATTTTTCTCGAATTAAATGGTGATAAAAATAGTTTTGTTATAAAAAGAAATGAATTTGCATTTCAAAACTGCATACAGCATTTTAACAAAAATGTTCAAATGCTAAAAACTGGAGCATCTCTAGTAGCTTCACACATTGCATCATCTTGGCCGATATCTTGATCTAGACCTGCATCAATGATGAACTTGAACAATTTTAGCTTCTCGTCATTTCTCCAATTTGCTTCATAATGCTTATTTAGAAGATTATCAACATTTTCCTTTTAATCTTTTTTTTTATACTGTTGCCTTTGGTGGTTATAGGAAGTGAACGTTTTCTCCAGTTTACAGATGGATCCTTGAAGTAATGTTGTGTACAAAATGGAGTAACACGAAAATGGTCACCTTAATTTGTGTTCAGTAAATATTAGTATTTAAATCCATATGGTTTTTATTTTGTTTTAGGCTACAACATAACTACAATGGATCAGCCACTAAAGCTTACCGGTACCTTGCTTCCTTGGCTTTGTCACGCTTCCACTGTCCAGGTATCCTCGATCTTTTCCTTCTTACCCCTCCTACAGGTACAAATGTTAGATATTGTTCCAATTGCACTGATTTAATTCATTTCAATGACTAAAAATGAACACAATTATAATAAAACTCACGCTCAAAGGAGTTGAAACTGATCACAATGATGCTCTTGTTGACATCATGTGACTCCATTCAAATCGTTACACTTCATGAGCATTAATCAAAGTGTAATAGACTATTGGGTGATGAATATGAACACAGTCCGTCAAGTAAAATTTAGGCAGACTGATGGACACACACAGACAGCATATTAGCACAGTCTAGTACATACAGTCACAATCTAGTATATACAGTCGCGAAGCTCAATACAGAGTAAATATGCAAACATTAGATAGTTGCTCACCACTAGGATCGCTAATATCGCCTCATTACAGGCAATGCAAAATAGTACCGACACAGTCTATTGTTTCTAGCACCCTCAAAACTCAAGCTTCGTGACTGTATATAGTAGACTGTGATACAGTCATGAAGCTCAATACGTAGGGAATATGCATCCAATGAGAGTTGAACTTTAGTTGCTAGCCACTAGGTTCGCTACTATCGCACAGTCTATTGTTCCTAGTACACTCAGTTGCTAAACGCTTGAAGCATTGTATCGCGAGAAATGCAAAAAATCACCTCAAGCTTTGTGACTGTATGTACTAGACTGTGATATTAGTAAGAAATGTTTTCATACTTTGGCCTAATGAATTCTACACTCTCTTGCAGAACAAATTCTTTGTGATAGAAAAATCAACTGGAAAAATCTTGCGTGCGAAGTACAAGTCTAAAGAACCATTTTTTCTGTTCCATCACATCAACACTTACGAAGAGAATAACCAAGTAAGTATACAAGACTATGGATCTCAACTTTCTGAAGCTTATACAGAATGAGTAGAAAATATGAAAGTAATTTAAGTTATAAGAGATGTATTTATTGATGTATCATTGTATATAGTTACTATTTCGGAAAATGTATTATGTTTCTGTCATGTTTTAAATTTTATATTACCTTGTAACAAAGTAATATAAAGGTAATATAACATTTAACACGTGAAAGACACATAATACGTTTTCCGAAGAGATATAGTGTTAAAACTTGTATAATCAAAGATTTATAGTTACTATTTATTTAAACAAGAACCTTGCAAGGTTTATTTTAGTTTAGCAATAATTACAATGAACAGTAGTGTAAAATAGTTTTAACTCAATTTCGTACAGTTGTGTAAATACGAAATAAATGAAACTTAATTTTGCATATTGAAATTTGGTGCAAAGAACAGTATTACATGGTGCTACATTGCTCTTGCATTTCGTAAATTGAAGGTAAATTTCTGGAACAGTCAAATTCTCAAGCCAAAGTGTAGGCTTTGTGGCCTCGTATATACAGTACATATAAGGAGTACAGTACCGTACATTGTGCAGAGAGATAGAGCTTCGACCTTTCGTAATCCCAGAACTTGCAAGAGAGGTCAATATATCTTCCCGACATATTTGCACTTCTGACATTGTTTACAGTGTCAATAGGAAGTCCAGTCGGCCTCGAAGCCATTCCACTACAGGTTATAGTTGTGGGAAAAAAATGCAGTGTAGATGCCCAGAATCAAACAAGTTTGCAGTTAGTCTGTCCACTACAGACTTTCCACGAATTCATGAATAGTTAAACTAAAGAGGCTGGCCGCACAAGTCACTAATAGGCCTACGAGTGTACTTGTATGATGATATAATATGTTATGTCGAACATGGAGTAAGGCCATAATGGGGGGAAAAAACCAAAGGAGAAAGATTCGATCCAGTGCTGTGGATTGAGCCTCGAAGTAGCTCAGTGGTAGAGCACACAGTGCGTAGAACTGGGAGTCCTGGATTCCATCCCCGCTGCCAGAGCGAATTTTTCTCTGTTATTATTCTGCTATTCTGGCAGAATTTAATTCAGTTCCCAACTTAAAGCACTTGTATGACATAATTCAATAACAATGAGGTTAGCCTGCAGAGGCATCTAAATTTGTGTATAATACGGGAGTTAATTATAGGCGGACTAGATAAGGCCGTAGGCGGAGTTATGGGGGGGGGGGGACTGCCCTCCAAACTTGACCAAACTCTTTCTTTACTATTAACGTTAGAAAATATTGAATTCAAAAGATTTTTCTAGATTTTGTTAATGATTAAGTTTCTGTGCTTAAATTGACGAATTAATGTCTTCAGATCATGTGTCTGAATAATATTTATTTTAAATTTCTGAATGTATAAGAATTTCTATACCTTGTTTGAGGAATGGAAGCACTGTAATATTTCTTTTGTAACAGCCTGTACTAATGTGTTAGAACTCTGCAGGTGTTCAAGCAGCCACTTGGAGAAATATGAATAATATACCGCACAACAATGCAGAAAAAAGAAAAGTGATCCCGGTATAATGTGTAAACTTAAAGACGAGAGTAAATAAAATAATTAGAATTTACATTTCATATGATATCTTGCTTTTTTAATAAACAGATAGAGTAAATGTAAAATTGGTCCACAGTTGTGGCGAGTAATGTTAGCATGTCTGTCCATGAAATGAGCGGGCCTGGGTTCAAATCCTGGTTGGGACAAGTTACTTGGTTGGGGTTTCCCTTCAACCAATTGAAGCAGAATTGCTGAGTAATTTTCGGTCTTGGACCTTGGACTCATTTCGCCATCATTAAGTCACATATTATCCATAAAATAGCCCAAGTTAAGTTCACGTGCTGTACTTGTATAAGAATGCGGCCATTTGGCTACCCAATCATTCCCAGAATAGGAGTGGTAAGCACAATAAGCCTCAGGCTGCAGTGCAAGCATTCGTGTCCCTCTTCCGAACAAGAGGAAAGAAAAGTAAAATTGTCTGTATATTTTGTTACAATTTCACTTAATTTTATAATACCTTTATTAAATGATCATATTCCAATATACTGTACCAAGGTCAAGCTATAACGGGGAGAGGAGATAAATGATGTCCTTCATGATCTCGTTATATCAGGATTCTATGGTTTTGCTTTGGCCCCCCCCCCCCCCCCCAAGGAAACAGTTCTCTCTCCGCCTATGGATAAGGCTTACAGTGTTATCGGTCGAATTTTGTGAAATTTACTCATAACATCTGTCATAACCATAAACTTAGTATGGCATAAGACACAACTATAATTTTCTTCCGGAGGAAGGCGTGTTTTGAATTTGTTGTAGAAAATCTGTCCCTCTCGAGTGGATTTGATCCTGTTGTACTCGTAGGTAGATGGTGCAAACTAATTATCACAACAGTACACAGAGATTAACTTTTTACGAATTAGAGATTCTTTGAGCCTCCTATCACTATTCTTAACTTTCTTACATCGTTATACAGTTCTTCTTATTTACCTATTACAAAGGAGATACGGTCTTGGTCAACGTTTCACTTTTAATTGCCTACATTATCATTACAGCTCTTTTTTATCTGTAACAAGGCAGAGAAATGCCTTCAGAAAGTACAAAAACAGACAATAATATTTTAAGAGGGAAATATTTTCAGATATAGAAGCCTGGTTTGAATGGAACCACAATGCTCAACTTTTGCTTCTTGGTGTTGCAGTTGGTGGTTGATGTTGTGGCATTCGATAGCCCGGATATCATTGACAAACTGTACCTGAAAAAAATACGCAATAATGAGTTGTCGTCCAAAGATCCTGGCTATGGGAGGAGATTTGTGCTGCCATTACCCACAGAGAAAGTAAGTAGTGCGTAAAAATGGATACCTGTACTATGTAGATGAAAGTAGACATGTTGGTGTTAGTGGTAGCTTAAACAGATAGTTAAGTGGAGATGAGAGTAAATAATGCAAAGATCCACGCACGAATTTTTCCACAAATTTATCCACACTCGAAAATTTTTGTCTCTAGTTCATCAGAATGTTAGGTCATAACAATGTCAATTTAACACGAAAATAGTTACTAGTAGGTACTTATTCCGTTCATTAGAATAGGTAATTAGAATTAAGGTCAATATAGAGTATCCACCAGCCATGGAACAGATAGCCTATTGCACACTTTTATCACTGCCAACGTGGCAATATAAACCAATTTTCAATTCTTTTATCACAACCACAACACATTTTCAATTCTTATTGTACTATATATATTAGAATTATTATTACTACATTAACACATTTAATATATCACAAGACATAGACTGAACGAATTAAATGTAATTATTATGAAAGTCGCCATATTTTCTTTTTTGGAATTAAGATCCACTTCCACTAGATGGCTACCGACATCAGTAGCAGAGTCGGCAATACATACAAACAAAATTATACCAAATGTGAGGAATGTTACTACAGATGTGTAGTATTATGCGACAGGTTAGGTTAGATTAGATTAGATGTGTAGGTATTATATGACAGGTGTGTAGTTATGAGAGAGGTTAGGTTAGGTTAGGTTTGGTTTGGTATGTAGTATTATTACTATGTTGACGACACTGAAACTCACTGTTACTGTACACTAACGAAATATGGTCGTATTCATCATTCACGCACGACGATTTTCGTATATAAGTAAGGTCTACGTATTTAGAGTAGGTCGGGTGGGCTTATAGCTTTCCTAGTAATCACATCAATTTCTACTAATCAATACTATAAATCCAAGGCAATTTTAAGGTGTTTTATCAAGTTCCTATAGTGGCTGGGACATAAGTAATATTCACCAGAATTAATTACCAGTATTAAAACTATTCTGACATTCCTTAGTAGCTCTGAGTGAATTATCGAGGTTATGTACTACCTATAGTTGTAGAAATTGTCAAAAGATAAAACTCTGCAATCTGTAGTGAAATTATTAGGCCTAGTTTTCTTTAAATATACCGGTAATGTGGCATTTAATTTAAATGTAGAATCGAACCTTTATAAACTAGTAGGCCTACATCTTTAAGTCTACTTGACTTTTTCATCAATGAATGTTCTTGACTTCACAATTGTTTCAATGAGTTAGACGACAGGTAAGTTCAATAATGAATTAGATATCGTAGTAGTGCTCTGGACTATAGACTTTTCATTAACATTGACTTAACATATTTAAATATTGTTCATTTACTTGGTTGCTAAGTTTGTTTGTATTTTGAGAACATTATGGACATGAAGAAAATAATGCTGGTTTTCGATGAAACTACCGTATTTAAAATTAAATGATGTGTAAAAAAAATTAAATGTAAACCAAAATTTTTCACTATTGTCAGATCTATTAAACATATTAGTTACGAAGATTATTAAATTAAAACCCAAGAATGTCTAAATGATGACCATTTTCTGTATTTGCATATACTAAGCAGCTTATTTAAATTTTGGAACAAGTGCACAATACTAGAGGTGCCAGATTTTCACATATGCCAGTTATGCATCAACTCAAGTAGTCTTAAAGGGTTGTGGAAGTAAGGGGGATGGAGAATAAGAAACACTTCTCCTTCATCTACCCTTTTCTTCTCTTATTCTCCCTTTTTACTCGCTTCCTACAACCTTCACTCCACTTTTATATCACACATACGTATATTAATTATAAGTTACTTACCATATTGGAATAACCGGGAATCGATCCAGAAACTTTCTACTTACTAGTCTCTCATCGTAACTATTACACCACAAGATCGTTGAAAAATTTGTTCTTAAAATTCTGTACAAGTTATACCTTCGATAAAGTATTTCAACCAATTTCAACTGTCCATATAAATTTATCGATTCAAGTAACATTTATTCAAGTAACTTCACATAGACATTTCAACAGAATGAAGACAGCGCATTAGATATAAGTATAGGCGGAGTTATGGGGGAGGGCAGTGCTCCCCCCCCCCAAACTTTGCCGATTTCCCCCCCCCCTCTATTAACGTTAGAAAATATTGAATTCGAAAGATGTTTCTCGATTTTGTTTATGATTAAATTTCTGTGCTTAAATTGACGAATTAATGCCTTCAGATCATGTGTCTGGACTATAATATTTATTTTAAATTTCTGAATGTACAAGAATTTCTATACCTCATTTGAGGAATGGAATCACTGTAATGTTTTTTTTGTAACAGCCTGTACTGATGTGTTAGAACTCTGGAGGTGTTCAAGCAGCCACTTGGAGAAATATGAATAACATAAGTTACTGCACAACAATGCAGAAAAAAGAAAAGTGATCCCGGTATAATGTGTGAACTTAAAGACGAGATTAAATAAAATAATTAGAATTTATATTTCATGTGATATCTTGCTTTTTTAAATAAACAGAAAAAAGTAAATGTAAAATTGGTCCACTGCTGTGGAGTAGTGGTTAGCAAGTCTGGTCATGAAACAAGTGGGCCCAGATTCAAATCCTGGTTGGAACAAGTTACTTGGTTGGGTTTTTCCTCAACCAATTGAAGCAGAATTGCTGAGTAATTTTCGGTGTTGAAGTTATTCTTTGAGATATTTCTAACAAAAAAGTTCAAAACAATTTTACTCGTTTTTGCTTCCTTTTCGAGTTAAAAATTGTTTCAGGTATAAGAAACATTTCATAATGTGTCTTTGGGAAAGCCATTGGTTGAATTCCCAATATGCCCAGTCAATTTAAGAGAGCAGTGTATTATGATAATATAATCAATTGAAAACATTTTAGTTTTGTTCTTTAAATATGCAGAAATTTGATCCGAACAAATGTAACTTCGTTCTGCAAAGAAATTTTACAATGTTACATTTGTTTGGATAAAATTTCTACACATTTAACGGACAAAATTAAAATTCTTTCAATCATTTATTATCATAATACCGGTACACTGCTCTCTTAAATTGACTGAGCGTATTGAGAATTCAATCAATGACTTTCCCAAAACACGCTATGAAATGTTTCACATAAAACAATTTTTATCTCGAAAAGAAAGCAGAAATGAGAAAAACTGTATTAAACGTTTTTGTTCGAAATATCTCAAAGAGTAACTTCCTGAAATTAATGACATTACTTGCGTTTCATTTTGCATATTCGTATTGTTACGATATATTATGGATAAAAATCCGTGAAATTCTTGCTATTACATTGTGATGAACTGTCAAAATATGTCAATTGTTAGCAATTATTCAATTTGGCGATGAATAATATAAACGAGAAGAAATCATCATCAAACCAGCATAGGCTAAATGGGTGTTAGTTGATCTTATCTGGGTGGCTTGAAAACAAGCCAATTGATAGACTGATTTTCATCCAACATAAAATATAAAGAAAATCCTTAATTGTTAAGAATATTGTTAATGTTAGCTAATTTGACTGTTTGTAACAAATCATTCAGAACATTATTTTCCTTACAATAAGGAAATACTAGTCTTCAATTTTAGTCTACAGAGACACAGATTCAATTTGTGTAATACGTAATTACAGGACTTTCCTATTGGCGAAAACCTGGTGACTCTCAAGACCACAGCAACCGCTGTAAAGAATGGAGATATAATCCAAGTAACACCTCAGATTCTTTCTGAGCCAGGATACGAACTACCTACAGTCAGCAGAACAGTATTTGGCAAGAAATACCGCTACTACTATGCTTGTGGATTGTATGATCCAGGAGCCTTCACAAATGCAGTTAGTATTCCAAACACTTTAAATCTTCAATCTGTAATTAAAGTATAGTCTAGGTAGTACAATAAGCCTAAGACTGTGGTGCGTCCGGAGAAATAGCAGGCCTAATGTGGGGGGAGAGGGAAAGAGTATAGTCAATCATTAATCCAACTACAAGCTTTTAATTTAGTTAAAACCAAAATAAGTTACATGTATATAGTATTGCACACAAGTCATTATTAAATAGAAAGGTACAGAATATGTTTGCTTACATTCAGTCTGGTTCTTGTGATGCCAAAAGTTAATGTGAAAAACGTCAGCTTTCTTTAGAATATATTTGAAGATCTCATTTTCTCTCTCGACACATATAATCACTGACGTTAAGTTATTTGAATAAATAATAACTATTTCACTGTGTTAACATCATAAATTTTGGTGTTCTGTTATCTGATTGACTAATTTCGATGTTGTTTGCGTCATCCTCTGAATCCTAGTTCACTAGGACTAATTTCGGCGTTGTTTTCGTTCACTAGGATTCAGAGAATGACGCAAAAAACATCGAAACTAGTCAATCAGATAACAGAACACCAAAATTTATAATGTTACACAGTGAAGTAGTTATTATTTATTCAAATAACTTAACAATTCATTAGTGAGAAAACTTTTACCGGTACAGTACAGTGACATTTGTTAAATATCGAATAACTCAAATTGATGCACTGCCATTGCTGTCGCCATCACACTTTCTAAACATGAAATGACTGACGTCACTAATCTGGCAGTCTGTTATTCTTACAGCTCTCATACAAAGGTAGAGAATATATCTGCTCAAATTCAGACTGGTTCACTATGAAAGCAAGTTAACACTCAAGTCTAGGAGCTATATAAGAAACGTAAATAGGTTTGAATGTCTTAGTTTCTTTTTTGAAATATAACGATTTCTATTTTGATGTATGTAAACACCACAGAAGCTTCTAAAATATCAAATACCGGTAATTAAAAAATGTGCTCTGTCACCATTATCGCCATCACACTTTCTAAACATAAAATAATTGACAACAATAATCTGGCAGTATGTTATCCTCATAACTATTATCCATTCAACTCAAGACTGAAATCTGATAACAAATGCACGTGTTGTGATGTCATGATTTGCCATCTACTACAGTACATCTCTGTGTTATAGTCTCTTATCATATTTTACATTTTAACATTTATTTTTTGTTTTCAAATAAAAAACATAATAAAATAATAAAATCTATGTTAAATCATTACCGATATGCTTTAATTTCATATATATTTACCATAAGATTGCATTGTTCATAAGCCACCGCTCGTTAACACATGCAATGAATGGCCACCTCAAGAGTGACACTATTTGAAAAAGATGGGATCACAGCCTGACACAGTTTTGACATTACAGCAGAATGTGAAGGAAGTCAGAGTGTTGTAACCAAACGTAAAATTGGTAAAGCTCTGAAGAGTGGACAGAAAGAACTAAAAAAAGAAACATAAAATATTAATACATGAATTAAATTCATTTCTAGCTATTACTCAGCCTTATGTATTTGCAGTTTTACGTACGGTACTTCATATTCTAAAGAAGTAAATTGTTTAGAATGTTCTTAATACACCTAATTTCTTAAACGCCATTGAGATGGCAACTGTCTTGTTTTCACTCTACAGCAATGTTAAAAAAATGTACCGGTAATGGAGAAATCTGTTTTCCACACCCTCAGTTCACTTGTTTCGTGTGTCTTGCGACCAGTGGGTTTACATTGGTCCCATCAAGTGAAAGTTACTCTTGTTTAAGTATTACGTACCTTTTGTTTCATCTTCCATTTATCCCAAGAATTGTGGAACCTGTTATTTCTGAGTGCACACTAACTCTGTGTGACTTTAAATTGTGGTTTACAATTTAAAGTCACACAGAGTTAGTGTGCACTCAAATGTTGGTTGCTTGACTGTTGTCAACCCACTGTGAGGTCTGTGGATATAGAGGGAAAAATTGGATCGGTGTCGGGTAGAGTTCCCGGGTAGCTCAGTGGGAGAGCGTTGGTACATTTAACCAAAGGTCCCAGGTTCGATACCCGGCCCCGGAACAATTTTTCCCTCGAAATTATTCAAATTAACTTTACAGGGAGTTATTCCTGAAAGCTTAATTTGCAGCATTTGAAGAGTTTGCGGGAAAAACGATGAATGTCACATTTCTGTTAAGGGTTACATAATGATCTAATTGAG
This sequence comes from Periplaneta americana, assembly GCF_040183065.1. Lineage (NCBI taxonomy): Eukaryota > Metazoa > Arthropoda > Insecta > Blattodea > Blattidae > Periplaneta > Periplaneta americana. Next base: position 76,884,488 of record NC_091132.1, read on the forward strand.
TCTATAACTGCAAGATGTAGTGCTGTTTCTATAGAAAATAAAGGAAAGGATTACTGTATTCGTGGTGATAATTCTGCTTTTTACCATTTTTCATAAGAACAATATTAAATTTCGCAGTAACCCATTCAATTAAATAATGACATCAACCTTAAGAAAACTATGACATTCATCGTTTTTCCCGCGAACTCTTCATTTCTTTAATGCCTGTGATACTCGGGAAGAAAACATGCTGAGGGGAAGTCACTATGTAGATAGAGATCATGAACTAATCATGCTCCTTGAATGCGAAGTAATATAAACTGCATTGTTTATGTGAGGTTTCTTTTTTTGAGCTGGATGGATTATACCATAGCTATTGTAAATTGTTTTATTCAGGAACAATGTATATTGCAATACTTGGCTCAAATAACCATACTAACAATATTGCATCATCACATCCAAAATATAACATGTACTTACAATATGGTGGAGGTGGTGATATGGTGCACATTTTTGGAAAAATAATAATGCAAATAAATAATGATAGTGAAACATCATCACCATTGTTGGCTTGGCTATCATAAAACTACGCCGTTCATAAAGTATGTTAAATAAACCATGAAACAGATGAAAGTCACAAATAATTTGTCACAGCTGCTGAAGGTGGACGTGGAAACGGGAGATGTGAAGACTTGGAAGGAGAATGAGTTCACGTACCCAGGAGAAGTTCAGTTCGTGCCTTGTCCTGGTTCAGCTTCTGAAGATGATGGTATATTGTTGGCTACTGTCACTGATGTCAGGAAGGGTGAACCAGATTTCCTGCTAGTGCTTGACGCAAAGAGCTTCAAAGAGCTGGCACGAGCAGAAGTGACAGTCCACATCCCCAATGTTATCCACGGTATTTTCCTTTCCAATTCTTAGCAGAAACAAGAAGAGTGTGCAGCATTTAAGTACAAAGTGGAAGCCACATGTTTTGTGCAACTGGCAGATATCGGGAAATAATGTTCTGTACGGTATCTGAAAAGCAAGTTATCAAGTTGTTATTTTTCACATTCTAATAATGTATATTTTTCTTAACGGGTTACTTGTTATTAAACTATTTGTCTGTGATAATAAATAAAGAAAAATGCAATTTAAAACGTAAAGTCTTCATAATGATTTCCATTTTTCTTTTTTTAGTACTGTACAAATAGTAATAGCAATGTGTTGCAGATTCCATTAATATTTGAGCATAAGCGTAAGTTTTATTATATTTTATTGAATTTTTAAAGCCATAGAGGTCTCCTTAGAGAGGAACAAAAACAGGAATTTTGTATTTCAAAGAAATTATCTAAATGGAGCTTGAGATACCTAATATCAATATATATATATATATATATATATATATATATATATATATATATATATATATATATATATATATCTGGCTGAGTAGTCTGTAGTCGAAAATGTTTGTATATAAGAGTAAGGTAGACAGTATTGCATAGTATCCGGGAATGGGATTGAGGAAAGATAAAAAAGATGAAAGAGTTGATAATAACTGTACATCTGAAAGTATGGAGGAAGAAGTAGACAGAAATAGGGTTTAACTTTATGTAATGGGAAGATATGGGGAGATATAGATGATAGGAGAAATATGTTAGGATAGGTGATTGAATGTATCAAGGGTAGTGGTGGACCGTATGCAGAAATGTGAGGGGAAACCATTGCCTGAAAGCCGTATGATGATAATAAATATGAAATATATGATGATTCAATACTGTATGACTGCCAACGTAAGTGCTGTAAGAGCCGGTAGGTCTCAGGACAACCACTGTAGGCGATGCCTCAGTGATATAGAAATCCTTGGACATGTCCTGGGAGCCTGCCCTTATGGCGAAACATTGCGTATACATAGGGACCATGCAATTAGAACTAAACTGGCTGATGCCCTTAGAAAACTAAAATACACAGTCTATGAAGAAGTCCACGGAACTGCCGACAATGGCAGTAACAGACGAATTGACATAATCGTCATTAGCGAATCCCTGTCTCAGGGTATGATAATCGAGCCCACCATCAGGTTTGAAATGTATAAAGGACAGCCTGAAGACGTACATGAGGAGAAACGAGCAATCTACGTTCCAACCATCCCGTATTATAAAGATAAATACCAACTCCACGATATCAGTGTTACGGGATTGATGTTTGGAGCAAGAGGAATGATACCTAACTTCTCTTCTCAATTCTGTAAGACCCTAGGACTGCACAAATCGTTTCTGAATGAACTGGCCCTCCTCATAATTAGAGAGTCAGTCAAACTTTTACGGAACCACCTATATGGACTCTAATTCAGTGTACTGAAAAAACTGATGCACCATTATCATTTTTCTTTCTCTTATTAACTCTCATTGCTTCTTTACTTGTAACTTTTTTTATTCTGTATACTGCCATTGTTTGTGTACTTGTTTACTTTTTTCCTTACTCTGTTATTTTTCATCATCTATTTGTTCTTGTATTATTTTGTATGCTTTGTCTAATGGCAGCCTCTAATTTGAGGAAGCTCTAGTAAATAAATAAATACATACATGAAAATTCGCCACAATAACTTCGTAATAAAGATACTTATAAACTACTAGTGCACAAATAAAATGTAACAATTTCATGACTGATTAGTGTTACATGTAACTAGTCAGCAATATATGCAATGGAGGGGGGAAAGGAACTGGTAATCCTACCCCATTATCTCCTGGTCTAGTTGCTTAATGAGTGATGGCTTCTTGGTGTCATTTGTGGGATCCAGACCAGTCTTCAGACAGTTGACTAAACAACTATCCGGTATTACTTCATGGAGGATAAAACTATCTTGTAGTCTTTTTTTATATAGAACATGATTATTATTATGAAGTATAGAAGGAATTAATTGCATGGTAGTATGATTGTTTTCGGAAGGCCCTGAGTATGATTCTCGAAGTCAGTTATTCTGAGATTCTCCATCTTTCTAAGCAAATTGGGCGACAAAATGTGATTTCTTTCATATCACGTTCCACCACTTCAGTGACTTGGAATAACCTCCGTATTTTAAGAATTCGGTTATAGTAAAGAAAAAAGATAATTTAATTAAATGTAGATGCTGAAGAAACAAATATCAGAAAAAAATAGTTCTTAGTTTTGCTACAAGAACAAAATTTATTTACAAATTAATTTTGCATCCATAAAAAATTCTTAATGGATCATTTTAATTTAATTTATTGCAGTGTTAATGTGCTGTATTTTTAAATTCATGATATTAATTAGTGTTGGAACTAGTGTTTAAAATTGAGGATTCATACATTTTTATACATAAAAATGCGTACATTGCATATAAAAACATTTGGCTGTGTAGCTGTGTGTGATAAGTGTTTCGCCGACATGTTAACATCCTTCTGCTGCTTCCCCTGCTCAGCTGATTTCTGTGGTGAGTCATAGTGCATAATCATTTTTTCAACCACCAACATTAAAATCAATTTAATAATACAATGATCAATGTTATAAATTTTTTAAGTTTTGGGTGGTCAGAAAGGAATAATATGTCAATGAAAATTAGCATTAGTTAATTTCGGAATATATAGGCCTACTGGTATTTCTTTCGCGTGTTAAAATTAAGTACCTTGTTGTTGACTAGTTCAACCTGTTGTAGGCTATCTTCAGGACGAAGATAACCTACAACAGAGTGAACTAGTCAACAACAAGGTACCTAATTTTAACACTTGAAAGAAATACAGTATATATTTCGAAGTGATAGTGTTAAAATTTGTGTAATCAAAATGTATAATTACTGATGTTTGGCTTGATGAAACTACAATATGCTACAAAATCTCATTATTCCAGTGATTGATAATTTATTTTCAACATGTTGCACCGTTTCCATACTGAACTAATACTCATTATGTTTTTAAGATTACGCTGTGGTTATTTATTAATACTTAGGCCTATGTTAGTTAAATGTATGAACTTTAAAAAGTTGGAAGGGTATTTACGAGTAAATTTGTTGGGGCCGGACCCTTGTCTTATAGAAATGGAATTTACCGGGTCAGAGTCTCTCAAAGGCTGAGAACCACTTGTCTTCACTTTTTGTAGGTCTGTAAATGCAATGTGTACCTATATGTCAATATTAAATAGCATATATATTTATACTAAGATCATCATTCTGTGCATGATCGATTTTCCCTAGATCCATTTTAAGCTTCTGATAGCATTGTTGCTACAATTATAGTTGGTCTCTGTACAATGGTTTTACTATATATTATGTAGCTTGTACAAAGAAGACTTACTACTACGATAATTTTCACAAATGCATTATTTTCTATTCCCCCCTTTTCTTTTTTTATAGAAATGACTACTCCTATTTGCCACTTTTCAGGTACATGGCTGTAATTGCAACAACTAAACTTTACAAGAAACCTTCTGGAAGTATATTTATTCTTTATGCTCAATCAAAACCGGTAGTTTTTTCAATTCTTACAAGTTATCATAACTTTCATGAACTGGTCCGTATGCCTGTGTATGACCACTTGCACCTACCAACAGATTTTATTAGAAAGAGGCTGGAGTGGAACCTGTCTGGATAGAAACTCTCTGTATCGTACTTATTATCTTGTGCTTGTGTTTCTTAAGGTTATATTTTGCCTCTTTTGTAATGCTATCTATTATGTTGGGGTTGCATTCATTCTCTTGGGCTAAGTATTTTACCCGTATTATGTGTACTTCATCATTATAGGCTTGTTGGACGTTGGTTCATTGGTATATGTATTTATTAATCTGTGAATCATGGATTGGAAGGCTGCATGTTGGTGTTGTTATGTAAGTGTGTTAGGTATTGTAGTTGTGAGTTTCTTATCAATTTTGAACATATGTCTCTTATCTGCCTTTGTTGTTGTGATGTCTAAGAAATGTATGAATTTGTCATTCTCATTTTCTAGTATGTAGCGTAGTTTCAGGTATATTTTGTGTATATGTCTGCCTTTTGTTTCCTTTGTACCAGTATAAAATAGAATGTCTTGTAAGTAAGTAACTGTGCAAATGTATTATGTGAGTGCTTGCTTTATTATTATTATTATTATTATTATTATTATTATTATTATTATTATCATTATTATTATATTATTTTTTATTATTATTATTTTTATTATTATTATTTTATTATTATTATTTTATTATTATTATTTTATTATTATTATTTTTATTATGACAACTGTCCGAAGACAGGTTTGAACCCTAATAAGCCATCACTCATGAGGCAACTAGGCCAGGAGATAATGGGGTAGGGTAACCAGTTCCTTTTCCCCTCCAATGCATACATTGCTGATTAGTTACATATTCCACTAATCACACTTCAGATGCATACAAACAATTATTGTTCTTCCTCTGACACACATCGTCAAGTGAGATGTACTGCCTGATAATAGATATACATATCAGCCAGAAGCTCAGTCACAGGTATATTATTATTATTATTATTATTATTATTATTATTATTATTATTATTATTATCATCATTATTATTATTATTATTATCATCATTATTATTATTATTATCATTATTATTATTATTATTATTATCATTATTATCATTATTATTATTATTTCCAACGAATGAATCGGAATAGACTTCCAAAAGCCATGCTTCAATACAGTCCCCAAGGGAAGAGATCTTTAGACCATCCAGAAAAAGAGGTGGACTGAGAATGACTCACTGAAACCATAACAGACCTTGAGCCTTACACTTGTTTGGATGATATTATCGTCGATATTATTATTATTATTATTATTATTATTATTATTATTATTATTATTATTATTGTTGTTATTACGATTATTATTATTATTATTATTATTATTATTATTACTATTATCGGAATTATAATTATTATTATTGGTATTATCGTCATTATTATTCACGATGTAGCTGCCATGGTGGTCTAGTGGCTAGAGCGCTGGACTTAAATCCTGTGGACCTGGGTTCGATACCCAGTGTATCCCCGATTTATAACTTGTGTTGGGTAAGCTCGTGATCCAGGTAACACAGGTGTTTTCTCCAGGAGCTCCAGTTCCCCTGTGACATCCCAATATCCATCATCATCATCATCTCATCTCATTGAGAGTGTAATGTAAACCAGCCCCATATGGCGCACCCTGGGCAATGACTCTGTTGGTCTATGCAACTGTCTTCATATGGGTGAATGACGAAAAGTCACGCAACCGCCATTAGTTGGAAAAAAAAAAAAAGAAAATATTCAGGGTGAGTGTCTGTTCTATGTTATATGTGAAAATTTCTGTTAAGATGCTAGAGATGAATGATCCCATGGGTAAACCTTCAGTGTGGATGATTTCTTTGATGTGTTCATGTCGAATACTGTTATTGTTGAGCATTTGTTTTTGTTTATTCAACTGTCGGAAGACAGGTCTGAACCTCACAAGTGACATCAAGAAGGACCACTTATGAGGCAACTAGGCTAGGAGATAATGGAGTAGGGTAGCCAGTTCCTTTCCCCCTCCATTGCATACACTGCCGACTAGCTACATATTACAATAGTCAGACTTCAAGTGTATACAAACAATTGTTCTTCCTCTAACACATATCGTGAAGTGAGATGTATTGCCTGATAATAGGTGTACATATTAGCCAGAACCTCAATCAGAGGATGTTGAGTATTTGTTCTAGTATGATATTTAGTATCCCGTTCATTGGTATATTTGTGTATAAATAAGTTATATCGAATGATACTAGTGTTGCACTATGTGGAACATGTTTGTTCTTCATTTTATTGGTCAGGTCGATGTTATTTTTTACTGTTGTTTGATTTTAAAATTTCGTGCTGTTTCTTATGATGTCCATGTGTGTTGCTTTTTTGTGCTGGTGCATTATGGTGGTTTACTATTAATAATAATAATAATAATAATAATAATAATAATAATAATAATAATAATAATTCTTTATTTATACTGGCAGAGTTAAGGCCATAGGGCCTTCTCTTACACTCTACCAGGGCACAAAGTATACAAGCAGTTAAAATTTAACAAAAAGTGGTCTGATTGATATGTTGTCTCTGTGTATTTTGGGTAGTGCGTTTAGTTTGGGTGTTTCAGGTTTGATTTTAGTTACGATATTGATTATTCAGTATTGTGTGTGTTTTTTGGTAGGCTACTGGTATTACACATTGCACAAATGATTGCCGATTTCGAGAGAGGCATTAATGGTATGTTATGCAATATGATCCATCTCCTACGCAGTGTTTATGCTTTAGTTCACCTACTGGCCGTTGGCAATCATTTGTGCAATGAGTAATATATTGTATTGATGGCTCCCAACACATATTAAAGCGGACCCATGATAGTTAAGAAATAACTGCCAGGCCATCAAGGATGCCTTGGATAAAGAAAAAATTTACCAACTACAGGTTTTTTAGATATTAAAGCTGCATATAATTCAGTATGGAAGCAAAATTTAATACACAAAATGGAAAAAAATTAGCATAAGATTCAATACGGTATATTAAGGTAGATTGCGTCATTTATTGAACAAAGAATTTGTAAAGTTAGTACCAGTACTCACCTTCTTAGGAAGATGTAAATTGAAACTGGTTACCTCAAGGAGCTATATTAAGCTATGTCTTATTTAGTGCATATATGAAAGACCTGATTAAAGCGATAAACTCGATATAATATGTTATTAAATGCCTACTGTATGCAGATGACTTACCTGACTTAATTTTGTTAGGTACTTGTTGATCTCTGCGTTCTGAATCCTGCTTATTAATTTACTAATATCTCATGAGGCTGAAGTTAAATATTTTATTAATCACTGTCTTTGCTATTTTACTAGTTAATTATACTTACAAATGGCTTTTAGAGAACCTGGAGGTTCATTGCCCACCTCATGTAAGCCTGCCATCAGTTCCAGTTTTGAGCAAGATTAATCCAATCCCTAGCATCATATCCCATCTCCCTCAAATCAATTTTAATATTATCCTTCCATCTACGTCTCTTAAGAAAAATATTAATAAAATGAACTAGCAGCATTTCTCACAAAATAAATGCATAGAAACATGCAGCTACCTCATAAATACTTGCAGTAAAAATTTCATCCAGATTGATTAATATTTAGCATAAGAAAGTTAGTGTTGAATCAACAAAAATGAGCACAGAAAAATAGATTTGAAAATAAAATGAATATTTATGTAAATTAATATTCTCCTCCGCTACATTCATCTAGTAACTTTAGGGAGCCAACAAAAAGTTACTAGATTTGTAATCAGAAATTTTAAAAAAGAATTCTTCGATGAAAAACAATTTTGACAGCTCTTTAAATTCCACGCCCCCTTCTAGCCTTAATTTTAAAAGTGTAAACATACGAGTATTTGTAATCAGAATTGAGCTGAATCCATTTGGAGTATGATAATATAAATTCTGAATAAGTGAAATAGCTAAAAAAATTTGGAAAAATTTTCATGATTTTCAGTGGAGTTTTCCCTTAATTGCAGCCTTTATAATTAATTGATCAGAGGGAAAGAACCTTGAACTGTCTCATAGAACTAGATTGGCGTGATTTGAAACTTGAGGAAATTGCTCATGGACATCAGACAAAACAGCATTACCTGCCTTAACAGTGTTAATAGCTGCTGATATGGGTCCTCTGAGATAAGTTCTAGAAGCATCTTACTACGTGAAGCAAATGAGTACTTATAAATCTGAGACCAGCCGCCTGATGTTTATGCACAACAAAGAACATTGCGGTAGTGAAGATTGCATCGTTTTATATGTATTATTACTATGATTAACGCAGTATTATACAGTGCTTGTTGGTATTATCCTAGATCATATATGTAACAGGTCATCGCTATGTTAAAATCGTTTGCACTTTGAAGAGAACAGCCGCCAGGATCGCCACCCATCCGCTGTAAACGAACACGGGATGGCAGTACAGTCGGTAAAGCAATTCAAATGGGAATTATGACGTGACTCCTTATGTAACAACTAGATGGCAGTGTAGTAAACCTGACAAAAGTTATTAACATCGAAGCCTATAAGGCCGACCTATCTGGGGTATATATGATCTAGAGTATTATACAGTATTTTTACAACTCTACTTATGACCATGAATTGGAAAATTATCTAAGAAATTACGAGTTTAAAAGTAAGGAAAAAAAAATAGGTAAAAACCTCTATACCCGGTCCCTATGACTGATTAATTAGGACTGGAAAGGAAATAGATTATGGCCATTTAAATAAATTGGTACTATCCCAGCATTCACCTGAAGAGACTTGGGAATCACAAAGAGCTCAAGTCAGGAAAGACAGGAATGATAATCATTACACCAACATGCTTGGTCTGTCATTCTTTGGATATACCAAAATCATTCCTCATTTAATTTACTTACGTTTCATTCCATAACATTGGCTCTATTAAGAGAAATCTATTGGTATACATCCAGCTACTGATGCTAAGTTTCATTCATTCATTCATTCATTCATTCATTCATTCATTCATAGTGTTCTGCCCAAGGGCAGGTCTTTCACTGCAAACCCAACATTCTCACTCTTTCCTATTTTCTGCCTTCCTCTTTGTCTCCTCATATTATGATCCACATATCTTAATGTCGTCTATCATCTGACATCTTCTGCCCCGAACTCTTCTCTCATTCACCATTCCTTCCAGTGCATCCTTCAGTAGGCAGTTTCTTCTCAGCCAGTAATCCAACCAATTCCTTTTTCTCTTTCTGATCAGTTTCAGCATCATTCCTTCTTCATCCACTCTTTCCAAAACAACTTCATTTGTTATCCAAAACAACTTCATTTGTTTTTCTGTCTGTCCACTTCACATGCTCCATTCTTCTCCACATCCACATTTCAAATGCGCCTATTCATTTCTCTTCATTTCGTCTTTATTTACTTTTATTCTAAGTTTATCATAGTAGTTTGTTAAAATCAGTCTTTATAAGTGCATATATATTAGTAAGTTGTAATGATATGTTGTAATATATTATTTTCGTTTAAGATCTTATATTTAAGTGTTTAGTAGAGTGTCTGCACACTCAGAATTTATTTAAATTGACACAATTTTTTTTCCCATTGCCATGATAGGAAGAAATGCAGCCTAGATGACCAAATGTTCAGACTTATCCTATGGTGTTAATACTGGTACCAATAGAATCATTGCATAACTTCTGAAATATGCAGTTACATGCACTAAAAGTAACTACCAAGCGTGGTAGCTCAGGTGCTTACATTTGAGACTTATATTCGGGAGGTTCCGGGTTCAAACCTTGGGGTTGGCTAATCTGATGCAGTGGCGACTCGTGATATTTTTTGTATGTAGGATATAAGATTGACGACTGATGACCAAGACAGAAACTAATATTAATAATAATATAACCTAGTAATAATAATAGTATTAATAATAATAATAATAATAGAGCATGCACAATCAATACAAGTAGGCCTATGTTAGTCTTTGACTCACCATTCTGGAACTGGCAGTTTATTTGTAGTGAAGTTCGATTCTCCTCCACATTTTAGTTGCGAAGATGCCTCCAAAGCCATTGTACTGCCCAATATTTACCGATGCTCCATCGTACGTTTGCGCAATTAATTTCTTGCTACAGCAAAATTCTTCTAAATGATCAAATACAACTTCAGATATTCTTTAGGCTGTCCTGTCGTCTGAAAGTCCTGTTAATTCTTGTATTTATATTATATCATTTTAAATTATTTATTATTTCGTGTATTCTATTCTTTTAAAATGACCAATGGACTACATTTAAGGATGCTACAAGGGTACTTGAAAATTCTTATTGTCGTCTCTGACACAGTCTCCATCACCCGGAAAGAAGGGTCGTAGTATTAGCATACACAGTCATATTCTCAAATGCGGTTAAACTCAAGCCATACCCCTACCTCCGCACTCTCCCCTGTCCACTAACTTCACTGCTATAAAAAACCCGTTTGCTGTAAGATATTTGGATGGTTCCTCGGAAATTATTTCTGAGCTGTGCAGTGGCGACAACTCATGACAGAAAGTGGAAGCTTAAAGAAAATTATTGCATTGGGATGCATTGAAAATCAAAATCTGTAATTAAAATGTTTTCTATCCTCAGAGGCACGAAATTAAACTGTGGGCTCATCCTCATATCCTTCATGGAGGAATCGCCACTGATCTGATGTTTTTCTCGTGGTTCCCCCAATCTATTATAATGTATATTTACAGTAATAAAGGCAAATGGCTGGTTGGTACTCAATTTCTACGAAAAACAGCCCCATAACCCTCTGATAATAGCAGTATTTCAGTAATCCAGCCATTGTAATAGTTGTAACATTGTACACAAGATAGTGACGACGACCTTCTTCATTGTAGTATTATTATTGTTCCGGCTTCATGTAAGCCTTGACAATTCTTCTTTTTCCAGAATATTATAGTCAATTCATCATGCACAGCAACTCAAATATAAGTTACTGCTGTACTATTTTACATTAAAATATGTTTTGGAGTCCTGTGTTTGTGGTACATTGCAGCATTATAATTTTCAAGATTTGAAATATATTTGTTTTCATTTTCTTTAGCAGTATGGTCAAAAGTTTTCGAAACTATTTTGATATATTCAGGTATAGTTGATATTTCAAGGTCATCATGCATCTGAACTTGAGTTGTGTAAAAATCATATCCACCGATAATTCGTAATGCCTTATTTTGAACAACCTGCAAGTGATGTATAGTAGTTCGGGGAGCAAACTCCCATGCAGGAGCTGCATATGTCATTTGGCTACGTATGTACACTTTGTATAATGTCATTTTACATTTCAAGAATAAATTTACACTTAATAGAAGTGGTGTAAGTTGTTTCAGGCGATTCAGTGCTGTATACCTATATATGATCTTTCCAATTTAGACGTGGGTGAAGCAGAATGCCCAAATATTTAGTTTTCTGTACATATGCTATTCTAAATTTATGGAGCATTAGCTGTCGTGGTGGCACTGGTCGACATTTAGTAAAGATAATAACGTTTGATTTCATGTTGTTTATTTTAATCTTCCAGGTTTTTGCCCACTTATCTATTAACTGAAGATGTTTCTGTACAGCTCTATATGCAGGTAATATGTTTATTTTTCGGCTGAAGATGACAGTGTCATCAGCATACATTGCCAATTGTGTGGCATTATGATGGGGAATATCTGATGTATATAAATTGTAGAGCGTGGGAGCCATCACTGAACCTTGAGGAACACCTGCTGAAATATGTTTAATTGGAGATTATGCCTTACGTACTCTGACTGAATTTACGATTAGAGAGAAAAAAAAGAAATTATAGATATGAGATTATCCGGAATTTGTAGAAGGATGAGCTTTGCTATGAGGTCACTGTGCCAGACTGTATCGTACGCTTTCTCAATGTCTAAGAATGCAGCAATTGTACTATATTAATAGTGAAAACCTCTGGTGATATATTCTGTTATTCGTGTCAGTTGATGTACTGTCACAAGATAGTGTCTGTCAAGTGAAAGTTTAAATGTCCGGCCCAGAAACAGATGGTGTTTTGGTCGAGGGTTTAAGTTTTCAGCTGTCACGATAGATGTCATGTTGGTGAGACAGCATCTTGGCAGTCCAATCGAAGTGTCAGATGTCTTCGGGTTAGAGAGAGCACCTAACTTCAGACAAAATATGTTATCTCGCGATATGACCATTATAGTTAAAGCACCTATAAAAAAAAAAAAAGTATGACAAGAAAAAATGATAGCATGGTTATTTGCATGCAAGATTTGATGCAGATACTCGTAATAGTTAATTGGCAATAAAATGATTATTTACTACATGCTGAAATTATTTATTTACATAATAAACTGTAGTAACAATAAATATCATTCAAAAACCATAAAAGGAAAGACACTGCATACTTTTTGTTCAATTGCCAACAATTCCACATTCTTGGAATGGTCCATCAGTATTTACATTAATTACCTTTTTTAAAAATTTCTCTTCAGTTCCATATATCCAACATAACAATTCAACTTTAAACAATTAACTCATTAATACTCTATATTTGATGACATACAAAAGTAACTCAACAAATACATTTCAACTTCTGCAAATTTCTTAGGCACCAGACAAGCATATACAAAGTTTACACACAGAAGTTCTCAACTCTGTACGTATGTCAACTTCTTCTCTCATTAACAAGTAAATCTCTACTGGGATCTTGGATTCCTTGCATTTGTTTACTCTTGCCTAGAGACCACAGATTTTCACATTAATGATAAGAGACAAATCGTTGATTAAAACGAAATTTGTTTTTCTTTGCGAATGTTTTTTTTTTTTTCACATAAAATCTCTTTCCAATTTAGGCCTATACGAAATTACTGCGATAACCTTACATCTAATTGGTGCTAAAATGCGAAATATAATATTTTTATCATTTCATTTTCGAAAGTAATGCAAAATTCTATGGTCCTCATGTATATTGGTACATTTGAAACATTAAATATATAGATATATATATATAATATTTACGAACGAATAAAATTGAACTGTGTCAGAAAAATGTGTTCTAATATTAATTTAACTTAAGTTTGAAAGTCTGCTGGTAGTACGAGTAATTTAGGATGTCCAGTTTTCGTGAATATAAAATATGGTATAGTAATTTGTAGTCTACAGGGTGCGCAAAACTCTGTGCAGAAAAGTATGTTCAAATTTAAGTATTTTGAGGATAGCAACTGGGGGTCGTAGATTTGTTAAGACGCTATATGTGTCAGTATTCAAATTGCAAGTTTTTGTGAAATCTGATATAGGCAATCTAATTAGAACGAAAACGGACTGTTCAGTTACTGTTACAAAACCTTGTTTTTATTATCACTAAAAGCTTGTATTGATTTCTTTACATTAATATTTACAAACGAAACAGGAGTCAAAATATTGTACTTACTGCTGGAAACGAAGTTGGTCAAAGCACCTATGTACTACTGTACATGTGAATTGGACATGGTGGACCATTAACATGGCTTCCGCATTCACCTGACCTGCCACCTTGCGATTTTTTCCTCTGGGGTGCCATGAAGGAAGCAGTTTAGGACATGCCAGTTCAAAATGAACAAATCTTAATACAACACATAATGGCTGCAGCAGAAATCATACAAACTAATCCAGGGATCTTTCAAAGAACACGTCAATATTTTTTGTGCCACTGTGTTACTTGTCACAGTGTCAACGGTGCTGTGTTTGAACATTGGTTAAGAAATGTACACGCATTTCATGATAATAAACAAGGCCTTGTGATTAAAAAAATGCAATTTGTAAGTTGACACATGCAGCACCATGACGAAGCTGCTGCGACCCCCCAATTTCTGTTCTCAAAATATTTAATTTTGAACATACTTTTCACTCTTTAAATTTTCTTCACAGAGTTTTTCTGCACCCTGTATTGCCATTTACTTAGGATGACTAGATTGTACTAATATAAAACATAATATTTCTTTTTTGTTTTTGGTAAAAATTTGAATAAACAAAGGCATTTGAAGCTAGGGAAATGAATGGGAGCTGGTGGGGGTGGGGGGGTTGGTGTGATTTGGATGTGAGGTTTGTTATTTTATAAAGTAAACTAAAGTGAAATTTAACAAGTTAACAAAATTTGTTTATATAAACTTTACTACAGACTATGTTACTACTATTTGTATTTCCACAGAATATAAATAACATATCAACAATGAGCGTGATTAACTTGCAACCATGGAACCCACGATATGTATTAAATTTTAGACATGGTCGAAAAAGTGACACTAAAACAATTTAACTTGTTCATATATAACTGTATTTTTGTTGTTAAACTAATGCAGTTTTTTTGGCAACGAAGACATTAATTCTCTCGCTCTCCGATATAGTAGAGTGATGTACAAAAAGTACAACTGTTTTAATGTAGGCACCATATTTTTATGTTATGGTGGTTATATCACCTACATGCAACCCCCAAACTGTTTGGAGGACCACACTGTCGTTGGTTAGCAGGACCATATGACCTAGTCAAGAGGATTTTCAGACAACTCCGCTGACCATATCCCCTCTTCACCACTTAGGGGAAGCTTATGCATGTCATGACAAGTCAACATGCTGAAATGGCATTTCCTCCATTTTTGATGGCACAGTTATACCGTTGTGACTTGGTCCCCAGAGTCTCGTTTGTTAAAAACAGGTTGCAACAAAGGAAGGTGAGGATCATATCCGAGTAGGAGAGGTTATGGAACGTGCTTCACTAAATGCATGTAATAGTTAATTATTTAATAGTTAGACAACCTTTTGAGTTCACCTTCAATATATAAAAAGAGATCATACAAATGCACATTAGAGGCTAATAAATTATTTTCAACTTTAAATTGCAGTATAGGCTGCAAAACTGTTAAATTTATGTATGTTACTTGAACCTATTAGAAAATCATAAACATACAATTGTGAATATCCAATATTTCATGGCATCAGATAGGTCTGAATCCATGAATCTTAGACCTGTATCAAGCTTTGTCCAAAATCACTGAAGGTAACAAAAAGTAAAAGGTAATTTTGTTCATAAACAGGAAATATGATTTAAAGAAAAAAAAAAATTATGGTTTATTTAACAACACTCACAACTGCAGAGGTTATATCAGCGTCGCCGGTGTGCCGGAATTTTGTCTCTCAGTAGTTTTTTTACATGCCAGTAAATGTACTGACATGAGTCTGTCACAGTTAAATGCCATTGACCTGGGCCGGGATCGAACTCGCAACCTCAAGCATAGAAGGCCAGTGCTATACCAATTACACTATCGAGAGCAACTGATTTAAAGATGATACTTACATCCTAATACAAAGGACTATGACTCACAGTTCCGATAGACTTATTCCCAATAAAATTTACATTCTACAGATTGTTTTCTTTCACTCTTTGGTTTATTATTAAAAATTCACTGAGTAATTAGTACAAACAAAGGAAGGCTGGGTTCGTTAGATCAACATCAATCCCACAGCACAAATTAGAGTAGTTCTTAATAGCATACTTAGAAACATGAATAAAATTTTGTCATGAATAAAACCCTAGATCATATATACACAGATTGCTTGGCCTAATAGGCTTTGACGGTAACAACTTTTGTCAGGTTTACTATGCTGCCATCTAGTTGTTACATAAGGAGTCACGTCATAACTCCCATTTGAATTGCATTAGCGACTGTACTGCCATCTCGTGTTAGTTTACAGTGGACAGGTGGCGATTCTGATGGTTGTTCTCTTCAAAGTGCTACTAACTTTAACATAGGGATGAGCAATCTGTTATATATGTGATCTGGTATAAAACACAAGAATGGGTGTTGGTTCTGAGTGGTAAGGTTTTATTACAATATGACTTACGTCAAACATGCATATTTCAATTAAGCTTCATACATATACGAACTTTGGATTTCATTCAAAATAAATTATCTGAAATTTAAGTGATGAAGCAACAGTTGATAAAACTTCACCAGATTATAACATGAATTACAGAGTGAATGTTTTCAATGTGGCAAAATAATGATACACTGGAATATTTCTTCTCTCTGGTGTCATCATAATGACACTTTATTTTCCACAAATAAATTTTAATTTCTAGTTGCAGTAATGCTCATTTACATTTTAATAATATTCATTTATATTTCTAGCAAGAATTACATTTAAAAACAGTATATTGTTTCTAAATGCAATAAATTTTTTCATGAACATTTCAATTATTTCTAAAATATCTCTTTTCTGACATTCAGTTGGTATGCTTCTTTGGTATAACAAATGATCAGAAGTATGCAGTAGTTACTACAGAATTAGTAAAATGCCAAATACTGCTCAGATAGATGCTAAGAAAACTGAATAAGTCAATTTTGTACTTAAAAGGGTTCTTCACTGACTTCGAGTTGTATGGAAGGGAGCACTCACAAGCATCTCTCCCCACTCTCTTATGTATAAATAGTATCAGATCGTTTTACAAATTTTGTGCATCTGTATAGTAGGGTGACACAGAAGTCCTATTTTTAATGGAATTGTCCCTTTTTTTCAGCCTCTTGTCCCCTGCCATGAGAAAAGTATGCTCGGGACATGAAATGTCTCGATTTTTTTTAAATGGCATCCCGTTTCCCTAAATTATTGTTAAAATATTTCTTCTTTTTAAATTTTATTTAATAATCATGTGAAACATTGATTAATTCTATACTTAATTGATTAAATGGCGATCTTACTCGTGTTAATTATGTAAGCATGTGCGGCTTACAGCTGCTTCGGTGTTACTTGACAACATCCTCAGAGCCTACTAGATCTCAGCGCTATCTCAACTTCGCTGCCTGTTGTGTGGGTGCATTCGTGTGCTGAAGAGTTGTTTCAAATAGTGTGTGTGTTCTGAAACTGATCTATGTGTGTTGAGTATTTGATTAGGGTGTGTTTTAGTGTGTCTATATATTTCATATTGTTCTAGTGTGTTGAATTTTTGGTTTTTGGGTTGTATGTGTAGGATTTCCATATCTGTATTTATGTTATTGTATGTGTGGTTAGCATTAGTTATGTGTTCGGCATATGTAGATGTATTGTGTCCTCTGGTTATTGCTTTAATGTGTTCTTTGTATAGAGTTTGGAATGATCTGCCTGTCTGTCCAATGTAGAAACTGTCGTAACTATTGCATGTGAGTTTGTATACGCCTGTGTGGTTGTATTTATTTATTTGTGTTGTTTGTATGTTGAGATGTCTTTGTAGTGTGTTTTCTGTTCTGTATGCTATGTTGTATTTCTGTTTTCTGAATGAGGATGCGATTTTGTGTGTGTTTTGTTTTCGTATGTTAGTGTGATGTATTTCTTGTGTTCTTGTGTTTTGTGTTTGTTGAGTTTTTGTTTTGTCTTCCTTATGGTGTTGTCTATTATGTTTGGGTTGTATCTATTTTCTTGTGATATGTATTTGATTGTGTTCACTTCTTCATTGTAGTGTTGTTGGCTCATGGGTATGTTGAGTAATCTGTGTACCATTGTCCTGAATGCAGCAGATGTTACCATAATGAATTAAATTCAATGATAGATGAAGATAACCTATTTAGTCAAGTGAATCATGTGAAGAACATATGTTGCTGTTTAGTCAACTGTCCGAAGACAGGTCAGAACCTCACAAGAGATATCAAGAAGGTACCACTTATGAGGCAGCTAGGCCAGGAGATAATGGGTAGAGTGACCAGTTCCTTTCCCCCTCCATTGCATATATCGCTGACTAGCTACATATTATACTAGTCAGACTTCAGATGCATACAAACAAAAGAAGAACATATATGGAACAAAATTTAAACATTGGAAACAATGTGATGTTAAAATTACAGACAGGTGGACTGAAACATTACAAATTCGGTACATTAGTTTTACAAACATGACTCAGTGCAGTACATATTAGAAGAGTAAATCTTCATTTATGACATGTGTACTACAAAAAAATTGTACAAAAAGTGTCGTGCTATATTTTCTGCAATTGATAGTTCCAGCACTTATTACAAGAAACGCCAATAAATTACATTGCAATGCAATATGATAGTCCTGAGATTTTACTGCAGAAGCTGACATCTTGCATCACCATTAAGGGAGCCATTACTTGCCCAATGTCACTTTTTGAATGGCACCGTACTGAGTGAAACCTGTTTTTAGGCATACACCCATTACTACCAGATATTAATTTTATAACTTAAATTTTGTGTCACAAAATAATATAACAAAGACTTTGGAAATCATAAAATATGCATACTGTAAGCATTATTTCCTTAATTGTTCTGAATTTCGTTACTGACAAAATTAAGTCTCATCCCACAATACATTCTATATTACGAAATGTAAACTAAATTATCACGTTATGTATTATTCTAAGCACACCTCATTAAATTGAAAGTGCATTATTTATAGGTCATATTTTCTCAATGTGAACATCTTTCCATTTTCAGTAAGAACTGTGCTTTTGAAGATTCAATTTGGAAACTAATGACAGAGTGATTAAAATAACTCTGAACATATTATCTCGATACTGGTATGATAGCAGTAATTTGAAGAACACATTTTCTGAAAAATCAGAACATTATGATCCTATTCAAGCCAGTCTAAATTAGCTTAGGTATTAGGATTATATGCACCCATACAAAACACCTACTGAATTTGTTGCATTTTTAAACCTTTCGAACTAATCTGATGTTGGACAATTTAGGGTAGATGGTCCAGGAGGAGAATTTGTGCACTCTCTCAACCACTAAGCCACACTCTGACATACTCAAGCTTATTATTTCAAACCTAAGTTTATATATAGCTTCGAGGAATACTTCTATCTGGTTTGAAGGTTCTAAGTTGAATTTTATATGGCAAATTTATATCAAAGTTATAATAAAAAGTGTAACTTCTGTATGTATGTGCACTTCTTGTAGAACTTCAAATATTTGTCACTAAAAATATTTATTGTTTTCCTCGGTTCTGTCCATTATTTTCTTCGTGGAAAATTTAGCAATATAATAAAATTAATTTAAGGAACAAATTTACCAGCAGACATAGTTAAAATTACTACATAATTAGAGATTTTCACAAAATATACACATAATATCTGCAAATCAAAATATATAGTGTATGTTTGTATAAACCGACTATTAAAAAGTCATCCTTCTATATAATCAAATAGTATGTTTATTCAGAAGCAGGTATAAAAAGAAATAGATTCTTGATGCAATGCCAAAACTTACATTATATCGACATTCTTTTGTTTATTTATATTTCTGACAGAGAAAACATATAAATAAATAACAATATTTTTTGTTGTTTTCATATCTCAATGCTACCATATGTGGAACACATTACCACATATTACAGAAAGTATAAAAGTATTTCTTTCTTTTCTAAACATATAAATTTGCTTATACAATGTGGTTGCATCACGCTGATCTGAAGAATGCGGGCGGGAACAAGTCTGTAGAGCAAAAGATAAAATGCAGCATAAATCTGTAATCCCCAGTGTAATGCACTCATATAACTTTAATTAATGGCATGCACACAATTTTTAATTCACTAAATCGCGGATTTTCTGTGCACCGGAATCTATTGCTCTGTGAACATACATAACCACGTAAATGAAACCATGCCTCATCAGAAAAAATTATTAAATGTGGATCAGCAATACTGTGAACAATTTTTTTTTTTTTTTTTTAAACCCAATTACAGAAATTCATTCTCTAAGATTTCAATTTTAAAAATTCACTAGCCGTATGGACTGAAGTTTTTGATACGCCTACTTCTTGTGCGACATGACTTAAAGATTTATTAGGAGAATGTTCAAGTGAAGCACCAATATCATCGAGTTTTGCTTCTGTTAGAACCATTCGTTTGACCTACGAATTTTAGAGTTGAGCGATCCCATTTTTCTTACTCTAATGACAAGGTTTCGAACTGTACCTCTATTTGGCAGTCGAATATCGGAGAATTTCTCTACAAATTGCCTACACACCTGTCGACATGAATCTGTTTTGACGTAAGTTTCGTACATAAATATTCGCTGTTGTAGAGTAAACTTCTCAGCCAGCATTTCATTTATCTAAACAACTAATTTAATGCACAGCACATACACACTTCAAACATATTAAAAAGAAGTAAACAAGCACACACCTCTTACTTACTTACTGGCTTTTAAGGAACCCGGAGGTTTATTGCCACCCTCACATAAGCCCGCCATTGGTCCCTATCCTGAGCAAGATTAATCCATTCTCTATCATCATATCCCACCTCCCTCAAATCCATTTTAATATTATCTTCCCATCTACGTCTCGGCCTCCCTAAAGGTCTTTTTCCCTCCGGCCTCCCAACTAACACTCTACAGTATATGCATTTCTGGATTCGCCCATACGTGCTACATGCCCTGCCCATCTCAAACGTCTGGATTTAATGTTCCTAATTATGTCAGGTGAAGAATACAATGCGTGCAGTTCTGTGTTGTGTAACTTTCTCCATTCTCCTGTAACTTCATCCCTCTTAGCCCCAAAAATTTTCCTAAGCACCTTATTCTCAAACACCCTTGACCTATGTTCCTCTCTCAAAGTGAGAGTCCAAGTTTCACAACCATAAAGAACAACCGGTAATATAACTGTCTTATAAATTCTAACTTTCTGATTTTTTGACTCTTATCATTAATATCTCAGACTGTACAAAGCTGTGGCAATGACCAGTAACATACAGGCCCCACGCAGCCTTGAAGCAGTGGTTGGGATCTTTCCAGATTCTTCGGATGAAGCGTGATGCCACCTCCCTGTACATCCATTATTTACTTATAGGTTCATGATGATTTTCCTTACACCAAGCCAATTAATTATGCTATACATTCAAATGTCAAATTTCGACAGCTTCTAGTTAATATATACTTGACCTTTGCAAGTTTAAATGAATCTTCTTTTAATTATAAAGGAACCTTGTCTCCAGTCTCGTCATCAGAATAAAATAATAAATGCAAAGATTTGTTTTTTGTGTAACTTAATAAATGTCAATCTCAAACATTTTATTGCCTTTCACTGAAAAACAAGATATGTACAGTATATTTCATTCATGGCATATGTATAACAGGTTGAGAACCCCTGTTAACATCAAGAGGAAAGTGCAACTCATTGCAATACACCCCACTCAAGCATTTGGCTTTAAAATTCAATTGAACTCCACTGTCTCCAATACTGAAGCAAAACTCGCAGCATTTAAAAATACTGAGTAAGTCTGCATATTTACACTCTTACCAATAGTCCGACGACACTGAAATATAACACCAAAATTTTACCACATAATAAATAACAAGTAGTATGTGCCCGGTCAGACTGGCAAAGTCTTGGAGACCGTACTTGTAACAGCCGAGGAGAATAACCGCGTGAAGAACTGGAGACCTGTCTGTCCACCAGGAATGTAACTGATGAGGAACCATAACAGTGCCACTATCTGGCCCACAGCACACAGAACTGTGAGGGGTGTGCTCTGCACGTGCAGTGCAAAGTACAGAGTTGCAAACAGTGTTCCAAAATAAGCCGCAGTAAATGGCAGACGTTCACGTGAGAAGAGATGCCGCAAGTGATTCATCGGGCCCCAAAGAAATGAAAAACTGCAACACAAAAGTCAAAAGGTAATAATAATAGTTTTATTTTCCCTGGCAGAGTTAAAGCCATCAGGCCTTCTCTTCCACTCAACCAGGATCAAATCACATACAGAAAAATACATACCAGTATACAAATATTAACTTAAAAATAATAATAAACATAATTAAGTAAAAAAGAGAGATTGAATACATATACACAATCAGTATTAACTTTAAAATAACAATAAAAAAATATATAATAATAATAATAATAATAAAAAAAAGAGACTGAATACATAATCACAAACAGGAAAATACATTCTAGTTAATACATATGAATATAATCTCACAACTAAAGGAATAGTAGAATTAGTATGATCAACACAGCACGTGTTACATAGAGACAATGACAATTACCTAGATATAAGTGTTAATGGAAAAATAAAGTAATGACTGTGTAAAATAATAATAATAATAATAATAATAATAATAATAATAATAATAATAATAATAATAATAAAATTATACCTAAAAAACTAATTCTTTGCATTTAAAATATTTCTAAACAACTGAGGACTAAGACTACCCCTGATTTCCAGCGGCAGCGAATTCCAGGAGTGGGCCATAGCTATTGAGAAAGAACTTAAGTACAGAGATGTCTGATGACGTGGTATTGATAGCAACAGATTGTGCTGTGAACGTGTATTTCGATTATGATGTGAAGCTAGGTCAGTAAACCGAGAGGCAAGGTAGTTGGGTGTGGAATCATGTATAATTCGATATAGTAGGCAAAGAGAATGTACTAAATGTCGATCTTGCAAGCGGAGCCATGAGAGTAGAAAATATTCCGATATATGATCATGTCGGCAGATGTTGAAAATAAATTGGAAGCAGACATTATGTACACGTTGAAGTTTTTGAGAAAGTTCAGTACTTAGGTCGCTATATAAAACATCACAATAGTCAAAATGAGGCATTACAAGAGTCTGTACTAGAATTTGTTTGAGTTTAGTAGGAAGGAAATTTTTCAGGCGTTTCAAAGAATGCATGATAGAGAAAACTTTTCTACAGATATATCTGATTTGCGTATTCCAGTTCATATTAGAGTCGAAATAGATGCCGAGGTTTTTTACAGTAGCACTGAAAGGAATTATTTTGTTGTTGAGAGAGACAGGCTGAAGGGTGTTCATATTAATGGAGGATAAAAGCCTTTGCTGCCCCAAGAGAATGCACTGGTAGCATGCATTGATACAGTGTTACAGGTCATTAAGTGTCTAA
Organism: Periplaneta americana; assembly: GCF_040183065.1. NCBI lineage: Eukaryota > Metazoa > Arthropoda > Insecta > Blattodea > Blattidae > Periplaneta > Periplaneta americana. Next base: position 76,907,840 of record NC_091132.1, read on the forward strand.
CAATGATTATGGGAATATTAACCACATTGACTTCTCCTGTTCGAGGTCAGTCATGTACATCAGTCATAATATTTCGAAATAGTTGACAGTCTTCTTCATGGATTTTCTGAAACCTGTAACACCATCTGTACCATACCAAGCACATCAAGGAGTGCTGTAATCGATAAAGAGACATAAATTTTGCACTACTGGTTCAGCATTAAACAAGAAAACAAACAGGAGAATGTTTGTTTTAAGTGAACCAGGTATTGATTAGGGGTCAAAAATCCGATTTTTTATTTGTTTTAAGAAAAGTACATAACTTGCTCTTTAAAACAATATAAATATTGTGAGGGTATTACTGCAGATAAGCCCTTTAATTGGCCTCTTTAAATTTGGCGGTGCATGTAATTCATACATCTTTCTTTTTTTAAATGCAGTTTTCTGTAAACTGACATTTTTTAAACTTCAGTGCATTTTTCTCTGAAACTGCTGAATCAATTTACATGAAACTTTTAAAGTGTTTTCTGCAGCCTGTGTTCTACATAGTAGACCTACGGGTTTAATAATATCACACACACAACACGAGAAAAAAATATATACGGATTGATAAAAATTGTAAAATATGTTAAAGTTCATTTTTTTGCTTTGTTTTGTTTCACTAGGGGTGAAATATTTAACTAAATTTTGCTTTATAATTTACAATATACATTACTAGATAACTTAAAAAAATATAAGTTATATGAGTGAAGATTGTAGCAAGTAATGTGCACCTGAAGAATGAGGTAGCCTACACTTAGCAAAGTGGCAAAACAGGTTGTCAGTTAGTGCCTTTCTTTTGCACTTGAATACGAAACTAGGTACTTGTCTTCTATACCACTGAATTCAGAATAACTGATTGTATAAGCATGGAAATTTTTATTCCACTCTGAGCACTCAAAGCCTAGAAATATTGAACTAAACTTTTGTACTGAAACTTTTTAATCTCACAGGCATCACTACCCACTTCTCTTAACTGAAGAGAAATTGGATCATTAGAAAAAAAGTCTTCCAAGGAATACCTCAATTGTCAAGGAGCACAGTGTGTAGTTTCATGTGAATCTGCAAATATAGCAACAAAATTACTGAAATTGTGACAGTGTAAGATTTCAGTGATACCAATAGCAACACTAGAATTCAGATTTTTTAATTGGTTCTTGCAGTCTGTACACGATGGAATTGTGAAGTCAGAACTAATAATTTTTACAGACGAAATATGGCTACAGTTTATTGGGATTGTAAATTCTCAAAACAGTCGTTATTGAAGTTTGGAAGCACTTCATCAATAAATATGAGAGCTCAAAACTGATGAACTATTAAGTTATTTAAATTAAATAAATAACAACTTCACTGTATTAAAAATTATTTAAATTGTGTTGTTATTTAACTGACTGGCTAGTTTCGATGTAATTTCCATCAACCTCCGAATTCTAGTGAGTTTCCACGCTATCTTCTGACTTTTGTTATAGTAGAGTGTGTTTGCGATTCGTAGTGTTATAAAAAGAGTGTGTGTGTTCCGAATTCAATTGAGTGTTGAGGATGTGATGTGGGTGTGTTTTTGTGTCTATAAATTTCGTATTGTTCTAGAACAGCGGTCATAAGTACAGTGCACCATCAGGCTAGCATCTCTTATTTGTGGATAAGACATTGCAAAAGCGTGCATCCATGCCTGCTGGTGGGTATGCTTCCTCCTGCATGACGATACATATTCAGATACACTTCTTACCCATTACCCATTTCAGCAAGTGCTGACGACCACTGTTATAGAGTTAAAAACATAAAATTACTTAGTCATATGTTAAAAAGTGTTGAAATTTTAAAAAAGGTGTATACCTTCGACAGACGGCCCGTTTCGACGTTATGTCACGTCTTCTTCAGTGTTTCCTGAACTACTGGTGATCTTGAATTCTGCGATGTGCATTTGTTGAAGCTAGGGGTGGGGGTGTGTTGTTCTTATGGTGGGGACTGGTTGTTTGTGTGTTATGATGTATCATGACGTCGAATAATGTGTGGGTATTGAACTGTAATTGTGTGTTAAGTATATGTTGTGGGTATGTTATTGTATGTTTATATATTTTGTATTGTTCTAGGATGTTTAACTGTGAACTTTTTGGTGTGATGTGTAAAATTTCCATATCTGTTTCTATATTATTGTAGTCATGATTATTGTTGATAATGTGGTTTGCATAATTTGATGTAATGCAGGGTTTGGTTATAGCTTTAATATGTTCGTTATATCTTGTGTGAAAGGATCTTCCTGTCTGTCCTATGTAAAAATATGGGCAACTATTGCATTTTAGTTTGTAAACTCCAGTTGAATTATATTTATTTGAATGTTTAATGAGATTATTTAGATATTTCTGTGTTGTGTTATTTGTTTTGTATACTAACTTGTATTTTAGTTTTCTGAATGAAGTTGCAATTTTGTGAGTAATGGTATTGTGATATGTTAATGTTATGTATTTATTCTCATGTGGTGTTTGTGTTGGTTTGTTCTGTTTTTGTTTTGCCTTTTGTATTAGTATGTCTATTATGTTAGGGTTATATCCATTGTCTTGTGCTATATATTTTATTGTGTTTAATTCTTCAGTGTAGTTGTCATTGTTCATTGGTATATTAATTAATCTGTGTCATTATACGGAAAGCTGCATGTTTATGTTGTATGGGATGATTTGATGAATTGTGTATGTGTGTTGTGGTTGTAGTGGGTTTCCTGTATATTTTGAATTCGTGTCTGTTATTTTTTTTGGTTATGGTGATTTCTAAGAAGTTTATAGCTTGGTTATGTTCTGTTTCTATTGTATACTTTAATTTGGGATGTATTTTGTTGAGTTGTTGATGTAGGTGATACAACCCCACCCCTACCTTCGACAAATGCACATCGCAGAATTCAAGATCACCAGTAGTTCAGGAGAAACTGAAGTAGACGTGACATAACATCGAAATGGGCCGTCTGTCGAAGGTATACACCTTTTTTAAAATGTTAACACTTTTTAACATGTGACTAAGTAATTTTATGTTTTTAACAAACAAAGTGTTAACGTGAACTTCAATCAATGGATGTTATAGAGTATCCAGTTTATGGTTTTTTGGGTGAATGAAGAGTTTGCATAATGTGGGAGACAGTGTGTTAAGGAACCATTTTCCGAGTTGCGATAGAAATGCTAATTATGTAAGTTGGAATACCCTAAACCAAATCATAGAATCTCTTGGCTACTAAACATAATCATTTGCATGAAATTATCGTACATTTGGCGCACGAGACAACCTTATTTTCGTACCTCGTACAAATCATTGAAATTTATGTAATTCAATAATTAAAATAAAAATAGTACGAGATGCAAATGGTGCTAGATGTTTGTTAGTTATTTCAGAGGAGACTAGCGATGTGTCTTCTGTTGAACAATTTTCTCTGTGTGTCCACTATGTAAAAGATGATGGCTTGAAAAAGTACATTATATAGACCTATATGAGACATTTTTGCAATTTATGACTATAGAAAACGTAAAAAGTGAAAGTTTAACACAAACAATTGGATGGGCTAAAAGAGTGTAATTAATATCAACACGGAATATCTAAAAGGTCAAGGGTACAATGGGGCTGCTGCCATGAGTGGCTTAATTATTTACCTCGTGCTCGCTATGGCATGTTCTCACACTACAGACAGGAGCGTTGCAAGTGCTTTCAATCAGGGGCTGCCAACACTCAAAGACTGCTAAATTATAAATATCACTAAAATCGCCTGCAGAAATGAAAGTATGGGAACTTAGGCCTACTTTGAGAATGAAAAATTCTTTCCATTTTACTGGAAATACACAATAAAAATCTGGTTCTGCAGGGAGGAGGGGCTTGAGCCCCCTTAGCCACCCCCACGTGTGCGCCATTGTATACAGTAGATAACTGTATGAACTTTCAAGTAAGTGAGTTCAATAAATGTAAAATATGAGTGAAGTTAGCAGTGAACTTTACATTAATCTCATTTGAATGTCGACAAGAAGTCAAAGATGCAAGTGCCTATATACTCAACTTTGAAAGCATACAGTTGCCTAGTGGAGCAGTTACTTACATTTATAGTACATACACTTGTTTCTATCGATTTTTTTATATCTTATAAACACAACAAATAAATTGTAGAGATCATATATACAATATACATAAATAACTCAGGAAGTTGAAAATGTGGCTACATAGTTACTCAAAAATAGAAATTCTCCAGAAAAGCTACCCCAAGAAGGCACAATTTAAATTTGCTTCACTGGCTTCTGTGAAAAACACAATATTTTAGTTTTCAGCCACAAATACTTTCAATATAAAAATCATTTGACACTTGATTGTACAGTAGGGAGGAGGAGTACCTATGATTCTGCCTGATACGTTCATCTATTATCATCAGACAGTACTGGTACATTTCACTTGACAATGTGTTTCAGAGAAAGAACAATTGTTTGTTTACATCTTAATTAGAGCGGTGAAATATTTTCTAGGGAAAGGAAATAACCGCGCTATCCCATTATCTCCTATCTCCTAACTTAGTTGCCTCATGAGTGATGCCTTATCGGTGTCACTTATGAGATTCCAACCTGTCTTTGGACAGTCGACTAAACAACGAGGGAGGGGGCTACAACAGTGCAGTAGAATATACAGATAAGTATCAAACGATTTTTAAATTGAATACATTTGTGGCTGCAAACTAAAACCACATATTTATCAAATCTCACAGGATCCAATCAAAGAAAAGAAAATTGTGCCTTCTTTAGTGTAGCTTTTCTGGAGAGTTACCACTCAGTTATACTGTTAATGTATAATTAGACCATACATACCTACATATTGTAAATAAACTTCCCATTGTATAGAGAAGGGCAAATTTTCTTGCCTTTAGCAGCAATACTGGAGTATACATAGCTGCCAAAACAAAACACAATAGCCCCAACATAATACAGATACAGAAACCTATTATCCTCTGTACACGACTCTGAAATAAACAAAGAGAAGAAACTCTTAAGTCAGCAACATGTATTAGTAGTTGTCATTCATAGTACTTCATAGGCCTAGGCTGTAAACACATACCAGACTGGGGCAACAGTCCTTCTGTGCGTCAGATAACCATCCCGATGATGTATCTTCATTTGTTGTTGATTTTCCAAACCACTTTCCGACATCTGGTTTAGAAAGTAATGCTGGCATTGTGATTTTTGGCTGAGATTTATTGTCATTTCTTGCCAGATAGTCATCCAAATCCTTCTTCAAATCCGCCATGCTTGATATACGTATATACACATTTGACGTATCCACCACGTTCGCCAATATTGAAATACCAAACTATATTGCAGTGGGAGTTATTTCAGTTTCATAAATTGGCTCTGTTGAAAAATCTATGGCGGCGGACTTTACAAATTTATGTGTATGGTTTATACAACGAGTTAGTATCTAACTCGTTGGGCTTATACCAAACTGAAACAAGTTTCTTAATAGTCTAAAGGTGCATCTACAGTTCTACACGATTAAACTTTCCTTTAAACGTTTGAGCATTCAAGCAATGCATGCAAGAGTGAACGAAACGAATTCAATTGTGCATGCTTTTTCCACTAAAAATGAAAACGCATGCTCCAATTGAAAGCCACCCATCGCTTGTGTCGTATTCCGTTCAACAGTAGCATGTAACGAGCAGCTAACTTATTCTAAATGGCTTTGAATAAACAGAAATTGTCCTGTTTGGCAATGATGGATCATTTAAGCTGAAAATGGCGGCAAGTACGATTAGCTTTATTGAAGATTAGTGAAGATGACGTTCAACACGGCGCACCTTGTAGACACAAAAAATTGTTGTTAATTTCTGGACATCAATGAGATTAGATAAAGCACTCCTCACTCGATTGACCATTAAGAGGTCTGTTTCAATTTTGAGAAATCTTTATGAATTTAACAATTGATGTGTTTTATTTAAGATTGAAGATTGTGCTAGATATAATTTAAAAATTATAAGTAATCGACTATTGATCAGATTTATTGTATTCGGCAGATATGGAAAAAAATGGGAGTATAAGGGCACAGTAAATCAGTTTTTCATAGAGTTAAAAAGGTATATGACTCGGTTAAGAGAGAAGTTTTATATAATATTCCTATTCAATTTGATATTTACAAGAAATTAGTTCGATTAATTAAAATGTGTTTCATTGAAACGTATAGAAGAGTCCGTATAAGGTAGTTTCTGTCTGACGCTTTTCCAATTCATTGTAAGCTAAAGAAAGGCGATGCACTATCATCTTTGTTTTTTAAATTTGCTCTAGAATATGCCATTAGGAAAACAGGGAGGCTTTGGAATTGAATGGGCTACATCAGCTGCTTGTCTATGTGGATGTTGTGAATATGTTAGGGAAAAATTCAAAAACGATTAGACAAAATACGGGAAATTTACCTGAAACAAGTAAAGAGATAGGTTTGGAAGTAAATCCTGAAAAGACAAAGTATATAAGATTATGTCTCGTGACCAGAACATAGTACGAAATGTAAATATAAAAATTGAAAATTTATTCTTTGAAGGGATGGAAAAATTAAAATATCTTGGAGCAACAGTAACAAATATAAATAGCAGAGGGAGGAAATTAAACGCAGAATAAATATGGAAAATGCTTGTTATTACTCGGTTGAGAAGCTTTTGTCATCCAGTCTTTTCTAAAAAAATCTGAAAGTTAGAATTTATAAAACAGTTATATTATCGGTTGTTCTGTAGTCTATGGTTGTGAAACTTGGACTCTCACTTTGAGAGAGGAACAGAGGTTAAGTGTGTTTGAGAATAAGGTTCTTAGGAAAATATTTGAGGCTAAGAGGGATGAAGTTACAGGAAAATGGAGAAAGTTACAGAACGCAGAATTGCACGCTTTGTATTCTTCACCTAACATAATGAGAAACATTAAATTGAGACGTTTGAGATTTTCAGGGCATATAGCACGTATAGGTTAATCCAGAAATGGATATAAAGTGTTAGTTGGGAGGCCGAAGAGAAAAAGAGTTTTGGGAAGGCCAAAGTGCAGATGGGAGGGTAATATTAAAATGGATGTAAGGGAGGTAGGATATGATCATGGATGGGCAACTCTTGCTCACAAAGTGCTAAAAAACCTTGAAAGAGAGAAAGATAGGCGGAGCCAGCCGCAGCAGTTACAAGTTGTTTGTAATTTCGCTGTAAAAGCAGTTCATTGCCACGGTGTGCTCTGGTGGCTCATGCATGTGGTCGTGATATTTACTCCATGATTGAATTTCAGAATGACGCATGGCACAATAATTATAATAATTTTAGACAGACTGTACCTAAGCACACATAACAAAATTATATTATTTCCTAGCTTTGTAACTTAGTTTAATACTGGAAACACAAACTGAATACAACCTTTTCAAGATACAACAAACATAGCTGCAACACTTATTTATTATTACACAATTTGTTAATATTTCTTATTTGAAACATAGAACGCGAGAATTTACAAATATTTATACATTAAAGAGTATTTCTGTGTTCTCAGAAAGGTAATAGTCTGTAATCGCAAACAATCACAAATTCAAAGAAGTATTTTTTACATGTCACGGCAGATGAAATAAACTTACTTCTAATCTCTTTCTATACATTGATAGCTTTTACATTTCTTTCTTGTATTAAACTCTGACTCAAGCACGTACAGTATATATGGAAGCAAAGATTATATTTGCAAATTCTGACTTAGACAGTATTACGAACATTTCGATTCCTGATTTCGGGGAATCTGAGTGGCGTCCTCTTCTGTATATTTTCAATTCAAGCTATAAACCTTCAGGATCTTCTATTGGCTGTGATCCAAAAGAATTTCAGAAAAATCTCGATTCTTTGTCAATTATCACTGTTTCTCCAAACTTACCAGTGAATTCTGCTGTAGGTCTTGAAGCAGAGTCTTATATTAATTGATAAGAAGATTTTCTTACCACTCTTCAAGATAGTTTATAGTCAAAGAAAGTGAAGTTGTCTATATTCTACATGATACTGCCACATTTCAAATTGATCAATAAATGTTCTTAGCTAGTCGATCATATGTCGTACAATTCTGTAACTCTCACGCACAACTTGCTAACGATATATCAGTCTCACCTTGTTGATGTCCTATTTTTACCTTTAGCAATTCTAAAGCAGATCTAGACAGTATTTCTTTACTAAAACCTTCACTGTGTTTATTTGTAACATAAAATGTCATGCGTAAGGAAGTGTAATAGAACACAATACAAATAATCTTTCTATTGCGACTCATCACTAAAGGGAAATGATCTGGGGATTATATTGTTTTTCACTTTAAACGAATCGCAGACGCGAGCAAACTTGCGTCTTGCAAGAACCGCATACAGACACTACAGATAGTACAGAGTCCGTTGTACCTGCACTGAGGTTGTGTTCACACTTTGAGAGCACGAGTTGCCCACCCATGGATATGATGACAATAATAATAATCCGTGGCGCTACAGCCCGTGAAGGGCCTAGACCGACCAGCCGGCTGCTGGCCTCACGCCCACATGTCGAAGCAGAGGTGGACGATCATCCAACCAGAATGGAGGTATCGTGTGGTCAACACAATGATCCCCCAGCCTTTATAGCTGACATTCGCGACCGGATTTCGCTTCTTATCGTAGCTCCCCAAGTGCATCACGATGCTGGGTGGGCACCGGTCCCATACACTGGCCGAAATTTCATGAGAAAATTTCTTCCTCCCATAAGGACTCGAACCAGCGCGCATTCCGTAACGCGAGTCCCAGGCAGGATGCCTTAGACCGCGACGCCACGGCGCGGGACGGATATGATGATACAGACTGGATTAATCTTGCTCAGGATAGGGACCAATGGCGGGCTTAAGTTAGGGCGGCAATGAACTTCCGGGTTCTCTTAAAGCCTTAAGTAAGAAAACCTCATATTTTAGTTTGTAAAGAAACATGTTATATGCGCTAAATTTAATTGTTTTATAACACTTTATCCTTGTGGCAATTCTTTAAGAAGTGAAGTTTGTAGCAATAAACTACTTTATATACTCGTAATTATGTATACTTCTATATTGGGTGTTCATTTCAAAGTGTGTCATGACGTCACTGTTGTGAGTCAGCGATTTGAAGCGAGTTTCAGCTTTTATGTCAGAGAAGTTGCCTATTAATCAAGACGTTCAATCTGAACTTGAGAACGTGTACGGTATAACTTGAACGTCGTAGCAACAGATGGCGGTATGTACGGTCTGTGTGCTACCATAACCTCTTTCGAACTGTGTTTTGCGCGGGCAAGTCGTACGCAGGGTATTTGTTATCATCTGTTGCATACCGCAACATTCCACAACACAAATCAAATGCTCCGTGTCCATGTTGACCGTCCAAGTTAATGTCAACAAATACGTAAGTAATCGTTTTAACCCTCTCGCCATATCCCGACAGTAAGAAAAAAAAACTCATCTCAGTACGTGTTTCCAAACAGTTCACATTCCTGCCACTACCGGCGTTACCGCACGTATCGGTACGTACTTCCAGAGTCCGCGTGTATCTACGGACTCTGCGTACTTCAGAATGAACGCCGTATTTGCTAGGCAACTTCTCTCGCATTTAGGTAATACGCGTCTGCGGAAGTGTAGGAAGATTTAATTCTCTAGTCTCATCAGCTAGCCACATGACGGCATACAGCGAGCCATGACACAATTTGAACTGAACACGCAGTAGTTATTTTGTGTCACTATTTCCTTTTAGGCCTAAATGCAAAGTTTGATTTGTGTCTAGGAATTAAGCAAAAGAAAGTTGGCATCCCTACCCAAGTCATCTGTCGGACTTGGACAATCATCACATGTAGGGCGCATTCTCGGTCACTGCAAGCGTGTGTGTAATAATCCGTCCCTGATCCTACCTTCGAAAAGTCGAGTCAAGCAAGCCTGTCCCCACACACCACGTGCCTTCATCGAGTGTTTTTAATGTTATGTTTTAATTAACGACGCTCGCACTGCAGAGGTTATATCAGCGTCGCCGGATGTGCCGGAATTTTGTCCCGCAGGAGTTCTTTTACATGCCAGTAATCTACTGACATGAGCCTGTCGCATTTAAGCACACTTAAATGCCATCGATCTGGCCCGGGATCGAACCCGCAACCTTGGGCATAGAAGGCCAGCGCTATACCAACTCGCCAACCAGGTCGACTTCATCGAGTGTAAAGGGGATTACCTTTACCTTTAGCTTACCATAAACAGTAATGTTATTCGCCACACGATAAAATAATTAATTCTTTTTCATTATTTTATTACATGCTTTGCGGTTCTCAAACATTTCTGAGATGTCTAATGTAATCTCATCAGTAGAACAATTTCCTATTTTATGTTGAAATTAGATTTCAATTTAGAGGTAGTCTCTCTGCTGTTTGCTTACATCGTTTAAATCTTGATATAAATGCGTCGCTTCTCCTACACAGCATTAAACTTGTATATCTTTTACTCAAGCTCGAGTTTGCTTCCTTTGAGTGGAAGGAGAATTGCGGGACAACAAGTGGATGATGAGTAGGCGTTTGATCTACGAGCGAGTCCATTAAATTTATGTCTGCATTGTGATGTCCTTTAGCTTGGAGTGAATAACATTATTCTGTATTATAGCAGCTTTAGGACTGTGTAAGTATTTTGCAATACAGTTGAACATCTCTCAAGTTTTAATCGTAAAGACGGCGTAGTTATACAGCTGAGTCTGCTGACGGTTTCTTTTCTCGACTCCCGGAAGGCCCTGTGAGACTTTTTCTGGGAACAAAGTAATTGCAGAGAAGCTTTCTTCAAGTACTTCGGTTTTCCTGAAATTATTATTTCAAAATGACTTGTAAAACAAACAGAACAGGGTAATTAATTGGACGGCGATTAGCAATAGTGATCCAAGCGCCAAAAACCTCTTTCGAGATATTGGCCATTGAAATAAATCTGTTTTTTTTATCAAACATTTTATGCAAGAAGTATTATAACATTCATACTATTACAAAAAATAGCACAAATAATATCATAAAAGGCTAACCGATTTTTGATAAGAGACCAGCAGTTGAATTAATATTTCAAAGCAAAATAAATAAATAAATGAATTTTATGCAATAAACGAACTTTTGCTTATAAATAGCAGCAAAATTCAGATATCGCATTCTGGATTTTTTCCGAATTAAATTAGCCTGCCATCAATAGATTTGTGCAAATATCTAATTTTGTTTTAAATTGTCGGTTGGTCTATTATTGCGTAACTCCGTTCAATTATTTGGTCTATTTATTTTCTTCTTTTAATGCACAAGAAGAGTAAGAAAAAACATAGTAGAAATCACTGTGTACCTTAAGCATTATTATTTGTGCAATACATGTAGTGTTCTGCCGTTAAAAATTATTATTCGTGCAATAAATATAGTGTTGTGCCGTTAAAAATTATTCTTTGTACAATGAATATAGTGTTGTGCCGTTAAAAATTATTCTTTGTGCAATAAATATAGTGTTGTGCCGTTAAAATTATTCTTTGTGCAATAAATATAGTGTTGTGCCGTTAAAAATTATTCTTTGTGCAATAAATATAGTGTTGTGCCGTTAACAATTATTCTTTGTACAATAAATATAGTGTTGTACCGTTAAAATTTTCTTTGTGTAATAAATATAGTGTTGTGTCGTTAAAAATTATTCTTTGTACAATGAATATAGTGTTGTACCGTTAAAAATTATTCTTAGTGCAATAAATATAGTGTTGTGCCGTTAAAATTATTCTTTGTGCAATAAATATATTGTTGTGCCGTTAAAAATTATTCTTTATGCAATAAATATAGTGTTGTGCCATTAAAAATTATTCTTCGTGCCGTAAAATAATCTAGTGTTGTGCCGTTAAAAATTATTCTTTGTGCAATAAATATAGTGTTGTGCCGTTAAAAATTATTCTTCGTACCGTAAAATAATCTAGTGTTGTGCCGTTAAAAATTATTCTTTGTGCAATAAATATAGTGTTGTGCCGTTAAAAATTATTCTTCGTACCGTAAAATAATCTAGTCTTGTGCCGTTAAAAATTATTCTTTGTGCAATAAATATAGTATTGTGACGTTAAAAATTATTCTTTGTGCAATAAATATAGTGTTGTACCGATAAAATTATACTTTGTGTAATAAATATAGTGTTGTGCCGTTAAAAATTATTATTCTTTATGCAATAAATATAGTGTTGTGCCGTTAATAATCATTCTTCGTGCAATAAAATAATATAGTGTTGTGCCGTTAAAAATTATTCTTTGTGCAATAAATATAATGTTGTGCCGTTAAAAATTATTCTTTGTGCAATAAATATAGTGTTGTACCATTAAATCATATTCTTTGTGTACTATATAGCATTTTACCGTTGTGCACTATATAAAATTGTACCGTTGAACGTTATTCTTTGTCCACTATATAGTGTTCTGCCGTTCAACGTTATTCTTGGTACAATAAATATAGTGTTGTGCCCTTAAAACTCTGTTCTTTGCGACCTATGTGGTGTTGTGCCGTTAAATCCTATTCTTTGTGCATTCTATACCGTTGCGCCGTTAAGGGGTTAGATACAGCTTACAGCAGTAACATTTTGGAAATATTCAACATTTTTTTCCTTCATTACTGTATCTTATACAATAATGAAAATCAGTATGTGTAAAAATTGTCCTTCTTCTATATGAAAAAATATTTTTACGATTTAAAAAAAATTATTATCATTATTTTTTTCAAAATTCAATTCACTGTGCAGTGATGAAGCGTTTCCCACATAACTAAAAAAAAACTATGCAACATTCTGTGATGAAATTTTTTGTTTGTATTTATGCATGGCATATCTACAATATGATGCAAGATTACTTCGCTATCTTTGATAGATTGTCTGATAAAAAATAAATTCATTTAAAAAATGGTCAAATATAGTATTTTCTTCTAACACAAAATGAAAAAAAAATATTATTTATTAAAGAATGTAGTTAAAAGAGCATGATATTGTAAACACGAGTTTCAGCAAAAAATAAAAGAGGGAGAACATGAAAAAGTTAACAAGTTTATGAGTTATGAAGGAAACGCTTCATTACTGCACAGTAAACTGCAATCATTTTGAATTTTGAAAAAAAAAAAAAAATATATATATATATATATATATATATATATATCAATAATTTTTTTAAATCGTAATTTTTTTTTTTTTCATATAGCAGAAGGACAGTGTTTTACGCAAACCAATTTTCATTATTGTACAATATACAGTTATGGAGGAAAAAAATGTTGAATATTTCCAAAAATTTTACTGCTGTAAGCTATACCTAACCCCTTAAACTTTATTCTTTGTGGCACTTCATAGTGTTGTGGGTTACAGATAATTTCGTCCAATTTAAAATGTCCACAGACAGAAAAAGTCCAGTAAACAATGCCCAAGAAATTTAGTCCAAGCAGTAACTGGCGGGCTTATGTGAGGGCGGCAATGAACCTCCGGGTTCCTTAAAAGCCATAAGTAAGTAAGTAAGTAAGTAAGTAAGTAAGTAAGTAAGTAAGTAAGTAAGTAAGTAAGTAAGTAAGTAAGTAAGTAAGTAAGTAAGTAAGTAAGTAAGTAAGTAAGTAAGTAAGTAAGTAAGTAAGTAAGTAAGTAAATGTTTCAAAAAACACAAAGGTCCAAAATGTAATACATCCAATATATGACAATGTCCAATAGGTAATAGGTCCGATATACAAAAAGGTCCAATACGTAGAAAAGTCAAATATGCTTTTATTGAACATCTCAAACAGCAACAAAGCCAAACAGAAACCATGGTCTTGCCATTATTTGCAGGTCACACTAATATAAAAACAGCCCATAAGTTTACTTTTATCGTCTCGTATAAGTAAAAGGTATGCAGAGAACCAACAAAGAATCGCCGTTCTAGTAAACAACTACCAGCAATATAAAGCTGAAAATGACTTACATCGCTATTTAAGAGCAATTTAACCATCTCAAATTGTACAGTAACCTGATGAGCCTGAAAATGTTGACGAAGACTAAATTAACCTTGCGTATCCGAAGTCCATAAAAATTTACTGTTGTAAGGTTTATGTTATAACTACATATACTACCAAATAAAGTTGTATTACAGACATCATTGTGTAATAAATTATGTTCTTATATTAGCCTATACGTTATGCGCCAAAACAAACATTACTGAAATTATCTCTCATCTGCTGTCCACGTTTCTCTAGCAACGAAGTATTTATTTATTGTATATGAAGGGTTCAGAACCATAGTGGACCAAGCGCCATTTACTAAAACCGTAGAAAACAAGGGTTAAAATGAAGTTATTACCATAATTCAGTGGAAACATATAGAAAGTAATATAAAGTATACACATTATAACTAAATGATATGTTAGTCTTCATTAAACTATGGTATTCACTTAACTTTATCCTTAACAGATGGAAAAACTATTTTACGCAACTACTAAATGTACATAGGCCAAGTAGAAATGATGGGGACGAAATTCAAATACAAACTGCTGAGCCATTTATACCCGAACCCACACTTTCTGAAGTCGAAATTGCGATAGAAAATCTGAAAAAGTACAAGTCTCCAGGTATTGATCAAATTCCAGCAGAATTAATACAAGAGGGTGGAAGCGTATTATCTAGCGAAATTTATTAACCTGTACTTGCAATTTGGGAAAAAGAAATTGTACCAGAACAGTGGAAGGAGTCCATAATCGTACCTATTTTTAAGAAGGGGGACAAGACTAACTGCAGTAACTTTCGAAGAATATCACTTTTGTTGACGTCGTACAAAATTTTGTCTTATATCCTTTTGAGAAGATTAACTCCATATGTAGACGAAATTATTGGGGATCATCAGTGTGGTTTCAGGCGTAATAGATCGACTATTGATCAGATTTTTTGTATTTGACAGATATTGGAGAAAAATGGGAGTATAAGCGTACAGTACATCAGTTATTCATAGATTTCAAAAAGGCGTATGACTTGGTTAAGAGAGAAGTTTTATATAATATTCTTATTGAATTTGGTATTCCCAAGAAACTAGTTCGATTAATTAAAATGTGTCTTAGTGAAACTTACAGCAGAGTCCGTATAGGCCAGTTTCTATCTGATGCTTTTCCAATTCACTGCGGGCTAAAGCAGGGAGATGCACTATCACCTTTACTTTTTAACTTCGCTCTAGAATATGCCATTAGGAAAGTTCAGGATAACAGAGAGGGTTTGGAATTGAACGGGTTACATCAGCTTCTTGTCTATGCGGATGACGTGAATATGTTAGGAGAAAATCCACAAACGATTAGGAAAAACGCGGGAATTCTACTTGAAGCAAGTAAAGAGATAGGGTTGGAAGTAAATCCCGAAAAGACTAAGTATATGATTATGTCTCGTGATCAGAATATTGTACGAAATGGAACTATAAAAGTTGGAGATTTATACTTCGAAGAGGTGGAAAAATTCAAATATCTTGGAGCAACAGTAACAAATATAAATGACACTCGGGAGGAAATTAAACGCAGAATAAATATGGGAAATGCGTGTTATTATTCGGTTGAGAAGCTTTTGTCATCTAGTCTGCTGTTAAAAAAATCTGAAAGTTAGAATTTATAAAACAGTTATATTACCGGTTGTTCTGTATGGCTGTGAACCTTGGACTCTCACTTTGAGAGAGGAACAGAGATTGAGGGTTTTTGAGAATAAGGTTCTTAGGAAAATATTTGGGGCTAAAAGGGATGAAATTACAGGAGAATGGAGAAAGTTACACAACGCAGAGCTGCACGAATTGTATCCTTCACCTGACATAATTAGGAACATTAAATCCAGACGTTTGAGATGGGTAGGGCATGTAGCACGTATGGGCGAATCCAGAAATGCATATAGCGTGTTAGTTGGGAGGCCAGAGGGGAAAAGACTTTCAGGGAGGCCGAGACGTAGATGGGAAGATAATATTAAAATGGATTTGAGGGAGGTGGGATATGATGATAGAGACTGGATTAATCTTGCTCAGGATAGACACCAATGACGGGCTTATGTGAGGGCGGCAATGAACCTCCGGGTTCCTTAAAAGCCAGTAAGTAAGTATTGACTTAACTTTAACCCTTACTTTCTCCGTTTTTAATAAATGGCGCTTGGCCCGCTATGGCTCTGATCCCTTCATATAATAGTTTGACATATTTGTGAATTCAGTATTATGTTGATTTGTGCAATTAAGGTTCTTACAACAGAGGAGGTGTTTATTGTCGAGCATTATTTCCGGTCACATGGAATACTGAAATTACAAACATTCTGAAATTCAAGATAAGCCATTATAATATGCAAGGCGACATACGACATCGCGTACGACAGAACTTCTCGACGACAGCTAACATTGTTGTGTTACTTGGTTCAGCATTGCTAAATCGCTCTTTAACATGGCACAAGCTCGGTCCATTCTGACGTCCCATTCGGTATGACCGGAAATAATGCTCGACAATAAAAACCTTCCCCTCTGCTGTGAGAACCATAATTAAAGCATTAATCCCAACACTGAATATACAATAATATTGTATAATTATATTAACTAGTGTTGTGGGATTTAATCGATTAATCCATCAATTTCTGTTGTAAGATTAATCGATTAAAATATTTAATCGAATAATCGAATCGATTAAAATTAATCGGTTGTACTTGATATTAATTATTATTTCGTTAATGCAAACTCAGACTAAAAATTCCGACAATATTCGTCTCTCAGAAATTGTTTACTTCACAGCACAATAGTAGACTACCGTTATTTTTTAACTGCAAAGCAGGTAGAGTAGGGAAAATCTTTGCACAAACACTTCAGAAAGAGCTGGAGATATGAGGACAGTGACCTAGTCTATTCTTATTGAAAGCTGAAACACAATGCGAAACCCTTATTAAGTTTTATAGTATTCCAAGAAAACTTCCACCTTGTTGTCAGCTCGTCTTCCTAGCATATGAAATATATACTTTCCTGGAATTTGGCCCCTCACCCCTTAGCCATGGCTATACTGTGTGAAAGTGAGAGAGTAGGCTATCTTTCTTCTTCTGTTTCTAAAATTTTGTAATCCAATTACAATAGGGGCCAGTCTACTGTTTTGACCACTGTGTTTCTTTATTGAGTTTGTAGATGAAGCTGTGTGTTTAGTTTACTAAAGAAAAAAATCAGATTTATATGAAAAGTGAAAACTTCTTTATGTCATATGAGAATCTGAGAGGTAAACGTTTGGATTTAAATTGAACGATCGTGGAGAAGTACTTGACAGAAAAAATCCTTTTGTGTTTAGTGATGGAGGTAACATTGTTAGTAAACGTAGAGCGGCACTTAATTTGGAGCATGTGAATGCACTCACATGTTTAAAATCAAAGATGAAGCAGTATTAACTAAGTGAGTCTTCATACTTTTTTTTATTTGTGTGTTGTCTCAAAAATCCCCGGAGAAATTAACACAATAAATTATAAGCCTATACAATGAATATGTTAGTAAATAACAAAAGTAATATTGTTTTGTAATATAACGATACAGTATAAACAGATATAGGCTCCAACATTTTATACTTATGCTTGTCACCGAACATAAATTAAATTTAACAATAATTGTGTATTATAGTATATTAGAACTTTTTTTTCAAATCGACCAAATTCAAATTGTTAATCGATTAATATTTTGATCGATCGACAGCACTAGTAATCAAAATGTTGGCAGGTTAATGAATACGAATTGTATCCTTCCAATGGCCGGTTCGGCTCTCCTCTTTGTCTCTTGTCTTCAGCGCTCAAGTTCAAATCATCGTCATAGTAACGTCTGTCTTTTGTTTAATCGGACAGTCTATTCAGGCGCAATTAAGTGGAAGTAAATCAGACACAGAGGTATAGGCTACAAGTATCCTACAGAATTTGTTTGTCTCTGAAAGAGGACATAATTAAAATGTCTCTTTTCATGTTCCACAGTGTTGCGTGTTACACGGCCATTCTAGCTCCACAACGCTTCTTGTATAAACTGTTCTTTTACAAAATATGTGTTGGGATTACTTTTTGTAGGTAGTGTAGTCTTGTCATGATAATTGTGTTGTTCACAGGAATATTACATTGAAATTTTGGTTGCCGAGTTTGTTTTCTAGAAAATACAGAACTTTTTCAATAGTAGTTCATCTTCATAGAGCTAAGAGTATAAGTATTATTGCTAGGAGTGTGATTTTATGGTAATATTTTACTCTAAGTTCGATGAATAAAATGGTTTTATTTCAGTGAATATTTCGTAAAAAAATGAGCAACAAACTTCAAAAATAATAAAATAAGTTTTTTTTTTTAATTTTTATTGAAACAGTCCCTTTAAAAATGACAGAAAATTGTTTGCTTCATTAATTGAAGAATGTTATCCTAAAACTTTGTGAGTTTATTTTACGATTTAGGTACAGTATACATAAGCTATATATGATTAAGTCTGAGTCCGCTATCATCATATCCTAATCTTGTCAATTCTAATACTGGAAACATAACCCTCTACCTCACACGTGACATCGATTGCTCTGAAGGCAAGCGACTGACTAACCCAAACACCCCTTGGCGTAACTAAATGGACTCGCCTGACTCAGACCCACATTGCCAGCGACTGTCAGCTCTAAATAATCGTACTGTATGTCTGTATGAAACTGTGCGGAATTATCTTCCAATCCAGACTAAATCCAACAATCTGATCGGAACGAAAATCATCTGTAAATGCTTAATATACTATGAAATGGGGACATTTTGATACATGTGAAAATTATTTCGGGACGCGGGACGCAATGATCGAAATCGGGACTGTCCCAGGAAAAACGGGACGGTTGGAAAGCCTACATATTAGACGTAAATTTTATTTAGTCATTTTTCTTTTACGAAATACGAAAAGCCTGAAATCCCATAAGGGCAACGGCCTCCTACAGGAGTTTAGGTTGAGCTGAAGGTCTACTACACTTGGGGAGCCAGTTCAAGAGAGCTTACATTATACTTACAAACTAAACACATAAACAAACTATACCAACTAAACACGAAAAACTATACAGACTAAACACATATATTATGCAAACTAAACATCCACAAAAAAACTATGCAAACTAAACACATGAATTATAATCTGAACACACTACTATCCACACTAAACACACAAAATAAGTTATACAAACTGAACACATATACAGTCTTAACTCACTCACAATCTAAACACACAAAAACCTATACAAATTTCAAACATAAATTACACAGTCTAAACACACAAACTATCTAAACTAAACACACAAAAACCATACAATTGAACACAGAAATTATACTAACTAAATGCATGAACTACACCAACTATACACTAACTCAAACTATCCAAACTAACACACACAAAAATAACTATATAAACAATACACAACTATACACAGTTACAAAGTGTTCGTAATTTCTTCCAGTCTTTTCTATGCCTGCCTGTCCCTCGCTGTTCTCGTCCACTGCGCTCCAGTCTCTCTCCGGAACGCGTCCGACCATCTTCTCCTTGGACGTCTTCTGCTTCTTTTCCCAATGCGCGGGTCCCACATGGTCGAGGCATACGTTCATCTGCTGCAGTCCATCCTACTACTCCTACTTCTTGTAGACTTGAGTTATTATTGGACATTTTTAAATTAGACTTCATGTCCATTAGACCTGCTGTCCTTAGACGTAATGACCTGAAACCCTTTATTATAATGTAAATAGTAAAAGTAGCGTATTCTACTGTACATAGTGTAAAGGGGCCGTCAGACATCGACTGCTTTCAAAAGCCGATTGTCAAGAAGACTGAATTTCCTTTCTAGAATAAGATCTTTCTACAAATATAACTTTCGTAGAATATGATTTTTATTTGTTTAAAAATGGATTCTTAATGTAAAAAGAGTGGTCTATTACAAAACAGTTCCAATATTACATCTTAAACGTTATTGATAATGATTCTCCTGCAGCTCAGATATCTTGAATTAACACTGTTCGGTTCAAGTATTAAAATTAAAGGCAGCTTTCCGCTCCAAATTTAGATGGAAGCTGAATAATTTACATGAAATGTGATCATTAGCAACGATACATAGCTTTTAAAAGTAAGGCTAATATTTGACACCAATTCCACGAATAAGACTCTCTTGATATAGTCTAATCGACCTTGCGTGATATCGATTGTAACTGGGCATTATTCAAACGACATGGAACAGCCAGACGGACCAAAATACACACATTACTCATTGCGAGGTCAGAGAGTGTCTACAATTCATCGTAACACTGTTCAAAGTAGAATACGCAATCGATAACATTGTGTTATGTATGTTTGGAATATTCGCAGAAAATCGTCGCATTATTTAAACAAAAAAGTTATTTTTTATAGAAGAATAGCGACATGTAGCATTGCGTGTTAGTTTCTGTTCTTGATTTGGTCGTAAGAGTTCTATTGAAGTATTAGGACTAAAAATGCATTTCGATTTATTTATTTAATGTTCCCTTTGAAACAGAGAGGTTAATAAGATATTATGGCAGATGTAGAATTATATTTACAAAGAAACCGAAATACTTGGTGAAAACCTTCCTCAACAGCAGTTTGTCCACCAGAATTTCAAAGAATATTTCAATGTGGGCAAAAGTCGTGGACTGACTGAGTTGTAAATGAGCTGAAATATCTAAGATAATGAAATTCTCATGAAGGGAGATACAAGAATGTAGTCTTGCAGTTAAAAACGGTTGTCCCCATTTCTGAATCTCCCAGTATCAAAAAGCTGTTTGACATTCGTATTCTATTTCTTTCTTTCAAATAATTCTATAGAGCTTCCCATTCGGCTCCCGTCCGCGAATACTATGCTCGCTGGTTCTTCTGTCTCATACTGAGAACCGTTCAGAAATATGTATGAATCGCAGCAGTTTCATCGCGATACTTATATATTTACGTTGAAAATGTTATTGAAACAAAATCAAAACTTCTGGGGACAAAATTAATTTTCGGGGACAAAAACGGGGACATTTTCTCAAAATCGGAGACTGTCCCCGGAAATCCGAGACGTCTGGCCAGCCTAGTACAGAATAACAACCTCATTAGTGTAAAGAAATTTGAAGAATGATAGCCCAAAGACAATAGAATATAATGGAACATGGAACTTTTAATTTGTTCTCCTGTAAAAACAGTAAAACGTGACTTATCAGGCTTTTCCTCTGAACTCTTCATATGGGAAATCATGTGTTGATGACACAGTAAACACAGACCATGCAAGCACTCTGGTGCGCGTATTTCCGGCCCGGAGCCAAGATGAACGCTCTGTTTTTTCCATACAGGTTGATTAACGAGAATTTACCCCCACTTGCGGACTTATTTCCGAAGACATTCTGAGCAAAAAATATCATATAAACATTTGTCCTAATCTCAATATTTTCAGCGTTACACTAATTTGAAATTGTTTATAAAATATAATTATTCTTTAGTTTTAAGGGTAAAAGAATATTATAGATAAATACTAAATTATTCAGGAGTATCATTTCTTTAATTAGCTAGTATTATGAAGCTAGAAATGTGTTGTGAATTCAATAGTTGCTTCGTATAGATTTTTTTTATTTTCAACTATAAAATTACATTTTTCTTACGAATTTATCACAACAATTGTTATAAATCACGTCGCTCTAGCAAATTATTTAAGACTGTACATTAAAATGCATAATTAAACCGTAAAGAATCAAGTTTCTAAAGTCATGTAATTTGTAACAATCTTTGTGATAAGTGCGTAAGAATGATGTAATTTTTAGTTAAAAATTGAAAAATAAAATCTGTACAAAAGAATTAACAACACATTTTTAGCTTCAGAACACGAGACAGTTGAAGAAATGATACTTCTGAATAGTTCATTCTCTATTTTTTTAATTATCTTACTCTTAAAACTAAAGAAAAAAAGGTATTTTACTAACGAATTCAAATTAGTGTAACTCTGAAAATATTGAAATGAGGACAAATGTTTATATGACATTTTTTGCTCAGAATGTCTTCGGAAATAAGCTCAGTAAATGGAAGTATATATATATATATATATATATATATATATATAAACAATTAATGGTACATAATTATTGTTAGATATTTGAAACACTTATAAGTAAATAATAGTAACAGTATATATTTGCAGATCTCATTTTTTCTATATTTATGTGTGAAATTTGGCACTCCTGTCCGGCAACATCTTTGGTAGAGATATATTGCAATATTGAATTATAATGCAATCCCTATTGCATGCATTTTGGGTTACCTATTACATTTTAATAAATGCACCTGACATTCACTTTTCGTAACATAACTTTTTAGTTTAATTATTTTATACACTTTTATGACATGATACTCCTAGTAACTCGTCTGATAGACATGCGTATTTGCACTAACATTTACAATAAAATCTCGAAATGATTACCTATGGCTTGAATCAATCATTTTAGGATCTCAGTATATGTCTGACTCTGATTGAGGTTCTGGCTGATATGTAGGCTACAATTATTATCAGGCAGAACATCTCAGTTGATATATGTCAGAGAAAGAACAATTGTTTGTAGGCCTATGCATATAAGTCAGATTAATGAAATATGTTACTAGTCAGAGATGTATGCAATGGAGGGGAAAGGAACTGGTCACCCTACCCCATCATCTCCTGGCTTAGTTGCCTCCAGAATGATGCCTTATTGGTGTCACTTATGAGGTTCCAACCTATGTTCGGACAGTTGATTGAACAACAACAATATGAATGCCGTTCTCTCATTCCTCTTATTCTTCGTGGTTGGTTTAGATAGGTCGTAGCATACGCGAAACGCGGTCATACACACATACGCTTTGGATATAATTTCAACATCTGGTCATAATAGTTCATGGTTATAGCACAGTCTAGTATATACAATCACGAAGCTTGAGTTGTGAGGATGCTAGGAACAATAGACTGTGCCGGTACTATTTCGCATTGTCTGTAATGAGGCAATATTAGCGATTCTAGTGGTCAGCAACTATTTATGGATGCATATTTACTACGTATTGAGCTTCGTGACTGTATATATTAGACTGTGATTATAGCTCATCATGTCTAACATAGTATCAATCATCAATAACATAACAACGTGTCATTGAAACAAAAAAGAGGAGAGTGTGCTTAATAGTGGAAAATTACAAGTTCAGTGAAGTGAATTAATTCAATGACAATACTGTTCGTTTCGGATGCACAAATTGTAAATGCAAAGCAAATGTTTACTTACATGTATTGCTAAATAAAGTGATAAGAATAAAACACTTTCTACATAAACATGTGAAATGAAAACTGACCGAGGGAAATTGGAAAGTGTCAGAATAGTGATAAAACTTAATGTTGAGAAGACCTATACTAGTGCTGCTTATGATTAGGTTTTCTCCGGAGCGGTTGTTTGCGCGCTTTCAATCGGAGACCTCCGGTTATCTCCGATTGATGCCGGGCAGGTTGTATATGTGCTGTGGCGTAGACATACACTTTCCGCTGAGCATTCCTTTAATCGGATCAGGTAGTGATTCGACTCCTCTGACGTCCGCGTATCTTTTAAAATAAGTTCTAATTTGTTGTTGTTTAATCTCTCTTTTATGTTAATCTCTCTCTCTTTCTTCGGCTCTTTTTTAGTGTTGCTTAAAGTGCTACGTTAGCTGACAGATTTTTTTTCTAGTTTTGAAGTTCATAGTATATGTGGAAAGCCGTATTAGTTTTATGTCATTGATCAAATTAATAACATTCAATCTAACTGCAAAACTAACGCAGAAGTAAAGTTTTGCAGTAGCTAATGTAAACATTTATACTTTAATTCTCCTAGAAACTCTCGTTTAATCCCAAACAGAGTTTGTCAATTATTATTCTATTCGGTTTAGTTAACATAAAATATATTAAGGGAGCTTCAGAATGAAATAAAAGAAATGTGGGCTATCAATGGGATGAAGTTTACTGTCCAACATAATTTATTCAGAGTCTTCACCGGACAGGATTGTAATTATTGTGTTAAAGGGTGTCAGTATTTAAACTGCCTCTTCTAAAACGCGCAACTCTTTCTCTGTAATAAAAATATAAGTGGATATCAACTTAAGGATAATTGTAATTATATTATTACCAGATATTTCTTTAGTTTCATTCAGAAATATTTTAATCCAAACAGTAAAATATAACTCAAGTTGTCTAAACAGTAAAATATAACTCAAGTCGTCTTGTAAATATTTCATTTGTTTTTTATTGCCCCGAAAGTTACGTTTTAGAAAAATTTCAAGAATTTTTCCTAGACTGTGAGCCTTTGGGAACAATAGCACTGAAACAATTTAAAAAGAAATCGTATCAAATGTTTTGCGTAATTGTTTTCATCAAGTTCGCGATTGTGCGATCGCTTCAAATGGTCTAACAAATTCGAAGTTCCACCACCCTTAGAGTAAATTCGCCCACAAAGTTTACAGTGTGCGACTTTATTATTACCTTCAACTAAATTAAAGAATTTCCATGCGACGGATATCCGATTTGGTGCCATTTTATTCCCCTCACAACTACAGTCAGTCCGTACGCGCCGGTCGTCCTTGAGCTAACTATCGCTTCGCTCCGAACCCCCTGTTCCACCTACGGTATTATCGGAGATCACCGGTGGAGAGCTTTATTCGCAATCTCCGATTCCTCCGCGGTAGTAGTCACTCCGATGAGCAGCACTGACCTATACCCTGAACCGAATAAAGCGATTTTAAAATATATTGAAAAAGAAGGAACTGTATGAGACGTTCAACATGTATAAATTGAACTACCGAGGAAGTGTACAGTATTGGCAAAAAAACCGGACCGGCCCTTGTAGCTGATTTCAGAGCCTTGTTCACTCCAGAGCACGATAGACTGGTAACTAAGACTTTCGTGGTTGGAATCCTGCCTGGGAAGGAAACTTTTTTTTTTTGTTCCTTATTCAAATTTATTCCCAATACTTTTCGATTGCAGTGATATTTTACTAGTTAATTAACGTATTATTCCCGGAACATAAATTTTACCAGCAATCGAAAAGTATTGGGAAAAAATTTGAATAAGGAACAAAAAAAGTTTCCTTTCCAAGCAGGATTCGAACCACGAAAGTCTTAGTTACCAGTCTATCGTGCTCTGGAGTGAACAAAGCTCTGAAATCAGTTACAAGGGTGGGTTCGGTTTTTTTTTTTTTGCCACTACTGTTACATATTGTTTCTTACTACTTGAGCTCTGGCTTTGGTTGCGCAGTAACACTCAGCAAATTGCAAAGGGAGGGGGAAGAGATGTCAGTTGTGTCTCAGTAATAAATCAGTTAAGATCATATTGTATTAGCAAATTTAAAATCATCGATCTTATCGACAGAGCAGTTTAAAAGGGAAACAACTCAAAATGCAAAGTTTTGAGATACCGTAACTGCGTTTTGAAGTTTCATATTGCAGTGAAAAATCCAATTCACTTCATTATAATTTGAACTTATGATATATAAGAAACATAATTAACAGAGCTTCGAGTAATTTCAATGATCCTTGAATTTTTTACAGCAACATGAAACTTTAAAATGCAGTTATCTCAAAACTTTGCATATTTTAGTTGTTTCCCTTTCGAACTGGCCTGTCGATATATAGCCACAGTTCCAATATGGATAAGGAGAGTTCCATAAAATACAAACACAGTAAAATTTGTTATTCTACAGTGCTTCGTAGACAAACGAAGAAAGTCGTAATTTTCAAGGTAAGAAAATACTTTCAGAATGCAGTAGCATGTTTTCGTATCGTATCAGTGGACGCAGGAATTTGTCAAGGGGGGTTATTAAAATTGTTTACAATTTACATTATCGATATTTTAAATGTTATGTACCGATATTATTATTATTATTATTATTATTATTATTATTATTATTATTATTATTATTATTATTATTATATCATACATTGCTTTAAATGATTTTAAATAGTTGTATAGGCCTAATACGAGTATTACGTAGACATCCAGTTCCGTTCAGAAATTTCTTTTCAGGATAGATCTTAACAGCCGAGGCACTAGTCTCTACAGAGAGGCCAGTAGAAATGGGTGGGGCAAACCAGGATGCGACATAATCACTCCGACGGACAGTAGCGTAGCTAGAGGCCTCGTATCGAGAGAATGTGCGGTGAGCCAGTATGGTGAAGCGTTCACTTCTGTAAACTCTCCCTTCCATCTTTTCCAACAAGCTACAGAAACTATACAGTACTGTAAAGATGCGCGTAAATTCACATTTTTATTTCAGTAATTTATAAGCTGCATAATTTATATTAATAGTGTATACTCGAAAAGCTTTGGATTCTCATAGATGCAATAACATTGTCCTTTATTAAAGTAACATAGGTATAGGCCTGTTATTGAAAACTGCGATCACTGACTTTAATGAATCTTTAATACGTTATAGTAACCAGAGTTAGGAAATTGGTACCAAAACTGTTAAGTTGTGTGAAGCTTGGACTATATCTCTACCAAATGAAAGGTAATAGCGTATCTCTCAATGTCAGTGAACCAGAACGACGAACATATATACAGCCGGGTGATAACTAAACATGTGCTCCAATCGTCCACAGCCTTAGAACAAGAAAATAATAAACAAATAATATAAAAAACGATCATTTATAATTATACACTTCGTAACTCCCAATCTAAAATAATTTACTCATACATTATAAAAATAGCATACAAAGTATAGGCTACAATTGTAATTCTAGCCAGCCACCGGCGTAGCTCAGTCGGCTAAGGCGCTTGCCTGCCGATTCGTAGTTGCTTTCGGGCGCGGGTTTGATTCCCGCTTGAGCTGATTACGTGGTTGGGTTTTTTACGAGGTTTTCACCGACCGTAAGGCAAATGTCAAGTAATCCATGGTAAATCCTCGGCCTCATCTCACTGTCACCAATCCCATCGACGCTAAATAACCTCGTAGTTGATACAGCGTCGTTAAATAACTAAGGAAAAAATTCTAGCCTTATTATAACAAATAACAATGAACATTTTCATTCTATCAAAATAAATACTTCTTTTAGGTTCAGAAAAAAAAAAACAATATTTGTACTCTGAAAATATTTATTCTACATCACAAGACGTTACTGGAGCAAATCTGAAATATGATACAGAATATCTCACTATCATCAAGTGAACAACTACTTTGTCAATCTAATAGTGTATCTCGTATGTGACGTATAATATTAAACCCATAATTGTTTTCAAGAAAATTTTTCATTTCTATTGTAATGACAGCTAGGAAGTTCGTATCGTAATTCTGACGTTGATCTTGGACTGTAACGTAACCGAATGCATAGCGGTACGAGACGTCAACATTTAACGAAGAATAATCCGGGAAAAATAAACGTGTTACTCACTCCTGTTTGCGTAATCATATTTAGTAACAAATGAATTTGCTTTTTTTGGAATCATGCATAATATTGTTCGTTGTTTAGTCAACTGTCCGAAGACAGGTCTGAACCTCACAATTGATCCCAAGAAGACACCACTTATGAGATAACTAGGCCAGGATATAATGGGGTAGGGTGACCAATTCCTTTTCCCCTCCATTGCATACATCGCCGACTAGCTATATATTGCACTAATCAGACTTCAGATGCATACAAATAATTTGTTCTTCCTCTGACACATATCGATGCAGAATATTACCGGTACGTAAATAATGCAATAATAACAGAATATTAATATGAATTAACAATATTCTTCAAAGTATTCACGACTCTACACAGCTCCACAGAATGCCACTATGCGTTGTTTATGTGAACATACTGTGTATCATCTGTAGCGAACGGGAGCAGGGCGAAACGCGGCTGACATCTATACTCCTCGCTGTGCTTTACTGAAATCTACTGTTTTGGTACGAATTTCCTACATACGATAACAGTGTATTCTGATGAGTAGGGACCGTATTCTGTCCCAGGGAGTACGGAGATAGGATTAGTTGAACATTGACTATATTGGCGTGACGTCATTTTGGCGAGTGAGACAGATACTATGAGGGAACTTGTTTGTTCTGCAGTTGACGTTCTATTAATGATTCAAAACTTCACCTTGGAGAATGTTAAAAGTGCATTAGTATCAAAATTGCAGCTGAGCAGAGCATAGGTTATTATGAAACTAAGAAAAAGAAACCGTGGTTTGATGAAGATTGTTGCATGGTAGTAGAAAGAAGGAAACAGGCAAAATTGAAATTCTTACAGGGTCCAGTTGAGGAGAAGCGAGATAATTATTTCAATGAAAGACGGGAAGAAAGTCGTACACTTAGGAATAAAAAGAGAGGTTACTTGAAGGAAAAACTGAATGAGGTAGAAACAAATAGTAAGAATAAAAACATTCGAGATTTATATAAGGGTATAAAGGAATTTAAGAACGGATATCAGCCAAGGGTAAACGTGATCAAGGATGAGAATGGTGACTTGCTTGCAGACTCTCCATCAATCCTAAACAGATGGAAAAACTATTTTGCGCAACTACTAAATGTACATAGGCCAAATAGAAATGATCGGGACGAAATTGAAATACAAACTGCTGAGCCATTTATACCCGAACCCACGCTTTCAGAAGTCGAAATTGCGATAGAAAATCTGAAAAAGTACAAGTCTCCAGGTATCGATCAAATTCCAGCAGAATTAATACAAGAGGGTGGAAGTGCATTATATAGCGAAATTTATAAACTTGTACTTGCTATTTGGGAAAAGGAAATTGTACCAGAACAATGGAAGGAGTCCATAATTGTACCTATTTTTAAAAAGGGGGACAAAACCAACTGTGGTAACTTTCGAGGAATATCACTTTTGTTGACGTCGTACAAAATTTTGTCGAATATTCTTTTGGGAAGATTAACTCCGTACGTAGATGAAATTATTGGGGATCATCAGTGCGGTTTTCGGCGTAATAGATCGACTATTGATCAGATTTTTTTGTATTCGACAGATAATGGAGAAAAAATGGGAGTGTAAGGGTACAGTACATCAGTTATTCATAGATTTCAAAAAGGCATATGACTCGGTTAAGAGGGAAGTATTATATGATATTCTTATTGAATTTGGTATTCCCAAGAAACTAGTTCGATTAATTAAAATGTGTCTCAGTGAAACATACAGCAGAGTCCTTATAGGTCAGTTTCTATCTGATGCTTTTCCAGTTCACTGCGGTCTGAAGCAGGGAGATGCACTATCACCTTTACTTTTTAACTTCGCTTTAGAATATGCCATTAGGAAAGTTCAGGATAACAGGCAGGGTTTGGAATTGAACGGGTTACGTCAGCTTCTTGTCTATGCGGATGACGTGAATATGTTAGGAGAAAATACACAAACGATTAGAGAAAACACGGAAATTTTACTTGAAGCAAGTAGAGCGATCGGTTTGGAAGTAAATCCCGAAAAGACAAAGTATATGATCATGTCTCGTGACCAGAATATTGTACGAAATGGAATTATAAAAATTGGAGATTTATCCTTCGAAGAGGTGGAAAAATTCAAATATCTTGGAGCAACAGTAACAAATATAAATGACACTCGGGAGGAAATTAAACGCAGAAGAAATATGGGAAATGCGTGTTATTACTCGGTTGAGAAGCTTTTGTCATCTAGTCTTCTGTCCAAAAATCTGAAAGTTAGAATTTATAAAACAGTTATATTACCGATTGTTCTGTATGGTTGTGAAACTTGGACTCTCACTCTGAGAGAGGAACATAGGTTAAGGGTGTTTGAGAATAAGGTGCTTAGGAAAATATTTGGGGCTAAGCGGGATGAAATTACAGGAGAATGGAGAAAGTTACATAACGCAGAACTGCACTCATTGTATCCTTCACCTGACATAATTAGGAACATTAAATCCAGACGTTTGAGAAGGAGCAGTGCATGTAGCACGTATGGGCGAATCCAGAAATGCATATAGAGTGTTAGTTGGGAGACCGGAGGGAAAAAGACCTTTAGAGAGGCCGAGACGTAGATGGGAAGATAATATTAAAATGGATTTGAGGGAGGTGGGATATGATGATAGAGATTGGATTAATCTTGCACAGGATAGGGACCGATGGCGGGCTTATGTGAGGGCGGCAATGAACCTTCGGGTTCCTTAAAAGCCATTTGTAAGTAAGTAAGTAATAAAGATTGATACTATGATGACGTTTCCTACAATTTAAATCAGTGGCGATTCCTCCATGAAGGATAAGAGGGTGATCCTACAGTTTAATTTCGTGCCTCTGAGGATAGAAAATATTTTAAT
The DNA here is from genome assembly GCF_040183065.1 of Periplaneta americana. Lineage (NCBI taxonomy): Eukaryota > Metazoa > Arthropoda > Insecta > Blattodea > Blattidae > Periplaneta > Periplaneta americana. Next base: position 76,938,098 of record NC_091132.1, read on the forward strand.
TACAGATTTTGATTTTTAATGCATTCCAACGTAAGAATTTTTTTAAAACTTCCACTTTCTGCCCTGAGTTGTCGCCACTGCACATCTCAGATCTTAGGAGTACTTTCCGAGGAACCATTCAAATGTACGGTTTTTTTTAGCAGTGAAGTTAAGGACAGAGGAGAATGCGGAGGAGTTTGGTTTGACTTTGAGGATGTGACCGCGTATCCTAATACTACGACCCTTCTTTCTGGGTGGTGGAGTGGAAACCCTATCAGAGACTACAATACAAATTTTCAAGTATCCTTGTAGCCTCCTTAAATTCAGTTCATTGGTCATTTTAAAAGAATAGAATAAATGAAATAATAAATAATTTAAAATTATATAATATAAAAATAAAATGAATAAAAAACAAAATTGCATAAAAATAAAATAAAATAAGCTAAAATAAAACACAAGAATTAACAGGACTTTCAGATGAGAGAAAGAATATCTGAAGTTGGATTTGATCATTTAGAAGAATTAATTGCGCATGCTCTATTATTATTATTATTATTATTATTATTATTATTATTATTATTATTATTATTATTATTAGTTTCTGTCTTGGTCATCAGTTGTCAATCTCATATCCTACATACAAAAATATCACCAGTCGCCACTGATTTAAATTTATTGATACTGGCAGAGTTAAGACCATAAGGCCTTCTCTTTCACTAAACCAGTATAAAATGATTCATGTCAAATATAAATAACATCAATAAAGAAAACTATGTAATAATAATAATAATAATAATAATAATAATAATAATAATAATAGTAGTAGTAAGAATAAAATGTGTGTTTAGTTGCATTTAATTCTAAAGTGTTAAACAAATACAAGTAGGAGAATTGATGTATTAAAAATAAATTTAATATTCTAGAAAAGTGATATTTGAAAAAAAGATCATACTCTAGAGACGAAAGTCTTTCTGACAATCGGCTTTTGAAAGCATTAAATGTCTGACAGCCCTTTACACTATGCATACTGAAATACGCTATTCTAGCTATTACACTACCATAAAGAATGAAGGCTTACATTATCAAACATTATTTACACTAATATACACAACTTACAAAACAAGTAGACTATAGTTTAATGAAATAAAATATCTTGCATTACAATACACAACACTGTGCATAAGCTTAATGTTGTAAATAATGTTCGATTATTGTAGGGCCGCATTCTTTATTGTAGTGTAAATAGTAAAAATAGCGCATTATAGTGTACATAGTTTAAATAATTTAAATTGTAATTATTAGTGTAAATTGTTAAAGTGGTCCATGTTTTGTCCTGCCCCACTTGACGAAGCAAGAGTAATGTGAGCCGTCAGTCAAGTACTTCGCTTGCTAGACGCGAGCTCATAGTTCACTTAAAAAATCCAGCAATACTTAAATAATCTTATAGCCTACTGAAACAAAATACTGTCCCTATTGATGAGAGATACATTTCTACAAGTAGCGCGTAGCCTATTATTACGACTCAACGGCGGATAATATCGAACCAGTCAGTGCAGCTCCTGGACTGTTGCATAAAATTGAGGCGCATCTTCGACAACTATTCAAATAAATTAACTTTTAATACAATTACAGGAATGATCCCGGAACTTACGTCTCCTTCTTCTTCTTCTTCTTCTTCTTCTTCTTCTTCTTCTTCTTCTTCTTCTTCTTCTTCTTCTTCTTCGAAGAGGTAGCCCTAGTGACTTTCAAAATATTTTTTTGATCTGGGGAAATTGGTCAAGTTTTATAAATATGTGTCAAATATATGTGTATAAATAACTGAACTCTTCAGACACTTAAATAATTGTTTATGCTCGACCATGCCGAAATGTAGTAATTATACACCTGGTAGCAGTCCTTTAATGCATGTCATTAAAGTACACCTACTCATTAAAGTACAGGTGTTCAGCCAATGACAACTCAGCTTACAGGTGTTCAGACAATGACAAGTCAGCTTTGTACCGTTATAAAACCGCAAGTATCGATTATTCTCGGATATGCAATCGAAAGAGAATTAGCGAAAAGTCACGGAGGCTGAAAATCCAATACTGTCGCAGAAGGTTATGTTCTGTTACTATAATAATTAGCGTTAATTGTAAATAATATTCAAATAAATTCAATTTGTCATCTCGTTTTTCAATGTCGAATTCAATAATCAAGGTTATATCAAGTTTAACGGGATTACATCAAGATCAATGACATTATTGTTCCTCGGAAAAAATCAATACTTTCGCGTCTGCGCACATCTCACAATTCACGACCTAGAACAAGGTCACTTCCGATCTTGTCAGATACAAATAAAATGTATACATCTGAATAATTTCAAGTTAGAAATATGGTCGAGCATAAAAAGTCGTATGAAACGTGCCTATAATGGTAATTAAGATGCTCGTATGAATATTATGAAAGTCGCTTGCGCTCGTTTCATAAATATCCACACTTGCGTCTTAATTACTATCATTATAGGCTCGTTGCATAATGTACTATTACGTAACTGGGACAGAAAGTGATACTTTTGTGTACGAATGAGACGTTTACGGACAAGACTTAATCGAGTCCGAAATTCCGAAACGAGCGAGCAAAAGATACTTTCGTACTAGTTACGTACAATATTTTTTGGCATAACTACATGGAAATTCTTTGTGATGTAATCAACTTATTAAATAAATCACAGACTATTGAGATTTTTGTACGCCAGTGGTCACGGCCTACTAGGTAATGCTATTTTGTCTTAATAATAGGTCTAGTTATGACGTCATGATTGTTGTGTAGCTATAATATTGTCTTTATAGTAGGCCTAGGTCTAATTATAACGTCATAAAGTTGTTTAGCCTACAGTATATATTATTTTTGTTCCTGTAAATAAAGCTAAATAAAATTATTATCTGTTAGCATTTTTAGTAGACTAGGTGACTAGGAGGTACTGACTACAATTTCTGTGTTCATAGTGTTTACGACGTGTTGATATTGTGACGTGATGGTTTTCCTAGTTTTCATAATGTTTCGTTATAGCTGTTTATATTACTATGACAACTTTGCGGTATTCGTACAGAAAAATGAATCGTAACAATGTTTTTGTCGTACGAGTACGGCAAAGAAAAACTTTCTAACCAATTATGTGTTATGAAAAACAGCAGTTTTCATGTAGGTGTGCCAAAAATTATCTTTCCAGGAGTGAAGAATTGGAGATCCTATCTTTAATAGTTTACGAGTAATCTTTCTCTAAAAAGTTTACTGTCGGAAAAATACATATTCTATTACATTCAACGTTTAATAACATGAAAAGTATTTTACAAAAGAATCTGAAATTGTGCAGAAATGAATTTCTTTGTAATATATTCAGAGCTGCGACAAAATCTACCTAGACAAAACATCAGCGTACGTAGAACTCGGGGTAGCAAGGCAAAACCGGAGGTGGGTTACTGCAGTGGGTGGATAGAAGGGGTAGGTATACATTGTACACTACCAGTAGGCACATCGCTTCCATAGTGAATGGTAGTGCATCGATATTCGGAACTGATGGCCAGGGACAGGTATTTATGGAGATTAATTTTACCATTTGTGTTTTTTAATATTTGTGTTGGCGGAGATTGTTGGCGGAGATTAGTGGAAATTGTGGAAAATACAATTTTTTTGGAATTGAAGTATTAACTCAGTATGAATATTACTTTACAAATAATTAACATTAAAGGTTCGTTGGATTCTGGTAAAGGTGCGGTATGGTCAAGAAGAAAAAAGATTAATTGCAGTACTGTAAATATTATACTGTGGTGAAACATGATGATATTGAATACTTTTGCCAATATTATATTTGTTTTATGATGTTGATAACACTACAACTTAGGTTGATTTACAAGAAAATATATATTTTCCCTTGAAATCCGCTATAAAACGACGCAATAGTAATTATTCGTGAATGTGTTCACATTTCGCTATTATAACTCCATTTCGCGATTGTTTTATTCGCATATTATTAATCAGAATCGCTTAATTCGTAAAAATAAGTAAAAATCTATTGTACAGGGACATCATTTTATTTTTACTTCAATTTTTATTGTACCTGAGTTTTTGAACGTTCTTCACTCCCACCCCTTCTACTAGTATACTTCCAACCGTTCACGACACAGAGCTGAGGGCGCGTAAGCAGTACTGAGTTACTGAGTATAGTACGTTCCAGAAATATGTTCGCGTTTTTCAGTGACGAAACAGCTTTCAATATTGAATCATATTTTCGTACAGGTACTGTCGTCCGTTTGCCTACGTCGCATCCCGGTTTCCCCCACCTGCTTCTGTTCGCCCCTCTGTTAAGTCTAGTAGCTGGTCTTTCTTAGCTCTTTTCTGAAAACATTTTCTGTTAGGAATTGAACGCCTACGTAATATTATACAACTGCTTAAATTAACGTAAATAAAAGGGCCTCGTTAAGTAAACTGTCACGTGATTTTCCCTCCTTCCATAACCCTGCGTCAGAACCACTTGGACAGACAATAGATAGCATGTCTGAGTAATTTTATCTTTTCGGATTGGGCAGAAGTGAAGATTGAATTTAAAGTACGTAAGGTACTCTTTTATAGAGTAGGTACAGAATTATTTCAACATGAGTTACTCGTACGAAGGACGAAACTGGTAATTGTAATTAGGTACAATAGTCTATAGTGCGATAATATGCACAAAAGAACTGAAGCCTGTATCGAAATGAAAGGCCACTATTTAAAAAAATGTGTTTAAATATCCATATTATGATTATTTTTCAATTTAACTTCATTCTCTATATTGTAGCTAATGTGCTGTAACAGTACAATATACACTGCATAATTAATACGTCCGAATGGATAGCTCAATTCGTGAGTAAAAACACTAAGTGTTAATACATTACTGTATTTTGATTAAACAAAAACCTAATGAAAATTATCAAACTCAAAATTGCGATATTTCCTAGTTTACATAAATGGATAAACTACTTTTCTTCCCTCCTATACCTAGTAAAGTGATTTGTATTTTACGCCAGTATCATTGAACTCCAGTCGTGGAAGGGGTAGCAAACGGTGTTTCCTGTTTCAATCGTTAAGAGAAAGGTATAGCCAGGTTGATATTAAAAATGTCAGTAAAAATAAAATGATGTCCCTGTATATCTTTTATGTCGTGATTTTCAAGATCTCCATAAATACCCGCCCCTGTTGATGGCGCATCATACTCTATATGTTAAAAGCGGCAAGAAACTAGTAGAATATCACTTCAATCGCACTTACAATGTTTGAATTAGATTTACATCATTCAGTAATTACTAAGATGTCCAATATGATACGCTATTGTGTATCTGAAGGGAGTATCATTGTTTACGTGACGTACTACAGCACCATCATTTGTTTTTAAAGTGTATGGTGGAAGTGCATGCAACTTGATGTCAAAGTAGATTTTTTCGCAGCTCTGTACTTTTTACTTTAGTTGGTTATTTAACGACGCTGTATCAACTACTAGGTTATTTAGCGTCGATGAGACTGGTGATAGCGAGATGATATTTGGCGAGATGAGGCCGAAGATTCGCCATAGATTATCTTGCATTCACATTACGCTTGGGAAAAACCTCGGAAAAAACCCAACCAGATAATCAGCCCAAGCGGAGATCGAACCCGCGCCCGAACGCAACTTCAGACCGGCAGGCAAGCGCCTTAACCGACTGAGCCACGCCGGTGGCTGCGCAGCTCTGTTTATTACTTGAAAATTTAAATAGTGCGATTTTTTTATGTCCGATTTGACAAGGAATTTCCCATTATCTGACTGGCGTCTGTAGTTGAAAAGGGTCCTTAAAGAAATACAAATACTTCTTATGGTCTTATCTCATTACAGTTGAAAAGAAGTCGGTATAAATAGTCGATCTCTTTTCAACCATTGTAAGTCCGCCGCGGTAACTCTGAGGTAGCATACGCGCTGTCTATTCAGAAGATCCGTTGTACGATTCTCGGAATGGGCAATGGAAGAAATGTATCTTCCGTCTACGGACTGGTTGTTCGTTGTCTTGTGATTGTCCTGTGATGTCTCTATGGTGGTCTTGCGTCGTGATAATCCCATATCCAGGGAGACTCGCAGTGTGTGAATGCGTCTAGTTTCGATTCACAGAAAATATCCTCCTGCCCTAAGCCGCATAGGCTTGTAAGTTTGTAAAGCAAGGGAATGTATAGGTAGAATGTTTTATTTTCGCTGGCGAGTTAAGGCCATAAAGCAGTGATCGCCAAAAGCTGTGTCGCGACACATGCCCCTGTCTCCACTCAAGCGTAACCATAGCATCATACCCCCACCCTCTGTTTACAGCCATCACTTCGATATAAGTAAAGACATTTATTAGCAGCGGACGTACGCATATAATGTTACAAGTGTGTATGATAATATGTTTCGATGTCTTTTCGAAAACAGATAATAAGTAAAAACTTAATTTTAAGGAGCATGGAAGGAAAAGTATTTATTTTGTGCAAATGGCAAAAATATGAGATACTTAATTTGTTGTAAAATTTTAAATGAAGTATAAAAGAACAATGTACAGTTTCCCTGGAAAAGGATTAGACGATTGAATATTCCTAAGTCTCAGATGTAAGACACTTCGCATGATCGGAGACCAGAGCACTGATACACAAGATAACGAATATTGAGTTACTTAAATTCAGGTTACTTGGTTTGTTACCAGCATCGTTCCGAAATTCACTTCAAAAACTGCAAAAAATATGATAATATTACGTAAATGAAAGATAAATATATACTTAAATCGTGTAGTTAAATCGACAATGGACTTTCATGACTAAATCCGCACAGAAAGGAAAGCTTTCATGTCGTTTCAATAGCTCAGACGGTAAGACTTCTGCGTGTTGTGTAGAAGAGTGCGAGTTCGATTCTTAGTCTACACAACGATTTTTTTGTCTAAATAACGTTGAAATGAAATATCTAAGTAACGTTGAAATAGAGTTTTAGAAAGTCCTGAGATTAAGTGTTAATGATCGCAAACAATACAAAATTACAAGTTATAATATTATGAACGTTAATCTAATGAATGCCTTTATACACACATATACAATGTAAATGCATTTATATATTAAAAACTAACAATTAAAATAAAATTAAAAAATATATGTAATAATAGACAAACTTTTACAAAGGTTTAGAGTTCTTAGGCTGTCATTTGTTGAGTAATTATTACAATATTTTATTAATAGCTTTCCCATATGTGTAAGAAATGCACTCGCACAAAACAATTTTTGTTAAAAGTACGGCTTTGGATTATTTCATTCTCATCCCTTCAGTTAATTTTAACTATTTTATCTACGTGTTTTCAATAGTGTTTAATTTAATGTGCATTCAATTTTATTCATGTTATGATTGAATGAAAAAGCACTGTTGCAGTTATTGACTAATTACATATATTAATACTTTATTATTAAATGCATCTGTTAAGTAACCAATTGCAGTATCTTTTGCAAAATCTTGAATGTTTAAGTTGTCAATAATATTTCTGTACTATATACTATAATACGTTAAAAGAATTTACAATAGATTTGGGGTCCTCTACTTTATAATCAATGGTTTTAATGAAAAAATATTTTCTTTCTTAGGATATCTACAAGTTTAAATTTAATAATATTCCGAATAAGTTTAATTGCATTATCTGAATTTTGTACTTTTCTATTCAAATATATTCTATTTCCCTCTTTCATAATTTTTGATAAATTACACTGTACTTCTTGCAGTATTTATGAACATGAGGATCATTACATTGCAACTCATTACATATAGATTATTCTTTTTAATACATGAGATTTTGAAGTCCCTGCGTTATCTACATGTTTTTACTTTTGAATTTTTTCACAACATTGAGTGAAGAACATCCACTGAAATGATTATGAAATTAAGCGAAAAATTCAATACATTTACTCTTAATATCAGTAGTACCAGTATCATATATGTTTTTCCAAGATTCATTTTGTAGACATAAATGTAAATAATCACTAGATACAGCATTTACGATCCTTTCTTAGTTTTTCCAAGATTCATTTTATAGACATAAATGTAAATAAATACTAGATACAGCATTTACGATCCTTTCTTGGTTTTTAAATTAATATTTTGAAATTGTTCAGTGACATTGGAAACACTTAGGATTTGTTTATCATGTTCAGACAAAGCCATTGATTATAAGTTCTGTCGAATAGGAATTCAGTCTAATTCTGTGTACAAAACTTTTATCAATGGCTGTGCTACTTCAGCTTGTATGCTGTGGGAAAATGACTCTGCGACTAAGATTTCCAATTTCAAGGAGTGAATTTAATTTACTTTTACGGAAAAGTTCCGAGAGATAATCTATGTTTATATCACTACAGATCACAAATTCCATATGAGATTTCTAAAGTCTTTTCTTTACAAATTCAATGTTGGCTATAAATATTAATAAATAATGTAAGAAATATGAATGATTATAGTTAGAAGTCTGATTTACATTACAAAAAGCAAGAAGTTACATTCCTCGGCAAGATTCGAACTTTCGATGATGGTTTTGTCATCCAATGCACAACCACGGACCTATTCAATGCTTATGTTAATAACCTACAATTTAGCTGTAGCAATGTGGTGTCATAACTTGGGGTTTGTTTACTTAATGTAATTAGATTTAATTTGATTAGTTTCGCAACAATTGGACTTCCTGTTATATCCTGTTATTTAGATATTTAATTTAGGGTTGATTTATTAACTCTTACTACGCAAGATGCCTCTTATTTCAATAATTCTATATCACGTTAAATAGTCATTGTCTACACTAAAGTATTATCGTCATTCCTTATTTCTCATCGTAATGGCGAACCGACATGACATGAGACAGCGAGTTATAGCTCTAGTTGAGGCTGGATATGGGGCTAGATCTGCTGGCCGTTTGGTCGGTGTACCTGGAAGTACAGTCGAGAGGTGGGTTCATCGTTACCAAAATTTAGGGGAGGTCGAAAACTGCCCTATTCTTGGGCGTTCGCGGATTTCTTCATTGGAAGAGGATGTTCTCTTATTCGAGACAGTTCGACAGGAGCCTTTCTGACTACTAACGAAATAAGAGCAGCATCTAACTTTCCCCGCTCTTCACAGACTGTGATCAGCAGGTTGAGGAACCGCGGTATTAAGAGCCGGAGGGCTGCGCAAATGGAAATATTGGGGGGAAGCACAAGCTGTCGAACGTCTTGCCTTCGCTATCATTCGAGTGGATTTCGATTGGAGAAATGTAATTTTCTCCGACGAAACAACCATCTCGAGTGATTACGAAGGTCCTGTCCGTGTCTATCGTGAGGATGGTCTCCGACATGACCAGCGCTATGTGCACCGACGTGAAAGATCGGGTCGCTTTAGCATATCGTGTTGGGGGTGGATGTCTTACGATGGACCTGGCGTTATAGAACGCATCGATGGTCGGTTTAATGCGGGAACTTACGAGCACATTCTGAAAAATATATTCCTTCCCTCCGACCGAGAACGTTTTCCCGAAGGAACATTGCTGTTCCAGCAGGATAACCATCCCGTGCACTATGCCGCAAGCATTCAAAGATGGTTTCAGAGGAGACCCGAGATCGAAATAATTAATTGGCCTCCGAAGTCACCTGATTTGAATGTCATCGAAAATTTATGGGCGGAATTGAAAAAGAGAAGGATAGCCACCTATGCCCACCGACGCCCTCGAAATCGAGACGAATTGTGGGATCAAGTTGTTGACACCTGGGAAGATCTCGCCGGGGATTAGAACTTATTCCACAATTTCATGACATCCATGCCGGATCGACTTAGAGCTGTAATAGAAGCTGATGACATGTGGACAAGATTTTAAGTTAACAGGTCTCTTTTAGTTTCTTATGATTTTTGGTTGAGGAAGAATACTTTTAACTTCCAAGTAAGATTTATTTTTTTGACGAGGTTCAGCCCACTTGTAAGGCCCAGAAATTGGGCATAAATTATTCCATATTTTTCGACAAATTAGACAGTCGAGGAACTCTGAACAAATTAATTACACCTCAATAAAAAAAAAGTTTTACCCGGGATCGAACACGAGACGTTGCGGTTATACAGTGGAACCGACACGCTACTATATGAGCTACCGAGACAAGACAGTGACAGAGCAGTCCAGAATGTAGATCCCTTAGCAGGCATTTGCCATTCGGTACAGTGAAGCAATGATATTTTGTGACTCGAGCTATGTTGTGAAATCCTGGCCTTAAATGGCAGTCTTCTTCGTGATCCTTATTCTGGTCCTTGTCCTTGTTGTAGTACTTGTAACAATTCTTGTACTATTTGTCATGGTATGTATCGTTACGTCGATATCGAGTGAACCGCGCTGTAGAACTTTAACTTCCGACGACCAAGAATCGTCTCATTCATTTTCAGGGTAACTGTACGTTGTCATTATTTTTCTTGTTATGAAGACTACCACGCCCTTACCTGCAACTTGAATAATAAACGAACAATAAAAAAATAACGGCTTCTATGTCTTAATCGGGGTAAAATACATCGACGTTTTTTTTTCGGCGTATGTAGTGTAATTTGAATATTTCATTAATAAATAAACAATAAAAAGTACTGGCTTCTGTGTTTTAATCGGTGTAAAATACTTCCACGTTTTTTTCTACGTATGAGTGTAATTTGAATATTTCATTAATAAATAAACAATAAAAAATATCGACTTCTATGTCTTAATCGGAGTAAAATACTTCAACGTTTTTTTGAAGTATGTAGTGTAATTTATAACTTCGTGACCAGTCTGGTACGTTTTTCTAATTTCAAATATCTGCTGATGTAAAGTACACGTTCTTTCTATGGTAAATAAGAAAATAAATTTATTTTATTTTATTAATAATACAAAAATAATTAATAGGAGGATAAAAAATTAACATGGAAAAAAGTATGTGTAGTTAATAAGTAGAAGAATATTATATTGCTCTCGTTTTTTGGTCACAGTCCGTCTCTGCACTGTTATTCACTGCATTACCTGAGGAGATACCCACTCCACCCCTCTCCCTGCGATAGTGGTGTGCGGGTTGCATTTCTATTACGTCACAATTTCGTGGTGTTTGGCAACCACTGCCATAAGGCCTTCTCTTCTACTCAACCAGCTTTAACCCTTGCAATGCCAAGCGGAGTATTCTGGCTATCCCAGCTATAAAATTAGTGTATAAAATCTGTGTGCCCTACAACAGGCATTTGTGGCTTTGTGGTTTTGTTAAATAAACTTCTCACATTAAAACAATGCATTGTATACTTATTGCTTTCTATTTTTGTTAGTAATATTGTTTAAAACCCGCTTGGGGTAGTCCGATTACCCCGCTCGGTATTGTATGGTATGTTTTCTTCCTATTCTAGGAAATTTGTCATATTATTCGTAAATTTTATTTTAATTGTGTTTAAGTTGTGCCGACTGACGGAGGGACGGACAGACAGATTGACGGAGGGAGAGACGGATGGAGAGACAGACATACAGTTAGATAGACGGACACAAGGACGGACAGACGAACACATGGACGAACGGACAGACAGGCAGATGGAAGGATAGACGGACAGACGGACAGAGGTGCTGACGTATGGATGGGCGGACAGACGGACGGACAGAGGAACGGATGGACGAACAGACTGACTGACGGACGGACGGACAGATGGACACATGGACGGACGGACAGCCGGACGGACGGACAGAAGAACGAGCTATAAACTTGCTAAATAGAAAGCTGTGCGTATTAGGAAGAGTGAGATAGAGATACTATACCGCACTCGGTCTACTAACGGAGGCATCTTGCGGCAACAGTGTACTAGCCAAGACCCGTAAGACCAATGCTTTTTTCGTAAGGTGGAATCACAGTCTACTATATACAGTCATGAAGCTTGAGTTTTGAGGGTGCTAGAAACAATAGACTGTGACGGTACTATTTTGCATTGCCTGTAATGAGGCAATATTAGCGATCCTAGTGGTGAGCAACTATCTAATGTTTGCATATTTACTACGTATTGAACTTCGCGACTGTATATACTAGACTGTGGTGGAATACTTTATAGGAGTGCATCCTCTTTGCCTTACCTTCGTCCTGCGTGTAATAGGCAATGACCTTGCTCATGTATACCACATGATCAAGGAGTCCTGCTAGTTATGCAGTGATTCAAATCTTCACAAGACTAGGCCTAATGATTGAATGAGACAGAAGTTCTATTCCTTGAAGGTAGGCTATATGATGGTGGTGCTGGTTGCGTTCATAATTTTGTTTTTGAATTCATATTTACTTACCTTATCGGTGACCATCAGAGGTGAGACATATGAACGAAACTTATATAATAATGTATCTTAATCGGAAGAAAATCTACGAGTATATGATTAAAGGATAATAGTATTAAAAATAACACTTCAGATCATCTTCATGATATAGTGTACAAATATCCCATTCCATTTGCGACATAATGACATAATTTTATTGTTCTTTAATATCAATCTGGGGCAAGAATTTATGAAAATCAATTTTTTCGAAAACAAATTATTACTAGAATAAATTGTTTTTAACAAGTTAAAGACATTTAGTTGAAAATACATTTGTATTCATTTTGTTTATTAAGGTGAGATTAACTGTTCTATACCACCAATGTTAAATTTAATAATTTAAAGACTCATTATCTCAGGAATTACTGATGATATCGTACTGAATTTTTAAAGGATTAAGATACAAGATTCCTAAGCAAACTGACACAGATTTATCAGGAAATATAAGTTGTAAAAAGATATTTGAGCTTTTAAATCTGCAGTACTTGGGAAAAGTGGCATAAGTCAGTTTCCACATTTTTTTTTTGTTAATTTATTGACAACTTACGGAACATCTGCTCGCTTGGGAAAAGAGACATAAGTATTTCTCAAAATTAGAATAATTCATACAGAAGAAAATCAAATCGACATAAACCAGTGTGAAGACAATTTTTTCCTTCTTCTGTAAAATTAGCATTTTTGACTTGTGCTACTTTTCCCGAGCACTACAGAAATAATGTTGATTTTGTTTTCTTATTTTTAACTAAAATATTTTTTCTCATCAAAATATCAGGTATTCATCACTTAATATGCCTTCATTTAATTAATAAATTGTTGTCAACATGTGTTTAAAATTTTATCTTTGTATAGTGTGTAGTTCCTGAGAAAAATGGGTTTTAGCATAAAAATAACGAAATATCAACATCATTTTAAAAATTCAAATCTTTTCATAAGTTATATTTATTCATAAAATCTGCGTAAATTTGCTTAGACACCTTATACTGTATTTTCATTCCGTAAAACTTTCAAATATATCTTCATATAATGAGTCAATTAAAAAGCAAATTGAAAATTGGGGCATTATAAGATATGACAGTTAATCCCCCCAAATATTATGTATAACAAATCCACTAGCTTTTTGTAAATAGCCAAACATTCCTTAGTATATTTTTCATCTATCACGTCTGTACTTTGTATCGTAAACCTGTGACATTTGTTATATTAAAATATATTCATTTATGCTATGTCTTATTCTTGTATATTAGATAAGATAAATTCATAATAATATATTAATATTTCCCTGCGAAATAATTGGTACACACAGATAATTCACAAAAATGCCAACAATTTTAGTTTAGATAGTCGTTAATACTTTTATTTTTATAAAATTGTCTACATTATAAATATACAGATTGTATCTTGAAATAATATCCAAGATTGAATGACCTCTGAAATAAACTTCTTTCTAACATTTCAATTTTATTTTATTTGGTAATAAACGATAAATGTATTGTTGGGTAAATTATTATTATTATTATTATTATTATTATTATTATTATTATTATTATTATTATTATTATTATTATTATTATTTGAAATGTTTTTGAGTTTATATATAGTTAAAGTAATGTAAATATTTTTACGCCTGTCTTAAGATTTTGAGAAAATTGAAAATCAATTCCAATTTTGAGTTATAAAATATATGTTTTATGAGAATAATAAGTTTCTGAGGTGTTGGCAAAATTAATACCTTTCGGATTGAAAACTGGATTTCTAAACACGATGTAAAAGGAGCAGAGGAAAATATATGCACCACGATATTTTATATTCTTTATTTTAAAAGTCTGTGTTTTATTTCCGTTCATGCATCTCAGGAGACAAAAAAAAAAAAGAGTGCCACAGATGTAGAATTTATTTGTAGTTAACAGGATACTCCACTAAAAATGACAACTTTTTTCTAATATTTTTTTCAACCCAATTTTGAGAGCATGTTTACTATGTAAAAGACTAACAAAATCCAAATTTTGAACTCCCAAATGTTTTTGGCTTTTGATTTTTTATAGATCTCAATTATTAAGCTTCTTTTTTTTATTACATTCACAAAACATAGGAAAACATTTCTATGCATTAATTTTATAAAATATCTTATTTATTCACTTTGAAATTGTTTTTTTTTTTTTTTGGAAATTCTAAAAATTTTTTTTCCTATAATTAATGAAAAAATGTTAATAAAAAACTAGAATTTCTCACAAAACAAATGCATAGAAACATGCAGCTACCTCATAAATATTTGCAGTAAAAATTTCATCCAGATTGATTGATATTTGGCATAAAAAATTGGTGTTGAATAAAGAAAATTAAACTTACGGAAAAATTGATTTCAAAGTAAAATGAATATTTATGTAAATTAAAATTCTCTTACGCTACATTCATCTAGTAACTTCAGGAAGCCAACTTTAGTAAATTTTTCTAGCAACAGTGCATATTTCTGTACAGATTACTGTGCACATTACTGTGGAATCCCGGCCACCAAGTCACTCAACCGAGTGCGTTCCTTGTATAATAGCATTTGATTTAATAAAATGTCAACATACATGCCCAACTTGGAGTTAGGCTACAAAGGGAAAAACACTGGAGGGGGAGAGTTCGATCCGGTGCCGTGGATTGGACTTCGGCGTAGCTCAATGGTGATAGCGTTTAGTACGTAGAACCAAGGACCCGGGTTCTTTCCCCGGCGCCGGAGCGAATTTTTCTTCTCTAATATTAATAGTTCTTTTAATGCCACGCCCCCTTGTAGCTTTAATTAAAAAAATAGATGTAATTTTAATCAAAATTGAATTAAATCAATTTGGGGTATGAAAATATAAAATCTAAATAAGTGATATAGCCAATAAACATTTTTTGGAAAATGTTCATTGTTTTCAGTAAAGTCTCCCTTTATGTCGATCGACGAAAGACAAGGCATCTCTGGCACAGTTTTTCACGGAAATTCTGTTTACCTATTAAATCTCATTCTTGCAGTAATTGCTCAGTAATTGTCTTCTCATTAGTACAGCTCATTCATTTTGCCAAGCCACTTCCCCACTCTTCCTACAGAGCTGCGCACGAGATCGGATGAGTCAACTTACGAATTATAGGGGAATGGGTTAGTTTTTGCCTTGAACTCTGTAGACACACTCCCGACCTTCCCTTCTACTTTTACCCCCTGTACAGAAATGTTGTTCCCGTACTGCACATCGCGAGTGTCTTGACAAAATGCATGAGCTGTAACTCACAGAACGTAAAACTAGTCGGGCTGCTAGTGAATCTAATTTCCAAGCAAAAGTTCTGAGCTCAAAATGGAATTTGTGATGGAGAGATGAGGTGCCGATGCAGGTTTCCTTAGGAAATTCTCATTTATGCTAAAAATGTTTAATAAATTCTCCATCGTCAATTTATTTTCATTATAATCCGAGCAAATACGTAGTATTGCCTGGCACATAGCAACTGCTGTGTATCTGATTAGCCACTCGAGTTGAATAAATGTTGACAGAGAAAACAGAAAACTCTCGAATTTTCAGTTCAAGATAGTCAGTATACACGATAATATATTAAGTGAACGAATGAAACAAGAAGAGATTTTCAAGATAATGTAATGTTTATACATTTGTTTCCCGATAATTATTACAAATAAACCTGTAATTGAAACTTGTCGTAATATTAATCGAGAAATTGGTTTTTTGTTAACAAAATGGCGTACACAGTTGTTTTTTAAGTTGTATTTATATTTTCTACAATTTACAATAAGTTTCACTCTCGTTCATCCTTTCTCCATACAATTAACTGAACAACGTTGAGCATGCTTTTAGTTTCTTTCGCTCCGCACAAAATTGGTAGAGCCTAAAGGCAAAACTGTATTTATAATATTACGTAATTAAGTACATGATCATTCATCAATAGCTTACAATTTTATATCAATTCATCTGCATTGCAAAAACGCAAAGTAATGCCTTCTCGAAGAAACTCAGAGATGCTTTTCTCACTTATCATTACAGTAACAAAGCAAAGATGAAAAATGAATCATGTCCAGTTCAACATTATAAGATGGTAGAAATGTTTGAACCACAAAGACAACAACGTATACAAAGATTTTGACCTCCTTCACTGTTAACAATCATTACCATTGCTAGCAATCTCACAATCTCTCAGTTTCATCCACGTAAAGACATAAAATAGCGAACACTTTGAAAGCCATTACATTGTTAACGTAACACTCTTGTTTGTACCTTTGCAGATACGTTCAACTGACCGACCCATCCTGATGTTATAAAGTCATCCTCATGGTGAGTTGATTGGCACATTTTATGGACAATTACTTGTAGTTCATAGCAATGTAGAGTTCAAACATTGTATTTCTATTGTTACTTATCTACTAACCAGATACACAATATTTTAAAATGTATGCTGGTTTCTAAAACCTACAGTTATACCTTCCTTAATTCTGCTAGTCTGACAATGCGAAGGTTTCCATTTCTGATGTGAATTCACTTGTAGAACGATGATAGATGTGATATCAGAGTTGTATTTTTGATGAGACAGTTTGGTAATTTTTTCTTAAAGCCTACTCAACAGGATTTTTTATGTGCTGTAAACTTACATTCACTGACTTTTCTAGAGTTGTGGAAACAAATAACATAACAGTACTTTCGGAAAACAATAAGATGTTTATGATAATATATGACTAATTGAAGGGTTCTTTTTTGGAAAAACAACCATAGTCCAAAAGCATAAATTTTCAAGAGAAACAAAAAACTATCCGGTATGAGTGTTGTTGACACTTCCAAGTATGAAATTCATCATGCTATTTCTTGAGATGTTGTAGAAAATTTGAAAAAAAAAACTGTATAACTTATATTGGCCTCATAGAAATACACATGTAAATGTAGGTGAATGTGGACAATGATTGTTTTAAGAAAAAAATTTCTGTTTTGGCTGAAGTATGCCTCTCTTTTAATCTTCTTTTTCTTTATTATATCCTGATTCTTCTCCTTTCGATGTTTACGTTTCTTTCATGGGGATACTTCTGCACCAAAAGACGACTCCAAACCAATACAACAATTCACGTAGGTACTAAAGTATTTTTGTCGCGTACATAAGAAGCAGTACTGGCAATCTACTGTAGTTTAAAATTGTATGGATAAATACTTAAAGTTGACATGAATGGGATATTTGTAAATGCTACCATCGTCCTGGACAATGGCCGTTTTCACAAAAAAAATCTTTGAACTATTCTTGTTTTATGAAAACTGGATAATGGCTGTTTTCACAAAAAGGAGTCTTTGAACTATGGTTGTTTTATGACATAGGAATATGATGTTTTCTTCTGCTAACAACTGATTCAGTTGATGGCCGCTACAATACGCTCACCATATGCTTAATATCTCAAATTTGCATTTTTTGGACCATAGTTTTTTTAATCCTTCAATTGCTCGTGGGCTTTATTCCATCCCCGAGCTGCTATCCGCCCATACATTACGGTAGCGAAGTAACATGTCATATTGAAATTTGTGATGTGCTCCATTACGTGCTATCAAATGGTGAAATAATGACTTCAAACGGAATATCTCACAATACCCTATTTTATTTTATTTTTCTACTACAAAATCACTTATATTTTCCTCTCCAATGTGTTGTGGTTCGCTGTCATACCTACAAGGCACATTTTTTTTTCTTTTTGTTTTTGCCGAGTGCAATACTTTCATGTATAGGTGGCAGGTATATCGCTTATAGATGATAGGATGATAGATGAGAACTAAAGGTAAAAGGTTAATTAGAATTGGTAATGAGGCGGATCGTGACTCTTTGAATCGATATTATCTCAGAATTCGCCTGTAGAGACTTGAGAAACAGCAAAAAAGCCAAGTCACGATAATCGAACTCTGGAATTGAACTCCGAACCTCCCGAGTACAAGGTGAAAATGATAACTATTGCTCGACGCTGCTCGGTAGTCTATTTATTTTTGTTATAGTGCTTAATGTTTTTAATTCATTTTCTATGAGAACTGTATTCCCGAAGTGCTAAATACTACATTTTAAATTTCTTTATTTAATTATTAATTATGAAGTGCTGTTTATTATGATTGGTACTACATTTTACAGAATCTCCTTTCGATGACATAATTTGGGCTATGTATTATTTTAAATTTGGTAGTGATTATTTTCAGACACGTCATAATCTTATTTAACAGTGCGTTGTCCGGTGTAAAGATTGTTCATACTTGGTGCAACGGAACAACGTTTGAGTCTACCGCTGTGGAATAACGGTTTGGAGGTTAGCATGTCTGACCGTGAAACGAGCGAGTTCGAGTTCAAATCCTGGTTGAGACATATTACCAGGTTGAGATCTCTCCCGTGGTTTTCCCCTCAGCCTATTAAGAACAAATAAATGCTCGATAACTTTCGGCGTTGGCTCGTGGACTCATTTCGCTGGCATTATCACCTTCATCTCACTCAGACGCTAGATAAGCATCATAAAATAAACCATTTAACAAAGAATGTTTGTAATAAATAAAAAGCTATTTTAGAGGAAGCTAAATGAAACCGAACAGTATTAAGTAAAATAGATATTGTGGCAATATAAATAATCTCTGGCTCAGCAAATTGTTATATTTAAGCATGATTTATGGCTTCCGTGGTATATCATTAGACGAACGATTAGAGTTCGAATTTTCATACCCGGGACCTAGGTTCATGTTCCATCGAGTCCGAGGGGAATTTGTAAGAGAAAAATACTGTTAAGGATAGATTTATTAGGCTACTCCCGTTTACCTTGCAATATTACATTAATGCAGTAAGCAAGGAGGAACTACAGCACCTTTTGGATGGAGTTACGCAATAGCCCTAATAGACCAACCGACAAAGTGAAAAAAATGAGAGATTCGCACAAAACTGTTGATGGCAGACTAATTTAACTCGGAAAAAATCAAGAATGCAAAATCTGAATTTTGCTGCTATTTATAAGCGAAAATTCATTTATTGCATAAAATTCATTTATTTACTTTGCTTTGAAATATTAATTCAACTGCTGGTCTCTTATTAAAAATCGGCTAGCCTTTTTTGTTATTATTTATGCCATTTTTTTTGTAATGGTATGAATTTTATAACACTTCTTGTGTAAAATGTTTTATAAAAACAGATTTATTTCAAAGGCCAATATCTCGAAACAGGTTTTTGGCGCTTAGTCTCTTATTGCGTAACTCCGTCCATTTTATGTCTCCGCGAGACCATCTTCATAGGACATCGATAGCAAAAGTTTCACAGTACTAATAGCCGTATGCTATCTCAATGTATGGCTGAAACATGAAATTGTTGATATTGCGCATTGAGATGATACAGCTTTCTTGCTTTAACTTTTGTCTGTGTTGCGTCATCATCCTTTTAAACAAAATCCTAGTCGGAACGAATGCTTAAAAAATAATTGAGTGGTTCTCTTTATCACTTAACGTTATACGTTCTACACGAACGACATAGTGTAGGTATAATTAGAAGAGAGGAAAAATTACTTCTACAAGGGATTGAAGTGAAGAAGAATTCCCTACTAAAATCCCTCGTCCTGCTCCCTCGGGAGTAACGACCGTGAATAAATGTTACGAAAAACTCGCCCCATTCATTATGCACGGAATATTTCGTGCAAGTCACGCGAGGTCTGGGAAATAACACAAACATGACTAATAATGAATGACCTTTACTAATGGAGCGGCCGATTCATCAACTCAGAGAGCTCTCATGTGGTTTCCACCTGACCTTTGGACCATTTTAAAGAGGACAAGACTTTGTTACTTTGTACACATTCTCATATAGTCTCTCTCCATATAGATGAAATAATCTTGCTGCGTAATACAGTGTTCTTAAGTTTGACAGCAATAGCGGACTGCCTGACTCGTTTATGTTTCTGGCAATTTTATGGAGTTTTTTCCAGGAGAATTTTAGGATTGTATCTTTGTGTTTCAGGAGGGTACTTATGTTTACAAAATTAGTGAACCTGTGTTAATTTTTCGGCACAAAGTGGACATTTTTGTCTCTAACAACCGGACTGAATATATATGAGCCAAAAGGTACTTCTAGCAGAAGATATGATTATGATCTTCATGGAGACCACAACCGCGTTTCTTATTTCTCAGAGTTAACGATTACTCAAGTACTAGTCACACAGGCTACGTAACGTTGTCATTCAATGCAGGGTGTCATATACAGTTTAAAAATCTATATATATAATTTGAACTGGTAATGGAAATTACGGGAAAACGGCTGAACGGATTTTAATAAATGGCCCCTAATTTTGAAGCTTGGAACTCAACGTTTTTCAGAAAAATATTAGTTTTCAGTGAAATGTCAATTTTTTAACATAATTTTCCTATTTTCCAAAATCCATCTGTCGTCAGTTTTGAGAACTAGCTAATTGCATTTCAGAATAAAACAAAACACATACTACAGTAAACAATATTACACGAAGGCCATGATCTGCAAGAATGCTGACATATTTAGAGCTCAAATTAAATT
The DNA here is from genome assembly GCF_040183065.1 of Periplaneta americana. Lineage (NCBI taxonomy): Eukaryota > Metazoa > Arthropoda > Insecta > Blattodea > Blattidae > Periplaneta > Periplaneta americana. The sequence goes on from NC_091132.1 coordinate 76,958,941, forward strand.
GGTTATTAAAAACTTAACTTATTGAAATAATTTACAAGTTCGATTCTGTGGTGTGTAATTTTCTGGGTACAGCTGTGTATTGGATATTAAAAACTACAAAACTTGAGGTGGCTTGATGACATTATTACCATTAGAAATGAAATATTGTAGTTAATGCCATGATGTGACTATGTTTCATTAATTATACATATTAATGCTATATTGATGATATGAAAGTGAAACGTTTTGGAGTTATATAAGTAGATGTAGAGAATAACTTAAATTAGATTTTGACTTCTATATTTTACTGAGTGGCGGCTATATAGTATATGTTACTGAAAGCTGTAAAACTATTAATGAAGATGATAATATTATTAAAAATTAAATATTTTTATAGTTATTAATCAAGTGGGGTTGGGTCTTTTTCATATATTTAATGGCGTAGATTTAATGGTGTAGATATTTATATGCGTGGTTCTCTTCAGTATTGGCTCGAGAGAGAGTATCTTTCATTATTATGGAAGCAAATAACTTTCAGAATGTCTAGTATTCTTCATTGAAAATAAATCTGAAAAATGTTTATTTGAACGTCAAATGAACTTAGTTTGCAGCATTTGCTGCACAACCCACTAGTATAAATTTAAATGTTAATCGTAATGTTTGTATAGAGGCAATGATGTGTATTTCCGAAGTTTTAATGTCCTCGATTCTGAAAGGAGGTTATCTTTATACAGGGTGTTAAAAAGTATCCAGTATTTTAGAAGGTGCTAGTATGCGTCAGAACAAGAAAACAATGTCTAATAAAGATGGGTTCTACAACACATATTTTCTGAGATCTGAACACTTCTTTATAGGAGGTGCTCAATGTGACGTCCATTCATGGAAATGCATTCCTCCGTCCCTCGGCTTAAGAAATCACGCACTCTTTGAAATGTGTTTTAATACGTTAATAAGAAAGTCCTGATAACGATCCCCAGTTAATCTCTGTGGTAGCACGTATGGTCCTATTATCGCCAAGAACGCCTGGACATAAATTGATTGAGAATCGGTGCTGATGCCTTGTTTCTTCAATTGCATGTGGATTTTCATGTCTACACATGCTGATTACGAAAATTGACAACACCATCTCTGCTGAAGCCAGCTCATATCCGGAACCAGGCTTTTGTTTTCAGTATTCTTGCGACTTATCATTATTCCATGCCAGGGGTGTGGTATGATTATCTGGTAGTCTGCTGTATTGTAGAACAGATAAATGCATTGCCATGAATGGACGTCACATTGAGCATCTCTTATGAAAAAGTGTTCAGATCTCAGAAAGTGTGTGTTGTAGGACCCATGTTTATTAGACATTATTTTCTTGTTTTGATGCATACTATCACCTCCTAAAATATTGGATACTTTTTTTAACACCCTGTATTTTACCAATTTTATTCTCAAGGAATGATATGGGATGCCATAACGTACAGAAAAATATTATCCATTTGTTAGGGACAAAACTGAAAAGCGATTACTTTTGTTTCTGATTGATATTGAACATCGTACTTTTCAATTGGGCTATATGTATGAAAATTATTTTTATTTTTAATTTTTTTTTTGCGAATTACATATTGTAAATATGTTTTGTTACATAAGATACTGTATTACTGATGTACTAAGCTTATATACTTTGATAATATTTAAGTGACTTATATCTTGAAAATTTAATATATTCATTATTATTATTATTATTATTATTATTATTATTAAGTGCGGCCATTTTTAAACTTGGTTGTTTATCAACTGCTCTGTTATTTAGCGTCGATGGGATTGCTGATAGCGAGATGAGATCGAGGATTAGCTAAAGATTACCAGGCATTTGTTTTACGGTTGGAGAAAACCTCGGAAAAAACTCAAACAGGTAATCAGCCCAAGCGGAAATCGAACCCAAGCCCGAGCATAACTCCAGATCGACAGGCAAGCGAAATAGTAGTCAGAAAAATGCCAGTATCTATAAATAACCTTTTAATTGCCCTTTTACAGTACAGTCAATTGCAAGAGAATTTTTAGGATTCACAAAAAAGTGTGCTGCAATAGCTTAATAATTTATGACGGTTCTAATAAATAAAAATTAAACTCTTTTCTCGCTTTCGGAAACGTTTGAGAATCGAAGTTTCGTAATAATGGATTTCTACGTATAGCAGTCAGCAGTGTGATTTTGTTCATATTCTGCAGATATCAGAGGTAGTTTCTGAGCTCAGGTTAAAGGCATACGGGATACATGGCAGAATGCTGTTAAAGGATGTCTTTGACCTTCGTTTACAAAGACGACGTTGTGAGGGAGAGGCAAATTGGCAATTGGGGAGCTCGTCACTGACACTTCTTTTTATGTTAAACGCTGAAATCGGAGAACTGTGTAATTCGCATCTTTCCGATCCGTTTCACACAGATATGAAGCTCGATAGTTAGTTTCCTTTTGTTGGCAGCAGTCGGAAGGAAAAGAGAGACATTTTCAGACCGCCTCTTGGTCGCTATGGTGATTGCATCTTTCAGGAAGGGATTTTCTCTCTATTCGAAAGGGACATAAACGAGGGAGTATGCATATATGCAAATAAATATAACAAATAAGACACGTTCGGCTTATAATAATGATAAATAATCAGAGACTGGAACTTTGGCAGAATACCTTTTTAAATGTGTTAAATCTATCTTCATTTTGAAAGTAAAGCTGTACGAATTATACCTTTGTGATTAAAAATCACAGTTTTATGTTGCCCTTTTCTGCTTTTTTAAATATAAATACTTTTTTGGTTTTTATTTGGTTATGTATCTATCATTTATTAATTCATTATTAAAAATTGCCTACAGTTATATTTTAATTTATTTCTATAACCGCTACAATGAAAGTGACTTCACCGAATGTATATTATTGTCTTTCGGTCAGTTCATATTCTCTTTGCAACAATGAGTGCTGCCGTGCAAAAATGTATAACAGTAAGCGTTTTAATTATCGCTTGTGTTTATTTGAAAGGCAACAATGAGTGCGGGTCTAACGTTATTTTTAACGGTTATTTTTCTTTCAGTTTTCATTGCGACTTGTTGTAGCTAGCTAAATATTTCATATCGCAACATATCAGTGCAACCAAACACAAAAATGCACTTTCCAAGGCTATTGGGAAGAAAATTTCTTTGCTTCCAACAGTAATTGCAACATCGAGTCGAAAATCTCAATTTGCATTCGACTTATGTAAAGCTTTTCTTCCTGCCGAAATCCCTTTGTGGAAAGTGCAAGATTGTGGGTCTAGTGCAAGGTTTTTGTAATTGCCTTTTATTGCGTATTTTAGCTATTTGTGATGCCTTTTTGCCTGCCTATTTTAATGATTCATAATGCCTAAACTTTCGGTCTTTGTAATAATAATAATAATAATAATAATAATAATAATAATAATAATTAGGTATCAGAAGATGCCTTTCTTGGAAATAACGAAATCACATTTTTTTGCAGACTTTATATGTTCTATAAATTTTTCTTGGCATTGGAAAGTGTTGCAATGTTCCCCTCCCAAAAAGGCTCGATTTTCTTGGCCATTGCTGCTGTGAGACACCGTGCACTCTGACTATGAAATCACTCACTATTGGTCTGTCACCTCTCACCACAGTTCAACTGTCGTGTGACTCCTGACACACATGACGTCATTCAAAATTCGTTTCCAGAGATCGGAAACAACCCTCTGTAATTTGAATACTTGTAGGGACTCCTTCAATATATTACTATGTATATCATGTCAAGAAACGACGAAATTATGTTTATTACTACAACCGCATTAAAAGTCTATAGATCAGTTTCTTATTCTGAAATTACGAATTAGCTGCTATCATAGTGAAGTAACGAATATATTGACTTTTAATGTTGAAAACTTAGGTTCAAATAGCCTACTGGCGATTCAGTTTCATAGTCTTCGTCGTCATCATCATCATAATCAATAAAGATGTCATTATCATCACCAGCAGCAGCAGTCACAGTTTAGGCCTAAGTCTCAGCACATTCTGGTATAATGAAAGCTAGGAGAAAAACGGCATTTCTGTCGCTCCGTCTTTAATTTCTTTCCCGCCACTGTTGTCTATTGAGCAGTCAAAGAAACATATTAGAATGATGATTGATCAGGTGTTTATTCATTATAACAATTATCCCATAACAGCGGGAACCAAGATCGTGACTATAAATGACTGATTGATGGCAATTAAGGACTAAGGTCATCATGGGCATTTTTACGACGACAGACTGCGAATATTCTTAAAGTACAATTTATCTTACCAACGTGTAGAATCTTTAATTTTCTTTTTTTTTTTTTAATTTACTGCAGTCTATCCATTAAATAAATATAAATTTAAATTTAAACGTCAGACCAATAACATTGGCAGACCACAACGATCCTGAATTCTAGAAAACAGAAATTTCTGAGTGTTTGAAGAACATTATAAGTGGTGTATAAATTTTGAAAAAAGTAATAGCAAACGTCTTATTAAAACTGAACATTTTGAATTCTGTCCATTAAAAATTGATGAAATACACTACATATTATTATAACAATGAGAAATAAACATATCTAACATTTAAAATGTATATCAATTTAAAGTAGCCTATTAGAATTTAAAATAAAGGCGATAATTTAAAATGTTCAAGGAATCTTTGATGATGCCAATAATAATTTTTTCCACAGTTGGATGTTGAATACCAAACGTTTTTAATATGCCCCATGTAAATTTGGATATACTACCCCTACTACCAAAAGGTAGTTCCATAACTGACCAGTTTTTAAGAGGTACACCGTAACGGATCCTTAAGTCAGGAATACATGGTGCATAAATGCTTTTCTTTTTCGAGTCGACTTCCTTTGCTTGGTCAATTGTTGTTTCGAAACGAACTGTAGTTTCGAGAACTACAGCTTTGCTTTTCTCCAGATGAATGACTATAATATCAACTCTTCGGATGGATTCTGTTGAAGAGGTGTATCGTACTTCTTCGTAGACGTGCCATTTTTGATCTCGCAAAGCAGAAGCTAGCATTCATCTTTGTTATTAGAGGAGAAAAATTCGCTCCGGCGACGCGGGGATGGAACCCGAGTCCTTGGTTCTACGTACCAAGCGCTCTAACCACTGAGCTACGCCGAAGTTCAGTCCACAGCACCGGATTGAATCCCTCTCCTCTGGTGTTTTTCCCTTTGTGGCGTTTACGTAGCATCGATCTTATTTTATGATGACGAGTGTTTCTTAGTAGTTCTCCTTTACGGCAGAAGCCCAACACACGGTCAAGGGTTTCACTCTCGCTACAGTCAGGATGACGACAGCGGATAGTACTGGGACATCTACCAGGGACTGCTCGAACCGCCACGATGTTAGAAGACATTTTCATTAAAATTCGAAACAGTACAGGCACTTTTATTGTCTTTAAGTAACAAAGAATAAAAGCATCCGAAATAAATTTATGAGAGCTATTAATGGATGTACATCAAGAGATCATATTATAAATGAAGATAAATAGGGATAATTAAAGTTATACTCCTGGATCAAATTAAACACTACGAAAGAAGATGACTGCAACATTTGGATAGAATGGAAGAAATACATGTTCCTAAAGAAACTGTGAGTTATATTCCTGTCGGGAAGAGAACGGGAGGTAAACCAAGAAGGACATGAGGCCTATACCATGAAAAAGGAAATAATGTTGAAATTTGATCTTAAAACACACAACGAGTATAGGTACAAATTTCTGTTGATTTTATGAAATATTGTCTTATCCGTTTAAATTCACATTCAGTAAAATTGAATTTTATTGATCAATTGGTAAGTTTCTATTTTCAATTTACGCTCTTATTTAACTTCCTTTCTGAGTTAAAATAAGTTGTTTAGAGACGTTAATATATTAATATGCAACGATAGAATAAATATGGAGAATAATCGCAGACAACGCTACACAATAGTCGCTCTATCGACCACGAATTTTAAGTTACTGTTTATATATTCAAGTTACATATGTTTTAATATATTTCAATTATATTATTTATTGAATATTCCTGAAGAAATTTGTTGTTGTTTTTGTTTAGCTTTAAAAGGCTCACAAATTTACAAATAGTTTTAAGAAATGGAGAAAAATACCAATTTAATGTAGATATTGTTTTTATTTTGAGCGATACGGAATTTCTCTGGTATTCATTAGCTGTCTGTCATGTATGAAAGAGATGTTCGTAAATATTTTTATAATCATATACGCATAAACTTGGTAATATACACAAATAATTTCTCAAAGTTGGAAGTTCAAAAATTTAAATAAATATATTGTTCCGGGTGGAAATCATCAGAATACGAGTTTGTTACAATATACGTACAAAACCTGTAAATGTAATTTTTGCATATACAATTCATCAAATTTAATTAAATATTTTAGGAACATGATACCGTAGCAAAAATTTATATAATCAGTTTCTTACACACGTGTATCATAAAATAAATTTGTTCCTTTTGCCTTGAAGGATCAATAGTCACTTGCTCCACAATTACTTAAATTGTTGCTCTGTCTAATGAGGATTCTTCCAAACAAGACATAAAAGTGCTTGGGACTTTCTTTCCTTGATGCACATAATTGAATTATTGTTGAATTGAGTTTATTGATATATTGGATATATCTGCTGAATAGTAAACTAAGTTTTGCAATAAGGCCTCTCAATGCATAATCATTACTTTATGTTTAATTATATTATGCGAGTCTCTTACATCCTTCGTTGAATACAAATATAAATCATTAACCAATACTGAGAAATAACATAGATGTTATCAATGTAATTTTATTCTAAAACACATAAAAAGGGCTTCATACATAATCACTGATGTAAATATGTAATTCTCTTAAATCATAGAAGTTCGGGTACAAGTTTGTGAATCTGAATCTGCATTGTTAGTTATTTTATTTGGAAGATAGTGATACCAGAGTTCGGAGCTATAGAACCCCAATAAATTTGGGCCGTTTAATGCATTATCAACACAACTATATACAGGTTAGATCGTAAGTGATGTCATTAATTTCAGGGAATTATTCTTTGAGATATTTCAAACAAAAAAGTTAAATACGATTTTACTAGTTTTTGCTTCCTTTTCGAGATAAAAATAGTTTTATATGAAACATTTTACAGCGTGTTTTGGGAAAACCATTGATTTAATTCAAAATATGCTTAGCCAATTTGAGAGGACAGTGTATTATGATAACAAATGATCAAAAGAATTTTAATTTTGTCATTCAAACGTGCAGAAATTTTATCCGAACAAATGTAACTTTTCGTTCTGCAAAGGAATTGTAAACTGTTACATTTATTGGGATCAAATTTCTGAACATTTAAAGAACGAAATTAAAATTCTTTTAATCACTTATTATCAAAATACACTGCTTTCTTAAATTGACTAAGAATACTGGGAACTGAATCAATAGCTTTCCCAAAACACGCTGTGAAATATTTCACATAAAACAGTTTTTATCTCGAAAAGGAAGGAAAAAAGAGCAAAATTGTATTAAACATTTTTGTTTGAAATTTCTCAAAGAATAACCCTCTTGAAATTAATGACATTTCTTACGGTTCACCCTGTATGTATATCTTTACCTTCATATTTCAAAATACTCTAAACTTGCATTATTGGTTATTTTCTCTGGTAGGAAATAATGCCAGAGTTTGGGGCCATAAAACACTCTTGCAGATAAATTTCGTTCCTTTATCGCATTACTGGCAGAATTTTATATGTAAATCATTACCTTAATATTTTAGAACGCTAGGATAACAATACCTAAGGAATCAATATATTTTTTCTTGATTTTTAAATATAATTTATTACATAAGTTAAAGCGCGGAAATGATACAGATAGTTTCCACATACCTTTTTATTTTTTAATCGTATTACACTATAGTTGTTGTAGTGTATTTAGCGGAAAATAAAAAGCAATATAATTTAGACTAATGTTAGAATTATTACTCGACCAAGGCCAGTGGAGTCCTGCAGCACGTAGCCGTGGCGCTACTGCTCCTGCGTTCGTAATACCGCATCGCGATAGTTCACATTACGCCCGCGGCTCCACTCGCCTCGGTCGAGTAATACTGAAGATAACATTAATTGCAAAGTAGGATCATTCAAGTGAAAGTAAACAACATTGTGCCCTTCAGACTACCTGAATCACTGAAAAAGCGATTGCCTATTGGCACATCGCGCTTACATAAAAAAAAACTCGAAAAGGCTGAGTATGAACACTGCTGTTAGTTCACTTTCACATGACTGAAGTCCGAGAGAAATTTTTTACCATGCGGATGACACTACTGCTTCGATGAGTCGATCAGTTCCCTTTACACCACATTAGCAATGGGAATCTCTTGGCAATTTGTTTTAAAACTATATAAATAAATACTTGTAGATGTACAAAAACACAAAAACTAGATTAATAATAACAATGTTGTTATAATAGTTAAATGTAACATTCATCAGATCACTCCAACTGGACTACATGACATGAACAACTCAATGTACAAACAAATGAAGTATTACAACAATGTGAACACCTGCTCTAAGTATTGCACGAATCCGGCCCAGACACATTATCACATGACAGGACGCACCATTGTAAGCTTTCTTATTTTATTTGGCTGCTTGGAAGCTTTTACGTTACATTTATACATGAACAGTCGTGGGAATTGGTTGATCTCAATCGCTTTGTTCTTTTTTATTGTCGCAACACAGCAACAATACGTAGATTTGACCTGATTTACCCATTTTTAGCTTTTATATACGTCACTCAGATGTTTACGCTTCCATACTCGTTAATATTTTTCAGTAACAGCCACTTACTTAGTTACGCCAGAAAAAATCTGATTAAAAAGTCACTGTCTTTACTATTGAAATAGTTTCTAAACTCTTATTGCCTACTAGTAAGTAATGAATGCCACTCTAACATTTCTGGTTCGGTATTTGTGTTCTCTTTTTCTTGACGGTTGATACAAAAAGCGACACTGCAATTTCTCATACATACACTTCACAGATAACACCACTGTGTTGATTTTTTTTTCACCGGCCACAATCTATGTTCTATATCTATAATTAATCTTATATATCAATGTTCATTGTGGCCCTGTGACCGAAAGTTTTAATATCATAGAAATTGTTGATTTTTAAAGTAACATGAACATTGTGTCTCTCATTTAATAATTAAATAGATAACTATATACAAGGAATTTAAATCGATGGCAGTCGTCTGTCGAACACCAGTAGAAGTGGTCTAGGAGGTAAGGGTATAGCGGGGGAACTACGGTAAAAACATCTGTAGAAATGGAGTATACATACTGGATAGAAAACTCAACTTCTCATCTATTTACCGACGACTGCGTCAATCACCTACAGGAAGCATTATTGGCACTGTACTTTGAATACGAATAAACGTTTTCATTTTTTTTACTCATTTTCCCATAATCAAGAAACGATTACCAACTCACATGAATTCAGAGCGTTATTTAACAGTGGGTATTATCAAAAATCTCATTTCATTGTAGAAAATTCTCCCGTCTATTAAAAGTTAACTGCGGAGAAAATTAATTAATTTACGTTTGCGTAACTTAACAGCTGTCGTTATGTGTCTTAAGTAACTCTGGAATGTAAGTAAACTATACAGAGTTTTGGTTTTTAGAAAAACTAAGGAAAATTTTAACAAATAGTTTTAGTGAAAAATAATTGTTAAGTGAGTCAAAGAGTATCATTCAGGGTTGCCAGATTCTCTCATCATGAATCCAGGAAAGGTGATAATAATGCTTACCTTAACGTAACTACAAATTGAATTAATTGAATTTGCAATATAGCTACCTGATTTAATTAGTTTTACAATTTATATAGCGTCTAAACTTTTAAGTTCGTTACATCACATGGCTTTGAGCAACTAAAAATGAATAATAATAGAAGTATAACAATACATGATTGTAATCTACCTACTTGCTCATGTAACGCTTTGAGTATATCCTCCAAATTAAATATTTAGGCATTATTATTGATCAACATTTAAAATGGGACAAGCATATCTCCTTCCTGTGTAACAGATTGCGTAAAACAATCCACAAATTTTCCATTCTAAGCTCTTATTTACCTGTTTATGTTCTGCGTACTGTGTACTTAGCTCTGTTTCAATCAATAATTCAGTATGGTATTTTACGTTGGGGAGGAATGGCAAAATCGACTCTCCATCCTTTAAATTTGCTCCAAAAAAGAATTATCAAAATTTGTTATATAAACCTTTTGATTACCCAACAAAATTAATTTTTCAGGAATTTGGTGTATCAAATCTAGAACAAATTTATAAACAAACATTGCTGATTTACTTCCATAAAAACCACAATAAATTTAAATTTGATCCTTACGAATACCGTACGAGACAAAACTACAGTTTCTTTCTAAATACTCCCAAATGGCACACAACTGCTGGATTAAAACACAGCAGAAATTTTGGACCCAAAATATATAATGAATTAATTAGAGCTTACCCTGAGCTAAGTACACTTAACACACATAGATTTAAGAAACAAATCAGATTAATTATTTAATTGTTTAAGCTGATTTGATACTCTAATATTTCGATGGCTCAGAACGAGACTGTTACAACTCAAAAAATTCACTTTTTGAGTTATTACCATCATTTGAACATTTGAATTGAGAACTATGCTATGTGAAAGTGTTAAAACTCTAAAAAAAATTTCTAGTGGGACATAAATGCACATTGTTATGCCATGATTCTCTGATTTGCCATATAGAATGGAAAACTTTAAATGGCTCTACTGAAAAATCTCTATTTTTGAGTTGTAACAGTCTCGTTCTGAACCATCGATTTGTGTACTTGTGTATTTTCTATTTGTATATAGACCCTATTATTACATGCTGTATGTATTTTACCATTTATTAATGTTATTGTGCTCAATGAACTCTCTTAATTTTGTGATATATTTTGTATAACTGATCTGAACTGAGCACGAGCTTCTGCTCTTTCGGGCTGCAATGCCTAATGTAGCTCAAGTGTAAAGTATTAAATAAATAAATAAAAAGAAAATAGCAAAATATTTTTCCTATATTATGAAACTTCCTTCGAATTATTGATAAAGTCTGAAAAAATAATGTCTTATTATTGCCTGATCTATACAAAAAATTGCACGATACAGTGTTTAAAATCCTATTAATAGTGAAGTAACTTCCAAAGGGATACAACTCCATAGGAGGCGTTGACGACGACGACGACGTTAAATATATATTGGACAGGGTATTGAAAACATGAATAAAGAATTTTAAAAATAATTTTATAGAAATGAGCAACAAATTGTACTTTTCCAATTCTTTTTTATATTCCGGGACAAGTATAACTCAATTAGGACACAGGACACACCATTAAAATCCAGAACAACCTGGGAAATCCAAATCGTTTGGCAACCCTGGTGTCATTATGGTAACAGTGATAATGTATGTAATATTAGACGTACAATTTTAAAACCTTCAGTTTTGAAGATGGCGAAAAAATAAAAGTTTTCAGTACCTCTTAAATTTCATGAAATTACTTATCTTATGCTTATGTTTTGAGATTATAAGTTAATGGTACTTAAAATATTGATAGTATGTTTATTTATACATAACGAGAAACTTGGAAATTAAGGGGACATTCAACTTAAAAATTGGAGATAGTGTTACTTTGTGTATCAGTTTTACAATATTACCTTTTTGAAGCTATTTATGATTTTTAATCATTAAAAAATTTAAAATTTAATTTAATAGAAATAAAAAAAATATATTTTTACACTAATTTACGTCATAGAACTAAATCAATACGCAGAATTCTTCCCCCTCTTCATTGAGAAGGCACAGTCAAATGCACAAAGCCAAAAAATAAAAAAATGATAATTAAAAGTGATATTTCAATTAATGATTGATTAAAAATTGAAATATTTTTTATTTTGAAAAGTAATGGATCCAATGAGCTGAGATTTTGCATGTTACTTCCCATGTGTACAGTATATTAAACTTTTTCTCCAAATCTGAAAAAAGATTGGTCAAATAGGAAAAAAGTTCCAAAATATAGTTGAGTGTCCCCTTAAATTCATTCTAATATTTATACCAATCATCTTAGTCAGTTGACAACTTACTGTTGATGTTTTAATTTGATGTTATAGTAATTTATCTAATTGGTGAATTTAAATATTATGTTTCGCTTAGTTTTGTATTATTGAGAAAGATTTGATCACGGTTGCACAAACTTTGTGTGTATTTGTTAATGTGAAGAGGAGAGGAAATATTATTAAACATGTGAATATAGGTTAATTTAACTTTTCTTTGCCATCATGGATTTGTATTTTAAATAGTATTTATTGTTACGATATATATATATATATATATATATATATATATATATATATATATAATAATTTACCCACTGTTATTTTCGTTCTCCGAATTAATGTGAAGACCAAAATTATTATGTGGATTTGACAGTAATCAGACTTGTGAACTCATCTCATCTCAGACAATAACAAATGCCGGTGCAAACGGCGATCAGTTCATATGAGCTGTTTGGTTTTCCAGTATCTTGGTGTATCAATACAGGAAGAACTGAAAGAATATACAGAGATGTTGGACGATTGATCAGTTTCATGGAACTTTAACTTATATGATGTTGTGTTTTAACTACATATAAAATGTTGTATTATACCACATAATCGTTGTTTTATTATCTCTGTATTTTACTTAAAATGTTGATAGTATTAACTCACTTTTGAGAAATATAATTGAAACCTTTGCAAAACAAATGCTCAATGAAATATGGTGATTTCATGACTTTTGAAAATAAGTGTTACAAACGGCCGTTAGAATTATATTTCTCTGTCCACGTATTTTGAATTGAAAATACACTTACATTTTTATGAAAAAGACAATTAATTTCTGAACTTTAATTTTCACATAAGGAGTATTTTCATCACTATAACCGCGGCCGTCGTGAAGTTTCCGACCTGATTTCGTCGACAGCTCAGCTTGTATGACGTCACACGAGGTGTGCTTTTGTAGAAGCATGAGGGTTTGTATTATGACGATATGATTGTGATTTAATAGCAAGCATTAAGCGGTTTCTTAATGTTTCAAAATAAAAACACTTGATGTAAATCATTAATAAAACATTACATGTTTATGTTGCAACGTTTGTACTGGTGTCACATTGTTGTTTGAGATGTGATGGCGTGCTGTTACGAAGGCAGAAAGCATTTTTAGGTTATGTGAACGATTTTAACTTTTATAACATTATACATTCAGTTACAGGTATTTATTTTTGTTAGTGATGTAGGCTGTAATTTACAAAATGGGCGAATGTGTATCAGTTTGTGCATCTACTAGGGCATTCGAAAAGTAATGGCAACATTGTTATTGTTTCAAACTATATTCTGTTTAGATTAATTTTGACTTTACATACTTCAAATATAATCTTCAGTCATGTCAACAATACGTTTCCAACAATACCTTTCAAGCAAGGAAAGATCCGTTTCAGCATTTGCTTTTCCTTGTGTTAAAGAAAGACGAGAAAAGTGTATTCGTACTGTACACTGTTCAGATTTCGAACCCGGTAAATATACTTACGTTTGCACTTTGTAAACATTTCGAAATGAAAGTCGAAGAAATGGGCATTGATTTATATGACAAATGTACTAAGCTGTAGTGGTATAGGATTAATAACTGTTGTTAGAAATGTCTGCCACATTATGGAAAATACTTTGGGGACCATCCACTTTGGAAAATAGTTGTTAAAAAATTATTAATAACAACACTGTGTGCTCAAACGAACGTAAAATAACGACATATACGGCAAATGATTCTCCCACAGCCGCCAAAAAAAACCAGGCGTGTAGGCCTAATTCATTTGAGTTATTATTATATTTGAAGTACTTATATATTATTTTGCATTAAAATTAATTTTGAAAATGTTTATCTGAAGTTTAGATGCCTGGATGTCTGTTGCTTCATTTTGTCATATTATGTAAAAGAAACAATTATTGTATCGGTATAGAGATTAACCTACCCGAGTGCGAGGCATAGCTCATCTGTTGTGACGTCACGAGTGCTGGTGTAAGGTCTGTAACTTTACGATGACCGCACTATAACACATTTTTAGTTTGTGAAGGGATACAAAGAAAGCAGTACGAGATTGGGAACTCACGTCTGATAACTGTTTATGACGATTAAATCTCAATAGTAATGCTGAACCTCTTTGAATGTATGAAAACTATATATAACCTACGTACACAATAAGTGATAGCCGTGGATAATACAGAGGAACTTCTGACAATCTCAGTTACCTATGACGTCATCCAAGAAAGTCAAGAGAGATTGAAACAGTTCACATTGATAAATTTTAACGCTTAATCCTAACTGGAGATAAGCTTTTAGGGCACAGGTTTTATGTGTTAGTGCATTCATTTACGTTTGTCAGATGGGCCACTATTTTGTGATAAGAATGTGTAAGAGTGCTATCACAGTCTAGTATATACAGTAGTGAAGCTCAATACGTAGGGAATATGCATCCATAGTTGCTAACCACTAGGATCGCTACTATCGCCTCATACAGACATGCGAAATAGTACCAGCACAGTCTATTGTTCCTAGTACCCTCACAACTCAAGCTTCGTGACTGTATATAGGTACTAGACTGTGGTGCTACTTTAAAACAACAGAATGGATAAATTATGAAGGAATAAATGAATTTTGTGTTTATTTATTCCCCTGTAACAGGTATTTTGAAATTTGATGCCTAATTATCGGATATTGTAATGACAATTAGTGCAACTTATTGTAATTTAGTTATTAGACATGAGTTTCTGATCTAATATTGTTTCTTATATCTCTTTGTACCAACTCTAGTTTCCATTTCAGTGGCGAAAATGCTCACATAATATATCGTCGTTGTTCCTGCAATAACTCCTGTGTGACATATTTATCGATTTTCAGATTTTTGCTCTATAAATGTGTTTTTCATTCCTACTGAAAACTTTTATATTTTGCACATAGGAGTTATTGCAGGAACAACGACGATGTGCAACTACATATAACTGTTTTATATCGATGAAACAAGCCAAGTGACATTTAGATAAGTACGGTCTGTTGTGATAAACAATTTAATGTAACTCAGTTGAATCAGGTCTGGTTAAGCTCAAGCAAGTCGAGGTTAAATTAATTCATGTCCATAATCTGAGGTATTTGTGGAATAAATATAGCGTTAATATGTGCTGGAAATCAATAAGATATAAGCGTTTAACTAATAAAAACAACAAGAAAGCAACAAATTAGATGCATGAGAAATATGTCACAATTTGTTGGACCCTATCCCGATCTTCTGTAAAGTCATTTGTTCCTCCAACTACGAAATAAGTTGGCACCATATCCATGACAATTCCGCGTTGTCTATTACTGCAGAAACAGCATTCAGTTTTTAAGACTTCGAATCTTATTCAGTTTATTATACTAGTACTATAGGAATAATGAGTTTTCTAATAGTAAACACTAATAAAGGAAGAAAGAGGTAGTGCACATCTAATAAACCTGCTAACATGAGGTCTGGTTCGTAATATCTTTGATTTGAGCAATGGAGAATTGAAATCCCCAGAAATCTCTGGTTAATCCCTGTCGAGTGCAGCAGCGAAGATAGAAGGCTCTTGTTTTCCCTAAGAACATCCTCTAAGAGACTTTACATATGGAAAAGCATACTTCACCCATTGCCTACTAGATATTCAAAGTCGGGAGAACCACCAGAAAAAGGAGAATATTGTTGTTTTCTTCATGATATTTGTATGTAGGCCCATGTACAAAAGTTGGTACAATTCATGCATTTTGTCAAGACACTCCCCCGTTCTTCCTACAGAGCTGCTCACGAGATCGGATGAGTCTACTTACGAATTATAGGGGAATGGGTTACTCTTTGCCTTGAACTCTGTAGACACACGCCCGACCTTCCCTTTTACTCCTACCCCCTCAACGGAAACGTTGTTCCCGTACTGCACATCGCGAGTGTTTTGACAAAATGCATGAGCTGCAATAAATAACAGAAAATTTACTAATTAAAAACTTATTGAACATCATTTTCCTTTCAAAATAACTCGACTTTGAGGAGAGCTAACACTCTAGGTAATTTGAAATTGCAGTACTGATGCTCATTGCACATTTTTGTGTGATAAATTTGACACTTTATAATAAAAGTCTTTCTGTCGCAGTCTTCTCGAAAGAAAAAAAAAACTGCTTTTATCAGTAATTTTTCAAATAGAATCCAGCCAGTAATTTTTTATCATAATTTCGACACTTAAATTTTCGTACACTAAAAACTGTAGGAATGTCTGAGAGGCGAATGGTAAAACGTTTTTCCTACTGCGTCTTGCTTTATCTGAAGGGAAATTGAATGGGGAAAACGACGATATATATTTTTTTTTTCAAAATCTAAGATAGACAATTTTGTCAATGAAGATAACGTTGACGATATTTAAAATTCGCTCGCATAATATTGTTAATATACAGGGCTTTCATTTCAAAACTTCCCAGTCTAAATAACTAATTATTTAAATTTAATTCAATTTAAACAAAGAACACGTCAATTTAGATATTGAGGGGGATGTCTGAAAACAGGCTTAATTGCATTTTAGATTTCACCCCCCACCCCAGCCACCCCACTTTGAAATTTCAAATGGCACCCCCATTTTTTATACTTAAATATGGAAGAGCATTCAGTTGTTTATACACCTCATTTATTTGTTTTCGCATCTTTTGTTTTGTATCGTCGCCTAGCAACCTGTATTTTTGTTATTATCAGTTAATTGTAGGATGAAAAAAGAGCTCATTTTATGTAATTTCCTAAATTTAATCAACAAGGATGATTTATGTTCTCGCTTGAAGGGTATACAACATTTTAAAATAATTTAATACACAAACACAACTATTACATGAAATGCTCAATAAGTTTTTGTAGCTTTATTCTATTCAACTCTATTCAACAATAACAACAATCCAGGTTGCCAGGCGACGATAGAAAACAAAATATGCGAAAACAAATGAATGCGGTGTATAAACAATTGAATGCTCTTTCATGTTTAAGTATAGGCTACAAATATAGGGGTGCCATTTGAAATTTCGAAGTGGTGGTGGCTGGGGGTTGGGGAGTGAAATCTAAAATGCAATTAAGCCTGGTTTCACACTTCCCCCTCTATATCTAAATTGACATGTTTTTAGTTTAAATTGAATTCAATTTAAAAAAAAAATAGTTATTTAGATTGGGAAGTTTTGAAATGAAAGTCCTGTATAATTTACCACACATTTTAGATTTGAATATATGTAGCGCGATGTGTAGCGGAAAAAACCTTACAACATTAAATTCCCACTTTTGTTACTAAGACCAACTAGTAGACAATGGTTCGTCTCATAGATAATAAGAGTTGACATTATCCGTTTAGCGCAAATTGTGTCTGGAATACAAGACTGCTGCTTTTTCAGTAATTCAGAAAGATTCAAACGCCTTTGAAGTTAATATTCTGAGATATTATGGAGAAATGTGTAAGTCTTTCGACGATTTTCGTGTCTCCAGCGGAGCTTAGCACAGTTTGAATGTATTTTAATATAATGATATATTCTAGACATGCACACGTTGGAACTCCTGTGATCTGGAGTCGGCGCAATATCGTTGCACAGAGCGTATCTATGTCTCCAACCATAAACATTTTTGATAAAACACACAGCTATTCAGGGTAAAATGTAACATTCTTCAATATTATTCGATATATAGTGATAATTTCAATGTGAATTCAAAAATATTTTGTTATGTTTATTTGTGCTTTTACTTGTTGCTTTATTGATATGATAATAGAGCATATTCAAAGAATATTGTGATTAAAATTTTTGCATGTACTTTGAAGACATGATCTTTTGCCTAATGATTAAAATATTCTATTTTGAAAAGCTACATTTGCTTTTCCGAGTACATGTATTTTTATTTGAGCCATTTTAAAATTTATGAAACAAATTAAAAATATCTGTATCTTGCAATTTAAAATTAAGTAAAGTAAGATTTGTAGTCATATTATTAAAATTTTTGTAACTCTTGTTTTTATTTAATCATAATGCAACTTATTTATATTATCTCAGTTTATTTAATATTAAAATGATGAATGCTAAGCTGAAATAAATTTGTATTAGTTTATCAGATCCCAAGATCAGCTTAGTTGACTGAATATCTCCCCTTCCCGTAATTTAAATGTTCTTGAATAAATTTTTTGTTGTCTATCATTTTGAGCTGTTTAGTTGAGCAAATCAGTACTACAAACTGCCAAGTTTTTTTTGCACCCGATGATACCTTACAAATACTTTCCGAAGCTATATGTGTGTCGAGTGGAATGCGTACACCTCCTAAGGAGCTTAAAACATACTTTTCTGTATTATGTATAGTATGGTCATAGCTAAAGTTTCCAGGAAATTATAACTTTTAATAACACTTATTCACAATTTGTTTGTGAAATTGAATGGAAACACAAGGATTAATACCTAAACTTTGCATGTATTGTGACTGAAGTTGTAAATATTTTCACGTGAAGTATGAAAAATAACATAGCGGCAATGATTTTATTTGTTTTAAGGAACAAATTTAAAGTACAATTGCATGAGTTATCTTGATTGTTAATACTCTTATTATTGTATTTACAATTTTGGAACAGTGGAGGAAGAAATGTGGTCAGATGGGTGTACCAGTTGGGGAAGATGCGTTATATAGCCTACATTTCGCTGATGATCAAGTTCTGATAGAGGCAGATGAAGAAGATTACAGCTATATGTTCCGTAAATTGAATGAGGCTTATAAGGAAGGGGGCCTATCATTTAATTTCAAGAAAACAAAATACATGGCTGTGGGTAGTCGCAGCAAGGTAAATTTAGTTACTGGGGATGCACAAATAGAAAATTATGAGTCATTTAAATATTTGGGTGTTACCCTCAACAGTCAGGCCAAAAGTGATGAAGATATTAATAATAAGATTGGTCAAGGAAAGCGGGCCATAAGACAATTAAATACACTCCTGTGGAATGACAAGGTAAGAAGGAAAATTAAGACAAGTATTTATAAAACTATAATAGAAAGTATATGTACCTATGGATCTGAAACTTGGGAAATGAGAGGCAGGATGAAGAAGAAGTTGTTGGCTCTAGAAATGGATTACTGGCGCCTTAGTTGTCAATTTCGAGGATGGATCACATTAGGAATCAGGATGTCCGTAATATAATGCAGGTATCAGGAGATACCTTACAATCAGTGGAAACTAAACGCCTGATATGGTATGGGCATCTCCAGAGAATGTCAGCCGACCGCTGGCCTAATAAGGTCTTCAACTGGACTCCCCCGGAAAAAAAGAGAAGAGGAAGGCCAATGAAAAAAATGGAGCAAGGGGGTTCAGGAGGATATGGTCTGCAGGGGTCTACAAATGGGCGATTGGCAAAACCGGAGTACCTGTAAGTTGAGAAGCGGGAGACGGCGACAGCCGTAAAATTACTCGCAATACATACACATTATTGTATTTAGCGTGTGATTTTTTTTAGTTTTACATGTAATGAAATTGGTTCGAGTAGTACTCAATCTGTTTAAAGTCTCAGCACAAGGGAACATATGTAACCCAGAGCAACTAACTGTTTCTTTCATAAATTTTCTCCACGGATTTCAAAATAATTACGTTTTTTTCAGGGACAACCTCAGAAAATGACGAAAGACATTTGAACCTTTCTAACAATTAATGATTTATAAGAATGAATTCCCAAACTTTGGCAGTATCTTCTTCACGATTACACTCCACTCCTTTTACGAGAATATTTCGCTGTTTGCACCTCCGTTGTCCCAAGCCACGGCTACGTAATACCCCTTGAGCTACAGATCAGTCACATAGAAAATAACAAAGCCTTTATGTTACAATCAGTTTGTCAGGATGATTTATTTTTATATCTACTGTTCTTCACCATGAACTGACAAAACGCATTCTTTTATATCTTTCTTCTTTCATTTATTTGTACCACAGAGACAGACGAATTAACGTGTAGATATAAGATAAGAGGTTAAATTTGTTGCTTTTATGACCAAGATTTTGTATGTTGCAATCGTATTTTAAAATCAAGTTTGTCAGACAATTCGAAATTACTTACTGATCTCATCCTCAGAAAAATGTCCTATAGTATGCGTCAAAACAAAGTGTAAGGAAATTATAGGTTATTACAGTATTATAAAAAAACGCATTATACATTTTTGTTTTGGCGCATACTGTATGAAGATCGCTCGCTCTGTTGAGTCTATGCTTTTACAGTCAGGTCAAGAAAAAGGTAAAATACTACTCCGCGCTTTCCTTCCTCTTTACTCAGCGCGTGTTGCTTTCAGTACGTCATAATAAATTGGTAGCAGAAACCGGCGATAAGTATGAAACTTGCTTCCATAGGACAGCCATACATCTGCGATGTGGAAGGGAGAATTTAAAAATCACTCGCTGTTGTCGCCATATAGAATATATACTACACTGGACTACAGGTTCACCAACGAAAGAGAAACAAAATGCGTAACAAGATCAAAAGTTTAATGAATGACCTTAAATAATATTCTTACTATTTCCCTATCTCAGATAATATTTCCTGACACTTTCTTATAGTTCATTTAATTTCTTTTTCTCTAGTCATATAGTTATTCTTGATTACGTGTTGATACGAAGATATTTGTAAATTGAAATGTTAATTGTTTATATTTATGGATTCAAATATTCATAATTTGTTCAGTATCGTCCCGCAAGTTGAATTTAATACTGCATCAAATTTTATAATATTTTTATATGATATATTGTAAGTAGTATGTGGAACTATTCCTGCCGCTGTGCAACCTACAATATGGATGGGAGTGAAAAACATCAAGGACGCCGCTTTTTTCTTGATCAGAAGAAGCAAGTAAAAATAGCGAACTAAACAGAGCAGATGAAATTCAGACTTCGAGCGACACTAGTTTGAGAATGAAATATGTGAGTAGTACTGAAAGATTTGGGAAATTAAATTTTAAAATACAGTTACAATATCAGAATCTTTATCACAACCCAACCAACATAAATGTTTGTATCTCACGTATTATTTTAATTTATTTGGAAGCTCTGATATAATATATTTACTGATTAAAGTACAGTACAATACCTGATCATTAAGATCAGTATTTTAATGTAAATGCAATTCACAAATGATTATGTGAATTAAAAGAAGAACAGATATAAGAGAATGGAGTGTACTTTCATACGTGTTAATCGATAGACGTCTAAATTTTTAAGTAATTGTCTGATAAATGTTATATACTTTGGCCGCTTTTAAGTGACGATCAGTATACTGCTTTCAGGGCAACGCAATTGATTCTATCTTGAAGGAAAAGAGTCAGGAAAAGCACCGTTATTTTGCTTTCCTGATGTGGATATCCACGTTAGGCCATACGTTTAAATATGACCATCTCTGTAAGTCGTACAGCAGTTCAGTGGTTTTCAAGGGGTTTGAAGAACATGACTGTTGTATGACATGGCCACACTGAAGCATTTCTGTCTCACAGATTCGCCAGCAACTCATGACACACATTTTGAAAACCACTGACGTAGGGAAAATATTAATCAGTCAGCATTATAATTGCTTGAATACAAATATAGGAAGTTGAATGATGTTCTCTTACTGTATGAATGCTATTTATATAGAGTGTATCTACCAACCGGGCGCCTAAATAGTTCCACTCTGAGTGTACCTGCAAGGAGCTGAACGTTCCCTAGATAGAGCATCTCTGAAGTGTGTTCCACAAGTTCACAGAGCGGTATTCTGAAACTACCCGTTTTGCTTCGAGATCAATTCAATGGAATGTCTTGATTAGTCTCAAAATAAGAGTGATCTTTATGTAAGCAACGGTCACATACCTTCAGATCCATTTCTTTATCATCAGTGTGTGAGAAGCATGTATAAATCTCATTTCGTAAACTTTGCTGGTCCTGTTAGCTGTCAAACAGGATACTGCCATATTATACGTCTGTACACCACCCAACTCTCTAATCTCTTATCTAATTTCACTAATATTCAGTTGTATTATTTGCATTAAATAACTTGCAGCATTGACATAAGACGTCAAAAAATCTGAGATGAAGCAGAATAAAAGAATTTCAACTCCATATAAGTTCGCTACCTTTCAAAACATTTTCGTTATCACTATTTCGTTTTGCTATTTCGTGGACGAATACAGAGTCGCAAATTACTCTAAAAATAAATATATTTCCTGCTTTGACCACTGCTTTGAAAATACTGATGTTATCACAATGTCATCCCCAAGTAAGCTCAAGAGAGCCTTACAGCGCGACACAACCTTATGAATAGGTTCTGCAAACTGTCACAGAATTCGACCAAGAAAGTTTAAGGGCCTGTTCCACTGGAGAAAAGTCAACAATTTTGAAAGAAACATTATCCCAAGTTTAATGGATTTATATAGATATAAAAGCGCTAATTATAGGCCGAGTTGTAACCTCTCCTGATCATTATGGCACCACACGAGATTCAGTGAACGTGTCATTGTTTATAGAGTTTATCACTGGTTGACTTACGTCATTTCGTTAGCAAGTGACAAATAAGATGACATAGTGTCAAAGAAAAGTATCAAACTTTTGGCATTGATAGTGTTTTCTGGTACAATGTTTTTCATGTTGTCTGAGTATTGTGCCAAATTGCAAGAAAACAGAAACCGCATATTTCATGAGAAGTGTTACACATAGAATACTGACATTTCGATATTTTGAACTTTTATTTTTCAGAATATGTCGGTTGAATCTTAAATCATTAGGCAACGGAGGGTGATGTGAATCTCAAGTTACGTGCCATGATGTTCAGGAGTGAAGTCATATTTCGGCGTTTTCTTTCAGTCTTGATATCCAGAAAACAATAAATCCTAGGACACTGTCTCTTTCCTCAAACATTTTACCAGTTTTTCAGAACATGCCCAGGAACCTCATCGGTCGAATCCGATGTATAGTTCGCAAGATATGAAGAGTCTTATGCTTGCGCTCGACCAGCTGGGATGCGTTTGCTCGGTACAGAATGTTCAGGTGGAACTTTTACAGAGCGCGAGGGAACTGCGCGCCTAGACACCCGGTCGGGGTGCGAGCGGGCGGGTGTGGGGGCCCGGTCGGTCACAGAGTGGTGACGTACTGCTTGCAGTGGCGACTGCTCTTTGCCAGTGTCAATTTGACGAGGAAGGTAGATGAGGAAGCCGGTCAAGCCGCCGTCGTGCCGGCCGCCACTGTGGTGACGGGCGTGGGGGCGGGGGGCGGCAGCGGGGGAGGGACGGCGGTGGCAGCCGCACCGCACGCCTTGAGCTCGGTGAAGATCTCCGTGAAGAAGCCCGGCTCCGCGTTGATCCGCAGCATGTTGCGGCTCAGCCGGTTCACGATGAGCAGGCAGCGGTCCCAGAACTTGTCCTTGTTGTCCTCCACCAGGAACGGCTTGAGCGGGTACGAGATCTCGTTGCCCATGTACGAGTACGACAGGTAGAGGCAGGTGAGCACCACGGCCTGCAGCTCCTGCTCGCAGTCCACCTCGTCCTCGTGCACCAGCTCGCGCACCAGCATGTACACGAACACCACGTTGGCCGGGTTGATGAACGCCACGTCCTGTAACACAGGTTAAAATCCATGTGATCACGAATTATTTTCAAACGGGTTTCTTCTACCTTAACTTCATTTTAAGAAGGAACATGTGAGGAGCATAATATCAAATCGTATTAAGTCGAAGAAACAGTTTTTTTGGGGGAAATGACGAAAAAACTGGAATAATCTTAAACGGAACAAATTTTCATTGCAGTTAACACAATCACTTTTAAACACTTGTTTCACAGTTTAAAAGTACGACGACTTGAAACGATCAGACTACGCAATATGAAAGATAAAATAAGAAAAAGTATCAAATTCACCGGTAGGGCTAATAAGTTTTGAAAGGATACTCCTCATGTGGAGTCGCACAAAAATTCTTATAACTTCCAAAGTTTTAGAGGCAAGTGCTTCAAACTTTGTACATTTACTGTAAACGTCTTATTTTTCCTTAATATTTTCATAATTTTTAAGAAGGGAAATTTCAATTTTTTACCATAGTATACCTAATAGGCCACAAAAATGAGTTTAATTTCCACCCAAAATTTTCGAAAAACTGTTTTATATCGACCTGCTATTTTTCACTTGCTTACAAATGGCTATAGCGGGAGAGACCTGCCATTGGTCGGCGATAGAATCACCTGGAATATTCGCTTGGAGTCACTGTACAAAATTTTTTAAAGACACATATTACGAAAGCGGTAAAAGTTAGTATGCACATTAGGGAAATTTTAAAAGATAGGAAGTACTTCAGTATAAGTAAACAATAAAAGTGGTGAGCTGTTCACTAGACAGGGAAAGTTTTCAAGATGAGAGGTTTAGCGTCTCTTATCCGCAGGTCTCTTACAGCACCAGTGTGCACTCGTGGCTGTTGGCGATTAAGCTGTCTCCCTATCCCTTCTGCAAGACGGAGCATATTTTGTTGCACTCCTTGCACTCTACCCACTTCAGCGAGTGCTGATGACCACTGGGTTAGACAGTAAATGGAGGGAATGTATTATAGTAGGCCTAGTAGGAGAAGTAAAGGTAAAATAAGATGACTGAATACGTCGATAAAAGTTTGTATGTGTTATTGTAATTAGTAGGTGAGCACGAAACGGAGATGTGGTGGCGACCCGTGACTAAATAAGAGCTGTAGAAATGAAATAAATATATCATATCATGCGCGAATATAGCTTTCCACTGTCCTTGGGAACAGTACTTGTTATTTCAATTATTTTGCATTGGCCCTTCTTAAAATGCGAGGTTCAGAACTTACAATTTTAAAATAAAGTTGAAGTAATT
Source organism: Periplaneta americana (assembly GCF_040183065.1). Lineage (NCBI taxonomy): Eukaryota > Metazoa > Arthropoda > Insecta > Blattodea > Blattidae > Periplaneta > Periplaneta americana. The sequence goes on from NC_091132.1 coordinate 76,983,915, forward strand.
ATTATTTTATGATATTTAAGATGTATGTAATTATTCTCAATTGACCTTTCTAAAACACAATTTTTAGGGTCTATAACCTTAAAGTAAAGGTGAATGTCTCTAGCGTTTCTAATTGTAGGGTTTTATTAATTATCTTTATGAAACACAATATATACAATTTGTTGATAGTTCTAGCTATTTTTATTTGTTCTGGGAGCGTGTCTCGGTAATTCATAGACTGAATATAACTACAACGTCTTTGGATTGAATGGTGATTGTAAAGAGATGGTAGAATGTTTATAACTGTTAGGAAAAATAGGAGAACTCCGAGAATAAACCTTCATAATCCGCTTTGCCCATTACAAATTCTACTTTAACGTAAACGGAGATTCAACCCTGGTCGCCACAGTGAAAGATGTGCTAACCACAGGACGAGACTACTGTAGGTTTCTAGTAAATACTCTATAGAATTGGTTGAGTATTAATTCTCACTTAAGTATCATTATCATGTATCTAAAAATTTCGCATTATAGATCATTTAAATCACTGTAGAAACATGATTAATATTAGGGTCTATTACTTTCACCCTAATAAGTTTTCTTCATAAATATTTTCATATTAAAATCAGGACAAAAGATTTCGTCACTAAAATGTCTCATTAAAATTACTAAAGTCAGCCGATTGATTGTCACCTATGATATAAGTATTCGATCCTCAATGGATACTGTGATATTTATGATAATAATCAAACCTTTGGTGTCACGCAGATAACATTTACTTTCTCTTTGAATTTTTTCAGAACTTCACACTAGTTAGTTCCTCTCAGAATGATGCAAATACTATTTCAATTTACAGTTTATTTTTTTGAACCACCATTCAAAAGACTTTTTGCTAATAGATGTTTACGAAGAATTTTAAAAATTAGGTGGCCAGATATAATCACAAACTCAGAACTATGGAAGATAACAAATCAGAAAGAAATCACAATAGAAATCAAAAGACGAAAGTGGAATTGGATAGGGCACACAATCAGGAAAGAAGATGGAGCAGTAGAAAGAATGGCTTTGGATTGGAACCCCCAGGGCAGTAGAACAAGAGGAAGGCCAAAAAATACATGGAAGAGAACAGTTTTGGAGGAAATTGCTAGGGAGGGGAAAACATGGAGCGAAGTGAAGAAGTTAGCTACAAATAGGGTCCGATGGAGGCACTTTGTGAATGCCCTATGCTCCTCATGAAGAGATACAGGAGTTTGATTGATTGATCAAAAGACTTACATATGTCATAATTTGCTATACTTTCATATTAGAAGCTGAACATTTGTTTTCTGGATTGCACAAAAAGGCATTTTTAAAACCTCAAAAAAGTAAGATACTGGTATGTGATTTTATTTATAATAGACTTGCCCATAAGTTTTACCTCGCTTACAAAAGCTGTCACTCTGACCGTTAGGTCTTTATTCTGGTACCAGCCAACTTTCCCTCCCTAACCCGTAAATAGCCTTCCGCCCTTGACCTTAAAGATGACCACAGGAACGGTCTCTTTGTACCAATATCATAGCTCGCAGACTTTATAAATTGTATGACTTATGTAGATATAATCATTTTTATCATTTCACATAAAGCAGCTACTTGTATAATAATTTCTAAAATAATTATTATACTTATAGTTAATATTTAGGAATGATACAAATATCAAAATTAGTTCACAATGCATTCTACATGTACAGACAGACCTTGACTTCAGAGGGGATATCAGGGTTATTTCCGATCTTTGATAACGAATTTGAATGACGTCATGTGCGTAGTGAGTGATTTCATAATCAGAGTGCACTGTGCATCACAGTAGCAATTCCCAAGAAAATCGAGCCTTTTTGGGACGGGTACATAACAACTCTTTCCGATGCTAAGTACAGTTACGTGAAAATCATAGGAACATGCAAAAATACGTGGTTTCGTTATTTCCAAGAAAGGCATCTTGTGTGTACCTAATAAGACTGGAAAAGATCGGATGGGATTAATTCCAGAGTGGAAAAAGCAAGCAAATCCACCCCCCGTCACAAGTCGCCGTACCCCACGAGATGATACAAATTAATTCCAATCGAATTTTTCCAATCCTATTAAGTACACAGAAGATATCTTTCTTGGAAATAACGAAACCTCGTTTATTGCAATCTTCTTTTATTTTCACTTAACTGTACTTGGCATCGGAAAAAGTTATGTACCCCTCCCAAAAAGACTCGATTTTCTTGGGAATTTCTGCTGAGAGTCGCCGTGCACTCTGACTGTGATATCACTCACTACTGGTCTGTCACCTCGCGCCACAGTTCAGCTGTCGTGTGACCCCTGACGCACATGATGTCATCCAAATTGGTTACCAGAGATCGGAAACAACCCTGTATTCCGAGTGCATCGTAAGCCAGGTTCTTCGTAAGTCGAAAAGTCATATACAATACACTAAAATGTTACAAGTGGGGTATAAAGTATACGTTATAATGCTACACGAGGTTCAACACTTTTAAAGTTAATATTACACAAAATTCAGCAAGTATTTATTTAAAATATAGTACATTATTTAAACAATCGTAGTAGAACTCAGTGGAGCTGTTGTAAGTGCTAAGAATAAGTGGGATGGTTGTAAGTCGCGATTACGTGATTTAATTTTAAATTATAATCCAATTCATTTAATAACATTATACTTCATTCGGATTATGTTCGGAGAAATTGACTCGTAGTTACTGAATATGAACAAACTTCGTCTAATATAGTTTACATCTGTATTGCTTCTTGTCAACTATCCAGCAGTACTAAGCCTATAACTCACAAGGAATGCTCACCAGGTGATAATGGACTTTCACAAAGATTTTTGCCCCATAGGCCTACATTCCATTTGAATTAAGAAATCTCCCTATAAATTTCTACATCTGGAGAAGGCTGAGCCTTTGAGTTATGATTTTTTCAAAATAATCGCTTGACAATCATATCAGTCTCATATCTCCATTGCCATCGTGAAGAAGAAAATGTTTAAAGCCCCAAATGTTTATGCATTGCCCTCAAAGTCAGAGCAGCTTATGAAAAATCAGTTATTCAATTGGTTTCAAGAAGTATACTTTCCATCTGCAAGTGATCATAGCATCTTTCGGTAGACTCGTGGTCCAGTTCCGAGGTAGACAGGCTATAGAAACACAACAGAACAAATACTATAGGCGCAGTGCCCACAGTCAGCATATTTTATCACACAAGTGGAGACGTAAAAATGCCGAAAGAAAAACAAAGCAGACAAAGTTTTTTTGCGACAATTAGTGACTGAGTCTGGTGAGAATGTATTTTCCACAAATGGAATAAAATTATACTAACTTATTATTTTGTTTGTATTTTAATATTAAAATCACGATTTTTTTTAAATTTTAATGTCACATTTTCAGAAATTTAAGATCATTTTATAGGTAATTTTTTGTCATTTTTAGACCAACTTCTGAGTCCTACTTATAACCTCCTACTTATCACTGTGAAAACTTCTATCGTTCTCCATGCCTTGGCTGGCAGCAGCCATCTTCATACTCAGCTGTTTCCTGAACAAATGCGCATGCACGAAGAACTTTGTTTCTTAAACAAAATGTGAAGGCATAAAAGACTTCTGTTTTTTTTTTTGCAAAAAAAAATTCGATAGAAATCGTGCTATGGACTTAACTTGTTTTGAATGAAATCTTCATATTTCTGCCTCGATATTTACCTACTTCATGGAATTGAGTTTCGAGTGAATACGTGTACAGCAGATCTCTGACGATTGCAAAGGATACTAGGAATATAGTTTTTTTTTTCATTTTTGTGGACTTAACTCGTTTAGGGAGAAAGCTCTTCAATTAGTTACCATTATTTCATACTGTGAATTAATTTGTTTATTAGAAACAAACATTTCATTTATTTCCAGCTTAGCAACAAAGGAATTTTTACGTCATGTTAAGGCTTTAAAAATTTCATTATAGCTATATATAAGGAAAATAATTTTAGTAATTACTAGGATAATATAAACGTTGTGTATCGTGGCTAAAACTACATTAAGTGCTTGTGAAAAATTATGACACTCGTGTCATAAGCATCTCATTCACATATAATGGTCAATTTTAGCCACTTATAAGGTAAATTACTGTTTTTTTTTGTAGTAAGTCACAATAAAATCGACTGATTAGATTTATAATAAAATCGGGATTGTATGTTGTTAATTTTAAATAATAACCCTCCTTTAATTTTAATAACGTTATAATTTTTCAAAGGCATATTTTCCGGAAATGTTGACTCATATGAACAGAATTCGTCCAATAGTTTACACCTGTATTCCTCTCTTGTCAACTAATCAGCAGTACTATGAAATCAGTTCATTCTTCGTAATAAGAAATCACAAAGATATTGATCTGCTTAGATTTGAAATAAACCGCGATTGTATCTTTTAATTTCAAATAATAAACCCCATTATTATATTTCATACACATCTTTTTTGGAAAAATTGACTCGTAATTGCTCGTAGTTGCTGAATGTGAACAAAATTCGTCCAATGGTTACATCTGTATTGCTCTCTTGTCAACTAACCAGCACTGCTATAATTGTAGTCATTTATACAGTACAATAGGTATACAAAGGACGTGTTATTGCACGCGTGAGATGTTTTTCAAACGAGCCTTCAGGCGAGTTTAAAAAAATCTCACAAGTGCGGTAATGATTCGCTTTGTTGTATACATGATTTTTTTTCCACTACCAAGTTTTTTAAAAATAAATATTAGGTTTACAACTGAATTTTTCAGTTCCTGTGAAGTTTACAGACTCTGAAGTATGAATTAACGACTATAATTGCATTGCTAAGATCGGCGTTGCTGAGATATCAAATAAATAACAAATAATTAGTTATCAGTCGCCATGGTTTATTGAAAGAAACAGTTCACGAAATGTATGTGGAGTTATTTCTTGTGAAAAATTAGTCCAGTATTTGTGTTTTACCTACAACTTAATATGGTGCGGGTATAAATATAAACACCGTCACCAATAGAACCGTAAACAATTTTATTACTTAAATTTTAATTTATATTTACTTCTTTTTCAAAGACGTGCAGAAAATATTTTTTCATGCTTTACAAAACTGACACACTTTTGACACTCAAGAGTATTAAAAAATACATACTTTGGAGGTTGGTGGCGTAAAAAATCCGTTTATTCTTTGTAATAAGAAGTTACAAAGAAAATCGTCGGTTTAGATCTAAAATTAATCACGATTGTATGATCTTAATTTCAAATTACTCAAGCCAGTTTAATAAAATTATTATAAATTGACACGTAATTACTGAATGAGAATAAAATCTGTACAGTAGTTTACAACAAATTACTGTACCAGACATACCGACAGACAAGCAGACTAGTAACGTGCCCAGAGCCATTTTTTGGCATAATAAATGGAGATAAATTTATTTTTGCGAACATCTTGAAATACGATTTTTTGCAATATTTATTTTATGAGAGTATTACAGACCGCTGTAGCCTCACAGGCATGCATATTTATATTATCAGACCGAGCAGAAAACTTGGGAGACAAGTGATGGAAACCGTCATTTTTAAGGAAAGAAAGTCCTTCTATGAGTTATAAGTAGGGTGCGGATTTTTAGGTTGTTAAAATGTAATTTTAGGTGCCTAAAATAGGCTTGAAAGTGTAGGAAATAATCTCTAAAGAACTGAAAATAGGCTCTAACAAAAAATAATGTTTTCTTTAAAAACATATTCCAAATCATGAGGAATTCACTTCTAGAATTTAATAATTTTAAATGCTTATACACCGTTACCACCACCACTACTAAAAGTACAACAACAAATACCTAACTAGTTATACATAAAATAAAGAATTAAATGTGAAAAATAAGTTTTAGACATAAATTCAGTACATAAACAAGTCAAATGTAATCAATTTTACCAAGCCTTGTCCGTTAATGTCCATAATTAGCTTCACAATACATTACTAGTACTTTTTCTAAATTTTAAACTAAAAAGCAATGCCGTCTGTCACTCAACACAAATTTGTATGCTGAAAATGAACATTCCACATCTACTGAAGTAAAAGGAGCGTATTTCAATTTTGACACTACTTGGACAGGAATGTTACATTGTAAATCGGTGTCCTTCACTGCTAGCATAGCTGAAGCAGTACACAGGTCCTTCAGTCCTACATTTTTCTGCAGAACTTGCTCCAGGTTTTTCCATACTTAATTTCGAACAGAACCAGGAACATATTTCGAATTTAAAATACAAATTTTCGAAATAAGAATGTGTGTTTTGACTTATTAGAGATAAAACATACTTAATAAGTCAAAATAAGCTCTGTCGTCAAAATAGGAATTTTTAGGTGCTACTAAAATATCAATTTTAGGCATAGTTTTATATGAAACGTGTACTTGCAATGAACTTATCTTTTAAGGATTGAAATAGGTTTTTACCTAAAATCCGAAGTCTAGTCATAAGTCTAAAACAAATACTTGTCCTGCTTTACTGACAGTATCTCTCCAAAGAATTTTTACAAATAGTTTTTACTGCATTTAAAAATCAATACTTCTAGAATGTATTTGAACTCAGACACCTCAGATCAAATGACAGGTATTATAACCACTAGGAAACTACTAACAGGTGTGAAGTGACATTTTGGCAACAGAAAAATTTTAAATCGTACAGTACACGAGCATTATGCATATTGTTTCAACTGCAAGAAAATACAGTAGATTCACTGAATTGTTGGTGATTTTCTCACTTTCGTTATCTGTTCTCCCTGGTTGTGATGTGCCATCCCCCCAACAAGGGTGGAAGGAATGGAGTTTCCGATCTCTCGCTGCGCTGTTTTTATGTCACGCTGCAATTTTACGAGGGAGCGCCACTGTACTCTATTGCAATTTAAATTAGCAAAGTTAATTTAGAACCGACTGTTACCATGCAAGGATGGGGGCGAACCCGAGTTAGCAGGGGGTGTTCCTAGTATTCGCACCTCGGCCTGCAAATTGCAAATGTCATTTGCACTCCCACAACTTGTTACGGTAGAAACGATAACAATCTACTCTCTTATGTGGGATGTTTCAAACTGGTGGATGCGATGTGCGTAGCATTGTTACAGGTTGGAGATAATTTGTCTTAACTTAAAATCAAGTCTGTCGGAAACTAATTTCTGAGTGTACTGATTGATTTTGTATTTTTTTCATTATACGAAAAATGACTTCACAGAAATACAAGTTTATAGTGTCTCTAATACTGAAACTTTTTTGGCACGCTTTATATCTATTTCTCCGTCTGCCTGTCTATCCCGTGTACAACGAATTCTCCTAATCATTGGTGATATTTATTCTTATTCAGTATCTATGAGTCAATTTACCAGAGAATGATGTAATTATATGTAAGACGAGGGAAGGTCAAATGTAAACCGAACTTTTTATCCTACTCTTGAATGGAGAAATGTACACGACTGAGACCGAGTGGCGATATTAGTGGACGTGTTTAGACTCCTCCTCGTCATGCAAATCATCTCTCATTCCATTCTTTAGTAGCTAGCATGTTGAGCAAGCAAGCAGTACCTAATGTCATTGTGAAACATATTGTCGTGCAGGGAAAACGCACTACGGATGAAAACGCCACATCTTTTAAACCGAAGGTTACCTTGAATTTGTCCAGCAATTGACAGTAGTAGACAGCACTAATTCTCCTTCCTTCATGGACAAAATTGACATAATACAGATTTTTAACGAAGTGAAACCGACCACGATTTTGCGAAGCTTACGTGAAATGTTCGGAAATCAAACATTAAGACATTTTCATGGCATAATGTATTCACTGGTAGATGTAAAGATATGCGGATTTGAAGCATTCGCGCCACCTGACAACCAGCATCACTCCAGATAACATTCGAGCAGTTCCAGACCTTATTGAAGGTGATCGACGATTAACAGTGAAATTTATAAAGGGATTGAGATGAGTCATAGCAGTGTGATTCCACACCCGTTGAATGCGGATCAGATGGTGCTAAATTGAAAATTTTTCAGGCTGTTGAATCCGTACGAAGCAGAAAGGACACATCTTTTTATCGGTTTCTCACCTACGATGAGTCACGAATACATAGGCCTAACTGTACTCCAGAATTAGGCGGGTAAATGTACTGTAGAATGAAGAAGAAAAGGTGAAGCAGGTCAAATTGTCTGTGAGGTTGGTTCTTGCCACTGTTTTTTTCGGATTACAGATGGATTATGTATGTCAATTTTCTCAATGAAGGAAGGGAAGTTAATGCTATCTACTATTGCCAATTTCTGAACAAATTCAAAGCACCTATTGATGTGGCGTATCCATTCGTAATATATTTTCCCTACATGATAATGCTCGGCTTCATACTATCACCGTAATACAAGAGAAACTAAACGCTGCACTGGACTGCTATCGAACATCCGTCTTACTGCCCCGATTTAGCGTCATATAATCAACACTTATATGGACTACGATTCGAGAATAAAGAGAAGTGGAACATTTTGTGTGGACGTCAATCTGTTTTCTACAGCACAAGAATAAAAAATTGCTAATCCGACGGAAAAAGTGTTTAAATATTAAAGGAAACTATGTATAATAGTTATTTATGGTACAAGCTTGTAAATATTATCTTTTTGGAACGAGTGTAAAGTTCGTGAAACGAGGGAAGTCGAGTTTCATAAACACACGAGGGCCAAAAGGATAACTTCACGGATGTTTTTCCTACGATAGCACAAATTGACATTAAATAAATATTTTAAATTAGAGAGGTTATTCACTATTTTACTCGTACGTCCGTCGAAATTGAAAAAAAAACATTAAAAAATAAGTATAGGCTACATGGAATTACAGCTTGTTTTATTCACGATCATGATTTTATTGCTGTCTAAACCGGCCATATAATCAACAAAGCGGTTAGGAAAAGTTGAATGCCACATCTTGTTGAAAAGAGTAGCCTACTACAGATGTGACTTCAGAATAATACGGGATAAAATATAAATATGAATGTTAAATTTGTTATTTATTCATGTTACGTGTAATTTTTACGTCATGAAAGATCGAAGTAATGCATTAATATCTTATTGAATGAAGTTTGTACATTGAGTATTACATTTTCTTTGGCAGTGCGTAAAATGAATAGCAGTGCGTAGAGTGATTACTTACTTTTTAAACACTAATGTTTTAAACGCTTACTTTAGGCACTGATAACAGTGGATAAATTGAAACTTTACGCACAATAGTGCAAAAAATTACTTATATGAACATTTGTTAAATAGTAATTTGATAAAGTGTGGGTAAACATTTGTCTATATTTGACTAAGCTTCGTACGACAATTCTTATGAAATTTAATGGAAATTTATTTGAAATGAAAGACAATGGCGATAAACTCAAAATCTGTCAAATTATATTTTTATATTTGGTTTTTGCAGTTCATGAAGAGATAATAGGCACACATGGTTTGGAGAAATTAAATATATCCTGCAAAATTATCTCTTCTTTTCGTTGTAAAGTACGAGTATTTTAAAGTCCAGCAATGAAACGTTAGATTACAGCCGGAGATTTCATTTTCAAAAGAAAATTTCTATTTGTAGTGAATGCATTTGCTTGCTTATGGATGGGTGAGTAATTGAAGTAACATCCGAAAAATTCAGACTAAAAAGAGCGGAATCTGCTTGAGGGCGTAAAATAGGAAATCACTAATACACTTTTGACCATTAAATATAAATTTTCGTAAATAAAAAAAAAATATATTAGGAAAGATTAAAATATGAGTATACGTATTGTGACAGCGACGTGAGAATCGAACTCACGACCAGCGTCCCGCAAGAAAGCAGATCGCACAGGCTCCACGGAACATTGAGTGACGTCGCGCGGTGGAGAGAAGAGAGAGGGTGTATTACGTCACGCGACGAGTCTGCGCGCGCAGCTGCTACTTGACGCAGTGAATGTGGAACGACCTTCTCGACTACTCCAGACGTCTGTCGATGTAGAGATATCGAGATAATTCTCTACACACCTGTAGAAGGTTCTCGCAACTATGATTTTGCTATAAAAGAGCAGGCGCCAGCGAACTAGAGTTTCAGAGTTTTCAGTTATTCAGTCAGTGAGAAAGCCAGAGCAAGCAAGCCAGCCGGAGTTCGACTCGAGTGTGCGTCCGCATCTGCGTCAGCATCCGAAGGCCTGAGTTCGAGTGCAGTGGACCGCAGTTGGAGGGACCTGAGTTCGAGTGCAATGGACCGCAGTTGGAGGGACCCGAGTTCGAGTACAGTGAACTGTCTCTGAAGGTCTGTGGTTCGAGATACCGTGAACTCGAGTGACTGAGATAGAAGAACTGTGAACTGAGAACTGGTAGTTCTGATTTGTAAATAGTGCTTTGTAAATATTAGTTAAGATTAACAGTTCATTGTTGTGCGTAATAGTCCAAGTCAATTGTCATTGTCGTCGGTGGAGTGCTATAACGAATACTGTGTGAGTGAAGATCCAATTGTTGACGAGAGCGTTTAAGGTGAATTGTAGAAAGGAATTATTGTTGTGACGAATAAATTACATTGTTGTTACAAATAAAATTCACATTGGTGTCAGAATCGGGACATTATCGACAATGGAGAACCTACAGCAGATCCTGCAAGCCATCGCGGAAATGAAAGCAGAAATGAAAAAGGACATAAGCGACGTAAAAGCAGAGTTGAAGAACGACATAAGTGAAGTGAAAACGGAGATGAAAAGTGACATAAGTGAAGTGAAAACGGAGATGAAAAGTGACATAAGCGATGTGAAAACAGAGATGAAAAGTGACATAAGCGGAGTGAAAGGCGACATAAGCGGAGTGAAAGATGACGTCACTACACAAATCGAAAGTGTTTCGGCCCACGTAGATGGAATTGTCGCCATTGTGAAAGACGAACTTAAGGCCGATCTGGATAAATTAAACCAGAATTTTACAACTATAAACGAGACAGTAGCCGAGTTGAGACAGGAGGTAGACCATTTCGACGGAAAAATCCGCGATCTCGAGCGTCGTCAAGAGCAGACGAGTGAGGTGATGGACCGACATGCTGAAGAAAACAAGCACATTCTCGCGTTGGTGGATCGCCAGGCTAGAGAACATAAACAGATAGTTGCCCAGGAAGTTCGACGTGCCATGCAAGAAGCGGCCACAGAGTTGAGGACTCCATATAGTGGCCCTGCGGAATCATCGCCTTCAGCCAGACATCACAACGTCAAGACGCCGAAGTTCGACGGTACGACGTCTTGGGCGATATTCCGTCGCCAGTTCGAGGCCACCGCAGCACATAATGGCTGGACCCCAGCGGAGCAGACTACACAGTTGCTGACCGCGCTTCAAGGACAGGCGTCGGAGATTCTTCACAGCGTTCCAGAAGATGGGACAGCCGCTGAGATAATGGCGGCCCTGGAGGGACGTTATGGTGACCATCAACTTGCTGCAGCATTTAGGACCCAACTAAAAACGAGGGTCCAACAGTCAGGCGAGTCCCTGCAAGAATTCGCGATGGCGGTGGAACAACTGGCCCATAAGGCGCTCAGGGGCCTACCTAATGACTTCATCGCTGGAGAGGCGGCCTACACCTTCGGCAGCGGAGTTCGAGACCCGGAAATAAAGCAACAGCTACTCCTGGCAGAGCATCGCACCATCAATTTAGCTCTGGCGGCGGCCCTCAGGATGGAGGCAGCCAAGTTGACGGCGAACGTCTCGGCATCGCACCGGATTAGGAGCGTCGCGGCGGCCGACGTCGAGGAGCGTCAACCGAAATCACCCGATCGACGAAGACGAGGATTGCCTACCTGCTGGTCCTGCGGCGAGCCTGGGCACCTGAGGAGGGACTGTGACCGATCTGGACACAAACAGGAAAACTAAAAGGGGCCGATGCGATGAGGGGCACGTCGGCGCCGTCATCACCATCCCCTCGGCTGATCTTGAAGACGGTTAACAGAAGATGCGACGATGGGCTGATTGCTGACGGATGGATAAGAGGCCGCCCATGCAGAGTACTGGTAGACACCGGGGCGTCCCTCACTATCGCCAGACCGGAAGTCGTGCGTGGCCTACCTGGGAGGACGCCGCTGCGCCGGTATGAGCTACGTACTGCCTCAGGCGAGAACCTGCCCATCCAAAAGGAGGTTTTCCTGGATCTGACATTGGGAAAGAGGAGACTAGAGATGTGGGTGTTCGTCGCCAACATCACTGAAGACGTCATCCTGGGACTCGACGCCATGCGGATCTTCGATGCAACGGTGGACGTCAGGCGCCGTATCCTGCGTTTTGGTCAGGATGAAGTGTTCCTGAGGGACGTCGAAGACCAACCCATGGCCAGCAGACTCACCCTGGAGAATCATGTGACAATCCCGGCAGGCTGCGAGATGGTGGTGACGGCAAGACTGGACGGACAACCTAAGAGAAACCTGCTCCTCGATTCGCAAACAACTCCGATAGATGGGGTTTATGTGGCCAGATCCCTACTCCCGAATCAGAAGGTGGTACCGGTGAGGGTCCTGAATGTCACCAATCGGGACAAGGAGGTGCCTAGTGGAACTGTACTAGGTAACGTCGAGCCGGTGGTGTCTGTGACGTCGCTGGCAGAAAACGAGGAGTGTCACCGACCACGTCCAGATCTAGACCCATCACTGAAAGAGCTGGCTCGAGAATTGCCGGCGAATTTAAGCAAAAGAGAAAGAAGACAAGTCCACGATCTACTGACAGAGTTTCAGGACGTGTTCAGTCTGTCTGAAAACGACTACGGGAGAACGGAGAAAGTTCAGCACCGCATTGACACCGGAAATGCTCGCCCAATCAGACAACCTCCTCGACGCGTCCCTCTAGCTAAACAGAGGGAGATTAACAGCCAACTGGAGGGCATGAAAGCAAGAGGGATCATCGACAGCCCTTGGTCATCACCTGTAGTGCTGGTAAAGAAGAAGAATGGGGACCTGCGTTTCTGCGTGGACTACAGAAGACTGAATGACGTCACCAGGAAAGACTGCTTTCCCCTCCCACGAATTGACGACACCTTGGACACCCTGGCCGGAGCAGAGTGGTTCTCGACGTTGGATCTCAAGTCAGGATACTGGCAGGTGGCGCTACATCCTGAGGACAAGGAGAAAACTGCATTCTCTACAGGCCAGGGACTATGGCAGTTCACCGTTATGCCGTTCGGCCTCTGCAACGCCCCGGCTACATTCCAGAGACTAATGGAGTCCGTAATGAGAGGCCTGACATACGACACCTGTTTGCTGTACCTTGATGACGTCATCGTGGTGGGCAAGACTTTCGGCGAACAGCTGTTGAACCTGAGGAAAGTGTTCGAGAGACTGCGATAAGCCAGACTGAAGTTGAACCCGAAGAAATGTCATCTATTCCAGAAGAAGGTCAACTACTTGGGACACGTAGTAGGGACCAACGGAGTGGCCACGGACCCGGAGAAGCTACAAGCCGTCAGAGGATGGCCTAGACCGAGGGACAAGCAGGAGCTGCGCCGCTTTCTCGGCCTCTGCACTTATTACAGAAGGTTCGTAGCTGGGTACGCCAACATCGCTAAGCCTCTAACCCAGCTGACCGAGGAGAAACGACAATTCCAGTGGACAGACGAGGCGGAGTCATCCTTCCAGTCGCTGAAAGAAGCGATCTGCACTGCTCCTGTACTGGGATATCCCATCCCGGGAAGGAAGTTCACGCTCGACACGGACGCTAGCAACGTAGGCATCGGCGGAGTACTCTCTCAGGAACAGGACGGGCAAGAGAGGGTGATTGCCTACTTCAGCCGAACATTGTCCAAGGCTGAGAGAAACTACTGCGTGACCCGTAGAGAACTTCTTGCCATTGTGGAAGCCCTGAAGCAATTCCACAAATATTTGTATGGCCAGGAATTCCATCTGAGGACAGACCATTCTGCACTCACCTGGCTATTGGGCTTCAAGAATCTGGAGGGGCAGACCGCCCGTTGGGTTCAACGACTGCAGGAGTACAACTTCACCTCCGAACACCGACAAGGGAAGAAACATTCCAACGCTGATGCCTTATCACGACGCCCGTGCCCGGATGGCTGTAAACACTGCCTGAAAGTAGAAGAGCGGGATGGCGCCCACGCAGTCCGAGCAATTGCCGCCCAACCGAGCCCAGGATGGGATAACGCCGCCATAAGGAGGGAGCAGCTGGAGGACCCAAACATTGGACAGCTACTACGTGATGTGGAGTCCGGCCAGAGACCAGTATGGGCCGATATCGCCAACCGTAGCACCACTTACAAGAGCTACTGGGCCCAGTGGGAATCCTTCACTGTCAAGGACGGTATCCTGAAGAGGATTTGGGAGTCGGCCGATGGAAGGACCCACATAGAACAACTTGTCCTGCCCAGGAGCAAGGTGAAGGAAGTGCTGGAGGAGACTCATGCTGGAGTGACTGGAGGCCACCTGGGAGCCAACAGGACGCTGGACAAGTTAAGGCAGAGGTTCTATTGGTTGCATCAGAGAACCGACACGGAACAATGGTGCCGAAGATGCGACACCTGTGCAGCCAGTCGCGGACCAAGGACCCGCAGCAGGGGAGCTCCTTTTGAGAGGATCGCCATCGACGTTGCTGGACCGTTCCCGGTCACGGATCGCGGGAACCGCTACCTGTTAGTCGCCATGGATTACTTCACAAAATGGCCAGAGGTGTACGCGATTCCGAACCAAGAGGCTTCGACGGTGGCCGACGCGCTGCTTGACAACTTCATCTGCCGATTCGGGGTGCCCCGGGAATTGCATAGCGATCAGGGGCGCAACTTCGAATCCAACCTGATGGGAGAATTGCTCGAGCGTCTGGGGGTGCATAAAACCAGGACCACTCCCCTCCACCCACAGTCCGATGGTATGGTGGAACGCTACATCAAAACCTTGGAAGAGCATCTGCGGAAGGTGGTGTCCAACCATCAACGAGACTGGGATGCCAGAGTCCCACTGTTCCTCTTGGCCTACAGAGCTTCGGTCCACGATACAACAGGGATGACACCGGCAAACATGGTCTTCGGGAGAGAGCTGCGCCTGCCCTGTGATCTGCTGTTTGGCACGCCACCCAGCGCCGACCAGCCAGCGACTGACTATGTGGCAGAACTCACCGAGAAGTTGAATGGAGTTCACCAACTGGCCAGAGAGCACCTCAAGATGGCCAGCGACAGGATGAAGGTGCGCTACGACAGATTAGCCAACTCTGCAGGATTCCAGGAGGGCGACCTGGTGTGGCTGTATCGACCTACCAGGACCAAAGGGAAATCACCAAAGCTGCAGCGTGCCTGGGATGGACCATACCGCGTGGTGACCCGGATCAACGACGTGGTGTACCGGATCCAGCGACAACCTCGAGGGAAGATGATGGTGGTGCATCTGGACCGATTAGCAGCCTACCAAGGGACTGCCCGGGACGAGCAGCCCTAAGGAGGGGGCAATGTAACAGCGACGTGAGAATCGAACTCACGACCAGCGTCCCGCAAGAAAGCAGATCGCACAGGCTCCACGGAACATTGAGTGACGTCGCGCGGTGGAGAGAAGAGAGAGGGTGTATTACGTCACGCGACGAGTCTGCGCGCGCAGCTGCTACTTGACGCAGTGAATGTGGAACGACCTTCTCGACTACTCCAGACGTCTGTCGATGTAGAGATATCGAGATAATTCTCTACACACCTGTAGAAGGTTCTCGCAACTATGATTTTGCTATAAAAGAGCAGGCGCCAGCGAACTAGAGTTTCAGAGTTTTCAGTTATTCAGTCAGTGAGAAAGCCAGAGCAAGCAAGCCAGCCGGAGTTCGACTCGAGTGTGCGTCCGCATCTGCGTCAGCATCCGAAGGCCTGAGTTCGAGTGCAGTGGACCGCAGTTGGAGGGACCTGAGTTCGAGTGCAATGGACCGCAGTTGGAGGGACCCGAGTTCGAGTACAGTGAACTGTCTCTGAAGGTCTGTGGTTCGAGATACCGTGAACTCGAGTGACTGAGATAGAAGAACTGTGAACTGAGAACTGGTAGTTCTGATTTGTAAATAGTGCTTTGTAAATATTAGTTAAGATTAACAGTTCATTGTTGTGCGTAATAGTCCAAGTCAATTGTCATTGTCGTCGGTGGAGTGCTATAACGAATACTGTGTGAGTGAAGATCCAATTGTTGACGAGAGCGTTTAAGGTGAATTGCAGAAAGGAATTATTGTTGTGACGAATAAATTACATTGTTGTTACAAATAAAATTCACAGTATTTATCTTCTATAAATTTATAGAAACATTACTTTCATTGCTATCTTCTCAAATCTTATAATAATATAGGCTAAAATTGAAGACTTTAGGTCCTATATGTGTAATACTGAGAACGAAGATTCAACTTCTAGCTTGGGTCAATATCAAATTATGTGAAACCTGTCTAAAGCGGCCATCTGAAGTTACCTTGTGAAATGGTCGTTTTATCAGGTGGCCGCTTGATTAAGGTTGCGGATTTTTTATGAATCAACATGAAAATACTGAATTTCACTGACTTTTTAGTACTGTGCGCGTACAACAATCATGCATATTAATGTCAGCCTCTTCCATTCTTGCAACTAGCCTTTACAAAACTCGCTTGCGGTACCTCAGCTTAAGTGACTGGATAATACCTTGATCAAGGGGCTGGAGGTGTGATGTCGTATTTGGGGGAAGAAACACCAATTTCACGGATCACATTGCGATTTTGTCGTTTAATCTTGGAATTGAAACTGCATAGCTAATTCTCAAACAATGATGATGTCATCAAGCTTAATTGTTGGCAGTCCACTTCACCTCCAATAAGCCCATGTCAACATTTTTCAAACATCTCGGTTTCAATGATTTCCCTATCATTAAAAGTGGTTCCTTTTCTCCTGCAGCATTAAAACAAAAGAGCAGGGTTATTCTGTCTTTTGCCAACTTCCCCCCTTTACACTCTCTTTTCTTAAAACTTAAGTTTTGTTAGGGAGGGCCCTGAAAAAAAACCTGTTTCGTTAACATTGTAAAGGTCTCTGAGTTCATATTCCGCAAGAATTTAAGGCAGTCTATATTTTCCATTCTTCAATAACATTGGTTGCAATGTCACCTCCTTCACCAGACACAGAACGAAATGCAATGTTATGGCGTTTTCTAAAGCACTCTAACCACCCATTACTAGCAACAAAATTTCTTACATTGCGTTCTTTGGCAATTTAAAGAGCTTTCTCTTGAATCATAAGCCCACTTATTGGTAATTTCTTCGCCCTCGCACACTTGAACCATTCGTAAACGGAATCATTCACATTACTAAACACAGATTCTCTCTTTCTCCCATTTTTTAAATATTTCATCTTTATTCTTAATTATACCGTTTATTTGTGTCCTTCCACATTCGAATATTTCTGCAATTTTTCTCGCAGATGTTCCCTTCTCACTTTCTTCAATCATTTTTCGTCTCACCTCTAAACTTAACACCACTCTAAATTTATTGTTAGACATGATTTCTGTCTCAAACTAACTTCACAGTTTCTCTGAATCAAGTGAATGAAAAGAAGAAAAATTCGTAAAAGCTGGTCCATATAGAGAAAGATAGAAAGAGGAGAAAAAAAAATATAAAAAAAAATTCGAATGGTTAACTACCTAAAACATACTGTGACATTTTCGATAGAAAAAGTCCTTGTTTCAATCCCTAAAAAACGAGTAAGAATTTATAGCTATGCAGGATCGGAGTGGAAAGTGACAAAAGAGTCATAAAACAGTAACCAACTAACCCCAAGATATGGAGGGTGTACTGTTGTACACTTAGCTATTGCTTCCTGTCCTCTAACCATCGAAAAAATAGGTCAGACAGTGTCCGTGAAAAGATTTTTTGTTGGACAGTGACCGTTATAGTCAGGTTCCAATCCAAATAGACCCCGGCCGCTGGCCGGTGCGTGAAGTGGCCGCTAAATAAAGAGAGAATTTGTATTGATCTTATGGAAAATCCAATTGGTTCCAGAGGAAATTGGCCTTTTGTCCAGGTGGCCGTTTAAATGAAGTGACCGCAAAGGCAGGTTTCACTGTAAATTACTTTTGAATAACGTCTTAAAAATGAACTGTAAATGGTAATAATATCAGCCAAAAAAATTCAATCTGTGAACGGGATTAAAATTGACAAAAGATTGTGCGACGTGGCTCTGAATTTGCACGTGTGTATACAAGAAAATAGTGGCTGTTCATTTAACTATTAATGAACTATCACGTATTCCAAAATAACATGCACTGTGTTACAAGTATGAGGGGAAAGACGGGCTCTCGCCCATTTTGGGGATCCGGCGACGCGAGACAATTGTCGCCGGCCGGCGGACTCATCGCCTTTCCGGCTGTCCTGCCGCGCGCGCTCGTTCTGCAGCTTGCGGATATTGCAGGCGTCACACGACAAATGATATGCAGGAGGAAATTAAGCTCAGAATAATCCCGGGGAATGCGTGCTATTATTCAGACGGGGCGTTGTCGTCTGGCTTGCTTGTAAGGGACTTAATAATACCTTCTATGAATTTCAACTAAAAATCCGGCAGTTGTTTTACATGGATGTGAAACATGGTCTCATCCTGGGTAACACTGAGGTCCCTTTGGAAAATATTTCAAACAAAAGGGGCGAATTACAACTGAGACAAAGAACTCTGTGTGCACATTATACCTATGTTGTCCGTTTAATTTAGGTTAAACGTTTCGGGTTGAGTCAAAAAGCTTTCAATGAGTAGAAATTCTCTCCTCATTTTGCCAACATATAAAATTATTGTACAAATTGCACTATAATGCTGGTTTTATACGAGTAAATAAAATATATGATCATTGAAATGTTTAATATATTATGTTCAGATTCTAAAGTATTGTAAAGAAAAAGTGATCTTGTCGTTCTAAGCCATCTAATGTTATCATGCTTGCCGAGGACTGTAACATTTTAAGTTGTGATATAAAGATTTGAGGATAAAAAATATCATTTCTCAATTTATTTTTTTTATAAAGATTGGATATTTAGAGCCAATTCATGGGTCAGGACCTGCAACCTTACTGTAGTGCGCTCCGTTCCTGACAGAGCTTTCAGCACGACCCGTTGCCGTCAACCTGGCTGCAACGAGACAGAAACTCTTGGCCAAGTGTTGGGCTTTTGTCGGAAAAGAGAGTTATTGCGTAACAACAGGCATCATAGAGTCCGTGGAGCTATCGCCTGTCTTCTTCGGAACAAGGGTTGGGAAGTTGATGAAGAGGTCCACTGTATTTCTGAAGACTCTCACAGAAGAGCGGATATAATAGCAATAAACAGGCAACAACAAAAGCCTATTATCATAGATCCAACTATACGCATGGAGAGAAATCTAAACCAAGCTTATCAGGTTGATCATGAAAAGTGGGCCATTTATGAACCTTGTATTCCCTACCTTAGTGCCAAGTATAACATCCCTCTCTTCAATTGGTCAGTGACAGGTTTATTTTTTGGTGCTCGGAGTTCTTTACCAAAATTTACATATAATTTTTTAAAACAATTATCAATACCATCTTTTGAAATTCAAAAAATCATCTCGCAAATTCTTAAAGATTCCCTGCATATTATACAATTTCATTTATACCATTCGGAAGGCCTTAATTAAGGATATGCCAATTTTAAATAAAATCTTTTATTTATAAGTATAATTTTAAAGTCATCTTCTAAGATTTTATTTTATAATTGATAATCAGTGGTGCTTAATTATTACATTTTATTTTTATAACAGTTTATTGCTATTAATTTCCGGATTCTCGTGGTCATCCTTAATTAAGGCCGGACGATTTATTTCCCTCTCTCCCTCCCTCTCTCTCTCTCTCTCTCTCTCTCTCTCTCTGAGTGAAGACATTTTTATGATATGTACAATATTTTGGTAGATATGACCATAAACGTGAGAGCGTGCGCTTATTTACCTCTCCACACATAAGGTATATTTAACACTCATTTCCAGTGGTAACTTATATTTTTCGAAACCGTTTTTGTGATAACTCGGTAAGTTTTTAAGATACCTCAGTATAAAATTTTGCATGCAACTGTCTTTCATACTTGTAAACAAGATCAAGTGCAATTATTGCTCCAACATTTATAGTTTATTAAAAAAATATATCTAAATAAACATTAAACATTTAGCTTCTCATAAGAAATTTAAAAAATACCTCTATTGTAGACGTTTCGAAGATTGCAATTCATATTGTTCATTTGACATTCAGGAATAAATAGAAAGGAGAATGACTCCGAAATATCCATATTTGTGAACATTAACATAAAAACGGCACATCGAGGCATAAAAACAGCCACTTCTTTGTTATGATAATTACTCATAATAGTGACTATTTTAGTAAATTTTAAATAGTCTATAATTGCAGAATAAAGGAATACTGAGAATGTCAAATTGCAAGGTGAAAGAGTCATCAGTTGCTGAGAAAAAAAATATTGAATTTCCTTAATTTTTTAGTGCTCAAACCTGTATATCCTTCCTCGTAAGGCAGATATAAATCATTAGTATGACTTCCTTCCGAAGAAAATTAGATATGGAATACAAGTATCACATAGGCCTACCTACATCTCGTAAATGAGCCTCTACTGTGAATGAGAGAACTATGGACAAAATTTACTGTCCTTTACTGACGTTAAATTTGACCCAAATTGTCTTAGTGGTCTTGGATTTGTTTCACCATACCTCTATAAACCATTCGTCCAAAATTTACTATTGTTGGTTTATATTGCATACATTGTGTTCTTACATTTCAGTATTAATTTAACTGAACTGTATCCCTTTTGACAAAAGGAGATGGTTTACACTTATAACTTCCAATTATTTTTAAGATAGCTGACCTACAAGACATTTGAAATTTATATAACTTGCAAATATAGGCACAAACTCAATTGAAAAATGGCTAGATACAAAACTCCTCTGGCTCAATAATGATAAAACTACATTAATACCGTTTACTATAAATAAATCAGGTTTGATTTCGATGAATCTAAATCAAAATTTAGTTATCCATGACAGTAATTGCTCTCAGTTAGCAATTTGTAGATGAATAAATTCAAGGAAAAATTGTTCTGAGGCCTGGTATCGATCCCGGAGCCCCTCGCTTAGCGCACGAATGCTCTACCGACTGAGCTACACCAGGAACTATACACGACACCGTCAAAATTTTCCATTTGTATCCATACAACCCAAATGGGGTGACAAGGCGCCAGAATCCAATTTTGAGTGCACACAAATTCAGTGTGACTTAAATTGTGGCTTCCTTAACGTACCTCCAGTAACGAATATCTTATGCAAATCTGGCTTTCAGGTACTAGCTCCCTGTAAAACAGGCTTGAATAATTTTAAGGAAAATTTGTTCCGGGGCCGGGTATCGATCCCGAGACCTTTCGCTTAGCACGAATGCGCTGCCGACTGAGCTACCCCAGGAACTATACATGAAACCGTCACAATTTTTCCTTTGTATCCACACAACTCAAATGGGGTGACAAGGCGCCAGAACCCAACTTTAAGTGCACACAAATTCTGTGTGACTTAAATTCTGGCTTCCTGTTAACGTATCTCCAGTATCCGGCACCGGAACACATTTTCCTTGAAATTATTCAAGCCTGATTTACAGGGAACTACTACCTGAAAGCCAGATTTGCATAATTTGTAGATTCTCAAAAATAAAATTAAATCTATATGACGTTACTTTCTTAATTAAATTTCTTACCCAGTATTCATTATTCAGAAGAGCAGGAACAACTAACATTTTATGAAATTCTCCATTATGCCTCTATTTATTTCCCTAACATCGATAGCCTATCTTTTAGTGCCAAAAATACAATGTAGTTAAATTTATTTTGTTTGGTAAGCACAGAATTTATTGTATTCCATCTCAAAAATATCCAGAACTAGTTATGAGCAGTAGGCATACATAATATTTTAATCTTCAAAAAACCTGAGTTAATTCAATTAAATGTAACCTATTGTAAGATTGTGCTTTATTTTGATTATGTCTTTGATAGTTATTATTTTCACTCTTCCTATATTACGCTCTCAGGTCCGACGGGGCTATATTTTATTAGAACAACCGTATTTGACTAATATCATACATTGAGACAACTGATCCTGCCTGTGGTTTTCCGTTGTTTCCCTCAAGTTGATAAGACAGATATTGGGATGAACCATAAAAGAGATAAGCCATGGACCTACATAATCCTTCCGTCATATGTTTCGGCATTTTTTCAAATTAATTCGTCACAAATCGATACATTGGTTTTCGGATGCCTATTTGGAAAATTTTTTAGGAGATTTTTAAGTAGATTATTTTACGACGCTTTATCAGCATCTTAGGTTATTTAGCGTCTGAATGAGATGAAGGTGGTAATGCCGGTGAAATGAGTCCGGGGTCAAGCACCGATAGTTACCCAGCATTTGCTCATATTGGGTTGAGGGGAAAACCCGAAAAAAAGCCTCAACCAGGTAACCTTCCCTGACCGGGAATCGAACCCAGGCCATCTGGTTTCGCGCCCAGACGCGCTAACCGTTACCTTTGTGAGTTAATTAGGTCTTCACTTACTCAATCTAAGAGCTCAATTCCGGCTAACATCTTAGGCACTCTGTCCTGCTCCTCAGCAATGCCGAGGACAGTATTCTGCGACATCCCTCCTTTTTCAGTGTGATACCTATTAGTTTACATCCATTTTCGGCTTTTTTCTCCTTCAGACTTCATCTGTAAGATTCTCTAATTGAACGGTGACAAATAAAGCGAGACAAATGGCCTACTGGCTTAGAGCTCACATTGTTCCTTTTCCAAATCCTCGAATCTCCTTGCAAATGCACGTGCTTGTGTACCTTTTAACTGCTTTTTCATCACTTACCTTCCTTTAATTCTATTCACTATCATTTCTAGGCACTTAATGAATTGAAATCTCAAAAAATACCTTTGTAAATGTTGCTAGTTAACTTGAGGACAAATAATAAGACTTTTGGGTCCATAATTTATTTACGTTGGGGAACCAGAAGAAGAGACTCAAGAATGGAAAGCTGTTATGAAATATTCACTTTCCACCAGCCAAATAACAATCGTTATTGCACAATCCTTAACTCTCAAAGCACCTATTCCCGCAGTAGAATGCATTATGGAGTACGACGCCACTATGAAACTTCCGAACTTACGTTTACTTAAGGGTCTCGTGGGCGGTGAAAAATTAATGCCGACCTAGAAAGTGAAGGATTCTGTCAGTATTTTTGACGCGACCTTGGACGTCACATGCACAGAATTTCACCTCGTCTTGATGGCCATATACATTCTCAGAAGTTGCTTTTTCTTTATTAGTTATGCACAGATTTTCTTAGCTAAAGAAAGTGCTAGAACTGTAAGCATTTATTGAAAAAAAGTGATTAAATTTTCCTTTATAATACGTACACCCATCTTGTTCGTTGACCTGTGTTATTTTCATGCATAATAATAATAATAATAATAATAATAATAATAATAATAATAATAATAATAATAATAATAATAATTTATATGTACTGACAGAGTTAAGGCCATAGAGCCTTCTCTTACACTCTACCAGGGGCCTGTTTCACAATGTTTACAATATTTATTGTAAACTTTGCTTGTAAATTGTAAACTTCTGTTTCACAATCTTTGTTTGTAATGTTGAACTTTACAAAGGAAATCAAATCTTTACAAATTAAATTTTGCTCCCTTTACAAGTATCCTGTTTCACAATGAAGAGTAATTTTACAAACGTGTAAATTTTACTTGTAAAATTAGCACATTTTCTACAATACCTCTGAGATGTGTAAAGTTAGATATTGCAACAAATTATGAATAAATACAATAAAGAAATACTTATTAAATTAATTTTTGAGTAACTGGATAATATTAATAATTAAATTAACGCAGTTTTTATGTTATTAAGGAGTTCTAATGACTCAGACAAAGATATTGAAATTAGGCCTAATCAAACGAAGACGTATACGTAAAATTCTCCGGGCGAGAATTAATAACACGTTCGTATCATTGTATAAATTTAATGAAAGGTTTCGAATGAGTCCCGCGCTATACTTCAGAATACTGCGTAAGTATTTATATGCGAAGACTGTATTTAATAAATACTCGCGCTTAATATAGAAGTTCCTTGCACCAAAAATAAATAATTCAATAATGCGATAGCGACACTACTTACGCGGTATTCTGAATTGTTTCGAGTCCCGTTTCGCTGGAATCTCTCCTACAAGATATGGGATATCATATTCAACATCCAAAAGAGAAAAGTGATGCCCTAACCTCAAAGCGAGAACTGTATTGTTTTGCATTGGATGCATACTAGCTGTCAGTTCCGTGGATTAGCAGATAAGCATGGAATTTCTAAGATATCAGTGTGCAAAAGTGCCCACAGGGTAGTTGATGTTGTTAAAAGAGTTAAATTCGGGGTAGGTTTTTGATCACCAAAATGTTATTTACTATAGCACAGAATTTTTATGCTGCTGATGGGATCACTAATGTTTGAGAGGTTAGGAATGCAACATTAATAAATACTGATGGATCAACACAAAAATTAACCTGATTTTGTGTTTAGACATCGTAATTATTTTATAAATTGTATATTTGCACGTGGACCAAATCTGTTATTTACTTATTTGACTGAATTTGGTGCTAACTTTGGTCATTTAAGTAACAGACGTATTTGTATACTCGACCAATCACATCACATGTAACTCCATTGTCGCCAATATATAAAAATCTAAATACTTTTAATTTTTTTAACAATACTTTATATTTTCTGTTGGTGAAATATGAATCAGCAAGCTTAGAATAATCTATTTTAGTACAAAATATAAACATATGTATCGATAATAGTAAAAATACAGCGACTTCAACTCTGCTCCTTGGCGATTTTTGTAAACTGTCGTTGGCGATATTGTGTAACCAATAATGCGTATTTGTAAATTTCTTTAGCTGATTTTGTAAAGTTCGTCAGAATGTACAAACTAATAAAATAGCATTGTGAAACATAAATTACAAGCATTTCTAAACTTTTACTCGTTATTTGTAAATTGTTAATTTGTAATTTGTAAGGATTGTCAAACGGGTGTCTGGTCACAAAGTATACAAACAGTGAAAGTTTAACAAAAAGTTAGAGAACAGAATACTAACATCTTACAAAAAAATAATAATAGCATAACAAAATCGACACTAAACAAATGAAAATAATACCATAATAGAAAAAAGAAAGTAAAATACAGGTCTAAATATTGGAATGTAATAAGAGCAACTCAGTTAGTACAAATAGTTAATAGGGAAAACGTAAGGAAGAATACAACAAAATGGAATGTAATAAAATAATAACAAAAAAGAAAAACAAATATGAAAATTAAATAAAATCCACAATAAAAAGGGTATGATAATAAATTCATTTGGTGATCTAGAGAACAAAAAAGGGGAAAGGAAGGAAAAACTGTTCGATAAGATTATTTCCTTTTTGAAATCCTCCTTTGATCCTAACTTTCATTAAGAGTGATAGAAATGTACTTAATACTTCTCTTCACAAGGATCTTAGGTAGAAATGTGTTCATTGCATGCTTTAAGTAAAATAGTAAACTACTTTTTATACAGGAATTGTTCTCACATAAGAAATAAATTCGTTAATTGTGTTGCCTTGAGTAAAATTATAGACAAAAAGGATGATGATGGTGATGATGATGATGATGATGATGATGATGATTATTATTATTATTATTATTATTATTATTATTATTATTATTATTATAGTGTTGAAAATGAGACATATCAACATTACCACACAATTCAGCTTGTTTGAATAATTTTGTGGAACACTGAAACGAGAACGAATAGCAAAATGTCCAGAAACTTTGTTTAAATTTTTTAAGTGCTGGCTCTGTTAATATTATTCCATGGGGCTGAACATCAGACTCTTGAGAAGAAATAAATAGAAAGGCTTATAGAATAAATTATGAACTTGAGAGTAACCACAGGTTGCAGAATTGCAGATCATGAATGTATTAAATTCGAAAAGAATTTAACAGGTATAAACATACAAATAAAGGGATAAAGAGAATATTGGTTAGATCAAATAGCGAGAATTACTGATTGTAGAATTTAAAATTTGCACTTCATCTACAGCGAGTAGTAGGAGACTAAATAGGATTGTATTGAGAGATGAATCAGGGAGACTTAAAAATCGAATATCATTGTGGTCGTTTGTGAAAGGTTTTTTAAATATTCACATAAATAAACTCGAACACATGGCAACATTGCAGCACCTGTTCACGTAACAGTAGTGGTTGGGTCGCGAAATTGAGGGGTGCTCTGCAATAACAAGGTATGTATACATACTTCGGTATAGTCGCCACAATTAATGTACGAAAATAACAAATTCAATAACGAGTTTTTGACGACTAATACACGCAAAACACACACACACACACACAGTGGAAATAAAAAAAAAATAGAGCCGTGTTGAACGGTAGTGAAGTAACACACATAATAACAACATACAATTGTTTTATTAATGCATTCATTTTGTATAAGGTACAAGAGACAACATAAACTAAACGTAATGACCTTTATTTGGATTAATCTTTATAATAAATATATATCTGAACTATGTACGTATAATATCCCAGGTCAAAATAATAGAGCCACTTGCTACAAAATAGGAAAAACTACTCCAACATGTCTGAATTTAATATTTGGTTGGATTTCCCTTACCCTTCAAAACAGCACGACATCTTTTACCCACAGAGTCTGCTAACTTCTGACAAAGACATACTGGAAGTGAGTACCAAGCATTTTGGATTGCTTCCCATAGTTGGTACAGAATTGTGGCCTTTGAACGATCAGTTCTTTTGTCAACAATATCCTACAGATTTTCAATAGGATTTAGGTCAGGGCTCTGCGGTGGCCACTCCAATACACGAACATTTTACGTTCTAAGGAGGTTTTTTACTACTCCAGCAGTATGTTTCGGGTCGTTGTCATGCATGAATTGCCGTACTAGTGGCATATTTTCTTCGGCATAAGGTAACATGACATCTTTCAAAATACCTTTATACATTTCCTTATCCATTCTGCCATTGATGCGAAATATGGGACCGACACCGAACCATGAAAAACATCCCCGTACCATAACGTTACCACCTCCATGTTTGTTAGTTTTTTATGTTGTATTTATGATTGTTTTCCTGGTTTGGTGGCCGCATTACGTACACTTTCCCATCAGAGGTGAATCTGTTAAACTTAGATTCGTCTGACCACAAAACATTACGACACCAACGATCATCTTTATCCTTGTGTCTCTTAGCAAATGCCAATCTCTTTTTGATATTTTGTTTGGACACATGAGCCTTGTGTTTGGCTAGTCGACTATTGAGTTTCGCATCACACAGCCGTCGTCTTACAGTCGATGTTGATACATTCAGACTGTTCTCATTTGATAATAACTCTTTCAACCGTGGTACAGTTAAGAAAGGTTCCTTTTTAACTGCTCTAGCTCTCAGCCGGTCTTGGCACAGAGAACTTTTTCGTGGCCTTCCTCGTTTTTCGTTCATCGTTTTAGTTTGTTTCGATTGTTTTATTGCGTTCTGTACGCGTTTACGGGAAACATTTACGATGAAAGAGTAATGGAACGGAGAAAAATTCTCTCCGGCGCCGGGATTTGAACCCGGGTTTTCAGCTCTACGTGCTGATGCTTTATCCACTAAGCCACACCGGATACCACCCAGGCGTCCGACAGAATCGTCTCAGTTTTAAGTTCCAACTCTTGGCTTCCCTCTAATGACCGCCCTCTGCACTACGTCATAGATGTCTATGAACGAAGGACTGAAGTCCACACATGTGCTGAGGTGCACTCGTTATGAGTGACTAGTTGGCCGGGATCCGATGGAATAAATAATATAAATAAATAAAAAAATAATATATGGGAAACATTTAGTTGCTTTGCAATTTGATTCATACTGATGCCATTTTTCCACAAACGAAACATAATACTGCGTTGATCTTCATTTCTATCCTTTGTTCTCCCCATCTGCATAAAAATATGTTCCGAGTTGAAAAATATACCTAATAATAATAATAATAATAATAATAATAATAATAATAATAATAATAATAATAATAATAATGGCTTTATTTAACCTGGCAGAGTTAAGGCCGTAAGGCCTTCTCCTACACTCAACTAGGATTAAAACTTGCTTACATAGTTGAACATAAAACTGGACCAGAATTAAGTAATTACATACAGATACAATTTAGGTACATAATGAGATCAAAAGAGGTAGTTACATAAAAATTTACCTCATAAAATAAAAATAAAATACACTGCATATAGAATGGATACACTGTAATAAAAAAGTAGCTATTCAAAAACACTAGTATATTTACATGACATTACGTAGCTCTATTTTTTTTTAACATTCTATGTTTATCTTTCTTTCTTCTGTGCTGCCTCAGACACGCAACTATTATTCCAGGACGTCAGCGTGGTGCATAGTTGTTTACTGCTACATGAACTAATAATAACTGCTGCGCAGAACTGTGTACGTACGGTACAAGTAGGTAGACGTCGCCTCTTTATCTCCAAACGAGCATGGCTCTATTTTTTTGACTGCCGCTCCATATATATATATATATATATATATATATATATATATATATTCAAAAACGGAGATTTGCAAAGGCCTTTATTTGTTAATGAAAACAGTGTTACTTTTACTTACTTCCAAACACCCACTTCTTATACATACCTTGTTATTGCAGAGCACGTAACTGCACGAAAGGTTTAGTAACCTAAAGCGTTACAGAGAGATATTGGTGACTGTGCATTCCCCCTTCCCGCTCTAGTCTTGCTTCCAATTTGCTTGTACTATCCCCACTGAATGCAGGGTTGTCACGTCTTCCTGTCACACACTTCGTTACTAATCTTCGATGAAATTATGGCCAAACCATTAATGTTAGCAACAAACCAATAAAGAACACATTTGTTGGTATTGACTCTACAAAATCCATCAACTACCTCTGATTGAGGTCCTGACTCATCTGTTATCAAGCGCCAGAGGAAGAGCAATTATTTGTATAGGCCTACATCTGAAGTCTTATTAGTATAATATGTTACTAGTCAGAGATGTATGCAATGGAGGAGGAAAGGAACTGGCCACTCCATTTCATTATCTACTGGCTTAATTGCCTCATGAGTGATGCTTTATTGGTGTCACTTATAAACAGACAGCGGATTTTCGGTCCCTACACAGCGTTAAGAAGTCACGTCCCTTGGCGTACGGGTGGAGCGTAGCAATGACTTGAATGATCTTGTAAGTGTACTCTTCGAAACCGACATCAAGCACTTCTTTCTATCCCTCATCATAGAACGTCTTTATACTCAACTTCCTATACTGTAGAAATATCTCGCCTCTGGAATTCGTTACCTAATGACGTCAGGGACTGCCGGACTTTATCACAATTCAAAATTAAATTGGAAAATTTTGTCTTAGTTAATGTTTTTTAGATATTGCTAGAAGTATTGATTTGTGTGTTTTTTTTTTTCTTTTTTTTTTTTTAATCTAGATTAAAATTGCAAGTGTCTTGTTTATGTTAGTTAATTAGGATACAATTAATTATGATACTTAATCACTCATTTAAAGTTTGTGTGACTGCAACCTGTGTATAATTTTGTGTGGCTTTACTTTGTTTATAGTGTTCTCTTTCTCTTTATTTCTTGTGTAGCTTTACTTTGTATATAGTGCATTTTTTTCTGTTTATTTCTATTATTGGATTTGTATTCTTGGTGTTGTGAAAGAGAAGGCCTGATGACCTTAACTACACTAGAATAAATAAATAAATAAATAAGTAAATAAATAAATAAATAAATAAATAAATAAATAAATAAATAAATAAATAAATAAATAAATAAATTAATTAATTAATTAATTAAGGTCCAATATATATAATTATATATATATATATACACATACATACATACATCTAACGTTCAGTAGCGGGACCGAAAATCCGCTGTTTCCTTATAAAGTTCCAATCTGTTGACTGAACAGTCGGACAGTTGAATGAACATCATCACCTCCCAACTTTTTGAACACATTACAAAATTTAACTAAAAATGTTACTTTACTTAAAAGATTTTCACAGAAGACCACAATAATATTACGAGTAGTCTACAGTATATGTTTAACTCACTTCCCTGATTCATCTCTCAAAATGTTCCTATTTACTCCTCTTGCATTCTGTATTGCCTAACTATAGAAGAAATAACTAAACAATACACATCTGCAAAGTGCAGCAATTAAATTTTAACCAGGATTAAATCCAATAATTTGTTATCTTAATGGTTTCACAGTTTCATAAATTAATAATTGTGCAATGCTTTACATTATTAATTTCTAATTTTATAACTTATAATTTTACAAATCTTAATGTGTGACTTTAAAACGTCATTTATTCATAAGGAACTGTAAGTGGAAATTGTTAGATACCGCATATACCATTTATACAGGATGTTATAAAAAAGTATCCAATATTTTAGGAGGTGCTAGTATGCATCAAAACAAGAAAAAATGTCTAATAAACATGGGTCCTACAGCACATACTTTCTGAGATCTGAACACTTGTCCATAGGAGGTGCTCAATGTGACGTCCATTTATGGCAATGCATTCCTCTGCCCATCGGCCTAAGGAATCACGCACTCTTTGAAACTGACCTGGTTGTTCTTGATAACCAAAAGTCTAGGGGATTTAGATTTGAGAAACGGGCAGGCCAAGGTGTGGGGCCTCCCCATTCAATCCAGCGGTCCTGAAATGTCAGCGTCAGGTGTTCACGCTCATTGCGGAAAAAATGTGCTGGTGTACCATCATGCATGAACCACATATGTAGTTTTTGCTGATATGGCACATACTCCAGCAAGGTAGGCAATACGTTAATAAGAAAGTCCTGATAACGATCCCCGGTTAATCTCTGTGGTAGCACGTATGACCCTTAATCTATCACCAAGAACGCCTGCCCATACGTTGATTGAGAATTGGTGCTGATGCATTATTTCTTCAACTGCATGGGAATTTTTTATCAGCCCACACATGCTGATTACGAAAATTCACAACACCATCTCTGCTGAACCCCGCTCATATCCGCAACCAAACTTTTATTTTCAGCATTCCTTGCGACGTATCAGTATTCCAAGCCAGGGGTGTCAACTGAGGTATGATTATCTGGTAGTCTGCTGTATTATAGGGCAGAGAAATGCATTGCCATAAATGGACGTCACATTGAACACTTCCTATGAACAAGTGTTCAGATCTCAGAAAGAATGTGTTGTAGGACCCATCTTTATTAGACATTATTTTCTTATTTCGATGCATACTATCACTTCCTAAAATATTGGATACTTTTTTTTTAACATTCTGTATAATCAGCGTATAGGTAATTAAGTATGGACACTTCGCGTCGGTACCTTTGATGTAGCAGGACTGATTTCAATGACCTTCAAGCCAGCTAGAGCGTGAGATTCTGCTTTCTCCCTAGAGTTGGCGCTGACATCACACCAGCTAGCAGTCATATAATTAATACATCTAGGTACATTATGTACTCAAATAAAATAAATTGGATCCATAAAATAATAAATCCGTCATTAACTGTAATGTCTAGACTCTAGAGTTCCTTTATAATTAGAGTCGAGACTTTGACCCCAACAACAATTAAAATATGTAATGATTTGATAGCACTGAAAATGGAAAAACAAAACTTACGAGAAGTAAAACCATATACCTATATTATATTATATAAAAATATTAAACGAATTCGATACTTAATTTTATAATGTATTATATTATTTTATAATATAATTTATTATATCTGAAATATATAAAAAAATATTAATACAACTAGTTTGCCACTGAGAAATAAGGAAAAGCTGTTAACTTGAATTTATTTGAAGCAAAGCGTTACTGGATTATGCAATAAGGTAGGCGATGTTTGGATCCTGTGTCTCAACTCTATACTCAATTATTATCTTAGCGTATGCTCGATATACTAACCTCTAGCGATTGAAAGTGGAACTAAACGCCGGCACACAGAGAAACAAAACACAGGAAAATTCGCTCAGTGTCCATTCTTTATAATCCCTATTCGCTGGCATGATATTATAGTAGAAATGATGATAATTATAGTAATTAGACACTTATTTTATTGTTTTTATTGTCTGAAATTGCAAGCAATGGACTGTGGTATGCGGTTTTAATGCTGTAACACTGATTCAGTACTACATGTCAATATGATGGAAGCAATAGCATCGTCACGTGAGCGTGTGACGTCATTGCGCGCTTGCTAAATCTCATTTTACTAAGTCTAAATATAGCGTTAAGGTATAGGAACTTGTGATCCAATAAGAATTAAGAGGCTATAATCGCTTAAATGACATTAAAGTGACGATCGCATTCCGCAGGGAAGTTGCAATTTTATGGGATCTCTTGCCTTCGTGTCTGGCGGACATAAACCTCGGAGCCGATCGCTATGAAAGTCAGCCATTGAGAGATATCGCCACATCAGGAACTGAAGTAATAGCCAGAATGCCAAAACCCCTTGATGTATGAATGTTCCAGCAGCCGATTCCCTTCGATTCACGCATGAGGTGAAGTCCTGAGTCTATGATTGCATCTATCAAAGGCCTACCCTACGTACTCGACCAATTTAGGAAATTGTTTGCGAAGGGAGGTATACGAAAATCCAGGCATGTTACGTTTCCAATATCGTTAGTAGAATAGTTCATGAATTTTTCAGTCAAGTTTGAAAATATCGGCTGATAATGTATTTTTATTTAAGCAACGAAGAGGAAGAACAGTGGAATGCGCAATAATTGAATTTTAACTTTTCATGAAATCTATAATTGCGATTTCGGATCTAGCTATGGGCGTGATGTTTGTCTGCTGACAGAGTGATGTCCTCTGAGACCCGTAGTAGTGTTAGTGCAGACTTCGACCTCCAAAAATCTCAGCGCGTATTCTTAGAGTACCATAAAAAAACAGACATATAATAATGGCGGCACAGTAGTACAGATTTTCGGTTTTCATGAAGTTAAAATTCTTACAGAGAAGTGAAATTTCATTAATTTCATAACACATTAACTGCAAGTGGATGGTTAGGTTTCAAATTATGTTTAAAGAAAAATTACCCCATTTTAAGTAATTGATTAACTAGCGGACTTACTCGTGTTAATTATGTAAGTCTGTGTGGCTCACAGCTGTTTCGGTGCTTCATCACACCATCCTCAGAGCCTACTAGATCTCGGCGTCATCTCGAACTTCTCTGCCTGTTGTGTGGGTGCGTTTGATTGTTGAAAAGTGTTGAAAAGTGGAGTCAAATAGTGTGTGTGTACTGAGTTCGAGATGACGTCGAGATCTAGTAAGCTCTGAGGATGGTGTGATGAAGCACCGAAACAGCTGTAAGCCGCACAGACTTACATAATTAACAGGAGTAAGTCCGCTAGTTAATTAATTACTTATATTCAAGTGTTAAAAGTAGTGTACGCAAGATTCAAAATGGATTACCCCATTTTATTACGCAAGTCCCTTCGTCGCGTGGAGAGAAACACAGGTTTAAAGTTTAAGAAAAGCGATTTTTCAATTAATTCCTTTATTTTGGAGTGGAATTTTCTTATCCTATCAGTGAAAAAATTATGCTGGTATCTGCATCAATTTAGGAATTACGGTAAAAACATATCCAGTCCCTTCACCAAAGAATCTTTTCCATTATTTTATTTTTCAATACCTTTTCCGTAATAACTAAAATTGTTTAAGATATAACAATGAAATTTAGGAAGAAAATGTATTTCATACTATTAAAAATTCTTAGTTGATTCGTTGGTTTTAGCTTATATAGTTAATAAAAATACATAACATTTAAAAAGAACTACTTTTTAAATTTATGAACTGAAAATAAACATTCTTCTCTTTCAGCTTTTTCAGTAGTTTAGATAAGGATTATTTGTATGGCGTTTGTAGCTCAAATAAAAAGAACTACTAAAAATATTGATATTTGTAGAAGTTATCAGGGATATGTAATTTCAATGCACAAAAACCTTCCAACATTTTGCAATTGCATTACTGGTTAATACAGAGTGGAAGCAAAATAACCTTGAAGATTACAAGAAGTCTATTTACAATCCATGTAGCCTATTCCTCACTTCAGTGAGAGATACAAAATGAATATTAATACACGGGAAGTGTTAACCAAAACCATTTTCCTTTCTCTTAAATTTTCTAATGAGGACATTAACAAAATTTGTCTAATGGTATTGAGAGATTCATTGTCCAGTTTACACAATCACTCGTATAACACTACGTAATATAATTTTTTTTACTTCATTTCATTACTCTTAATTTTATTTTCACCTCATGTTTCTCTGAAATCAAATTGTACTTTATTTTTAAATTCATCATTGTTCCGTATTCTCTCCGCAAATCATATTGCATTTTATTTTTAAGTTAACCTCTGCTTTGTATTCTGGATCCTAGTGGTCAGCCGTAGATGTCGGCCAGATGTTCCAAATTATAGAATTAGTAATAATAATAATATACAGTCGTTTGAAGGATGTCCCCGGAATACACAGCATCACAAAAAGAAACAAAATAGAGCTACCTTTACCCGGAAAATTGTGCACATAGTAAGTGAAATATAAAATTTGAAATATATATATTTTTGTAAAATGATATTTGATTTCAATTTAGAACTTCTGTTGAATTCATATTTTGTACTTCTGTCGTATTATAAACGCTTACATAAATACTATTCGATTGACCCTGCAATAATGAGTAGTTATTAGGATTATTAATTTGCTCCTTTACTACCAAATTCAAGAAATTAAAACACAGCAAATAATTTTTCTTTCGTAAAGTTACGTAATAAAATTAATTTGCTGAACAGGTACTTATATTACACTGGTCAACAATGATTTTGTTAAATATACCATTTTTGCTGTCATGTCATCTACTGATTTAAAAATGAAGTCAGAATTTTTCTATCACCCACCATTTTTTTTTATTTTTTTGTAATTTTAGAAAAATGGTTTATTTTTATTGCTATATACATGCTAATGGAAAGAAAACATTTCAAGTATTTCATTTTGTTGCTTTAACAATTGATAACTTTAGATTACTCTTGCTTGTGAAGTCAGAATTCATGAAAATGAATTTTATTCCTCAAAAGACTGCGAGAATTACTATTAATTCTCAGTTGAGTTAGATAACAAGTTTCATAACCCATGTTTTCATTGTCCTAATTTATTTTTTTAAGTATGGTAAAAGTATATTATAAAGTGAAACATACCTCGAAATACTGTGTAAATCACAAATAATTTTTGTTACTTTTCTGGGTAACTAATTTTGAATGCATACAGGTGAATTTTACTACACTAGTTAACCCTTTCTAACCCAAATTAAATTTACAAGCAATCCATGTTGAAACAAATAGCTGTATTAGGAGCAATTCAGTGACCAAGTTACGGGAGTGGCAACATTTGAAACAAAACTATATTGATGAAAATGTATTGAAATAGAAGTTATCCAGCAAAATTTACCTTCATATGTAACACACAAGTATTATAATTGCTATAAAGTTAATTATTGCCATATGGTATCTATAGGTAAGAAAGGGTTAAAAGAGCTTACGAGTGTTCTTTGATTGCAAAATAGATGAGGACAGGAACTGGGCCCTGAAATCTGTTGTGCTCCATGTAATTCTATTAGCCTAACTGGTTGGCTAAAAGGGTCCTGTCATATAACTTTTCCAGTTCCAATGATATGGCGGGAACCTAACTATCATTCAATAGACTGTTACTTTCTAGGTACCACAGATCAGAAAAAGTATAGCCTAAAATCTATTTCACACACATTTTAGATAACGAAATATAATCTTAGGTAAAATGTTACAAGATATCAATACTAGAAAAGTCTGAAGTACATTTCATATAATTACTCAAAAACCCTGGGCGATAGAAAAATTTTGAAAACACATATGAAATCAGCACGAAAATTGTTATAAGAATTGCCCATTCTTCATATTTTAACAAAAAATATGTTTAATTTTGTTGACCAGTGTTATTTGGGTATTTAGACCTACTAAGTATTTCACTAGGATTTGCAAAAATAATGTTATATATTCAACAACAATCAGATACATAATAATTTTTAATTAATCTATAGTGGAAATATTTTGCAAAACTTTAACGGATTTTTTTTTTATTTTTTAAATAATAGGTTGTGGGTAAATTTATTTTTCATTTGAACAAAAAGATTCTCATGTAGGCTATCTATTGATCTACATACGAGTATACATTTATAATAGGCTATGGAAAAGTTTTAAAATGTTAATTTAACAGAAAACCACACAGCACGAGCGCTGGAATGCGTGTCGTGCAGATAACAGCCTCCTTTTCAGACGCGTTAAAAGGCACATGACATTCCAGGCATAATTATGCGGGCTGAGATAAAGTTGTCTAGAAATTTAGTGATTAGCGTGAAATGTCGATACGCCAATTCCGACGTCTTTCATTGCCCCAATTCGCAGGGCAGCAAAACAGAGCCCTGTGGCCCCACTTCCCGCCCGCGCTATTTGGGTCACGGCCCACCCGCCACCCCTGTGAATGGACCCGTCCGGCCGACTATATCGATTATGATGCACTCGGAACGACGAGGGGGTGTCTGCGTCTGGCTCGCTACTAGCGGGGAGGAGGCACTTCCAGATCCCAAGATGTGGTGCTGCCTTGATAATTACAAGACTAACGCACCCCCTAACTCCCCTCCGAGGGATCGTTGGTTCGTGGCGATTATGAAATCTTCAGGGCTATGCAAATACACCCGGATTTTGGTACGTAACCCCCTTAATATCTCTAACTGCTGCTTCTGCTACATCTCATTTATTCTGAGAGTCAACAAAAGACAGTCGCATAATCGGAAATGGGTTCTTTGAAGTATTACGCTATTGGGGCTTCAGATTCATAAGCCCTTGATATGGTTTTGGGATTAATTTTACTTGCTGCGTTTCATAATTATTACCAACTTCAATATCGAAGTTCTGCTTTCGTCTTCCACCCCTTTACTTTATTAGTTCTTATTACAGATGATGATTTTCTTTGAAAAGTCAACGGATAAAGTTCTTACTACTCAACCCAATGATTCACTTCTTTGGTAAAGGTTATCTTGAGGCATTAGAATCCAAAAGATCGTAAAGGTTACTTCTAATGATTACAAACGACGGCTTTGGATTATAACCTCCAGAGTCCTGATACACTTTTTGTTCATTTTTAAAGTTCAATATAATTCTACACTTCAAAAAAACTTCACTGAAATGAGAAAAAAATGCTGAAAAAATTCTGCAGGCTAGAGTTAGGCACAAATACAGGTATAATATACTATACTTCGGGTCTCAGAACATACATCTTCCAGTGGGGAAGCTTCAGAGTAGGCAGGGTAAGCTGAGCTTTCCTAAACATTTTCGAAGAAGTGACAAGATATCAATTTACAATTTAGTTAAAGCATTTTCGCGTTTCGTTTACCTTTTAGCGACGTAAAGCACGGCCTAGATCACCATGCCTTCAGCCCACTTACCCAAAGTTTTTGTCACGCTTCGCTACTGCGGCTATATCATAATTTTTTACCTTTAAAATATAACGTTTACTGTGTACTTATTTCGAAAGCATGTCATACGGTGCCATGGCGTAGAGTTGCTGGTCGCCATTTTCACTTACAAATAGTTGAAACACGCATTGCAAAGATTGAATCGATATTCTTTTGCTTCCTGTAAGTCATAAGAGATGTCAGGAGCTTGACAAGCATAGAAAATAAGTGATTTATAACGATTCCATCTAGTGGAAAATTTTAAAATAAATGCATGTGTGAAGTATAGTATTACTATACTTCAGGACCCAGGAGATTAAATAGGTAATCTCAAAAGTTCTTCTTACTATAAATGTTCTACTCAGTTGTCTTCGAGTTGCTCGACAACAAATAACTTGTTTATATCTGTTGTTGATATTTTAAAACGCATTTCAAGAAGCATTTAACTGCTTATGGACAGCTATTTTCGATGCAATATAGTACCTATTATCTTCAAATTCTCTTTGGAAATGTGCGACGATATAGTCGCAATTCCAGTGTTTCTACGTTTCGTTGGGAAAAAGACACGAGTGCAAAATCAGCAGTTGAAGAATTATATCAGGGCTGGGCACCAAGAGCGAATCCTACTCTCTCACGGGAAGGCATATGACTTCTCTTCAACCCCTTTCTTCTCCGCCGAACATCGCGCAGCGTTGATTCCATGACGGATGAATATTAAGCGTCCCCGTTTAGAGTTTGGATTCGCTCCCGGTGCCCAGCCCTGAATTATATGAAGTGGAAGGTGGGGAGAATTAGGATGGGTTTAAGCTATTCAATAATGGAGGTACAAACCTTGAAGATAAACCTAGCTGAGAAAGACCACCAATTCCAGATAGTGAGGCTACACTCACCAAACTGGAATAGTAGTCACTCGCCAGTAACAGTGAATTATCAGCATGTCTTGGTGTTTCTAAGGCTACAGTTTATCGCCATCAGTATCAATTCTGATTGTGTCTAAACGGCGAAACTAGATCTATATGAATTAACTGAAATACAGCTTATAGGTAAAAACTTGTGAGACGATCTCAAATAGATTTTACTATTTAGACCTACTATTTAAAGGGGGTGTAATTGATGTTTTGTTATTTGAAGTGTTATATCAGTGAAGAAGTGTGTTGTGTCAGTGAAGTGTGTAGTGTGAGTGAAGTGTGAAGTTTTATGTCAGTGAAGTTTTATAGTTTATAGTAATAGTGCAAAGTATTTGAACAGTGAAATGTTTTTGAAGTGTTAGTGAAATCAGAATAGTGTCAGTGAAATGTGTCGTAGTTCCAGTGCAGTGAGTGAGTTTTTAGCGAAATGAGTGTAGTGCTGAAAGGTACGTGGTCATATATAAACATATCATGCTCGTGGGTTTTTATTCGAACTTAGGATTAAGATACAAATTAGATTTACTTTTATTATTATTATTATTATTATTATTATTAGGGAGGCCGGGTAGCTCAGTTGGTAGAGCAGCTGGCTACGGACTGGAAGGTCCGGGGTTCGATCCCAGGTGGTGACAGGATTTTTTCTCGTTGCCAAACTTTCAGAACGGCCCCGAGGTTCACTCAGCCTCCTATAAAATTGAGTACCGGGTCTTTCCCGGGGGTAAAAGGCGGTCAGAGCGTGGTGCCGACCACACCACCTCATTCTAGTGCCGAGGTCATGGAAAGCATGGGGCTCTACCTCCATGTCCCCCAAGTGCCTTCATGGCATGTTACGGGGATACCTTTACCTTTTACCTTTTTTATTATTATTATTATTATTATTATTATTATTATTATTATTATTATTATTATTATTATTATTATACATTCTAATTTATTATTAACCGTATTTATTTTTATTATTAATTGTCATTATTGAGTGTAATTAGTTACCACTACCACCGGGTATTTATCCATTGCAGTGTGAATAAATACATACAATAAAATATTAAATAATAGTGAACTAAAGCATTGTAAGAATTTATAACATAGATTTGAAGAATAGTTAGAAACACAGCTTGAAATAGAAGTGCTAAAGAATTTCAGAAATAAGTGGTTATTAATCTCTCCCACAGATAAATAAGTTATTTAACGACGACGATGAAAACTCCTTTTGTTGCAACTAAATTAACATCTGTTAACGATAACATTTAAGTGTAACAGTTCGTTTATATAGGAAATGAATAATTGAATGTCTTTAAAAAGAATCAATGGAATTAGTTTTATTAAGTGTAACCACGAATAAGTCAAGTGATAGCTAAAAAGCTATAAGATGAACAAAATAATACAAAAACATCTTAGTGGATGTAATGAGTGCTGAAATTATATCGGTTTCCTGAAAATTTCTAAATTTAATTTTCCACTGCTTTGTAGTGTACCGGTACTTCGTTCAGTGAAGTAAAATAAATCATATTGTTAACCAAACTTGTTCTTACATTTGAAGGGTTTATCCCAAGTTCCATATTTGGACTACATCCGATTGGAGATGCACTGTGGAACTTGGTCTTTGCTCTAGTTTAAATCCATACTCTAGGACTAGGTTCTAATCCGCTGACATGGATCGCCAATAGATCAGACATAATTTTAGAATTAAATAAATATATAAAAAATCTGTCAACTGAAAGACAAAACAAATAAATTTAAAGCATAATTAAAACTATCAGAAATTAAGGAAGACAATAAAAAAAGTAACGAAGACAGGGATGTTCACTTTTACAATATTCAACAACACACCTGTCAACCAATGGCAGGAACAATTTAGCAGATACATATTTCAAGCTTGGGAACATTATTGTAAACCGATAATCAATGAATCCTTAAGACACTGTGAAAGATCTTCAAAAATCTGCTTTTGGCTTCAAATTGTAAACACGCTTCTTTTTTTACCGACTATCAATCAATTAATCCTTTCAGACACTGAGAAAGATCTTAAAAAATCTGTTTTTGGCTTCAAATTGTAAACACGCTTCTTTTTTACCGACTATCAGTTAATCCTTTCAGACACTGAGAAAGATCTTCAAAAATCTCCTTTTGGCTTCAAATTGTAAACACTCTTCTTTTTACAGCCTATCAATTAATCCTTTCAGACACTGAAAAAGATCTTCAAAAATCTCCTTTTGGCTTCAAATTGTAAACACGCTTCTTTTTTTACCGACTATCAATCAATCCTTTCAGACACTGAGAAAGATTTTAAAAAATCTGCTTTCGGTTTCAAGAAATCATTGAAGATTGCGACTTATGTATATTTAACTCATTGATTGAAGAAATTGGAAAGTATTTGCCCGATACTACAAAAGCAAATAGTATTTCTGCACGATCGTGTGTTTTGTGTGTATTGTTGTTAGGCCTTGAAAGTTAGAATTCCCAAACAGAAACTTATTGCTAGGGAAACCTTTCTTCATAACAAAACTATACTGAAATAGATCCATTACAGTACACTTTTTGTTACTTAGTTACCATTACAGTGCAGTTTTGCGCAGACTTTGGAATAATATTGCTCTAAATTTTTAATACAAAATATATTGTATTTGCAATCGTAAATCTATGATTATAGTAAAAATGTTGTACAATACACGTTTCTGAAGTGCATTACAAAATCTCGGAAATTTAAAAACTCGCTTTATTCTTTTTTTTCACAACTTTTTCTTGATTTTGTAAAAAGCACTTTCCAACCTTGTATCGCAGCTTAATATACGAGCACGGTATTATTTCATATTGCTATCATGGTACTTATTAGTGCTGATTACACACAGTTTGCAGTTCGTTGACATTCCTACGCCTACACAGGCCGCACAAATCCATGTTTCACGATGTACAAGCTTGCTCTGTGTTCAGAATGGTGTGAACGAACAGGTGCAGCGTGGGAGTCGCTCAGCAAGGCGCAACTTCCCTTGACAGTGACATAGAGGCTGTTTCGTAGATACGCACTAGAGCTCAGAGCTCTTATTTTCTGCTTGATGAAGGAGCAAACATATTGTTACGTACTCGTATTAATTGCAATTGTGGTTCTCAATTTAATGTCAATTTTAGCAATAGAGAATGTTAAAATGATGATACGATGATACACAGGTGATAGGGAAATGGGTTGCTGTGACAATTAAGGGGTTTGCGATGAAACTTAGGAATGCACTTTTAAAATGCATTTTAAGAGTTTTATTTTGCACATAAGTTTCCAGTAGGCAAATTTCCTGCTTAATACTGTATCAACAATTGCGTTTATAGTAAAGGCAGAAGGAAAAGGGGCTTCGATATTATCCATTAAAGGAGGTGACGGGTGAGATTTTGGTCATTTTTAGTAAA
The DNA here is from genome assembly GCF_040183065.1 of Periplaneta americana. Lineage (NCBI taxonomy): Eukaryota > Metazoa > Arthropoda > Insecta > Blattodea > Blattidae > Periplaneta > Periplaneta americana. The sequence goes on from NC_091132.1 coordinate 77,025,851, forward strand.
AAATCGCATTTTCGTTTTCTTGTAAAATGAATCAGCAATCTCTTATTTATACATTACGTAAGTTTCAACGCTCTGTGGTGTTCGAAAGCTTAAAAATTGCGCAATATATAAATGGCTGTATCCTTGAACTTTAACTCTATGCGAATTTTACAAGATGTTTCCTCACACTTTTTTCCAGCATATTTCATCAGGTTCGAAATATAAAGGCTCTTACAATTTTGATGACATGAACATGAAATTTTTACTGAATGTTCTACATATATGGTATGATGAATTTCATACTTGAAGTGTCAAGAACACCCATGCCAGACAGTTTTTTGTTTCTCTTGAAAATTTATGTTTTTTTACTATGGTTTTTTTGAAAAACCTTTATTTTTCATTAAGTGCAGATATTAGCTTAGAGGGAAATTGAGCCGGAATGGTTATCTCTGATACTGTAGAGGTAAACAAATTAGGTCCACTTTACTTTCGTGGAGTCAATTCTCACAATAAAATTGTCAAAAATGGACAAAAGATCATTCACGTGCACAGATTAAACCCCATTCTTAGCCGCTTAGTTAATCTTGATTATTCATTTTTTAGAGGTTATATTAATTTCAGCTATGTTAGTTACTTTTGTAATAACTCTGTATTTACAATATTCGCACGGAACGTGATTGGTTTATAATACTAATAATTTAAAAACTGATCAATTGGCTTTCCTAAACTGCTCTCAGATTACTTTGGTATCCATTTCTAATTTATACATTTTGTACGTAGTAGGACGTCAGCAGGATTACTGCTTAGCCCTGTTGACCAGCGACCTTTAACGAGAACATGAATCGATTTATGTTCCCACTCAGAAGTCTTACTCATCATTTCCTAGTAGAGTGATAACTGTTACCAGGAACTGAGAAGAGAGTAACGGCGATTCTGAATGTATATTTTTGCCTTTGTCTACCTTTATTCAGAATTAAGGGACTTTATTGACGCAATAAATTTACTGTATGGATATGTAGCTAATGGCTTCATTTTCTCCTCTGAAGAAAGGTATATTTAGCAATTTCTTCCCTAAAAATCTCTTATTCTCGACCGTGATGGAACCTTTAAAAAATCACACAAGGAGAAATTTCTTTAAAAATGGTATTGCTTTATGGAAGAGGGAGAGATTGCCAGTATTGTTAAATAAAATGAAAATTTACCATAAAGTTCTATTAATGAGACTGAAAGTTTGTATTTGCTGTTCGTTTTATGTAAACAACGGTCCGCCCCTGTATTAGAACAGAGCTCTGTTTTGTACCTATGTCTGTATCCGCTTGAGCTGTACCGTGTACTTGTAAACTCCCTCCTCCGCATCCAGCAACGTTGCTAAACGCCTAATATTGTAAACTTTAATAATTAGTTAAATATTTCAATTAGAAAAAATTGAGGACATTTTTTCTTCTTATGACATGAACAATCATCAGTTAGAATATTGGCACTTATACCTCTTGCACCCTGTATATTCAAATTCTAAAGGCTTCTAAAATTTTAAAAGTATCAAGCTGATTTTTCTGCATATTATATGAAATATCATCAAATAAATATAGCTTACATTTTAATATCAATACAATAGACGTAAATACATCCTGCAAATTATGTATGTATTTTTTCTCAGGACAAAGTTTTAAATTATGGATACTCAGTGTTAATGTGGATATGGAGAAGAATGGAACCTGTGAAATGGACAGACAGAGCAAGAAATAAAGTTATACTAGGAAGTGAGTGAAGAAAGAATGATGCTGAAACTGATCAGGAAGAGAAAAAGAAATAGTCTGGGACACTGCTAAGAAGAAACTGTCTACTGAAGGATGCATTGGAAGGAATGGTGAACGGAAGAAAAGTTCGGGGCAAAAGATGATAGACAACATTAAGATACATGGATCACATACAGAGTCTAAGAGGAAGGCGGAAAGTAGGGAAGGTGCTGGGTTTGCAGAGAAAGACCTATCCTTGGGCAGACTACTATGAATGAATGTTTTTATAAATATATCAAAGGTATTATACACACATTTTCAGTTCATATACTTAGAATTTCTCCGACGAAATAGAACTTGAAACTATGTTACATTTTCCAAAAATAAGTTCATAACTAAAAAGTATTAATTAAGGAATATTCCATTAGGAGCGTGTGTGTTAAAAGTAAGCTCTCCGGTCGAACAATGATAGATGTTAGAATTTTTCACCCATCTCCTCTCTTAAATGGTAAAGTAATGCAGTTTCCAAGAAATGATTTTCATATGACTGACAGGTTAACGATCCCTTGCCTTCTTGTGAATTTTTAACTGTCTTTGGGATCTTCGCTTTGTAAAGTATGCAACACCGAGAACGTTTGCTCTGTTAAAGTAACTTTTAACATCCTGTCCTTTTCTTGAATTTCTCAACTGAATATTACGCAGTATGATAAAGCCAGTAGCCGCTTTTATAGCTCAGTTGTTGTCAAAATCTACCCCCATATTGAGCGCATTATTAGATCTTCACAGATGATAGATAAAACCAAGAGATTAACTACTCATACTAAATGAATCCTGAATCTGAGAAACACCATATGTCATCTTTTTTCTTTTCACAAAATTACTTTTCTCTGAAATTAAATGTAATGTATAGTAATCTCGCTTGTCCTGAATTCACATAGGTTCCATGCAGTGCTGAATGTTGGTGAAGTTAGTAATATCACATGATCAGAACATTCGGGACTTCTGAAATTACTTCAGAATATGTTATAAAGAAAAATCAAAATCATTGTGACATTGTAGCTACACCTGAAATTTCAGGTTAAATGCGCATTTGTTCCTTAAGCATTAATAATAACTAGAGACCGGATTTTAAAGGGAATCCCTTTTTTTATTTCAACACGAAACATGTAATAATTAATTACGATGTTTAAATCTATCTTCCACCGACCAAATTATGTGGTTTTGACTTCCCTTTTTTTCCTCTTTTTTAGTCCATATTCCCCTTCTTTCCTTTTTTTTAATATCTCTTCTTTTGGTCCATTTTTGACAGAATATCGCAAACATTTAGATAATTTTCCTATATTTTTCCGATAGGCCTATAACTTCCTGAGCAACTTCTTCTGATTCCAGACATTGAAAAACTAATAAAGTGTGCTGGTTTAGAGTTCAGAATAAAAATAAAATATTTACCTCTGGTTTCAGTTAATGTTGAGCTGTCATTTTCTGTTTATAAAGACATCCTGCGTTCAAAGAGGCAGAATCATATTGAAACATATTGAAATGTTCAATGTGACTAAATACAACACTTTCCTTATGTTGTGAAGCGATAAATATATAAGATTGTGTGTGCTATGTGTTTCCATGAATGTGCTGAAGTGTGCTTTCAATTAAAATAGCACCCTTTTGAGGGAGTAATATAGTCCTTTTTTGACTATATCAAATACAATACTTTCCTTATGTTGTGAAGAGATAAATATATAAGATTGTGTGTGCTATGTGTTTCCATGAATGTGCTGAAGTGTGTTTTCAATTAAAATAGCACCCTTTTGAGGGAGTAATATAGTCCTTTTTTGACTATATAAAATACAACACTTTCCTTATGTTGTTAAGAGATAAATGTAAGATTGTGTGTGATATGTATTTCCATGAATGTGCTGAAGTGTGTTTTGGGGAGTAATATAGTCCTATTTCAAGTCCTTTTTTTGGCTATAACTTTTCCTTTTTTGTCCTTTTTTGATGAAAAACTTTCCCTTTAAAATCCGGTCTCTAATAATAACAAACCTTTGAAACTTAATCTTCCTCTTTGGCCTTGAACCTGTAGAGCTGGGGCCTAATGGTAAGGTAAATACAGTAACTATTCTCGAATCCATCCCGCGGTAAATTTTTATTCCCATTTGCCTCTGAAATAATAATGTAAATACACCGATTCCCTCCTCATCGAAAGAAGCTGATAGTCTACTTTTAAACACACCAATTCCCTCCCATTAAACGTCTTCTTTTCATTGGATGCTCTACATAAAGTACAGGAAGATACCAAAATAAAAATAAATTCCACCATTATCGACCCAGCTCTGACTACAAAGACTTCGAAACAAAAACTCAGTTATTTAATGAATAAAATTGAAGAATTAGATAACGGAAATATCAATACTTCGCAGTACTGCAATGCCATGTCTTACAAGGCCTTTCCCGGTGTTTCATGCAGAAATGTTTTTAATAACTTTTATATAAACTTAAAAGGTTTTAATTAATTGCATGACTGGCAGGATAACTATAAACTTAGTGTACAAATTTTTAATTTTTAAACATACCAAGAGTGTGTATAATATGATTTGGTTATTTAGTTTATATTCTTGACATTCCGAAATCTGTGTAAACTATGACGAAAAATTGTGTGCCTTGTTAAAGAATATAATTGAGGAATTCCGTAAGAGAAGGGCGAACCCGCCAAATGTACCTGTAGAGATAATCGATGTTCAAAGTATTTTATACGTCTGTAAATAATGATAATTACTTTGTACACTGAAAAACGAATATTTTTTATTGAAAATTGCAATTAAATGTCCAATTTATTATTCCAACTTAATAGTGAATATAGATGGCATTATGAATTCATCAATATTATGGAAATAATTTGAAAACAGTATATTAAAAAAAGCAAAGAGCGTAAAATGAACTCAATAGTGGCAGATATTAATAACAATATAATAATAATAATAATAATAATAATAATAATAATAATAATAATAATAATAATAATAATATTAATAATGATAACACAGAGGGTTTGGAATTGAACGGGTTACATCAGCTTCTTGTCTATGCGGATGACGTGAATATGTTAGGAGAAAATCCACAAACGATTAGGGAAAACGCGGAAATTATACTTGAAGCAAGTAAAGAGATAGGGTTGGAAGTAAATCCCGAAAAGACTAAGTATATGATTATGTCTCGTGATCAGAATATTGTACGAAATGGAACTATAAAAGTTGGAGATTTATCCTTCGAAGAGGTGGAAAAATTCAAATATCATGGAGCAACAATAACAAATGTAAATGACACTCGGGATGAAATCAAACGCAGAATAAATATGGGAAATGTCTGTTATTATTCGGTTGAGAAGCTTTTGTCATCTAGTCTGCTGTCAAAAAATCTGAAAGTTAGAATTTATAAAACAGTTATATTACCGGTTGTTCTGTATGGCTGTGAAACTTGGACTCTCACTTTGAGAGAGGAACAGAGATTGAGGGTTTTCGAGAATAAGGTTCTTAGGAAAGTATTTGGGGCTAAGAGGGATGAAGTTACAGGAGAATGGAGAAAGTTACACAACACAGAGCTAGACGCATTGTATCCTTCACCTGATATAATTAGGAACATTAAATCCAGACGTTTGAGATGGGCAGGGTATGTAGCACGTATGGGCGAATCCAGAAATGCATATAGAGTGTTAGTTGGGAGGCCAGAGGGGAAAATACCTTTGGGGAGGCCGAGACGTAGATGGGAGGATAATATTAAAATGGATTTGAGGGAGGTGGAATATGATGGTAGAGACTGGATTAATCTGGCTCAGGACAGGGACCAATGGCGGGCTTATGTGAGGGCGGCAATGAACCTCCGGGTTCCTTAAAAGCCAGTAAGTAAGTAAGTAATAATAATAATAATAATACTACTACTACTACTACTACTAATAATAATAATAATAATAATAATAATAATATTAATAATACTTAATAGCACTGTGATATGACATTTACAAAGTGTCTGAAATTATTGATAAACAAAAAATAAGTAGATGCCTGTCATGTTATTATCCTTGCTATCAAAAATGGTCTCACTTGTTCCGGGAACAGAGGCGCTAACAATCCATTACATCATCTTCATGAAGATGTTTCTCTGAGTCGATCACTGCTAGTTTTCGTACGATTCACCTTCGTTACTTTTAATCTTAGCTTGTACGTTTTTCCATTTTTCGACATGCCTCTAACGTTTCCTGCAATAACCAGATATGCCTGGTTCATCATCACTGTCACTATTACTCATAATAAGCTATTGCAATGGCCATAGGCCTAAATACATGTAATACGGTTGTACTCGTCTGTGTGGTTACAACAACATTGACAGAATGAATGGCACGCTCTTTCAGGCAGAGTGGCGTATTCGCCATTCTCGTTCGGAGTAATATTAATGTTATGAAGCTGTCACAAACTACGCAGTTTTTCCAACCTTACAAACAATGATAATTTCAATGTAGCAAGGGCGAGCCCTCCAACGTCTGCCAGGGTTATGTTGCAGATATGTTTTAAATATTCGGAGGAATAAAAAACACAAAATTCGACCCTTGACGGGCTCGCCCTTCTCTTACGGAACGCCTCAATTATACTATGGAAGGAATCAGACTACATTAAATATGAATAGTGAAATATTGGGAGGGAAAAGAGCTGTGCTCTTTCTGGGGGAGGGAATCAGAACCTGATTTTTTAAAAGGATTTGGCGTTACCAGAACCACAGAACACGGCTTCGATTTTATATGGAATGTGTTAAAATTTGGCATCGACTACCAAGAGTTAACGTACGTACTTCAATGAAAACCAAATTTGATCACAACATTTTAATTGTATGCATTTGCTTGACGAAACAAAGCACGAACCCACGCGTTTGCTAATAGTTACGGTCTACGAGACATGAAATCAGCACGGCTACCAAATCGAATTCCACTAAAAAGAAATGAGACCTGCAATAGTAATGTAATTACGTGGAAGCAGCGATTCAATTTGTGGCCAATACACAAATAAAACTAACAGCGTACGCGCGTATGATTGTGCGGTCGGAACACAGGCTAATGCAGTTATATTAGCCCGTGATTTAGAGCGTTTCCATCACATAGGGAGGGAGATGAATGACACGTATTGGCTCTGAAGTGGGGAATTTTTATGGCGGCTGTAAAGCCATTTTGATACTTGGTTAATGCACAGGGTGTTCTAATTGTAAACTGGATATGTAATCTAAGGAAAATAGTTCATATAGACAATGAATCAATTCGGCTAACCTTACCAGGGTATTAATTTAAGAAAAGTAGTTCATATAGATCACAGAGTCGACCTGGATAGCGTAGTCAGTATAGCGCTGGCCTTCTGTGCTCGAAGTTGCAGGTTCGATCCCGCCCCAGGTTGATGGTATTTAAATGTGCAGTTGCGAACGTCGTTAAATAAACCATATTTTTTTTTAGACAGTGGACCAATTCGATTTTGTTATCAATACACCGTGTCCCGATTAGAGGGATCGAGAAATAAGTGATAATTTCAAGTGTGAATAATGGTTTATTAACATAACTTTTTACATAACTTGATGTAAAAACTCTCCGAGTTTCGGATAATGCTGAATGCAACTCGATGTACGCGCCTTGAGTTGTCCTGCAGACATCTAAACGGTATTCAACTTCCCGCCAAGTGTTCTGTAGCATTTGTGGAGTCACTAGCGCAGCTGCATCTGTGATATGTTGTCTCAGTTCCTACAAAGTGTTAGCTCTGCTTCTTTGGTACACAGCATCCTTCATAAAGCCTCAGAAAAAAGGTCCAAGGGGGTCAGATCGGGTGACTGATTGGCCAGGCAATTGGTCCTCGTCTTCCGATCCACCTATCCATGTACGACGAACACAGCGTTGTACTCGCGTAACAGATTTTTCTTCCGTTAACCATAGCACACTGAACTTTGTGTTGTGGTGTCCACATGTTGATCATGGCGTGTTCTTCTACAAAATGGCGCCAGGCTTGTTTTAGCATCAAATAAACGAAAGTTACGCATGTGTTTTCAGACTCTGTTGCGTAAACTTGGACAGTTTCTCTATTTTGTCAGATGTAAATCTCAACGATATCTTTATCTGGTTTTAAGTGGTGAGCATTTATTTTTCGATCCCTCTAAGCGGGACAAGGTGTATAAATTGTCTTACAAAGTTCTAGGAACTCCGAATCTTCTAACTTTGTTTGTTGTATCCTCACTTTTAACGTCGATTAAATGCTTATCGATTTCTATTGGTTCTATTATTCCCCAAAAGTTATCTTACCTAACGTTATCAAATGCTTTTTTTATGGCCTGTGAACCTACATGAAGTTTTTTTTGTTAAACTCTTTACATTCCTGTGCTATTTGTATGATTATTTTATGTCATGCATAATTTTGAAATATTGTAGTTGGTGGATCGGAATAATTTTTAGTCCATGATACGTAAAGTACGTGAGAGTCTTATCCAAAGTCCATATGCAGAACTTTTCCCAGAAATCTGACGCAAACATGGTGAAATTTTGTGACTTGAGATCGAAATGACAACGGTTCGCTATGGAATATCATCAACTGAAAAAAAAAAATCCGTGCTTTAGATGAGTTCTGAATCCATACTTATAGTTATGAGTATCATAGCGTTAAATTTACTTCTCAACTACTAGGCCTATCCGAATTTGGAATTTTATTGGTATTTAAGAAAAAAAGAGTTCGGCAGAACGTTTTTTGTATTAAGCAAATATGTATGAAAGAAAAAAAAATGCTTAATAGAAGAAGTAGAAAAATTATAAAGAGTTTAGAAACATCAGCGGAAGGAGAAAAGTGGTTGAAGCAACAAAGAGAAGGCTTCGGAACTTTATTTATTTATTTACTTACTTACTTATTTATTTATTTATTTATTTACTGACTTCTTTATATCTTCATTCATTCATTCATTCATTCATTCATTCATTCATTCATTCATTCATTCATTCATTCATTCATTCATTCATTCATTCATTTCTTTGTTCATTCACTTTTTTGTTAGTTTCTTTATTCATTCCTTCATTTATTTATTAAGCAATGGAGGTGAAAGAAATGTTCAGTAAAATCATCAAAGGTAAAGTTTTGATTTTAGAGTAATTTTTTAGTTTGAAAAAGTGGGATGTTTACTTATAGTACTGTATTTGAAATCTAATTCTCGTTCATTTTCTAAGTGCCAATGGCGATGCATAGAAACAATGAAATCATATAATAAAGTGATATTTCTGTATGCTGACTGTAAAAACATCTGCATGAACTTACGCCTAAATCAAATAATAATGATGGCAGCGAGCAGCGACTCTCTCTCGTTCGGAAACAGCTCTCATTCAACGGACGCATTATGTTTGTGAGTCCTGAAGAGATGTGTAGCACAGACCAGTCCGTCCAAGTAATGTGTATGGAAGGTGTTACGTTGAAATAGAATGAGAGACTAACATTATGCATTTTCAATCTTAGCACAGTTGTAAGAAGTCTTTATCATATGAAGTTAAGATTCTAAAACGTGAACATTGTTTAAAATATATAGCTGGAACAAGTGTTGCCTTACTTTGTTTCCAGGAAACTGTAATCTCTCCCAAAGGACATCCTTTATTCTCAGTCTTTAGCTAACTTCTGCCTCTCCTTCAATTTACTTTAAGTATTAAAAAGTATGTTCACTTTCACAGAAACTGTGCCTACATTTGGCATATGTCATAAACATATTTAAATATATCGTTATTAGAGTTGAACAACGATCGAGAAAGCAAGACTAACAGCGCCCGCAAAGCCGAAAACCTGCACGACAATGTTATAATTATACGTCGCGTCATTGACGTAAAGACTGCTTGTGAATGTTTCAAGACTTCGGGACTGATAAACTCTGGAACGTCAAGCAGCCTTGAATTGCACAGTTGTATATACCAAACTGAACTTTTATCTACTTTGGCAACTGTTATATATGTATAAACAATCAAATAGCCTATTTGAAACATCATCTCTATCCTTTAGAGTACAATAATCCTTTCCCCAATCGTTATTTAATTACTAGGCTTTTATTAAAAGGCTAGGAATTTTCTTTTCGTATGTTTAAGATCAAGTGTGCAGTCTCAAGTAAAACAATATTAACGCTTTATTAAATTTTAACGTTATGTTTTATGTTTCTTAGAAATGCAAATTTATTTGAGAATTATTTTTTTTTTATTTATATAACCATAGGTAATATCAGATAATAGAACCAGAATATTTTGATAACTGAGATACTGTTCTGTTTCGTCTTTTTGTCCCAAACATTTATAATGTTATTTATTTCAATGATGTATGTTATTCAAAGTTATGAAATCTTTCCACGCCGACCAAATGCTATTTCGAGAATGAGAGCGAGACTCGAAGCGCACGAGAGTTACGAGACGAGAATCGAAAGACAAATGCAACGAACACAGCGAGCGAGAGCGGCAGTTAGTTTTGTTCATCTCTAATCGTTATCTTCTCAAACATGAAATAAAATTGCTATTTTCAGCACATCCTCCTTAAAATGTCCTATTCTTGCTGCTTTACCTGTCCATCTCAGTAAATACTAAGCGTAATTCATTTATATCCCAGCTTCTTTCAACAAAGAAGCCTGCACAATTCCGGAACGTACATCTAAACAAGGCTGTGAAGAGACGTGTAACTCGTTCAGTTGTTTCAAGTTTTACTGAAGACCTGTTTGGTCTACAAACACTTGCAGCTCTTCAACTGTTTGCATTTAGCTGACAATTGAGGGGCGCGTGGGGGGGTTGTTCACAGGCGAGAGCCCGAGATCTATCGTAATCTAATTTGAAACTTGATGAATGAACTGCTCAGCTGGAGAATGTGAAAAGTTGACAGTCGCACGCTCATTCAAGTCTTAGTTGTGCGTGTGTGAAACAAATGAATACTAGATTATGCACGAGGTGCTAGCAAACAACCAATTAGCTCGCTGTTCATACAACGTAACAATTAAGTTTTACAAATGGTAAATAACAAAGGAAATAGTATACCATGAGGAGAATTGGAACACACAGCAAAGGCATTATTACACCACGGAACTTTAAGCACTAAAAAAAACCCTGAAAATTAGCATGCAACTATGCAGTAAAAACTGTTAAAATATGCACTAAAAATTTAATATATGCTGTAAAAAGTAAATTTAGAGGTTTATTTGGTTTAATAATATGACATAAGTGAAAATAAGTTAAAGTAATGATTATCATCAAGCTATCATAATATTTATTAAATATACAGAGCGGCACATATTTATGTCTAACTTTTTATTACACTGTAGTAGCGAAACCAATCAGGTTAAGTAACCCATTCCGCCGGTAAAATGTACCGTGTTCCATACCATTAAAATCACAAAAGAAACTGTCATTTTATTTTACTTTATTGGGTTCTCAGTAGAACAGGTAATGTCAATAAAATACCTAGGTGTTGAGATAATTGCTTGGGAGCCATTGCAGAATGAAGTTATGCATCAAGCAAATAAAGCAGCAAGTATTGCAGGATGCATGAATGATGTTATATGGAATAACAAATACTTAAATAAAGAAATCAAGCTAAGAATCTATAAAACTGTAATTCGCACAATATCAACCTATGCCTGTGAAGTAGAGATGGGATAAACTGTTCTTTTTAAGAAACAGTTTCGATTGTAACTGTTTCATGAACGAAGCTGTTCCAAAATAACAGTTTGAAAGAAACAGTTCCAGAAGAATATGTTTACAACATCAGTGCCAACTGTTCCAAGTGTTCCAACTGTTTCAACCTCTCATCTGCTTCGGGAACATGTTTCAAAGCCCTTGAATCGCCTTTAAATCAGCTGTTCAGTGTATATGCCGCCGAAAGTCATTTTTCGTAGATTACTGTTAAGGGTACAGTAAATAACTACAATTCAAAATGAATAGATTTTAGTAAAAATAATGCATATAACCCTAGGAGAGTTTAATAACGATGACATTAGCCGATGATATTTTTCGCGGTATATTAATAAATAACACTATGTTAGGGCACTATGAACATATTCTCCATCAATTGACAGCTAATAATTAGGAGATTTATTAGGGAATTTGATTCGTACAATTAAATTGCGCGATTTTACATAGGCTACTGTTGCACGAAGACCGTGTGGAACATGGATAATATTATATCTACTTTCGATTGGAGGTCAATGATAGCGCTACACGTGGCCTTTGCAGTCAACAAAGAAGAGGAAAACTGTTTAGAAATTGAACTGTTTATGTGTTCGAACCATGTGGGACGTTGAAGTGATCACTGGAGCAGTGTAACTCTCTTTGGAACAGTTGAAACAGGTTTTATCACGAAACTGTTTTTGTATCGACACAGTTTCAATTGTGAAACAGTTTCAAATAAACTGTTCCAGCTATTTTTACCCATCTCTGCTGTGAAGTATGAGCGGATGCTTAAAAAATTAAAAGGATTTTAGAAACAAACGAAATGAGTGTATTAAGGAAAATTATGCAGAATACAAGAAGAGATAAAGTAAGAAGTGAAGAAATTAGAATGCAGCTAAACATCCAAGCAGTAGGTGATAGGTAAATATAAGAAGAAAGGAATGGAAGCATCACGTATTTCGCATGACACCAGACAGAACTGTACGCATGGCAAGGGATAATCTACCAGCAGATGGAAAGAAGTCACCTGGAAGACCAACGAAAAGCTGGAAAGACTCCTAATCTCTGGAAAGAACAGGCAGTAGGTCTATACAATGAGTAGAAGAAGAAGGGTTCTCAGTACGGTCCGAAACATTTAATGCATACCTGCACAAACAGCGCTAAACGAGCGCGCGCGCTCCTTAGGAGCGGGAGAGCTGTGTTTGCCGCTCGCCGAAACGGAAAGGAAGATACGTCAGAATGACATAGACTTGCTATAGGTAGAGGAGAGGGAAACGACCACTCAGTTACCTAGTGATGTGCAGTGTGTAGGGCTATTCTCAGTAACTGTTTCACGTTGCTTACCTACTGCTACAGTACAGTATGGAGGAATCTAAAAGACGGAACATAACATTTAACATTTAACGATTTACAGCTCCAACTTATTGATCTTCAATGTGACCTAAGGGCTAAAGATCGTTTCAATAATACTACTAGCCTGGTTGAGTTTTACAAGACTGAACATTAGCAATAATATCCACGACTACACAGGCTGGCTGTGAAAATGATTGCTATGTTTGGCTCAACATTTATATTTGTTAGTAACTGTTTTCTACATTCAACATTAATAAAGGCAGACATCGAACATCTGTAACTGATGTTTTATTACGATCAGTAGGCTACTGTTCCTTTCAGCTGCCAACAGAATAAAACCTCGTTTTGATGTACTGATAAATAAAAATATAACAAAATGATATTGTACATTTAAGTAGCTATAGAATTTCTATTATTTCTGTAAAATAAATATTTCTGTATTAATTAATAAGTCCAAGATAGTTTTGCAAACACTGAACGGAAATTCATTTCATGAATCTCGCAACAGTACTTCATTTTGTGTATATTTTGTACGAGATCACCACTTCTTGCAGTCCACCCTATACAGAGCACAACTAATACCTGCATTCTGCTCATGAGCTGTGAGCCGACTCGGAGAGCGTAAACCTTGTGCAGGCCTGATTTAATGTAATCAGAAAAAATGTAGTGTAAATCTTAAAACATTAACCATGACCACAACACTGTCTGTGTACGATCTAATGGAGGTGTGGCAGTCGCCAATTATGATGCAGAGATGGTGGAGAATGGTGAAAGGAAGAAATGCGACGCTGGACTACAAGACCATCAAGAGACTTCACACCAACTTGATTCGCACTGGTTCAGTTACGCAACAGAAGGGTGCTGGCTGACCGAAAACAGTGATCACAGCTGAGGCAAAAGCAGCCGCTACTGAGGCCTTCCAGAGTTGTGCTAAGAAATCCATTCAACAGTACCAGCGGGAATCGGCGGCCATGGAAGCCACACTTTGTGCAAGCTCTGTCATGTGAGGACTGTGATATCAGAATGGAGTTTGCGGAGTCTTTACTAGCATGGATTCAAGAGGAACCTAACCTTCTGCAACACATTGTATGGTCAGACGAGAGGAGTGTGGCCGGGTGCCAAATGAAATGCTTGTGAGAGCAGTACAGAACGTTCAGCCACGTCTGGAAAAATGTGCAGCAAACGCTGGTGCTTACATCGAATTTTAATATTGGTGGGATTTTAAGCAATCCTAATGACTGGACTATTAGTTCATACTACTTTGATCCTGTCATGTTAATTCATGTGATAAACGAATAAAAAGTTGGACATAAATATGGGTCGCCCTGTATAACACTCACATTTCGATCAAAACTACTCGAATATCTAAGACTGTACATTAGGATGTATAATTGAACTCTAAGAATCAAGTTCCTAAAGTCGTACGATTTGTAACAATTTTTGTAATAAGTGCGTAAGAATGACGTCATTTTTTGTTAAAAATTGAAAAATAAAATCTGTGCAAAGCAATTAACAACACATTTTTAGCTTCAGAACACTAAGCAATTAAGAAATGACACTTCTGAATAGTTCATTCTTTATTCGTGATATTTTTTAATCCTTAAAACTAAAGAAAAAAGATATTTTACTAAGAACTTCAAATTAATGTAACTTTGAAAATATTGAGATTAGGACAAATGTTTATATGACATTTGTTGCTCAGAATGTCTTCAGAAATAAGCTCCGTAAGTGACGGTAAATCCTCGTGAATCACTCTGTATATATATATATATATATATATATATATATATATATATATATATATACACAAAGTGGAGGTGATTTATCTCTCTTATGAATTTTATAATTTAGTGTATGTTTAAATGTATATGATTATGTCTCTTGACGAGAATATTGTACGAAATGGAGATTAAAAAATTGTAAATTTATCCTTTGAAGAGGTGGAAAAATTCAAATACCTGGGAGCAACAGTAACAAATATAAATGACACTCGGGAGGAAATTAAACACAGAATAAATATGAGAAATGCCTGTTATTATTCGGTTTAAAAGTTATCACCCAGTCTGCTGTCAAAAAATCTGAAAGTTAGAATTTATAAAACAGTTATATTACCAGTTGTTCTTTATGGTTGTGAAACTTGGACTCTAACTTTGAGAGAGGAACATCGGTTAAGGGTGTTTGAGAATAAGGTGCTCAGAAAATTATTTGGGGCTAAGAGGGATGAAGTTACAGGAGAATGGAGGAAGTTACACAACACAGAACTGCACGCATTGTAGTCTATTTTTCACCTGACATAATTAGGAACATTAAATCCAGACGTTTGAGATGGGTAGGGCATGTAGCACGTATGGACGAATCCAGAAATGCATATAGAGTGTTAGTTGGGAGGCCGGAGGGGAAAAACCTTTGGGGATACCGAGACGTAGATGGGAAGATAGTATTAAAATGGATTTGAGGGAGGTGGGACATGATGATAGAGATTGGATTAATCTTGCACAGGATAGGGACCAATGGCAGGCTTATGTGAGAGCGGCAATGAACCTCCGGGTTCCTTAAAAGCCAGTAAGTAAGTAAGTAAATCTGTGGACTGGTTCTAAAAGGGCCAATGTCAATTTTTTGCACTTTTGAGTTATATACACTTTCGAACTTATCTCGGTCTGTTCTACCATATACTAAAAGGGCCAATGTCTGCTGCAGTTAATGTGGAAGGTACAGAGCATTCACAAGCCAATGTCATAGGTTCACTGTACAATATAAGCAAATTTCAAGCCCATTTATCTCAAAACTAACATTTTTGACATTGGCCCTTTTAGAACCAAGCCACAGAAATAAGTGTATGTATAATTAGAAAATTATACTGACAGTCTACATAGTATGGCAACAACGCGTCTTTTACGTATGAAAACACGTAGGGGAGAGTCGGGTAGTATCGGACATCGGGTAATATCGGACAGTGAGTTTCTTTCAGCTACCACACAATGATAGTACCTGATTGACATGGTTACGTTTCTGTGATGTTGCATAGAGAAACGTAACCATGTCATTCAGGTACTACCATATGGTGGTAGATGAAAGACACGCACTGTCCGATACTACCCGATGTCCGATACTATCCGACTCTCCCCTACACACTATGTCTGAACAGTCTCTTAATTACTTCAGTAGATTATCCAGACTTCCTAATGGCAGAATAACTGTACGTGTTTTCATTTACAAGAAAATCGTCCACTTTAGTTAAAAAATGTAAAGGGATAAATCTTTCTTTTTCTCACGGATAGTACTTATCGAGTAAAACAGTGTTAACATTTAGGGGATTTTTTTCTGAGAAATGTATTCTTTTGAGACTAATATGTTATCAGAATTTTTTGTTATACTCTATCCAAGGAATAAACTGTTAAAATCTACACAATTATATTACTTCCACCCTGTGTGTGTGTGTGTGTGTGTGTATGAAAATAATTTTTTTTATTTGCTATGCAACTATTTGTCAATATGTTCATTCTTTTCCTACGTTTTTCTCTATAGATTTCATGCTTTTTTTTTTTCTTTTTGTAAATTAGCACGAAATTACGGCATGACAAATATTTTCACGACAAATATTGGAGAATGAACATATTAACTTTGTCATAGAATAAATACACGTGTATCGACCACTCATCACACATCCTTCTCTTGCGACTGTCAAGAAGTTGACATTGGGGTTGATCTATCGGTTGTCTAAGTGAGTTCCAATTCTATGAAGTAGCCAATAGTCTAGCACAAGTGAACCCTTCAAACTCTAGATATCGATAATCGATGCCGTTGTTGATGTAGCAAACACTATAGAAACCGATATACGTATCTCCTCTATGTATCCCATCTAATAATATCTCAATGGATCGAATGCCGGAATCCTTTCACTGTCAAGTGGATTGCGTCTCGCAATGTCTAGAGATGCGTTGTGCCGATCCATCTCTCGGGCAGTGGTTGTTAGTTCTTAGTTCACGAGCCCTATATGCCATAAATGTTATCGATAACATTAAAGGTTATTTAGAAAAGTTAGTAATTTGAAAAAAATAATTCTTTGAAGGCGAGAAAAGTATATAAAACGTCAGTTACAGATTGAAACAATTGTTGTTTTTTCTATGGGAAAAAATGTTATTAGTTCTTTGATTAAAATTTTTAGTTTTTGAAATTGTACCAGAACAATGAAAGGAGTGCATAATTATACTTATTTTTAAGAAGGGGGACAAAAATAACTGTGGAATATTACTTTTGTCTAATATTCGTTCGGGAAGATTAACCCCGTACGTAGATGAAATTATTGGAGATCATCAGTGCGGTTTTAGGCGTAACAGATCGACTATTGATCAGATTTTTTGTATTCGATAGATATTGGAGAAAAATGGGAGTACATCAGTTATTCATAGATTTAAAAAAGTCATATGACTCGGTTAAGAAAGAAGTTTTATATGATATTCTTATTGAATTTGGTATTCCCAAGGAACTAGTTCGATTAATTAAAATGTGTCTCAGTGAAACTTACAGCAGAGTCCGTATAGGTCAGTTTCTGATTCTTTTCCAATTCACTGCGGGCTAAAGCAAGGAGATGCATTATCACCTTTACTTTTTAACTTCGCTCTAGAATATGCCATTAGGAAAGTTCAGGATAACAGAGAGGGTTTGGAATTGAACGGGTTACATCAGCTTCTTTTCTATGCTGATGACGTGAATATGTTAGGAGAAAATCTACAAACGATTAGGGAAAACACGGAAATTTTACTTGAAGCAAGTAAAGCGAAAGATTTTTAAGTAATTTCCGAAAAAAACAAAGTATATGATTATGTCTCGTGACCAGAATATTGTACGAAATGGAAATATAAAAATTGGAGATTTATCCTTCGAAGAGGTGGATAAATTCAAATATTTTGGAGCAACAGTAACAAATATGAATGACACCCGGGAGGAAATTAAACGCAGAATAAATATGGGAAGTGCCTGTTATTATTCGGTTGAGAAGCTTTTGTCATCTAGTCTAGTGCTGTTCTGTATGGTTGTGAAACTTGAAATCTCATTTTGAGAGAGGAACAGAGATTAAAGGTGTTTGAGAATAATAAACGGGTGGTTTTATGTGGACGACACGTCGTAACTGATGTCATAATAATATATAATATAAATATAAATAAATATTATATATTTTTCATATCATACGATAAGGGTAGGCGAAACTAAAGCACGGAATTTTCAGGTGAAACCTTTGACTTAGCCGAGAATCGATTCTACTTTAATTCTATATTCTACCTAATAGAGTATCGGTAATGTATTAGTCATATCCTAATTAATTCGAAATGTAATTTTGTTTGTTAGGGGGCAGCCCCCCCATACCCCCTACTTATATGCTGTCGCTCCCAAGTCGCCACTTGCATTTAATAAAAATAAAAAAACAGCATTATAACCAATTAAGTGCACAAAGAAAACGAGTAGTATTTCCAGTGATGTTAAGTTAGTAGAAAAACGATATACTGTATTATGTAAAAGGTAGATCTCTGACATCAGGGATGTCAAAGCACCAGCGCTGCGTGCTCATGCTACAAGCAATACAAATGAAAAAAAGTTCACTTTTAAGCAAGATAAAGTGCAATCATCACTCTTAAGATAATGTTGTGCGGGTTCTTGAGAACACACAGTGCAGGCGCTTCGACATCCCTGCTTAACATATCCCTATATATGTCTTAATAAGGAAGATTTTATTAGAAAAAGGACCATCTTCTGCGGACCTCTGGAGAAACAATATTTTATAAACCAATATTCACAAATATAATAATATAAGACTAATATTGAGCAATTATCTAACCCTACGTTAAGTTCCCTTAATGATTTCTTTAATTTTCAGTTTAAATTTAATCATACTTATGTTAGCTAAAACAGGGTACTGGAAAATGAATTCAATTAATTTATTAATTAATTCATGAATTGATAGCAAAAATAGAGACACTGCATGTGAGAGAATTGTCCAAAATATATTT